>NC_090028.1:20435233-21635233 GCF_037176765.1 Anolis sagrei
TGGCAAGCATCCTCAGAGGTGAGGTCTGACCTCTGAGGATGCTTGCCATAGATGCAGGGGAAACGTCAGGAGAAATGCCTCTAGAACATGGCCATATAGCCCGAAAAAACCCACAAGAACTGAATCACTGATATGTATTTTCTGTTCGTTGTGGGAGTTCTGTGTGCCATATTTGGTTCAATTCCATCATTGGTGGAGTTCACCAATGATGTAGGTGATTGTAGGTGATCTATACATCCCAGTAACTACAACTCTCATATGTCAAGGTCTATTTTCCCTCAAGAGTGCCTCAAGAGCGCCCCTGGGCAAAATCAACTATACTGCAAATGCTTATTTTGCGTAATGGGTTGAGCCGCCCCTGCTGGTAGCCAGATTTTGTTCATTTTCATGGTTTCCTCCTTTCTGTTGAAATTGTGCACATACTTGTGGATTTCAATGGCTTCTCTGTGCAGTCTGACATGGTGGTTGTGAGAGTGGTCCAGCATTTCTGTGTTCTCCAATAATATGCTGTGTCCAGGCTGGTTCATCAGGTGCTCTGCTATGGCTGACTTCTCTGGTTGAAGTTGTCTGCAGTGCCTTTCATGTTCCCTGACTCGTGAGTCTTCTTTGTGTGTAGAATTGCCTTCTTTGCATACGATTCCATCTTTAAAGAAGATGTAGAAGTTATTTACCCCCAACACACAGGATCACCACCTTCCACCTCTAGCCAAACCATCCATAGTGGAGACAGAAGGCATTGTTTTGAAGAGAAACACCACTTTTATGGCTTCCTTTACGCAAGGCATTGTTCTTAAAGATCCCATCCCACATGGTAATCACTAGACTTGTGCATTTGTATAGAATCGCTATCCATTTCTGTTTGTTTCATTCATAAACCCCCTGTTTTCATTTTCATGTGCCTCCCAAAAACAGGCACCTTTTCAAATGGAGGTTTTTGTTCCACATCCGAAAAACCAAAAAAATTCAACCCATTAGCCACTATGGGCAAGCCCTAGGCTCCCCCTTCCCCTCAGTTTTAGAGGTAGCCACACATGGAGGGCACATCTACCACTCTTATCCCATCAAGTTTTATAACATTTGGGTCATCTCCTGATTTTTAGGGATTTTTTTTCTTTCTATAAATAATATCTCCTTAAAAACATTCCTCTTTCCCCTGCTGGTCCCATTCTCTAACTTCTCCAGGAGCAGGAGCAGGAGCAGGAGAAAGGCAGGGCACCATTCCTTCCTGCCAAATGTCAAAGATGCTCAACACACCACACATACAGCCCAGTGCCCAGCCCTGTGATGCCTTCCCCTCGGTCTACAGAAGAGAACTATTTCTCTTCTTCTTCAACTGGTGGCAATGAAGGGACGAATTCCTCTCCCCTTATCATCATTTTAGGCAATGGCATGATTTGTCCTTATATCCTTCATTACAACCTGGATTAAAAGCACCAGAGTTACTTAACATACCACTATTTCTGTGATGCCTTCCCCTTGGTCTACAGAAAAGAACTGGTTTTAAAGACAGGGCTTAAGATACTACTCCTACTGTGATACCTTCCCCTTAGTTTGCAGAGGAGATGAGCAGCAGCAGGTGAGGCAAGGCAGGCAGCAGGCGGGGTGGACGGCACTGTTCTCCAATTGGCCCAACAAGCAGGGCTCTGAGGGAAAGATGCACCGGGATTGTGGCGCAGCTGGCTGGGTGTCAGCTGCATTAAGATCACTCTGACCAAAAGGTCATGAGTTTGAAGCCAGCCCGGGTTGGAGTGGGTTTCCAACCAATTGTGTGTAGCCTGTTGTCGACCTTTACAACCCGAAAGACAGTTGCATCTGTCAAGTAGGAAAATTAGGTACCACCTTAAAGTGTGGGGAGGCTAAATTAACTAATTTATGAGGCCATAAAGAAGACTACAGCAAAGCATTACAGCGGGGAAGCATGCGGGGAATGCGGAAGCACTTCATCAGCATCGCAGGTGGATGATGAAAGCGACAGCTCCCCTGGCGGCCAGAAAAAGTTAAATAGCCTCTGTGTATGTCTGTATATGTTTGTATGTCAAAAATTGGCATTGAATGTTTGCCATATATGTGTACACTGTAATCTGCCCTGAGTCCCCTGCGGGGTGAGAAGGGCGGAATATAAAAGCTGTAAATAAATAAATACATAAATAAGATCATGTGGCAGTTCTCCACGGGCCATGTGAGGAGCATCAAATGGCCCGAAAAGCAGGTGACAAAATGGTACCCACTCCTCCTTGCTTTCGTGTCAAGCATATTTTCGTACCATGGGTACCATTTCATGCCCCCGAATGAAATGAAAAGAAGAAAAGAATGGATTAAACAGGAAAAATGGGTACTGCACTGTTTTCTCCCATTTCCATATGCAGCAGAAGATCAGAAAACAATTTCTCCTCAACTCCATTCCTCCCCCATTTCCTCAAGTAGCATGGACAACAGGCAGAAGTCTGCTTGTGTTGTATTGAAGGGATCCATGCTACTTTATCTATTATTAGAAGTGTTTGGAAGCAGGGAGGGATATTGCATGTGATGAAGTCCTAGGGCTCACAGTATCAAAGCAAAAGCCCCAGAAGCAACAGGGGTATTTGCCACCACCCAGAGATTTCCTTGTCTTCTTTAAGCACTGGTGGAGGTGAAAGCTCTCAAACTGCTTGGTTGCTATAAATCAAGACAGCTGTTTGTGTGCTTGGAGTCTCCATGTAGATGTGACCATGGGGACTCTCGTGATGAATGCCTGTACTTCATAATTCAACACAACAGCACTGCTGACAGATGAATGCATCTCTAGAGAGGTATACCCTCCAACATTTCACAGACAAAACCCAAAGCATGTATGGTTGAGGAGCATCAGAACATGTGGTCAATATGTCAAATGTTATTAGTGAGGAAGAGCATATAAGCTAGGAGGATTTCCAGCAGTTTACTTTTGCCTGAGTCTACAAAGGAAACAATTTTCCAACCCCTCCTTTCCCATCACCCCACTGAGTGCAAACTATTTTTGCACTTTGAACTCAATTTACAGCAATTGAAATAAACTGGGAATATAGGAAACAAATGCTCATTGATTGTGGATGAACTATAAATCCCAGCAACTACAACTCCCAAATGTCAAGGTCTGTTTTCCCCAAACTCCACCAGTGTTCACATTTGGTCATATTGAGTATTCATGCCAAGTTGAGTCCAGATCAGGCCCGTAGCCAGGATTTCGATTCGGGGGGGGGGGGGGGGGCTGAGATTTTTTCAGGGGAGGGTTCGGGGGGTGCTGAGTTTTGGGGGGGTGAAAGAGGGTCTACCCTAGCAAACCTTTTGTACCATTACTCCAATACCCCCATGCATATGGGATATATTGAGGAGGGTGATCAGATCATGATATGAATAAACATAGCAGTTTAAATAATGCACCAGTAAGGCCTTTTCGCGAACCACCATGAGAAGCCCCTCAAACCCACCCCCTGGCTACATGCCTGGTCCAGATTCATCATTGTTCAAGTTCACAGTGCTCTCTAGATGTAGATGAACTACAACATCAAAACTCAAAGTCAATGCCCACCAAATCCTTCCAGTATTTTCTGTTGGTCTTGGGAGTTCTGTGTGCCAAGATTGGTTCAATTCCATCGTTGGTGGAGGTCAGAATGCTCTTTGATTGATTTATTTATTTGTCGTGTCAGGAGTGACTTGAGAAATTGTAAGTCGCTTCTGGTGTGAGAGAATTGGCCGTCTGCAAGGACATTGCCCAGGGGACACCCAGATGATTTTTATGTTTTTATCTTCCTTGTGGGAGACTTCTCTCATGTCCCTGCATGAGGAGCTGGACCTGATAGAGGGAGCTCATCCGCCTCTTCCCGGATTATAGGTTAACTATAAATCCCAACAATTACAACTCCCAAATGATAAAATCAATCTGCTCCCAACCCCACTAATATTCAAATTTGGACGTATCCGGTGTTTGTGACAAATTTGGTCCAGTGAATAAAAATACATCCTGCATATCAGATATTTACATTACACTTGATAACAGTAGCAAAATTGTCGAAGGCTTTCATGGCCAGAATCACTGGGTTGTTGTAGGGGTTTTTTGGGCTATATGGCCATGTTCTAGAGGCATTCTCTCCTGACGTTTTGCCTGCATCTATGGCAAGCATCCTCAGACCTCACTACCTCTGAGGATGCTTGCCATAGATGCAGGCGAAACATCAGGAGGGAATGCCTCTAGAACATGGCCATATAGCCCGAAAAAAAACCTACAACAACCCAGTAGCAAAACAGATATGAAGTAGCAATGAAAATAATTTTCTGGTTGGGGGTCACCACAACATGAGGAACTGTATTAAGGGGTCGCAGCATTAGGAAGGTTGGGAACCACTGCTCTATGCCTGTTTCTCAACCTCACAAACAAGCACGATCTCCCCAAAAGGCCTTACTTCTCATTTGGTCCCATGAGTCTACTTGAGAAGTTCTAAAGCTTTTTTATTATTATTATTATTATTGAATGAATGAACACTCTTCCCTGAAAAATAATTAAGTATTATATTCCTTTGTGTAACAAATCTCATTACAGGAAACTGAAGTCATAGACTGCTGTTCTGGGATATAATTCACTATCAGTGACAAAAAGAGTAACTGAAAATGACCAATGGACCTGCAGAGCTCTGATTTAAAGTCCTGGATATAATGACAATTGGAAGTTTTTTTCCAGAGATTTTCTGAACTGCTGCAGTCAAACTGTGCCATAATTCCACTTTAGCCTTTGAATTATGTTTCTGCAAGTCCCTATTGAACTGCAATAGCTGTTTTCTTCTGCTAGTCAACCTCTTTCTTCGAATAATGCTTTCCATTTCTTTCTTAAAATAATACTTTGGAATGGATTAGCGAGATGTATACTCAGGACAGAAGGAAAGGAAGACAGCAACCAATAGACTCCTTAAACTATAAAGAATTGGAAAAGAATACAAAAAGCAGTGTCAATAAAAAGAACTGTAATTTTACACCTATTTGGGGGGGGGGGGGGGCGGAGAGATGTATAAGCATTCCTAATGTACAACTTAACCAAAGCTATTAAAATTTAGGGAATGCTGTCATAAGAGTTCATGCACAACATACGACTGCAGATATTGGGGGATTTTCTGCTTTGATAGTCTGGGTTATATGACTGTGTGGATGGGCTCCTGGTATTTCAACCATTTGTTTGTTGCTCATTTGGAGATGTTATGATTGTAAATTGCCTAGAGAGCATTTAAAAATGTGGCAATACATAAATAAACATGTCTTGTCCACTTCTATGATTCTATGATAGAAGCAAAGGAATGATAGGCAGATGGAAGGTCATGCAGGCATAAGATATGCTAATAAATCAATCTATACAAATACATTTTGCACACCAATTTTAAAAAAATAATGTCACGAAACCAACACTCTCTAGGACAGGGTTTATCAACCTGGGGGTCGGGATCCCTGGGGCGGTCGCAAAGGGGTGTCAGAGGGGGTCACCAAAGTCCACCAGAAAATTATTTTTTATTTTTTATTAACTTTATTTGTACCCCGCTAGCATCTCCCGTAGGACTCGATGCGGTTCACACAGGCCGGAGCCTCAAACACAATACAACAGAACATAATACCACAACAATACAAAAGCAAATCAAAACAGTTAGCATAAGCAAAATAAACAACACAGTAACAATACATCAGGACGCTTTAAAACTGGGCCGGCCAGGGCAGTGGGTACAGGATTAAAAGTGCTGAAGTGGCAGGAGGAATGTAGGATTATAAAATAAGTGCAGTGTGCAGCGATCTTAATTCTACTAAAGTGCTTCTAGGACTTGGTGATGGGGATTCCTAATCTGGGAAGGCACATCGGAACAGCCAAGTTTTTAAATTCTTTCTGAAGGCTGCCAATGTAGGGGCCTGTCTAAGATCTTTTGGGAGGGCGTTCCAAAGTCGGGGGGCCACCACAGAAAAGGCCCTGTCTCGTGTCCCCACCAAGCGTGCTTGCAACGCGGGTGGGATCACGAGCAGGGCCTCTCCAGATGACCGAAGTGAGAGTGTGGGTTCATAGACGGAGATGCGGTCATGCAGGTAGGGTGGTCCCAAACCGTTCAGGGCTTTGTAGGTAAGCACCTGCACCTTAAATTGGGCTCGGAAAATAAATGGCAGCCAGTGGAGCTCCTTAAACAGAGGGGTTGACCTCTCTCTGTAATGAGCCCCGGTTAGCATCCTGGCTGCTGCCCGCTGGACCAGTTCGAGTTTCCGAGCCGTTTTCAAGGGCAGCCCTACGTAGAGCACATTGCAGTAATCCAATCTAGAGGTGACTAAGGCATGGACCACCCCGGCCAGATCAGAAAACACAGTATTTTCTGTTGATCATGGGAGTTCTGTGTGCCAAGTTTGGTTCAATTCCATCGTTGGTGGAGTTCAGAATTCTCTTTGATATTAGGTGAACTATAAATCCCAGCAATTACAACTCCCAAATGTCAAGGTCTGTGTTCCCCAAACTCCACCAGAGTTCACATTTGGGCATTGTGCTGTCACACCCAGACCCTATAACATTAAAACTAAGATGTGCTTCTCACTTTATCTGGGTGAACTGCTGGGTGTCTTTCTTTGAAGCAATAATTCAATACTTTCAGCAACTGATGCCAGTCAAGATATGAATTATCAACAAAATGTTTATTTCCAAAGTCCTTGGCAGACTTGACACAGCCTGATAAAGTTACAACACAAACAGTCAATGATGTTTTTTCTTTGCCTTTTTCTTCAATTACTGAGGTAACCTTTCTCCAAATGGTAGAAAAAATCCTGAGATACTTCACCCTAACCTTGAGCTGCTATGGTTAGAAAAAACAGGTTTTTCCCTATCTAAGCACAAGGTCAGTTTTGGAGATGAAGTAATGCTCAATAGTACTCAATTACTCAATTACTATCTCAATATCTTAATATCTCTCTCTATAACTCAATAGCTTTCTTCAATAACTATAGTATCTCAATAAGCTTCTCTTCATCTCAGTTGCCTTTCTTAATAACTCAATATCTATCTATAACGCAATAGCTATTCTACCACTCAATTGTACTCACAATGGGTTTTTCAGGGCTCCCTGCCTGACCAACAGCACATCTGAGGTTCTTTTCTCTACTGAAGAAGGCAGGGGAGATTCCAAAATGGAGATCTCAACCCCAGGAAAAAGGGTGGACTCCAAACCCAAAGAGATACTTTCTAAACCAATAACTGCAGAGAGCCTGCAGCCTGGCTTTCCAGACTCTGATACTGTTTAACTTCCAGGATTCTGCTGGGTCTATAGCAACCCTGGGGAAATGCAAAGGAAAGCTATCCCATGCAGCTAAAAGGCAATGTAAACCATGCTCCTGGAAGACGGAACAGGCATATTGAGTATTTGTGCCAGGTTTGGCCCAGATCCATCATCATTTGACTTCACAGTGCTCTCTGGATGTAAGTGAACTACAACTCCAAAACTCAAGGTCAATGCCCACCAAACCCTTCCAGTATTTTCTGTTCATCATGGGAGTTCTGTGTGCCATTTTTGGTTCAGTTCCATCATTGGTGGAGTTCAGAATGCTCTCCGTTTGTAGGTGAATTATAAATCAGCAAATACAACCCTCATATGACAAAATCAATCTCTCCCAACTCCACCAGTATTCAAATTTGGACGTATTGGGTATTTGTGCCAAATTTGGTCCAGTGAATGAAAACACATCCTGCATATCAGATATGTACATTAGAATCATAGAATCATAGAATCAAAGAGTTGGAAAAGACCTCGTGGGCCAACCAGTCCAACCCCCTGCCAAGAAGCAGGAATATTGCATTCAAATCACCCCTGACAGATGGCCCTCCAGCCTCTGTTTAAAAGCTTCCAAAGAAGGAGCCTCCACCACACTCCGGGGCAGAGAGTTCCACTGCTGAACGGCTCTCACAGTCAGGAAGTTCTTCCTCATGTTCAGATGGAATCTCCTTTCTTGTAGTTTGAAGCCATTGTTCCGCGTCCTAGTCTCCAAGGAAGCAGAAAACAAGCTTGCTCCCTCCTCCCTGTGGCTTCCTCTCACATATTTATATATGGCTCTCATATCTCCTCTCAGCCTTCTCTTCTTCAGGCTAAACATGCCCAGCTCCTTAAGCCGCTCCTCATAGGGCTTGTTCTCCAGACCCTTGATCATTTTAGTCGCCCTCCTCTGGACACATTCCAGCTTGTCAATATCACTCTTGAATTGTGGTGCCCAAAATTAGACACAATATTCCAGGTGTGGTCTAACGAAAGCGGAATAGAGGGGTAGCATGACTTCCCTAGATCTAGACACTATGCTCCTATTGCCAAAATCCCATTGGCTTTTTTTGCCGCCACATCACATTGTTGGCTCATGTTTAACTTGTTGTCCACGAGGACTCCAAGATCTTTTTCACACGTACGGCTCTCGAGCCAGGCGTCCCCCATTTTGTATCTTTGCATTTCGTTTTTCCTGCCAAAGTGGAGTATCTTGCATTTGTCACTGTTGAACTTCATTTTCTTAGTTTTGGCCCATCTCTCTAATCTGTCAAGATCATTTTGAATCCTGCTCCTGTCCTCTGGAGTGTTGGCTATCCCTCCCAATTTGGTGTCGTCTGCAAACTTGATGATCATGCCTTCTAGCCCTTCGTCTAAGTCATTAATAAAGATGTTGAACAGGACCGGGCCCAGGACAGAACCCTGCGGCACTCCACTTGTCACTTCTTTCCATGATGAAGAGGAAGCATTATGATTCATAACAGTAGCAAAATTACACTTATGAAGTAGCAACTAAAATAGTTTTATAGTTGGGGATCACCACAACATAAGGAACTGTATTAAGGGGTTGCAGCACTAGGAAGGTTGATAGCCATTGCTCCAGGAGCAGAAATGAGACTGCTGGCACAAAATGCCTCAGTAACTCCACCTTTGCTACATTGTGATCACCATGATAACGGACGCTCACTAGAAAGGCACTCAACATCCTTCCTGTTTTCCCTCTCCATCCGGCTTGAGGAGAGATTGTGTCCTTTCTTTGGGGGAAAAGGAATTGTAAACAGCTTCTGCCGAGAAAGCTTTGAAAAATGTTCCCTCATTAGTTGCTTAACCTTCCTGAATAATAGATGCATCGAAATTTCTAAAAGCGCTATTTGTCTTTTGCTGTTGCTCTCATAAAAATATGATATAGTGTGAGTGGAGCTTCGTCTTTTCACACAAAGGGAGATCAGACTTCTTAAGCTGTAATGAAGAAGGGAGGTGAGGCCCTATTGAACTTGGAGTTGTTAGGAAAGTGTCCCATAAAATGGCTGCAGTTCCTTTGGCCATCTTTATAGTGTAGCAATGAAACCATTTACCTCAGCATTCCTCAACCTGGGAGTTGGGACCCCTGGGGGGGCCATGAGGGGGTGTCATAGGGGTCATCAAAGACCATCAGAAAACATAGTATTTTCTGTTGTTCATGCAGATTCTGTGTGGGAAGTCTGGCCCAATTCTATTGTTGGTGGGGTTCAGAATCCTCTTTCACTGTACTATAAATCCCAGCAACTATAACTTCAAAATGTTATGGTCTATTTTCCCCAAACTCCACCAGTGTTCACATTTGGACATATTGAGTATTCATGCCAAGTTTGATCCAGATCCATCGTTGTTTGAGTCCACAGTGCTCTCTGGATATAGGTGAACTGCAACTCCAAAACTCAATGTCAATGCCCACCAAACCCTTCCAGTATTTTCTGTTGGTCATGGGAGTTCTGTGTTTCAAGTTTGGTTCAATTCCATTGTTAGTGGAGTTCAGAATGCTCTTTGATTGTAGGTGAACTTTAAATCCCAGCAATGACAACTTCCAATATTTTTAAATATAGATCTTGGAGTCCTCGTGGACAACAAGTTAAACATGAGCCAACAATGTGATGTGGTGGCAAAAAAAGCCAATGGGATTTTGGCCTGCATCAATAGGAGCATAGGGTCTAGATCTAGGTAAGTCATGCTATCCCTCTATTCCACTTTGGTTAGACCATACCTGGAATATTGTGTCCAATTCTGGGCACCACAATTCAAGAGAGATATTGACAAGCTGGAATGTGTCCAGAGGAGGGTGACTAAAATGATAAAGGGTCTGGAGAACAAGCCCTATGAGGAGCGGCTTAAGGAGCTGGGCATGTTTAGCCTGAAGAAGAGAAGGCTGAGAGGAGATATGATGGCCATGTATAAATATGTGAGAGGAAGCCACAGGGAGGAGGGAGCAAGCTTGTTTTCTGCTTCCCTAGAGACTAGGACGCGGAGCAATGGCTTCAAACTACAAGAGAGGAGATTCCATCTGAACATGAGAAAGAACTTCCTGACTGTGAGAGCCGTTCAGCAGTGGAACTCTCTGCCCCGGAGTGTGGTGGAGGCTCCTTCTTTGGAAGCTTTTAAACAGAGGCTGGAGGGCCATCTGTTAGGGGTGATTTGAATGCAATATTCCTGCTTCTTGGCAGGGGGTTGGACTGGATGGCTCATGAGGTCTCTTCCAACTCTTTGATTCTATGATTATATATATATATATCTTTTTATTTGATGCATCCCAACAATCAACAAAAATTTTGCCATACAGAATTTATTTCAATATACATTATTCCAAAAGTAAATATTCCTTAAATGACATTTTATACATTCCTTAGTTATGTATCGCCCAACAACCCCTTTCCCCCCATCCCCCCCACCCTCCTGAAAGAGCAATTCTAAATCATGTCACGCAATGACAACTTCCAAATGACAAAATCCATCCTTCCCCCCAACCCCACCATTATTCAAATTTAGGTGTATTGGGTATTTGTGCCAAATTTGGTCCAGTGAATGAAAATACATCCTGCATATCGGATATTTACATTACAATTCATAACAGGAGCAAAATTACAGTTATGAAGTAGCAACAAAAACAATGTTATGGTTGGAGGTCACCACAATATGAGGAACTATATTGAGGGGGCGCAGCATGATGAAGGTTAAGAATCATTGAGTCAGGGCTTATTTTCAAGGCATATCTAATTTTTCCAAACTGACTTTTTTGAGAACTGTAACTAAGGCTTATTTTTTAAGTAGGGCTTATATTTCGAGCATCCTCAAAAATCCTGAAAAATCATGCCAGGACTTATTTTCAGGGTAGGTCTTATTTTGTGGGGAAACAGAGTATATTGAAAGAGCACTATATTCAGAAAGACAAAGCTATAGAGACCATTTTTGATCCAGTTGTTGTTGTTTATTCATTCTGTCGCTCCCGACTCTTTGTGACCCCCTGGAACAGAGCTCCCTGTCAGCCATAGCACCCCCAGTTCCTTCGAAGATCAAGCCAGTCACTTCAAGGATAACATCCATCCATCTTGCCTTGGTTGGCCCCTCATCCTTTTTCCTTCCATTTTCCCCAGCATCATCTCTTCTCCAAGGAGCCCCCAGTGGTGCAGTGGATTAAACTCCTGTGCCAGCAGGACTGAAGACCAACAAGTCACAGGTTCAAATCCAGGGAGAGCTTGGATGAGCTCCCTTTATCAGCTCCAGCTCCTCATGTGGGGACATGAGAGAAGCCTCCCACAAGGATGTATATTTATCGTGTCAGGCAACCAGACAATTGTATTACATTTCTAACAGAACAAAACAGACAGACAGACAGACAAAACACAAAATTTGCAAGCTTGGTAGTTGATTAAATGTCCTTTGACCAGTATCTGGCCATTTGGAGTGCCTCTGGTGTTACCGCAAGAAGGTCCTCCATTGTGCATGTGGCAGGGCTCAGGGTGCATTGCAGCAGGTGGTCAGTGGTTTGCTCTTCTCCACACTTGCATGTCGTGGATTCCACTTTGTAGCCCCATTTCTTCAGGTTGGCTCTGCATCTCGTGGTGCCAGAGCGCAGTCTGTTCAGCATCTTCCAAGTCGCCCAGTCTTCTGTGTGTCTCAGCCATTGGTTGAGGTTCTGGGTTTGAGCCTGCCACTTTTGGACTCTCGCTTGCTGAGGTGTTCCAGTGAGTGTCTCTGTAGATCTTGATTTAAGTCGTTGACGTGCTGGCTGATACCCAAACAGGGGATGAGCTGGAGATATCACTGCCTTGGTCTTTTCACTATTGGCTGCTACTTCCTGGCGGATGTCAGGATGATAAAACATCAAAACATCCGGGCGTCCCCTGGGTAACGTCCTTGCAGACGGCCAATTCTCTCAGACCAGAAGCGATTGCAGTTTCTCAAGTCGCTCCTGACATGACAAAAAAAAAATCTCTTCTCCAAGCTTTCCTGTCTTCTCATTATGTGGCCAAAGTACTTCATCTTTGCCTGATCCAGTATGAGACTATATTTCCACTGTTCTTCGGATTTAAGCCTTTTGCCTGCCGTAGGAAACGTGCAAAAGTTCTCTTTGGCCGTGTGCCTCAGTGGGCGAAAATGTTGAAACTAAACTAACCCTTAGGACCAATTTGCTGAGGAGTGCCAGAAAATGCAGGCCTCTCTTTTCAGAAATGTAATGAAATCCAGTTACTGATGTTGTATTACACTGATATCAAGGAATTCTTTCTTCCCATCTTTCTTTCTGTCAGTCTTGTTCCCTCTTTGTCTTTCTTCCTTCCTTCTCTCCTGAGGCTCTTTTTTTACTTGTTCCTCCCAGGCCCAAGGTAGTGAATTTAAAAAAAAATACTTTTTATCTGATTTCCTCCACACCCTTTTCTTTCCAGCATTACTAAGGCTTGGAACAATAACAGGATGCCGGGATGCAGGACGGGAAAAGGGCAGACTCCCAGCTGGGAAACCTTGGAGACTGGGAAGCCGAACACTCCCTGTATTACTCAATGCAGAGTAATAGTGGGTTGCATTATGTTCTAGATATTACACTTTACCCGGTCAGGACATAGAGAACATTACGTGGACAGAGGTAACGGAATTGTGTCAATTCGGATAAAGCCCAAGCCAGGTAAGAATCAAGGAAAAGATTGGGATATTGAAGGATTCTTGCTCTTGGTGCACTTGTTCTTGCCTAACTTGCTATGTCTCTTCCTCTTGGATGGCCATTTGTCAGGGGTGATTTGAATGCAACATTCCTGCTTCTTGGCAGGGGGTTGGACTGGATGGCCCATGAGGTCTCTTCCAACTCTTTGATTCTATGATTCTATGATTTAAAAGTTATGTTGGGATGGCTTTGTATTGCATTTTTCCCATCATGCCTTCCATAATTGCACCTACATTTCATTATTGTGTTTATTATTTCATAGTCAATTATTTTATGTTAAGTACTAGCTGTCCCCTGCCAGGCATTGCTGTGGCCCAATCTGGTGACCTGGAAAATGAAGTAATGAGAAAGTGTTGGTTTCTAATATATGTAATTCCTTTATGCTTGTGGGAAAACAGTACTTCTTGTTGTTTCTTTGTCAGTGTTGATGTGGAGAGTGTCTGGTTTGCCTACTCTGGAATATGCAACATATTATAGTCCTTCTTTAAGGGTCTCTTTCAAATCTATGATACTATATCTCTCTGTGTGTGAGAGAATCATATCTATCTATCTATATTTATGACTGGATGGCTCTTTGTCAGGAGGGCTCTGATTACATTTTCTTGCCCTGGTGAAGAGAGTTGGACTGGATGGCCTTAAGTATTTTCTGTTGGTCATGGGGGTTCTGTGTGGGAAGTTTGCCCCATTTCTGTGGTTTGTGGGTTTCAGAATGCTCTTTAATTGTAGTGAACTATAAATCCCAGTAACTACAAATCCCAAATGTCAAGGTCTATTTCCTCCAAACTCTATCTGTGTTCATATTTAGGCATATGGAATATTTGTGTCAAGTTTGGTCCAGATCCATCATTGTTTGAGTCCACAGTGCTCTCTGGATGTAGGTGAACTACAACTCCCAAACTCAAGGTCAATGCCCACCAAACCATTCCAGTGTGTTCTGTTCATCATGGAAGTCATGTATGCCATGTTTGGTTCAATTCCATCATTGGTGGAGTTCAGAATGCTCTTTGATTGTAGGTGAACTATAAATCCCAGCAACTACAACTGCCAAATGTCAAGATCTATTTCCCTTAAACTCCTTCTGTGTTCATATTTGGGCATATGAAATATTCGTGCCAAGTTTGGTCCAGATCCATCATTGTTTGAGTCCACGGTGCTCTCTGGATGTGGGTGAACTATAATTCCCAAACTCAAGGTCAATGTCCACCAAACCCTTCCAGTTTTTTCTGTTGGTCATGGGAGCCCTGTGTGCTAAGTTTGGCCCGATTCCATCATTGGTGGAGCTCAGAATGCTCTTTGATTGTAGGTAAACTATAAATCCCAGCAACGACAATTCCCAAATGACAAAATCAATTTTTTGAGTGGAGGACATACATTGGGTTATTAGGTGTCTTGTGTCCAAATTTGGTGTCAATTCCCCCAGTGGTTTTTGAGTTCTGATGGTAGCACAAACGAACATTACATTTTTATTTATATAGATGATGATGATGTATATGTTACTTGTTTCAGAAATGGTTTACAAATGCAAAACAATGGGAAAATAAGGCCCCTTCCATACAGCTGCATAAAATCCCACATTATCTGCTTTGAACTGGAATATATATGGACTCAGATAATCCAGTTCAAAGCAAATATTGTGGGATTTTCTGCCTTGATATTCTGGGTTATATGGCTGTGTGGAAGGGCCCTAGTTAACAGCTCTTTTGGGATATTGTCAGAATGTGATGGGCCAAATCAAGGGACCCTACAATTGTCCAGGATGTGTGGTTGCAAGCTGGCTTTATTGATAGCACCGCTGTGCTCAAATTGCATGGTTGGAGAAACATATCTACATTCAGAATATTCCCCATTCCAGGATGCTCATAGATTGCAAAATCTCATAAGACACTGAGCTGTGTTTTTGTGAAAGTGGCAGCATTTTAAATCATAACCCAAGGTACCAAACCACTGCCGGGAAAACTTTAAAACAGAACATGGAATATGGCCATACAGCCCGAAAAACTTAAAACAACCCAGTGATTCCGGCCATGAAAGTCTTTGACAATATATTTAAAACAGAAGTTGCAAAATAGTCCCATTCTCTAATCCAAAGTTTTCCAAACATTTTATTTATTATTTATTTATTTGCTTTATTTATACACCACTCTTCTCAACCCCGAAGGGGACACAGAGCGGTTTTGTGTTGGTGACACGTATTTTTTAGACAACGCCTCCTTTTGTGATGCAGCAATTCAGTTTTACTTGCAAACTGGAGGTCAAACCAATCTCTTATAGGAATGTATACTACAGATTGTGTGTGTGTGTGTGTGAGAGAGAGAGAGAGAGAGAGAGAGTCCCCATGGGCGCAGCATTTTAAATCACTGAGTTGCTGAACTTGCTGACTGAAAGGTCAGCAGTTCAAATCCAGAGAGCGCAATGTACTCCTGCTGTTAGCCCAGCTTCTGCCAACCTAGAAGTTCAAAAACAAGCAAATGTGAGTAGATCAATAGGTACCACTTCTGCAGGAAGGTGACGGTGCTACATGCAGTCATGCTGGCCACATGAACTTGGAGACATCTATGGACAACGCAGGCTCTTTGGCTTAGAAGAGGAGATGAGCATCACCCCCCAGAGTTCGACACGACTAGACTTAATGTCAAGGGGAAACCTTTACCTTTATCTTTACCTTTATATATTGAATATCTATCTATCTATCTATCTATCTGTTTCATATAATCTCTACTGTATAAATAAGGTTTGGATATTTTTTCCTTTACGCTTCCTTTACTACACTTGATTCTTGTGTAGTTTCTTGTATCGCCACTCCATGGGTTCATCACAAACATCATTGTCAACAGATTTTCTTTTCTTAATTAGAAGCTAATCCGTTTTTTAGTAATTACCACAACTGAATCAACAAATTGTGTAAATGATAAAAGCTATAATACTACAGTATTATACTTGAACAGCACAAAGGCTAGACGAGTGCTTTGATTGTGCTTGAATGAAGCTGGTGGACTAGATGACTTTTGGGGGTCTCTTCCAACTCTAGTGAAGTATGGACTGCCTGGGAGTCCAGTGGAATCTCCTTTTGTGGAGATTTTTGAACTGAGGCTGGATGGATGGGTGGGTGGCTGCCTGTTGGGAGGACTTTGATTGTGTCTTCCTGTCAGGCTGAAGAGGGTTGCATTTGATGCCCTTTGGGGGTCTCTTCGTCCTCCCTTTCTTCTCCTTGCTCCCTTCTCTGGCTGGGGCATTGGGCATTGCAACCAAAGACAGCAAGAAGGAGGAGGATGGCAGGGCTTTGGGTTTGCTCCTGGTGCCACCTGAGCAGCCGCTGTCACAGTTGCCCTTGCTGCCTGCTGCCTCCGCTTCCTCTGCTCCTCCAAGTGGAATCATAGTGCTATAACTACAAAGGCACTTGCAAACATGCATTGCCGCTCCAGAAATGTATGGCTTTCTTTCCAGAATCCCTGCTTCATTTGTGGCTTCAGTGAGTCACACAGCCATATAACCCAGAATATCAAGGCAGGTAAAGGTAAAGGTTTTCCTCTGACATTAAGTCCAGTCATGTCTGACTCTTGGGATTGGTGCTCATCTCCATTTCTAAACCAAAGAACCGGTGTTGTCTGTAGACACCTCCAAGGTCATGTGGCTGGCATGACTGCATGGAGCACCATTACCTTCCTGCAGAAGTAGTACCTATTGATCTACTCACATTTGTATATTTGTGAGCCACTGGGAGCCCTCGGTGGTGCAGTGGGTTAAAGCCCTGCGCTGGCAGGACTGAAGACTGACAGGTCGCAGGTTTAAATCCGGGGAGAGGCGGATGAGCTCTCTCTATCAGCTCCAGCTCCTCATGCGGGGACATGAGAGAAGCCTCCCACAAGGATGATAAAAAATAATAAAAAAAATAAAAAAAATAAAATGTCCTTGCAGACGGCCAATTCTCTCACACCAGAAGTGACTTGCAGTTTCTCAAGTCGCTCCTGACACGACCATATATATATATATATATATATATATATATAACACTGCTGTGTTGGCAGAAGCTGGGGCTAACAGCTGGTGCTCACTTCGCTCCCTGGATTCAAACTGCTGACCTTTCAGTCAGCAAGTTCAGCAGCTCAGCGGTTTATCACGCTGCACCACCGGGGATTCCAGCAGATAATCCACAATATCTGCTTTGAACTGGGATATCTGAGTCCATACTGCCATCTAATCCAGTCCAATGTGGATTTTATACAGCTGTGTGAAAGGGGCCTGGATCTACACTGCCATATAAAATCCCAATGATCTGCTTCGAACTGGATTATATGGCAGTGTAGACTCATATAATCCAGTTCAAATCAGATAATCTGGATTATCTGTTTTTATAATTTGGATTATGTGGCAGTGTAGATCCAGTCAAATAGAGGGTGCAGGAGCCCTGTGGTTATTCCTTTCAATCATAACAAACAGAAGAAAAGCTGAAATGAAAGGGAAACTTTCACTGAAACAGTTAACAGCATTGAAGGGTTTTGCCAAATGCAATAGCCCTGCCTCATATCCTTCCTTTGTTGGGGCAAGATGGTGTAATTGTAAACAGGATATATGCAAAGGGATGTGTATAATCTTTTAACCTTTAGATGCATTTCTGATGGACTGCTGTTGGCCAGCTGAATTGTATAAACATTGGTAACTATTTAAAAGGAGGAGAATAGGAGCAACCCCTCTTTTTTCCTTCCCTAGAATAATTTCCAACCTCACTGGCAATGCCACCTGTGCCTTCTTTCCTTCCAAGGTGAAGAGCAGCTATCAAGGACTTGAAGGCACACGATAACAGCAGCAAAAGCATCCTTGTAATAAACAGATGACTTCTATCCAAACAGATAGGCTGGAGAAAAAGTTTTGAGGTTGTATACCGAGACAGGGCCATTTGTATACAGTCGATGCCTGGATCTCCACTGTCCTGTATCCTAGGCTGTGATCCCAGATTATTTTCTTTAATCTGGATTATATTGGAGCCCTCCGTGGCGCAATGGGTTAAAACGGTTCTGGCCCAAGCTACCTATCCGAACGTATCTCTGCCTATGAACCCACCAGGACTCTAAGATCTTCTCGGGAGGCCCTGCTCTCGATCCCGCCTGCATCACAGGCACGAGGGACAGGGCCTTCTCTGTGGTGGCCCCTCGGCTGTGGAGCGCCCTTCCCATGGACATTAGATCAGCCCCTTCGCTAATGGTGTTTCAAAGAAAACCAAAAACCTGGTTGTTTGAACAGGCGTTCGGATAAATAGTGCAATGAACACGATGAATATAGGAAACGGAATAATGGATGACGAATTGGATCACGATTTTAGTTACGAGACGTTAATGTGTTGTTATTGAAATGTCATTAGTTTGTATTTTATACTGTTAATGGTTTTAATATTGTATGTTGTTGGACTGACTTTTGCTCTTGTTGTGAACCGCGTTGAGTCGCCTACGGGCTGAGAAACTGCGGTATACAAGCAAAGTAAGTAAATAAATAAATAAATTAAACCCTTGTGCCAGCAGCAGTTTGAATCCGGCGAGCGGGGTGAGCTCCCATGTGTCAGCTCCAGCTTCTCATGCGGAGAGATGAGAGAAGCCTCCCAAAGGATGGTAAAACATCTGGGCATCCCCTAGGCAACATCCTTGTAGATAGCCAATTCTCTCACATCAGAAGAGACTTGCAGTTTCTAAAGTCGCTCCTGATTATATCTGGATTATATAAGTCTACACTGCCAGATAATCTGAGATAAGAAGGTAATCTCGGATCAAATCCTGGGATATAGGGCAGCGTAGATTCAGACATGAGAGATGTTTAACCACAGGATGGTAAAACATCTGGGCATTCCCTGAGCAACGTCCTTGCAGATAGCCAATTCACATCAGAAGAGACTTGCAGTTTCTAAAGTCCCTCCTGACATGAAAAAAAATCTGGATTATATGAGTCTACACTGCCAGATAATCTGAGATAAGAAGGTAATCTGGGATCAAATACTGGGATATAGGGCAGCGTAGATTCAGCCTATGAGTGGCAGAAAGAGCTCCAGAAACATAAATCCAGCCCAGATGTTGTGCCAAATGTCTGTATGAGTCTGGATAGATGGAGATGGAGTAGACAATTTAGAGGGTCCTCAAACTTTTTAAACAGAGGGTCAGGTCCAGAGGCGGCACTAGGTAATTTTCAACGGTAAGCAAACAGTATTTTGGCGTGTCCCCCCCACCCCCACCCCCAATCAATAACTGATATATATTTTCTGTTCGTCGTGGGAGTTCTGTGTGCCATATTTGGTTCAATTCCATCATTGGTGGAGTTCAGAATGCTCTTTGATTGTAGGTGAACTATACATCCCAGTAACTACAACTCACATATGTCAAGGTCTATTTTCCCCCAAGAACGCCCCTGGGCAAAATCAACTATACTGCAAATGCTTACTTTGCGTAATGGGTTGAGCCGCCCCTGGCCAGGTCACAGCCTCCCAAACTGTTGGAGGGCCTGATTATAATTCGAAAAAAACAGAAATGAATTCCTATGCACACTGAACATACCTTATTAGTAATGCAAAAAACACTTTAAAACAATACAGTAATTAAAATGAAGAACAATTTTAACAAATATAAACTTATTAGTATTTCAATGGGAAGTTTGGGCCTACTTTTGGCTGATGAGATAAGATTGTTGTTGTTGTTGTTGTGTGCTTTCAAGTCATTTCAGACTTAGGTAGACCCTGAGCAAGGGCCAGGTAAATGACCTTGGAGGGCTGTATCCGGTCCTTGGGCCTTAGTTTGAGGACCCCTGACTTAGAGCATGAAAACACAATATTACATATTGTATATTAAAATTTTAGACAGCCACTGGGATATTTAAAATGCCAATCTCACGCTATCTCCCCATTGAGTATTATTATTATTATTATTATTATTATTATTATTATTATTATTATTATGCCACTTACTTCTGATTAAAGAATAATCTGTTTGAAACTCCTGGATCTACTCCATGCCTATGTTATTGCCATTTTGGCTTACAATGGAGCAAAATAATCAGGATGTTTATCCCACCCATCCTCAAAGTTTCTCAACCTGGGGGTCAGGATTTCCTGGAACAATAGCCTTCCCTTTTTTGCACCATACAAAAGCATTCTGAGTATTTTCTCTTATTTTCTACTACAAGCTTATATTTCACTAGACCAGTGTTTCTCAACCTGGGGGTCGGGACCCCTGAGGAGGGTCGCAAGGGGGTAGGGTTGCCATCAGAAAGCACAGTATTTTCTGGGGGTTCAGTATGGGAAGTTTGGCCCAATTCTATTGTTGGTGAGGTTCAGAATGAACTTTGATTTTAGGTGAATTATAAATCTCGGCTGCTGCAACTCCCAAATGTCAAGGTCTATTTTCCCCAAAGTCCACCAGTGTTCACATTTGGGCATATTGAGTATTAGTGCTAAGTTTGGTCCGAATCCATCATTGATTGAGTCCACAGTGTTCTCCGGATGTTGGTGAACTACAACTCCAAAACTCAAGGTCAATGCCCACCAAACCCTTCCAGTATTTTCAGTTGGTCATGAGAGTTCTGTGTGCCAAGAGCATTCTGAACTCCACCATTGAACCGAATGCTCTTAGATTGTAGGTGAACTATAAATCCCAGCAACTACAACTCCCAAATGACCACTATATTCAAATTTTGGCATATTGGGTATTTGTGGCAAATTTGGTCCAGTGAGTGAAAATACCACAACATGAGGAACTGTATGAAGGGGCTGCGACATTAGGAAGGTTGAGAAACACTAGGCTAGACAACAGATCCCAGCAGTGTCTGCAGCTTCCATGTCAATGAGAGTTTTCACCTGTATTTTTAAAAAAGCTCTACAAGGCATAAGCCTTATTGACAAAATAGGTTCAGAACATCAGATAACTCCTTTAAACTTCAATCTAAAGAGAACTTTTATTACTAAGTAGCCATCCCCTGCCACACATTGCTGTGGCCCTGTCTGTGTATATGAGTTTTGTGTGTGTATGTATGTGTATATATGTGGGGTTTTTTGCATGTGTTACAATGTAATTTTTATTTTTATTATTATTATTATTTTGCTTTTTAAGTCTCTTCTGTTGTGTTTTTCAGTGTTTTTATGAGTGATGGTATAAGGAAAACTTCAAATTCAGGATCTTCTTTTAGCAGGGAGAATGAATAGGGAATTCTGAAATAATGAATCCCACAAGCTACTAAGAATTATAAGGAACTTCACACCAAGGATCACACCTCTGTGCCCCCAATTACAAGAAATATCACAGGAGGGAAATTGATAAAACAGGGAAAGATATATTTGAATGACGTCTGAACTGTGAGGGGTTTAAAAGGCTTTTTCAATTGTGTATGCTGCCACCTTATTGCTTAGTATTCAGGCTGAGTTATATGTGTGGAGAGGATACTCAGTAACACCCTTCTGTGTAACTATCATGTTTATTTTCTTCAGAGAGTTTAAATACCAATGACGTTTAGACACAGGCTGTTGTAATGTGTTAACTATAATAAAACGTTTATTTAACAGGCTTAAACTCTTCTAGTACAAATGCATAATGGTTTCTGTAAGTTAATGGCACAAAAGCTTTTGGTTACATTTGATGTACAATTCTTAGATGGGTACTGGGTTCAAATCTAGAGTTAACAAACAGAAGATTCTCTCAGGAAACTAATCTTTTATGATAATTCCAAACCAAATTCCAACTTTCTGGAATCTAGCCAAACAATCTTGGCTTAGCCTTCCTCAGGAATAAAAGAAACAGACCATAAGCAAGGTCCTGTCCCTACTGTCAGTATTCCTGACTAATTCCTCTAGCCCTTGAATACTACAAAAGATTAACCCAATTCTCCTATCCAATGTGAACGCCAACCGACTACCTAACTCCCAACTGACAAATCCCAACTGCCAAAACTCAATCCTCAAAATTCAAAAAGTACACTTTTCCCCTCTATTTGAATGTTAGGCTCCGCCCCCTATTCCTAACCAATCCTGGCCATCTACTCTGCTTACTGGACTAGGACACCCCCCTCTAAGAAAACCTGACCTAAGATGGCGTCTCCCTGTTTCCCTATCCTAAGATGGCTGCCAGGGCTTCACTAGGCCCATACTCTAACTGTTCAGGCCAACAGTCTTCGTTAAGCCCACATTCTGGCTGCTAAAGGTAAGGGTGCTTCACAGATGGTCACTTTTTGGCCTGATAGGTGTCTTGTGTCCAAATTTGGTATCAATTCATTCAGTGATTTTTGGATTATGTTAATCCCACAAACGAACATTACATTTTTATTTATATAGATTTTATAGTGAAACTTTACCTCCCTGACCCAGGATTCACTGTCCCCTTTTACAGTGTGATATAATCCAGACTATCAAAGAAAATAATCCTGATAGTCTGACTTGAACTGGATTATATGAGTTTACACTGCCTAATAATCCAGCTCAAAGCAGATAATCTGGATTTTATATGGCAGTGTAAAGGGGGGCACTGTTGCCAAAGTAGTGTCTGATTTGTTCCCATTTATTTATTCCATGATGACTCCTTCTACGCTGCTATATAAAATCCAGATTATCTGTTTTGAACTGGATTGCATGGCCGTGTAGATTCATATAATCCAGTTCAAAGCAGATAACGCTTGGATAAACTAGATGATATGGCAGTGCAGAAGGGGCCAAGGTCTGCGTAACAAAAACCCAAAACAAAGCACCTGGATAAGATTTCTCGTTTCCATTTGCCCAGTTCATTTTCTCAGAACCATAAGGAAATAAAAAGGAGGATATGGAAATCAGCAGTGGATTTGCTCAAGATTTGTTCATCTATTGTCTGTGCCTTGCATTAAGAAGAAAGGTCTCTGGGTTTCTCCTTTTCAGGGTTTCTCATCATTTTGCCATCTGCAGGAAGCCAGCCATCTGGTCTTTCCTGACTCTCCAGACAGGCATCCAAAGGAAATCTAATCACTTGCAGCTAGGACTGAAGTGCATGTATACACGCTTAGGGTTGTGGGAATATTTGATACCTATAAGCATGCAGCTCTGAGTAGTCTGCTCATAATTAGATCTTCTGAAGCTGGAGATGTTCATGGCACTGGAAGTCTGGACTTCTCTGCCCAACCTCTTCCCAAGTGGGACCAGACTCCCCCCCCCCCCCCCCCCAGTCCTTGTCACCCTTTGTCTCTCTTTTCCCACATGGTGTAATGCAATGGTTCTCAACCTTCATCATGCCACGACCCCCTAATACAGTTCCTCATATTGTGGTGACCCCAACCATAACATTATTTTCCTTGCTACTTCATAACTGGAATTTTGCTACTCTTATGAATCATAATGTAAATATCTGATATACAGGATGTATTTTCATTCACTGCACCAAATTTGGCACAAATATCCAGTACGACCAAATTTGAATACTGGTGAGGTTGCGGAAGGTTGACTTTGTCATTTGGGAGTTGTAGTTGCTGGGATTTATAGTTTGCCTACAATCAAAGAGCATTCTGAACTCCACCAACGATGGAACCGAACCAAACTAGGCACACAGAACTCCCATAACCAACAGAAAATACTGTAAGGGTTTGGTGGGCATTGACCTTGAGATTTTAAACCCTGAAAATGAGCAGTCTCTGTCTGAAGGACAAATTCCAGAAGGGCATTTCGCTAGAAAAGCAAGGTCAGAATCAGAGCTGAGCCCAGAGGATGAAAATGAAAGTCCAAGTGTACAGACTAATGAGCAGTTAGGTAGGAGATTTACATTTCATCAACAGAGAACTTCTCATGAGAGTTTATGAAGGTCAATGTGCTTATTAGCCAAGAAGTCCTTATCAGTTTCCCAGGGGAGACGGAATGATTTTCTGTCTATATTAGCAAGACCAGCAGACTGTTTCGCCAGTTGAGGTAACGTTGAGTTTTGAGTATAGAACTTCTGTCACGTCAAGGGATTTCTAGTTCCATGTTTCCCTGAATCTCATGTTTTGGATTTATTCTGCTTTTTTATTCCTAGTTTTTGATGCTACCCACATACTTTGAATTCTGTGGATTATTCCTAATCTTTGGTCTTTGGTTCTTTTAATATTATTCTTGCTGAATTGCTTTTCATATATATTCTTCAATAAACTCCTATTTTAGCTTGGACTGAAGTGTGTGTTAAGTACAGAAGTGATTCCCAGTCTTGGAGTGCAACAGGTGAAATCTTCTGAACAGGGGGATAGACAGCAAAAAAAACCAAAACAACACAAGGATGTTAACCCTTCCCTATGCTATCCAAAGCAGAAAGATAGATGGAGTTACACATCAAAAAAATGTACCTCTTCCAACTTACATACAAATTCAACTTAAGAACAAACCTATAGAACCTATCTTGGGTTGTTGTAGGTTTTTCCGGGCTATATGGCCATGTTCTGGAGGCAATTTTTCTCCTGACGTTTCGCCTGCATCTATGGCAAGCATCCTCAGAGGTAGTGAAGTCTGTTGGAAGTAGGAAAAATGGGTTTATATATCTGTGGAATGGCCAGGGTGAGACAAAGGACTTTTGTCTGCTGGGGCTAGGTGTGAATGTTTCAGCTGATCACCTTGATTAGCATTCAATGTCTTGGAAGTGCCTTGGGGAATCTTTTGTTGAGAGTGATTTTATGTGCCTGTTTGTTTCCCCTCTGTTGTTTTGCTGTTGTAATTTTTGAGTTTTTTAATACTGGTAGCCAGATTTTGTTCATTTTCATGATTTCTTACTTTCTGCTGAAATTGTCCACATGCTTGTGGATTTCAATGGCCTCTCTGTGTAGTCTGACATGGTGGTTGTGAGAGTGGTCCAGCACTTCTGTGTTCTCAAATAATATGCTGTGTCCAGGTTGGTTCATCAGGTGTTCTGCTATGGCTGATTTCTCTGGTTGAATCAGTCTGGAGTGCCTTTCATGTTCCTTGATGCGTGTCTGGGCAATGCTGCGTTTGGTGGTCCCTATGTAGACTTGTCCACAGCTGCATGGTACACGGTAGACTCCTGCAGAGGTGAGAGGATCCCTCTTGTCCTTTGCCTACTTCCAACAGATCTCACTACCTCTGAGGATGCTTGCCATATATGCAGGCGAAACGTCAGGAGAAAAATTGCCTCCAGAACATGGCCATATAGCCCGGGAAAACCTACAACAACCCAGTGATTCCGGCCATGAAAGCCTTCGACAATACATAGAACCTATCTTGTTCGTAACTTGGGGACTGCCTGTATTCACAATTGTGGCACTATCATCACAATTGTAAAAACTCTGTAATCTCCTGCTTCCAGGCAGTGATCACTGCAAGGATAGTGGCCTTTTCTTTATCAATCAGATCATAGCATACTGACATTTCCGCCCCTCCCTCTAGCACTCTCCAGTTCAACAATGAAAAGCAGAATCCTTATCGCTATTCCTCCTTGTGCTGCAGATCACTGGCAGGAAGTGGTGGAAACTGCAGATGGTTAGACAGAAGGGGTGGAAATGTCAGCATGCTGTGTCTGGAATGACCAGAAAACAGACCTCTATCACGGTAGTTGATGTCAAAAACACAGAATGGCAGGGACAGGGGAATCAGACCGAGAAGCTTTACTGCAGTGGTTCTCAACCTTCCTAATGCCACAACCCTTTAATATAGTTCCTCATGTTGTGGTGACCCCCAACCATAACATTATTTTTCTTGCTACTTCATAACTCTCATTTTGACTACTGCTATGAATCTTAATGGGAATATCCGATATGTAGGATATATTTTCATTCACTGGATCAAATTTGGCACAAATACCCAATACGCCCAAATTTGAATACTGGTGGGGTTGGAGGGATTGGGTTTGCCATTTGGGAGTTGTAGTTGCTGGGATTTATAGTTCACCTCCAATCAAAGAATATTCTGAACTCCACCATAGAATCATAGAATCATAGAATCAAAGAGTTGGAAGAGACCTCATGGGCCATCCAGTCCAACCCCCTGCCAAGAAGCAGGAATATTGCATTCAAAGCACCCCTGACAGATGGCCATCCAGCCTCTGTTTAAAAGCTTCTAAAGAAGGAGCTTCCATCACACTCTGGGGCAGAGGGTTCCACTGTTGAACGGTTCTCACAGTCAGGAAGTTCTTCCTCATGTTCAGATGGAATCTCCTCTCTTGTAGTTTGAAGCCATTGTTCCGCGTCCTAGTCTCCAGGGAAGCAGAAAACAAGCTTGCTCCCTCTTCCCTGTGGCTTCCTCTCACATACTTATACATGGCTATCATATCCCCTCTCAGCATTCTCTTCTTCAGGTTAAACATGCCCAGCTCCTTAAGCCGCTCCTCATAGGGCTTGTTCTCCAGACCCTTTATCATTTTAGTCGCTCTCCTCTGGACACATTCCAGCTTGTCAATATCTCAATGGAATTGATCCAAAATTGGCAGACAAAATGATGGAATTGAACCAAAATTGGCAGAAAAAACTCCCCTGATCAACAGAAAATACTAGAATGGTTTGGTGGGCATTGTCCCTGAGTTCTGGAGTTGTAGTTCACCTACATCCAGATAGCACTGTGGACTCAAACAATGATGAATCTGGACCAAACTTGGCACAAACACTCAATATGCCCAAATGTGATCACTGGTGGAGTTTGGGGAAAATACATATTGACATTTGTAGTTGCTGGGATTTATAGTTCACCTACAATCGAAGAGCATTCTGAACCTCAGCATTGATAGAATTGGGCCAAATTTCCCAAACAGAACCCCAATGACCATCAGAAAATACTATGTTTTCTGATCTTTGGGAAGTCTGACTTGGCCACGGTAATCCACGTTCTGGTTACATCCCGTCTAGACTACTGCAATGCTCTCTACATGGGGTTGCCTTTGAAGACGGCTCGGAAGCTCCAGCTAGTCCAACGCTCGGCAGCCATGATACTAACAGGAGCGGAGCGCAGGGAGCATACAACTCCTCTGCTGCACCAGCTCCACTGGCTGCCGATTTGCTACCGGGCTCAATTCAAAGGGCTGGCATTGGCCTATAAAGCCCTAAACGGTTCGGGCCCAAGCTACCTATCCGAACGTATCTCTGCCTATGAACCCACCAGGACTCTAAGATCTTCTGGGGAGGCCCTGCTCTTGATCCCGCCTGCATCACAAGCACGGCTGGCGGGGACGAGGGACAGGGCCTTCTCTGTGGTGGCCCCTCGGCTGTGGAACGCCCTTCCCATGGACATTAGATCAGCTCCTACGTTAATGGTGTTTCGAAGAAAACTGAAAACCTGGCTGTTTGAACAGGCATTCGGATAAACAGTGCAATGAATACGACGAATATAGGAACGGAATTATAGACGACGAATTGGATCACGATTCTAGTTACGAGACGTTAATGTGTTGTTATTGATGTGTCATTACTTTGTATATTATGCTCTTAATGGTTTTTAAATTGTATATTGTTATGATTGTCTTTTTGCTCTTGTTGTGAACCGCGTTGAGTCGCCTACGGGCTGAGAAATTGCGGTATACAAGCAAAGTAAATAAATAAATATGTTTTCTGATGGTCTTTGGCAACCCCTCTGACATCCCCTCGCAACCCCCCCTCCCCAGTGGTCCCAATCTCCAAGTTGGGAAACACTGCTTTACTGGGTTAAATGTACTCAACTAAGTATCTGACCTTGGATGTCACCCACAGAGGTTTTTTGTACAAATGCCTCATGTGTTTCCCTCCATAATCTTTCTACACTTCATGATATTCAAGTACAAGGACAATAGTGCAGAGGAATATCTGTTTCCGCTTATAGTCAGAAACTATTGCTCAACTATAAGGCAAACAATTGGCATAATAAAGCATACTGGGTACAAGCTAACTAGCAAAGAAAGTGGGGTGATGGTCACATGGGGAGTCAAAGCTCTTCTGGATTCTTGGCCCAGTTCTTCAACACGCTTCTGGAATGAACTTCGTGTATTTCAAGTAGACTGGAACGTACTTAGTCCTAATCTTTTTTTTATACTGGTTTTAATCCACTTCATTGGATGTGTTGCAATAGCAGATTCCCATATTAGTGTTTACACCTTATTTTATTTTTCTGGTTATTTAATATTGAATGTTTATTTTACTTAAGTGATATTTGTCTTGACTGTTCTAATGTAGCACAAATCCTATGTAAAATCATACTACGTATTTTTGACATTAATATTGAAATCTGAAATATATACATGCATAAAGTCCAGGATTTACATCGCTAGTTCTTTCCAGTGCTAAACAACTCCTGTTTTTAAGGATGGTTCCCCTCCTGTTTTGCTGCAAACTGCTTCCCTGCCATCTCCACCCACCAGCTCTCTAGCCATTCCCTCTGGACCCATAGAAAACAAGTCTGCTCCAAAATCTCCACCCTTTGGTAAAAACAATTTATAAATAATGTATAAATGTTCTTCCCACTCTATATTTTACTATGTGACCTCCCCGTGCCCTGCAATGCACACAGCCCTTCAGTGCCCGAGCAAACTCCAGATGGGTGGAGATACAAAACAGCGTGATCTAATTAGAGCAGCCTAAGACTTTCAATTCTTGGGCTGTTGCCTTCGATTGTCTCTTCTCCAAACTTTAAATATTATATATCTGACATGTCCATTCCCAAGAGAATTTTGCTGATGTGGGTTTGGTTAATTTATTAAATTTGGAAGAGTGGAGCAAAGCATTTTGTATTGAAATAGTAAAGGAAATAAACAACTGTACTCTCATAGAAAGAGTAAAAGTATGAGGATGCTTGTTTTATCTCCTATGCTAGCCTATGGTATGTTTTGCTGGGTCTGTTGTTCATTCGTTCAGTCTTTTCCGACTCTTCGTGACTTCATGGACCAGTAGACGCCAGAGCTCCCTGTCGGTCGTCACCACCCCCAGCTCCTTCAAGGTCAATCCAGTCACTTCAAGGATACCATCCTAGGCCTGGGTAACAACGGAAAAATTTGTTTCTAAAATCGATTCTTTTTGGGGGTTTTTTGCGTTTTGTTATTTCAAATAATTACAAAATTTTCCTTAAAAAAAGTTCGATATTTACGAAATTTCGTAAATGGTAAAAAAAATTACAAAACAATAACGAAACAATAACGAATCGATTCGTTAATGGCGGCCACAATCGCGCAATACGCTAAAAAAACTTCTGAAGCTTCCCTCTCCCTCTGTTGTTGACTGTTGGTGTGATATTATAATTTTTTTTTACTAATTAAACAAAAAACAACTATAAAACTTGCCCCAGACATGCGGAAATAATAACGAAACGACCTCAAACCAATAACGAAACGAATACATAACGAAATACGAAGCATTTACAAAACGAATTGAAAAATTCGTTTCGTTTTTAACTTGCTCCAGAATGGTTCGTTATCGCTTCGTTAACAAAAAAAAACGAATTTTTAACGAATTACGAATTAACGAAACGAAACCGCCCAGCCCTATACCATCCATCCATCTTGCCCTTGGTCAGCCCCTCTTCCTTTTTCCTTCCTTTTTCCCCAGCATCATTGTCTTCGCTAAGCTTTCTTTTCTTCTCATGATGTGGTCAAAGTACTTCATCTTGGCCTCTACTATTCTTCCTTCCAATGAGCATTCAGGCTTTATATCTTGAAGTATGGACTGGTTGGATCTTCTCGCTGTCCAAGGCACTCTCAGCACTTTCCCCCAGCACCAAAGTTCAAAAGCATCTATCTTCCTTTGCTCAGCCTTCCTTATGGTCCAGCTCTCACATCCGTAGGTGACTACGGGAAATACCATTGCTTTGACTATGTGGATCTTTGTTGCCAGTGCGATGTCTCTACTCTTCACTATTTTATCAAGATTGGTCCTTGCTCTCCTCTCAAGAAGTAAGCGTCTCCTAATTTCCTGGCTGCAGTCTGCATCTGCACTCATCTTTGCACCTAGAAATACAAAGTCTGTCACTGCCGCCACGTTTTCTCCCTCTATTTTCCAGTTGTCAATCATTCTTGTTGCCATAATCTTGGGGTTTTTTATGTTTAACTGCAACCCAGCTTTTGCACTTTCTTCTTTCACGTTGATTAGAAGGCTCCTCGGCTCCTCCTCACTTTCGGCCATCAAAGTGGTGTCATCTGCATATCCAGCAATTTTCACCCCAGCTTTGCGTTCGTCAAGCCCCGCACCTCGCATGATGTGTTCTACATACAAGTTGAATAGGTTGGGGGAGAGTATACAACCCTGCCGCACGCCTTTCCCAATCTTGAACCAGTCTGTTGTTCCATGTTCAGTTCTGACTGTTGCTACTTGGTCCTTATACAGATTCTTCAGGAGAGAGACAAGGTGATTTGGTATGCCCAGACCACCAAGAACTTGCCACAATTTATTATGATCCACACAGTAAAAGGCTTTAGAATAGTCAATAAAACAGAAATAGATGTTTTTCTGAAACTCCCTGCCTTTCTCCATTATCCAGCGGATATTGACAATTTGGTCTCTTGCTGGGTCTATATGCCCCTTATTGTCAGTGAAAGTTTTGGCCTTTCACAAACTTCAGTATCACTTATTTGCTCAAATCTGCTCTTTTCTTTGAGACTCTTTGACACAATTCCCTAATGCACAATTGTTCCAAACTCATATGTAGAAGGGTGTATTTCCCACCACATGAAGGATGCAGATGTGTGTGAAAGAAACATGACATGTCCTCCTGTCGCACTGAATGGCTTTGCTACCCTGTAGAAACTTCTCAGACTATTTACCATTATTCCTTCTCCCCACAGAAATCCAGTTAAATTAAATTAAAAAAGAAATGGAAAGCTGGAAAAATTCGAATCTATCATTGCTAGGGCGAGCGGCAACAATCAAAATGAAAATATTACCAAAAATGATATTTACTTTCCAAAACTTACCCATCATTAGAAATATGAATTTATTAAAGGAATGGAATAGAGACATCACGAAATTTATTTGGAATAATTTATTTATTTATTTATTGGTCGTGTCAGAGCAACCAGTCCATTATATTACATTTCTAACAGAACAAAGCAAACAAACAGACAAAAACAAAACTTGTGAGTTTGGTAGTTGGTTAAATGTCCTTTGACCAGTATCTGGCCACTTGGAGTGCTTCTGGTGTTGCAGCAAGAAGGTTGTGCATGTAGCAGGGCTCAGGTTGCATTGCAGCAGGTGGTCAGTGGTTTGCTCCTCTCCACACTCGCATGTCGTGGATTCCACTTTGTGGCCCCATTTCTGAAGGTTGGCTCTGCATCTCGTGGTGCCAGAGCGCAGTCTGTTCAGTGCCTTCCAAGTCGCCCAGTCCTCTGTGTGCCCAGGAGGGAGTCTCTCATTTGGTATCAGCCATTGGTTGAGGTGCTGGGTTTGAGCCTGCCACTTTTGGACTCTCGCTTGCTGAGGTGTTCCAGTGAGTGTCTCTGTAGATCTTAGAAACCTATTTCTAGATTTAAGTCATTGACGTGCTGGCTGATACCCAAACAGGGGATGAGCTGGAGATGTCTCTGCCTTGGTCCTTTCACTATTGGCTGCCACTTCCCAGCGGATGTAGGTGGTGCAATACCGGCTAAGCAGTGTAATTTCTCCAGTGGTGTAGGGTGCAGACACCCCATAATAATGTGGCATGTCTCATTCAGAGCCACATCCACTGTTTTAGTGTGGTGAGATGTGTTCCACACTGGGCATGCATACTCAGCAGCAGAGTAGCACAGCGCAAGGGCAGATGTCTTCACTGTATCTGGTTGTGATCCCCAGGTTGTGCCAGTAAGCTTTCGTATGATATTGTTTCTAGCACCCACTTTTTGCTTGATGTTCAGGCAGTGCTTCTTGTAGGTCAGAGCACGGTCCAGAGTGACTCCCAGGTATTTGGGTGCGCTGCAATGCTCCAGTGGGATTCCTTCCCAGGTGATCTTCAGAGCTTTATTATTTGGAATAATAAAAAACCAAGAATAAATTATAACAATTTGATAGAGCAAAAAGAAAAAGGAGGATTGGTGGCCCAAGATTTAAAATTATATTATGAGTCAAGTGCACTAGTATGGGCCAGAGATTGGGCAATGTTAAAGAAAAAGAAATTATTAATTTTGGAGGGAATAGATCTTAGAGGGGAGGGGGGGCACCTTTATATTTGGTATAAAAGGAAAGAAAAAGAGGAAAAATTGGAAATCACTTTACAAGATCAGCGATCCTAAAAGTATGGGAGAAATATAAGACAAAAATGTATAGTAAAACACCATTATGGATATCACCCTTAGAGGCGGGACAGAGGAGGTGCATGGGGTGGAATGATTGGCCAGTCTATAAAGAAACTGAAAAATAAACAAGGAGAACTAGTACTAAAATAACAACATGAATTAAACACCATAGATAAGAAAATATCCTGGCTCCAATATTGGCAAATCAAAGAGAAATATAAATTAGATTAAAAAAAAAATAGGCTTCACACAAGGAAAAGAATTTTGGGACAAAATTATGGAAACAGAGAAGAAATTAATAACTAAGATATATAAAAAATTATTAGAATGGTATATGGAATCAAAAGAAGAAGAAAAAATATATGAAAAGATGGAACTAAAATATACGAAGAAATATCAGAAAAGAAGAATGGGATGAAATCTGGAAGAGAAGACTAAAGTTTGCATATGCATCAGATCTGAGAGAAAATTGGGTCAAAATGTCATAAAGGTGGTATCCGAAAAAAATTGGAAAAATATATAACAATACAAGCATGACATGTTGGAAATGTAGAAAAAAAGAAGGCTCATATTACCACATGTGGTGGACTTGTGACAAAACAAAAGAATACTGGACGAAAATACAAAAAGAAATTCAAAATATGTTAAAGATGCAAGTACCACTGAAACCAGATCTATTCCTACTAGGAATATATGACAAGAATTTGGAAAAAGACAAAGATAAAATCTTATAATTAGCCCTAACCGCTGCGAGAATGTGCTTTGCCAGAAAATGGAAGCAAGAAGAGATACCAAAAGAGGACTGGATAATTAAAATGTTAGAAATTAGAAATCTGGACAGGCTCACGTTCTGGTCTGGAAACCAAGCCCTGTGAAGAATGGCTTAAGGACCTGGGTATGTTTAGTTTGGAGAAAAGAAGGCTGGGAGGGGACCTGTTTAAATATTTGAAATGATGTCATATTAAGAGGGGGACAAACTCGTTTTCTGCTGCTCTGAGCTGGGTATGTTTAGCTTCAAGAAAAAATACATTATATGGCAGTGTACACAGGACCTTAGATGCATAATGTAAACCCTTTCAATTATATATCCAGACATATATCCTACTGAGCTAAATGGATCTTGTTAGTGCTGCATGCCTTGAAGTTATTTCCAACATAAGGCAACCCTATAAACCTCCACAGTACGGTTATATATTGGTGTTCATTAGGAATTCATCCCATTCTCAATGGCATTGTAACTCATAGGAGGGAAACAAAACAGCAGCTGGGAATGAAGGTGTAGGAATGGGGGTGTAGAAACGAAATAAAATATTTAGGAGAGAAAGAAGACCTCCATATCTGACTGGTATGTGTTTTGAAAGACCTAACCATATTTATTTATTTATTTATTTACTTTATTTGTATACCGCTGTTCTTAGCCCTTAGGCGACTCACAGCGGTTAACAACAAGAACAGCAAAAATTCAATGCTACAATAACACGGTATAAAAAACAGTTAACATCATAACACATTATACAATAATATACAATTAACAACAATAGCCATTCACTAGCATCTCGTCACTGAAAAACATGATCCAGATCCGTCATCCATTGTTCCATTTCTATGTTCATTATACTCATTGCACTGACTATTCGAACGCCTGCTCAAACAACCAGGTTTTCACTTTTTTGCGGAATACCATTAATGATGGAGCTAGTCTAATGTCCGTGGGAAGGGCGTTCCACAGCCGAGGGGCCACCACCGAGAAGGTCCTATCTCTCGTCCCTGCCAGCCGTGCCTGTGAGGCAGGCGGGATCAAGAGCAGGGCCTCCCCGGAAGATCTCAAAATCCTGGTGGGTTCATAGGCAGAGATGCGGTCGGATAGGTAGCTTGGGCCGGAACCGTTTAGGGCTTTAAAGGCCAACGCCAGCACTTTGAATTGAGCCCAGTAGCAAATCGGTAGCCAGTGGAGTTGGCGCAACAGGGGGGTTGTATGCTCCCTGCGTTCCGCTCCTGTTAGAATCATGGCTGCCGAGCGTTGGACTAGTTGAAGCTTCCGAGCCGTCTTCAAAGGCAACCCCACGTAGAGAGCGTTGCAGTAGTCTAAACGGGATGTAACCAGAGCATGGACTACCGTGGCCAAGTCAGACTTCCCAAGGTACGGGCGCAGCTGGCGCACGAGCTTGAGTCTAATGTGCTACCGAATCTAATGTGCACCTCGATTTTCAAAATCCTGAAACCCTAACAAGTATTTACCATATTATGTGAATCTAATGCGCATGCGCATCCTAACTTTGGAAAGGCAATTTAATTAAAATAGGTGAGCATTAGATTTGAGTAAATATGGTATATTCCTTACACAAAGCTCTTTCATTATTTTCCCCAGTGAGTTAGCTATGTTAGCTGTTCCATCCAAAGCAACAAAGAAACAAAATGTGAAAATGTAGTATCTGTTTATTTTGATGTGTGTAGTGGTAGGTTCATCTCGCTTTAGTTTCTCACCAAAAAGAAACTAAGAAATCTTGAACTTTTCTGCATACTATAAGCATTTCAAAAATGCAGAGCTCGCTGTTCTGCAAAGTGAGCTAAGTTGACAACTTTGGTGTTTCCAGGACCAAAAGACATTGGGAACAGATCTGGATACAGTTCTCTAGCAACAGATCAGGTATCACTATTTCTTAATGTTATATGTCAAATTTCTATTTAGATTGGAGTGAAATGTACCTTGTAGGCACAACATTGCCCAAATGTATATTTTCCTGTGATGATTTTTAACAAGATAGGGCTTTTTGGAATCGTGTACAGAAATATTAGAATTTCTTGTGTACAGCTGAATACATTCTTTGATTGTTTTTTTACAGCCGGGTGACATTGTCTGGTGGTGTTGCATGGTAAGCAGAAACAGATATACCTTGTGTTGTGGAGCAAGAGGAAAATAATTTGGAAATTAGGACATATAAAAGGAGATAGACTTTGAAGCAGTCAGTTCTAATAACATTTTCCTGTGAAACTGTGAAGAATATTCTTCTATGTAGCTATTTCCCAGTAGAGTAGATCTGTTTAATTAATTACTGAGTGGAAAGTCCATTGGATCTACTAGAGCAGTGTTTCTCAACCTGGGGGTCGGGACCCCTGGAGGGGTCACGAGGGGGGTGTCAGAGGAGTCGCCAAAGACCATCAGAAAACACAGACTTTTCTGTTGGTCATGGGGTTTCTGTGTGGGAAGTTTGGCCCAATTCCGTCGTTAGTGGGGTTCGGAATGCTCTTTGATTGTAGGTGAACTATAAATCCCAGCAACTACAACTCCCAAATGCCAAAGTCTATTTCCCCCAAACTCCACCAGTGTTCACATTTGGGCATATTGAGTATCTGTACCAAGTTTGGTCCAGATCCATCATTGTTTGAGTCCACAGTACTCCTTGTATGTAGGTCAACTACAACTCCAAAACTCAAGGTCAGTGCCCACCAAACCCTTCTAGTATTTTTCCGTTGGTCATATGAGTTCTGTGTGCCAAGTTTGGTTCAATTCCATCGTTGGTGGAGTTCAGAATGCTCTTTGATTGTTGGTGAACTATACATCCCAGCAACTACAACTCCCAAATGTCAATGTCTATTTTCCCCAAACTCCACCAGTGTTCACATTTGGGCATATTGAGTATTCATACTAAGTTTGGTCCAGATTCATCGTTGTTTGAGTCCACAGTGCTCCCTGTATGTACGTGACCTACAACTCCAAAACTAAAGGTCAATGCCTACCAAACCCTTCTAGTATTTTCTGTTGGTTATATGAGTTATGTGTGCCAAGTTTGGTTCAATTCCATCATTGGTGGAGTTCAGAATGCTCTTTGATTGTGGATGAACTATAAATACCAGCAACTACAACTCCCAAATGACAAAATCAATCCCTCCACAACTCCACCAGTATTCAAACTTGGGTGTATCAGGTATTTGTGCCAAATTTGGTCCAGTGAATGAAAATACATCCTGCATATCAGATATTTACATTGTGATTAATAACAGTATCAAAATTACAGTTACGAAGTAGCAACAAAAATGATTTTATGGGGGGTGGTCACCACAACATGAAGAACCGTATTAAGGGGTTGAGGCGTTAGGAAGGTTGAGAAACACTGTACTAGAGCAATGTAGTGGTTTTTGCATTGAACTAGGACTTTGGAAGGTGTTGTTGTTGTTGTTGACTCTTCAAATTACTTCCAATTTATTGTGATCCTAAAACAATTTTATCACAGGATTTTCCTGGCAAGATTTGTTCAGATAGAGTTTACTTTTGCCTTCCTCGGAAGCTCAAAGAATGTGGCTAGCCCAATGTCACCCAGTGGGTTTCCATGAATGATCAGGGACTTTGAGTCATAGTCCAACACTCAAACCTCGGTGATAATCACCTTCTCCATGTATGTGCCTTCAAGTTGCCTGTTGGTTATAGCAACCTGATGGATTACATTGGGTTTTCTTAGGTAAGGAATGCTCAGAGGTGGTTTTGCCAGTTCCTTCCTCTGGAATATAGCCTACAGTCCATGGTATTTGTTGACAATCTCCTGTCCAAGTACAAACCCGAGCCGGATCCTACCAGAGGTGGCCCTAGGTAATTTTCAACGGTAAGCAACGATGCCCCCCCCCCCCAACCAATCACTGATATATATTTTCTGTTCATCATGGGAGTTCTGTGTGCCATATTTGGTTCAATTCCATCATTGGTGGAGTTCAGAATGCTCTTTGGTTGTAGGTGAACTATACATCCCAGTAACTACAACTCACATATGTCAAGGTCTATTTTTCCCCAAGAGCGCCTCAAGAGCGCCCCTGGGCAAAATCAACTATACTGCAAAGGCTTACTTTGCGTAATGGGTTGAGCCGCCTCTGGACCCTACTTATTTATTTATTTATTTATTTATTACTTCGCTTATATACCGCGATTCTCAGCCTAATGGCAACTCATTGCGGTGTACAACATAAAAAACAGGTGTAAAATACAACATACAAAAAATAATCCATAGTACATCATTATCAAAACATCACATCAAAAACATCAACACAACTACAAGCCATTCCGAGTCGTCTCATCGTCAAGTTCACAATCCAATACCATTTCCGTTGATCCATTCCTATGGTCGAGTTACCCGTCATTGCACTACTATTCAAATGCCTTCTCAAACAACCAGGTCTTTAGCTTCCTGCGGAATATCAACAGGGAGGGGGCTAGCCTGATGTCTGCGGGAAGGGTGTTCCACAGCCGAGGAGCCACCACCGAGAAGGCCCTATCTCTCGTCCCCGCCAGCCGTACTTAGCTTTCAAGATCTCACAGGATCTGATGCTTTTAGGGAAAAGTCACAAGAAGTCAGGAACAACTGAAACACAGAATCTAGTTAGAACCAGCAATTAAATTTGGGGCATAATATTTGAGTAATCTTGTGACTGGCTTGAAAAAATGTCCAAAGTTTCAGTGAACACAGTTCACCAGAAGAAGCTGATTCTTCATTTCTGAAGTAACGTATTTTGTTTGGTGACATTCAGTCTGCTCATAAAACCAACAGAGGAAGTGAAATCACACGCATCTCTTGGGAACATAGAAAGAGGAATCTCTAAATCAAACCAAAACGACACAAGTGAAACAAATGCACTATAGTCCATGTGTGTTCTTTCTAGAATATGACTGATATTCTGTAATCTTGAACAGCCTCAGAATTAACAGCTGCACAGCTCATACCAAGGACTAAAAACAAGGGGGAAGAGCCTGCCATGTACATTGAGGATTTGGCACACGGTGGATGGTCCAAGGTGTTTTTCTCTTTCAGGAGAGGGCAAAACATTGCCCTCTGTCTCAGTCAGCTTATATGGAAGAAAGTCACAAGGAGGAGGGAGCAAGCTTGTTTTCTGCTTTCCTGGAGACTAAGACATGGAACAATGGCTTCAAACTACAAGAAAGGAGATTCCACCTGAACATGAGGAAGAACTTCCTGACTGTGAGAGCCGTTCAGCAGTGGAACTCTCTGCCGTGGAGTGTGGTAGAGGCTCCTTCTTTGGAAGCTTTTAAACAGAGGCTGGATGGCCATCTGTCAGGGGTGCTTTGAATGCAATACTCCTGCTTCTAGGCAGGGGGTTGGACTTGATGGCCCATGAGGCCTCTTCCAACTATGATTCTATGATTCTATGATTCTATGACTGGTGTGGCATCTGAATGAAAACTCCATAAAGGAAGTTACCTTTGAGACACTAATGTTCATCTCTGTAGGCACGAATAATAACTTTGAATAATAAATATATAGATTTGAGTGGATCTGCTTCACTATACCTTGACTCATCTCCTTACTCTCCCATAAGATATCCATATGTGTGAGATATGAAGGTTGATTTAACCATAGCGTCACAAGAAACAAATGCCATCCTGTACCGATTGAGTGAACTTTCATTTTAATCTATATTTCTTCTCTAAAGTGTCTTTTCTTTGGAAGTGTATTTAACCCAACTTATCTTGAATAAGCTGCTGAAAGTAGGAGACACTGACTGCTTTCTTCTGTCAGTTATTTATTGTGGATGCATGTGCTTGTGACAATCCCATGAACAAGGGTTTTCCTAGGCAAGGAATACTCAGAAATAATTTGTGAAGCGACGCTCCTGACACGACAAAAAAAAATTGTGATTACCTCCCTCTGAAATACAGTTGACAGCAACTGCATTCCTTGACAGTCCACCATCCAGCTACTGACCAGGCCAAACCCTGTTCAGCTTCCAAGATGAGACAGGATCCAGTGTTTACAATCTATTTAGGTCTTATTTATATTTTAGGACCTCATCCCATGACGAGTGGGAAAGCGAAAGAAACCATCTTACCCTGTTCCCTCTCATCTTTCACCGCATCCTTGGATGGCCAGCCAACCCCCATCCTTTCTGTAACTAGGTCTGTCTTTCCCCCATTTGAAGTTGGGTAACACCCAGTTTTTGAAGATGAGTCTAGGGCTCAGTTTCCATGCGCTTTGGAAACTGGGCCCCACGAAGTCCCACTGGAAGTGCCTTTGTGATGACCTCCGTGGGACTCCTGTGGGGTTCTACTTCCACGCTGCATGGAAACAGAGCCCTAAATTGTGGGATGAAGTCCATAAAAAGGTAGTCCCCTGACATTAAGTCCAGTCATGTCTGATTTTGGGGTGTGGTGCTCATCTCCATTTCTAAGCCGAAGAGCCAGCGTTGTCCGTAGACACCTCCAAGGTCATGTGGCCAGCATGACTGCATGGAGTGCCGTTACCTTCCTGCCGGAGCAGTACCTATTGATCTACTCACATTTGCATGTTTTCGAACTGCTAGGTTGGCAGAAGCTAGGGCTGACAGTGGAAGCTCACGCCGCTCCCCGGAATCGAACCTGTGACCTTTCGATCAACAAGCTCACCAGCTCAATGCTTTAACCCACTGCGCCACCGGGGGCTCCATGAAGTCCATAGTTACATTTATATCCCATCATTCTTCCAGTAATCTCAAAACAACATATTTCAGGCCCCTCCTACAATGCTATATAATCCAGTTTATCAAAGCAGATAATCCACATTATCTTATTTGAACCGGATTATATGAGTCTACATTGCCATACAATCCAGTTCAAATCAGATAAACTGGATTTTATATGCCAGTGTAGAAGGGGCCTCACACCCATTTGTGCTCACAGCAGCCTGTGAGGTAGACCACATTGAAGGAAAGAAGGATTCCATCTGAACATGAGGAAGAACTTCCTGACTGTGAGAGCCGTTCAGCAGTGGAATTCTCTGCCCCGGAGTGTGGTGGTGATTCCTTCTTTGGAAGCTTTTAAACAGAAGCTGGATGGCCATCTGTCAGGGGTGATTTGAATGCAATATTCCTGCTTCTTGGCAGGGGGTTGGACTTGATGGCCCATGAGGTCTCTTCCAACTCTATGATTCTATGACTGATGTGGCATGTCAGACAAGAAACAATCAAGGCCAGCTAATCATGTCTCAATAAAGGATTCCCCCAGGCAGTAAGAAGCCACACCTTGAAACTGCTAAGCCATTAAATGCTAATCAAGGTGGCCAATTGAAACATTCACACCTACCTCTAACAGAGAAGAGTTCTTTATCCCACCCTGGACATTACACAGTTATATAAACCCAATTTTCCTAGTTTCCAACAGACCTCACAACCTTTGAGGATGCTTGTCATAGATGCAGGTGAAAGATCAGGAGAGAATGGCCATCTGTCAGGGGTGATTTGAATGCAATATTCCTGCTTCTTGGAAAGGGGTTGGACTGGATGGCCCATGAGGTCTCTTCTAACTCTTTGATTCTATGATTCTATGATTCTAAGGAACAGCAAAGCAGGGAGTCAGCCAGCCCAAAATCACCCACTGAGTTACTTAGTGTCTTTAACCTGGATTTACCAAATCCCAGTCCTACACTGTAGCTCCCAACTGGACTGCTGGTATTATAATGGCACCACACACACACACACACACAAACAAACCCCAAATAAGTGTTGCAAGGGGATGTATTTTCTCCCATATTTCCAAAAGCAAAGTGGAATACTTCAATATAGTTACTCCGTCACTGTTCCCATCCATTCAAGGATGGTATCCTTGAAGTGACTGGATTGACCTTGAAGGAGCTGGGGGTGGTGACGACCGACAGGGAGTTCTGGCGTGGACTGGTCCATGAAGTCACGAAGAGTTGGAAACAACTGACAAATGAACAACAACAACACTGTTCCCAAAAGAAATTTGCCATATACCCAAAAGCAAGGCAAGAGTAACCAAACAGTTGCAGAGACGGTAGAATAACTAAAAATTGACCGTGGTTTACTTTGTAGAGCCCTACTTTATAGAAAACTAGTGAAATATGTTTTGCTCTTGGGTGTCTGTGCCTAAGTATAAAATATGGTATGATTAAACGTTGTTCATTTACTTCTCAATTATTTGTATTGCTTTTCTATTACAGGCTTTCTAAGGCTACCAGACCTACAGAGATGGCAAGTCACTGCTTCCACTCTCTGATTTTCCTGGTTCTGGCTTTGGGTTTTATTTATGGTGATTTCTCAGAGTCTGCTGCACACGACAACAGCCACAGGCGAATGAGGAGAGAGTGGGTCTGGAATAACCTGCACATCAGGGAAAATCTTAATGTGACACTTCCACACCATGTTGGAAAGGTAAGAATGTAACAAGCAGAACTTGGAAAGTAAGGACCTCATCCCACGATTTGCGGAAAGTGGAGGAGATCATCTTCTTGGTGTAGCGTATTGTCTCACACTCTTATTTTTGGCCCTTTCTCCCGAAATAATTTTGGCCCTTTCTCCCCATTCCAAAGCCATTGATCTTTTAGCCTCAACTTGGCTAGTATAACAACCGGTGATGTTTTCTGTTAATGGCCTTCACCCCAGATGGGGTGCCTTGGGTGCACACCAAATCTATGTTTCTTAACAGTTTTTCCGCAAAACCTATTTATAAGACCCCCAAAACCAATCTGCCCTCTAGTAACAGTATAGGGTAGGTGACAAAACCCTTCTAGAACATAGGAGGGAGAAAAATCCTACCCGGCTCCCTAAGGCGACCAACCAATTATATTGTTAATGGGCGGATGTGGTGGGTTGACGTTCTGTAAAGGCTGAGCTGAAGGAAGGCTATTTTTCCCCAGGCCCCGTCCCCAAAGTAGTTCCGGCTGGAACTACTTTGAGTTAGCTCCTTCGGAGGAGGAGGAAGCAAAGCTCTCTCCCACCCCCAGCTGCGCCCGGAGGTGGGAAAGTCGAGTATACAAATTGTCTTCGGGCTATGTGTATAAGTTGTATATGATGCATAAATGAATGACACATTTATACTTGGGTCCCATCACCAAGATATATCATAATGTATATTCAAGTATTCAGAAATTTGGAAAAAATCCAAAATATGCTGAATAGAAATGCTTCCCCAATTCTTAAAGCCTTCTTCTTTCGCATTGTTATTCTACCTTTAACTTTCAAGAGCTCATTGTCAACTTAATTGTGCATTTCAGATCAAATCAACCATCCAGAATCCCAATGCAAAGTATGTTCTCGAAGGAGAAGGCGCAGGGACTTTATTCCGAGTCAATGACCACACAGGAGATGTGGCTGTGAATGAAAGGCTGGACAGAGAAAAGAAAGCCATGTACCAGCTGAAGGCCCTCATTATCGATCGAAATAACAATCGGCAACTGGAACCACCTTCTACGTTTCATATCGTGGTCCTGGATGATAATGACAATGCCCCGGTGTTTGAACAAAAAGTCTTCAATGGGTCTGTTGCAGAAATGTCACCATTAGGTGAGTTCAAAAACATAGATGTTTGCATGCAAAAAAGTGGGGATCCTAACAAAAAGGAGATATCATAGGACCTTATCCCTTGACGGGGAGAAAGTAGGCAGAATTATCTTCTTACTCTAGTATTTTGTTCCATTCCATTTATAAGGAAAACAGATAATATATTCACTTCTATCAAACACAATATTCCTTTCTACTGTAATCCTCTACATTTTGAACTATCACAGAAGAGAGTTTGGTCAACATCTATTGAACATTTTTCTTTTTTTCCTTTTTTTTAAAAGGGAAACTTTGCAATAATGGAAGTCCAAAATCTAGGTCTAAAAAGGGGGGTAAAATATAGCCAAAGCAAAATGTAGGTTTAAGACACCCTGTGATTATTCTGCATGTTTCATTCAGTGTTATGTTCACGTACTTTGCATGGGCAGACCTATGCCAAACAGGGCAGGCATACTCGGCAGTTGAGTAGGACAAGGCAAGGGCTGATGTTCTTATTAATTTTGGGTCTGCACCCCATGTGCTGCCAGTAAGTTTTTGCAGGATGTTATTGCATGCAGCTACTTTGTGCTTGGTGTTCAAGCAGTGTTTGCCTATCTCACAGGGTTGATTCAACTCCCAACAATCCTCTTTTATCTTGAAATCCCTTTAGAGCAGTGTTTCTCAACCTGGGGGTCGGGACCCCTGGAGAGGTCGCAAGGGGGTGTCAGAGGGGTCACCAAGGACCATCAGAAAACAGCATTTTCTGTTGGTCATGGGGGTTGTGTGTGGCAAGTTTAGCCCAATTCTATCATTGGTGGGGTTCAGAAGACTCTGATTGTAGCTGAACTATAAATCCCAGCAACTACAACTCCCAAATGCCAATTCTATTTTCCCCAAACTCCACCAGAGTTCACATTTGGGCATATTGATTTTCATCCCAAGTTTGGTCCAGATCCATCGTTAAGTTGTGTCCACAGTGCTCTCGGGATGTAGGTGAACTACAACTCCAAAACTCAAGGTCAGTGGTCACCAAACAATCGAAGTACTTTCTGTTGGTCAGGGGAGTTCTGTTTGCCAAGTTTGGTTAAATTCCATTGTTGGTGAAGTTCAGAATGCTCTTTGATTATAGGTGAACTATAAATCCCAGCAACTACAACTCCCAAATGTCACATCTATTTTCCCCAAACTCCACCAGAGTTCACATTTAGGCATATGATTTTCATGCCAAGTTTGGTCCCGATCCATCATTCTTTTGAGTCCACAGGGCTCTCGGGATTTAGGTGAACTACAACTACAACTCCAAAACTCAAGGTCAATGCCCACCAAACCCTCCCAGTACACCAAACCCTCCCAGCAACTACAACTCCCAAATGACAAGGTGTATTTCCCCCCAACCGCACCAGTATTCCAAATTAGGCATATCAGGTATTTGTGGCAAATTTGGTTCAGTGAATGAAAATACATCCTGCATATCATATATTTACATGACAATTCATAACAGTAGCAAAATGACAGTTATGAAGTAGCAACGAAAATAATGTTATGGTTGGGGGTCACCACAACATGAGGAACTGTATTAAGGGGCCGTGGCGTTAGGAAGGTTGAGAACCACTGCTTTAGAGCAGGGGTCCTCAAACTTTTTAAACACTGTTGTGGGTCCGGATTATAATTTGACAAAAAATGAATGAATTCCTACATATCTTATTGGTAGTGCAAAAAAATATATAGAAACAATACAATAATTAAAATGAAGAACAATTTTAACAAATTTAAAGTTATTAGTATTTCAATGGGAAGTGTGGATCTGCTTTTGGCTGATGATTGTTGTTGTGTGCTTTCAAGTCGTTTCATACTTAGGTTGACCCTGAATGAGAGCCATGTAAATGACCTTGGAGGGCCGTATCCAGCCCCGGGACCTTAGTTTGAGGACCCCTGCTTTAGAGAATGACACCAAAACTTTCAGGAAGGAATTCTAGGAAATGTAGTTTGGGAAGGTGAGCACCTGCCCTAAACTACATTTCCCAGAATTTTGCTTGCTTCAATGTAAGTGTGGTCCCTGGGCCAGCCATATGCCAGAGGGGCTTTCTTCCTTGCCTGGCCATCCTTCTCGCCTGCCCAGACCCCTTCGCCACCTCCTTTAGGGAAAGAGCGGAGCTTCTCCCTCCACTCCGGCCTCGCCATCCTCCTCAGGGCCTCACCATCCTCCCCAGCTCTTTGGGGGGAGAAGCGGCACCCGCTACAGAAATCCAGAGCCACTTACAAGACCTACATAGCTCTTCTGAAAAGACAGTGTTTTGAATCTTACTTTTTCTGCATGGGCACCTGTAGCATTTCTTAATATTATGTCATATGTACGGATCTAAGGATGGTGCAGTGGGTTAAACCATTGAGCTACTGAACTTACTGGCTAAAAGGTTGGCAGTTTGAATCAGCAGGTTGAGCTCCCACTGTTAGGCCCAGCTTCTGTCAACCTAGCAGTTCAAAAACATGCAAATGTGCGTAGATCAATAGGTACCACCTTGGTGGGAAGGTAACGGCTCTCCATGCAGTCATGCTGACCTTGGAGGTGTCTATGGACAACGCCGGCTCTTTGGCTCAGAAATGGAGATGAGCACCACCCCTCAGAGTCAGACATGACTAGACTTAATGTCAGGAGAAACCTTTACATTTACCTTATGTACGAATCTTGCGATATAGATACGACAAGTGAAGTACAAACGAAATTTTGCACAGCCCTAGTAGACAGTCAGTTGAGATTTAATAGATATTAAAGCTATGATTCAACCTGCCATGTTTTAGTCTACCATGTGTTCAAGTCTGATTGCGGGGACATTTAAGCATTGTTGGGTTAGGATTAGGGTGAAAACAAATTCATATAATTAATGTGTTTATTCCAAGCTTGAAATTTGAATCGGCTGAAGAGCAACAACCATTAAGAATCCATCCTTTTTGATGTTGCCATAATTCTCAGATTGATACTACATCCATTCATCATGGGAATTAACAAATGCCAGATGGCTCTTAGGTGCCATCTGGCATCCAATTGTAACGCTGCAGACACACTTCCACTAGAACAGCTGGATAGAGAAAATCTTGCTGATGAGTATGGAAATCTTGCTAGTGATCATGAAGGTCATGCTAATGAAGGGGTCACAGATACACCAACCTAGTACTTGCCCTATGTAATAGTGTCCACTTACAGGAGGGATTTTACTAGATAAGGACAGGAGTCTATGCACACATTCTTCTCATGACACCAATCAACTGATGCAGCAAAATAGAAAAACAAGAAGATATTGGGAAACGATTTCCCATGCATGCTTCCACATGCTTCCACATTCTTACTATCCTGGTATTTGATTTCTTCTACTGAAAGAGAATCCCAACAATAACCAATACAGGCAGTCTCAAAGTTACAAACATCTGCTTAACAAGCAACTCATGGTTAAAAACAGGGATGAGACAACAGGAAGTGAGAGAAATCTACCCCTCGGAAGGGAAATTAACTCCTGGAAGAGTTAATTTCCATTATTAGGGGGAAAGGGGGTCTCCACTGAAGCTTTCTCACCAGTCCTTGTTTCCACAGCAAGCCACAGGATAGATTCACCTTACTCAAGACACCACCACACACCAAGGCTGTAGGTTTTGTAGTTTATTGAAGAAAAAGCAAAATCAAAAACATAGAAGTAAAGTTGCAAAAGTTCAATAGACAAAACAGAGTCTTAAATGCAAAGGCAAAGATCCCAAGATCCAGAGGCAAATAACATGAAGTATATTCCTTTAGCATGGTTAAACAAGAATGATAAAGTCCCCAAGAACTCAAGAGCAAAACCAAAGTCCCAAAGAGCTAGAAGCTTTCTCCAAAAGCTGAGGTAATCTCAGAGAAGTTAACAGGGTATAAGCAACACTGCGCTGACAACGGACAGACTTCAATCAGATCGTTAAATATGTTTCCCCAACATAAAAGCATTATGTTGACCTCAAATTTCACGTTTGTTGGCAAGGTGCACACTTCGGCAAACCCTTAATTGCAAATGGTCCTCCCTAATCAAATCTCCATCTTCAAGGCTGGATCCCTCATTATCCTGAGACTGGTCTCCCTTGAAACTGAGGGGCCCGACTCCGACTCATCCACCTGCAGCTGTGAAGTTTCACTATCTTTATCTAAAACAACATTCCCGGGGGAACAGAAATGCCGTCTCTTCTTCAGAATCAACACTGTCTGCCTCAATAACAGGAACAGATTCAGAAATCTGTAACCCATCATCCTCCTTATCCTGAGGAAACTCAGGCTCAGAAAGCTCAGGCTCCAAGTGAGCCACAACAGAGAGTGGGGGGGCTGTACACTTTAAAAATGTGTTCCAATTTACATACAAATTCAAATGTGTTCCGATTTACATACAAATTCAACTTAAGAACAAACCTACAGGACCTATCTTGTTCGTAACTTCAGGGCTGCCTATATGTGTATTATTTGTCTATTTGTCTATTCTTTCTCTCTAGGAACTTCGGTTACCAAAGTGACCGCTGTAGATGCTGATGACCCAACCATTCATGGTCACGCTGACGTTTTCTACAAAGTCATTCAGGGGAACCAGTACTTCAGAATAGATAAGTTTGGTAAGTACGTAAAGGAATCTGTGGGGGAAAAAATCAGTAAAAAGAACCAAAACACTGTCAAATTAGTCTACCATTTTTTTCCCTTTTCCACATCTTTGGTATTTTTTGGTTCTGGAAGTTGATAGGTTCTTTTCAGGAATGTGTGTGTTTTGGCTGGAGTTCATGATCACAGATATGAATGCATAACCTAGACTTATGCATTCATAATTGATTCATGTTCATGATTGCTGTGTATTTAAGAGTGTAAGAAATATGTAGGGAGCATAAACTGATTTAATGGGGAGCAACTACTGCAAGTGTCAGGAGGACTGTTCTGTCAATCAGGATGCAGCAGATTGTTTCCACGACCTTCCTGCAAGTGATCTCTGGTGTCACAGTCAGAAGCTGGAACCCTATCTCAATGCCTATTCTGGCAGGGGGCCATGCCAGCAGAACTTAAGTCAGATTGCCCTGGGAGGAGTCAAGGATTTCCCTTGTAGGAGGAGGAAACAGTTTATGAAGAAAGTTGCCTGTCCCTTGTGGACAAGATTTAAGCAAGCCACCAGTTGATTCAAAGCCTTGAAGTATTTGTTTGATTTATTGAAAATGTAAGCAACAATAAAAACTTTGTTGAACTTTCTATGTCTTTAAAAGAACTCTCAGCCGAGGCACCCCCAGCGTCCCGTTGGGCATTCAGAAAACACGTCCTGTCTACAGACTCTTTCACAGGCCCAGCACGTGACAGCACAACAATAACTCACAGTGTTGCTAAGTTCTGTGCTGCTGCACTTAAAATTAAATGGATGATGATTGACCCCACAAGGCAACACCCTGCTGGGAATGTAGTTAGAGAAACTGTTACAGCTGAAATGCTACTAGACTCACAATGTGCCCCTCCCTTCCCCTTTAGTGCCCCCCCCCAGTGTTTTTGACCCCTCCTATCAATCTCTCCGACCCCCCTTCAGTTCTATGCCTGTTAAAATAAACTGTGTTTTAAAATGTGATTTTAAACTGTCTTCTAATCTACTTTTAAATAACTGCTTCACTGGGGAGTTGTCCTTCCCCTCCCAGGCCGCTTGTGCCCCATTTTGTGCTGGTCAGTGACCATAATAAAGTTTTGTACTTGTACTTGAAGTCTCTACATACAGTTCCTGCTGGCGTCTGAAGCATTTTTCTGTTCTAAAAATGGAGGCTGAGCCCTGAACAAGCCCAGTTCTGATCATATGCAGCCTCTCCCACAAGAAAGAGTCAAAGCAAAATTGCAAACCAGTACACATATACAATTCAGTAAGCAATCAGGTGGTGCAGTGGGTTAAACTGCTGAGCTGCTGAATTTGCAGACCGAAAGGTTGGTGGTTCAAATCCAGGGAGCAGGGTGACCTCCTGCTGTTAGCCCCAGCTTCTGCCAACCTAGCAGTTTAAAAACATGCAAATGTAAGTAGATCAATAGGTAACACCTTGGCAAGAAGGTAACGGCATTCCATGCAGTCATGCCAGCCATATGATCTTGGAGGTGTCTACAGAAAACGCCAGCTCTTCGACTTAGAAATGGAGATGAGCAGCACCCCCACCCCCCAGCATTGGACACAACTAGACTTAATGTCAGAGGAAACCTTTACCTTTACCTTTTAAGCAATCTGAATTGTATACATAACAAACAACTAGTGGTGGCTTGAGAAAGTTGCTATTTCCAACACAGTATGCTGCATCTCGACAAGAGAACAGACCTCCATTGTTTGCAGCAGCTTGATCCTGCTATAAGCAATGGAATCCGGCAGGTTGAGCTCGAAGACAATCCTTTGCTAGGCAACTAAAGTATATAAACTTCTAGCCATAATTGGATCAGTCAGCAGAAGGAACGGATAAGTTATCATGTTCTAACCATTTTATTTTTAATTCTAAGGGACAATTTACACAGCTGCACCTGATATGGACAGAGAACAAAACTCCACATATACAATTCTAGTGGAAGCAATGGATGGCAAGGGTCTACGCTCAGAAGAATCAGGCACCGCTACAGTTCTCATCCGGTTGATAGATATCAATGACAACTTCCCAACATTTCGGCGAGGTGTGTTTTACCAAACAAGAGATCAATTAGAAAGTTACCTGCCTCTAATTTTAAGATACGTTGTTTAAATGGAAAGCAAAGTTATTCTGCGTAAACACATAACCATGAAGCATTAAACATCTCCATTTCCAGCTTCAAAAGTCCCTGCTTTGGAATCTAAATATTAGTAGACTTGCCATACATTAATTAATATCACAGATAGAAGATTCACAAATACATTCAAAGATTTGATATGTTCTATTTTGTGTTCAGTATCTCTGTAAACGACACACATTGATTGCTCTGATCAATGAATGTTCAGTTAAAACTCAGTGTTTCTCAACCTGGGGGCTCAGGATCCCTGGAGGGGTCATGAGGGGGTGTCAGGGGGGTCGGCATAGTATTTTCTGTTGGTCATGCAGGTTCTGTGTGGGAAGTTTGGCCCAATTCTATCATTGGTGGGGTTCAGAACGCTCTTTGATTGGAGGTGAACTATAAATCCCAGCAGTTACAACTCCCAAATGTCAAGTCTATTTTCCCCAAACTCCACCAGTGTTCACATTTGGGCATATTGAGTATCCGTGCCAAGTTTGGTCCAGATCCATCATTGTTTGACTCCACAGTGCTCTCTGGATGTAGTGAACTACAACTCCAAAACTCAAGGTCAATACCCACCAAACCCTTCCAGTATTTTCTGTTGGTCATGAGAGTTCTATGAGCCAAGTTTGGTTCAATTCCATCATTCATGGAGTTCAGAATGCTCTTTGATTGTAGGTGAACTATAAATCCTAGTAATTAAAACTCCCAAATGACAAAATCACCCCTCCCCCCAACCCCACCAGTATTCAAATTCACAGTGCTCCCTGGATGTAGGTGAACTACAACTCCAAAATTCAAGGTCAATGTCCACCAACGATGGAATTGAATCTGTTGTTCATGGGAGTTCTGTGTGCCAAGTTTGATTCAATTCCATTGTTGGTGGCATTCAGAATGCTCTTTGATTGTAGGTGAACTATAAATCCCAGCAACTACAACTCCCAAATGACAAAAACTGATCTCTCTCAACCCCACCAGTATTCAAATTTGGGTGTATCAGGTATTTGTGCCAAATTTGGACCAGTGAATGAAAATCCTGTGTATCAGATATTTACATTACATTCATAACAGTAGCAAAATTACAGTTATGAAATAGTAACAAAAATAATTTTATGTTTGGGGGTCGCTACAACTGTATTAAGGGGTTGCGGCATTTGGAAGGTTGGGAACCACTGAGTTTAATAATAATAATAATAGTAATAATAATAATAATGATAATAATAATATAAAAACACTATTTATATTTTGCTCTATAACCCCGAGGGGACTCAGAGCGGATTACAGTATACACATATATAAGCAAAGATTCAATGCCTTTTATACAGTAACATACAATACAAACAAAGACAAAGGATTCCCTTTCCATCTCTGGCATCTGGAGGCAGTTCTAGTGAGCCTGAAACGGTTGCAAGGAAAACCAAGGGAAACAGACCTCCCCTTCAAATCCCTCACCTCTCTGCATTCGCTGTAGTTAAATTGCTTCTAATGGCAGGCTTGGAAAGTCAACCGTATCTAATTCAATTTTTAAAATAGCTTTCCATATTCTGCCCAGTGGATGGGGATGATTGCCCAGTAGATTTGCAGCTACCTGTGTGCTCTACACTCTCTTTTTCCAAATACTCTTTGTGTCCATTCATTATTAAATTTTTTTGGTGTTTTCCCTCATGCTATTTAATGGTGAAAGCTAAAACATGCAAGGTCTCTGTGTTGTTTGCTCAATGGTAGCTTTTCAAATTTACACTTTGCCTTGCCTTTCCAGATAGCTTCACGTTTGAAGTCCCTGAAAATATCAGGTTAGGGGGTAAAGTTGGCAGCCTGGAAGTTGACGACATTGATGAGCCACAGAACAGGCATACAAAGTACAGTTTTGTGCAAGGGCCTTACCAAGACACCTTTGAAATCGAACCCAACCCTCAAACAAATGAAGGAATCATTCGACCCAAGAAGGTAACGTCTAATTACTCATCTATATAAATAAAAATGTAATGTTAGTTTGTGGGATTGACATAACCCAAAACCACTGGACGAATTGACACTAAATTTGGACACAATACAGATATCAGGCCAACAAGTGACCATCACTCATAAAAACACTGAAAGACACAACAGAAGAGACTTAAAAAGCCAAAAAATAAAAAATACATTACAACACATGCACAAAGCTATATATATACATATATATATACACACACACACACACACATATACACAAATATATATACACATAGCAGAAGAGAATTTAAAAGCCAAAAATTAAAAAATACATTACAACGCATGCACAAAGCTACGTATATATATATATATATACACACACACACACGTGCGCGTGCAAACACACATATATACACATATACACAAATATATATACACACAGCAGAAGAGACTTTAAAAGCCAAAAATTAAAAAATACATTACAACGCATGCACAAAGCTATATATATATACACACACACACACACACGCAAACACATATACATAAATATATATATACACATAGCAGAAGAGACTTTAAAAGCCAAAAATTAAAAAATACATTACAACGCATGCACAAAGCTACATATATATATACACACACACACACGTGCACGTGCAAACACACATATATACACATATACACAAATATATATACACACACATACAAATATATATACACACACAACACATATACACCAACTAGGCCACAGCAACTTGATTTATATTACACTCTGTCTCCCCAATGGGACTTAGATCAGATTACAGAACACATACAGCAACCATTCAATACCGTTATACAATTAACAAGGACAGTGAATACATAAACAGAGGTAAAGGCTTTTCCATCTTTTTCCATTTCCGACATCTGGAGGCTGTGCTTGACTCCGGCCATGGGGAGGTGCTGTTGCTTCATCTTATATGCCGAGCTTTGTTGTCCGTAGATGTCCTCACGATAGAGTCATTGGCTCCTCACTTAAAGCAGTAACTATTTATCTACTCACATTGCTGTTTTCAATCTGCTAAATGAGCAGAAGCTCGGGCTGACGGCGGAAGCTCACCCCGACCCGGACTTGAACTGACAACCTTTCGATTGGCAAGATTTTATGCAGCTTAGTGGTTTAACACTTGGTGCTAAGCCCAGCTCCCAGTATCAGCCTCTACACCAGTGGGGTCCCCAGATGTTTTTGGCCCACAACTCCCTGAAATCCCAGCCAGTTTACCAGCTGTTAGGATTTCTGGGAGTTGAAGGCCAAAAACATCTGGGGACCCCAGGTTGAGAACCACTGCTCTACACAGATCAATGTGTGTGTGTGTGCTTTAGGCTGGTTCTACACTTCCATATAATGCAGCTTCAGAACGCAGATTATTTACATTAAACTGAATTATATGCATCTACACAGCTATACAATCCATTTCAATGCAGTTCATCTGCATTCGGAAACAGCATTTTATGACACTATAGATCCAACACTGGGGGTGCAGTCCCCTGGTGGCACAGCGGGTGAAACTGCTGAGCTGCTGAACTTGCTGACCAAAAAGGTTGGCAGTTCGAATCCGGGAGTAGTATGAGCACCTGCAGTTAGCCCCAGCTTCTGCCAACCTAGCAGTTCGAAAACATGTGAATGTGAGTAGATCAATAGGTTTGGTTTCTGCGGGAAGGTAATAGTGCTCCATACAGTCATGCTGACCACATGGCCTTGGAGGCGTCTATGGATAATGCTGGCGCCACCTATGTATAGAACTGTTAGTTGTAAGATTTAAACTGTTGTATCATGCTTAATCCTGCCCCCTTTTACCCTGCTTATGTATAGTTGTATGGATTGGTTGCTTGTAGCTGTCAATCAGTACTGTTTGGCTCCACCTCTTCCTGCAAGAGGGGAGAACTTCCTTTTTCTTTTCATTCTGCCATCAGAGTTCATACCACATGGACATGATTAAAAGACTTGATTCTAAAGTACCCTGATTTAAGTTACCTCTTAGCACCAGTTCTGAGGTTTTTTACCCTTGGGACTCATGCTTTATGTCCAGATTGTCCTGGACAACATTGAGGAGATCCCAAGCACCTTCAAGCCGGTTCTTTTGGCACCAGAGGAAGATCCTGAGTCTTCAAAACATAGGCCATCTGAACTGGGGTTGTGGTTTGCTCCGGCATTCACAGCCATTGAGGAAAGAGGAAACTTGGTGAGGCTTCTCAGCTTCAAACCCCTTGGACCCAGGACTAATTGAGACTATAACGTATGTTTTCCTTCACCCCTCTAAAGTTTTTCAGCTCATTGCTTTGAAGAAATGACTTTGTGATAAATAACACTTATCTTGAGCTATTTACAGTGTTTTGGGTTTTTGGGAGTTCCAGTTTCCTATAGGAGGGCAAGAAACAATCCCTTGGGGGAAAGGTGCCACGTCCATCCTTCCTTCATTAAGACTAACAGCCCCAAGCATGACAGCACAGCAAGTATAGTCAATGGAACATGAAGGCCCAAAACACAAGCAAGGCTTGCAAGATGCTAGGCTTCTAGAGTTTCTCCAATTAGGATTTTGCAAATCAGACATGTAATTGTAGCTCGCCAAATGTATTTTTAAAATGTTCCCTTTCTGTATGTCCTTTCGACTGCATACTAAAATCCCTGTATTTTTGTCATTCAGCCACTGGATTTTGAAAAGATATCCGCATATAGGTTTATTGTTGAAGCAACTGATGCCGACATCAACTACTCATATTCCCGAACAAAAGGGTCCAAAAGCCTTGCGAGTGTAACCATCAAAGTGATTGATGTTGACGAACCTCCTGTCTTTGCTCAACCATCATACAGATTTGCAGTAAAAGAGGAAAGCGTTACCAAAAAATCTATTGGATGTGTTTCTGCAACTGATCCTGATAAAGCAAAACGAGAAATAAGGTAAGACAGCGCTGACCAGACATGGAAGATTTCCCGGGAATCCAAAGAGCAAAATAAGTTGGCCTTAAAATGTAACGCAAAATGCAAAAGCATCAGCTAGGGAGAAAGTGCAGAAGCTAATAATTCCATATGGCCCCATCTACATGGCCATATAATATAATAATCATCATCATCATCATCATCATCATCATCTTTATTTGTACCCCGCCACCATCTCCCTGATGGGGACTCAGTGCAGCTTACATGAGGCCAAGCCCATTATTAACTTTATTTATAGCCCGCAAAATCTCCCGAAGGACTCAATTCGGTTTACAAAGGCCAAGGCCGCCGAAAACAACAACATACAATACACAGTAAAACTCATAAGCGAATAATGAACATCAAGCAAAACAATAAAACAGTAAAACGATGACACCGTGACGCAATTAAAACCTAAAGGCCGGGCCAAATGTAATAGACAAAATTTAAAATGCTGAACTTGACAGGTAATATGTAGAAGTATTTGGAGGTAGGTGCAATATGCAGATAATCCTGAATCTCTAACAAAGTGCATTCGGGACTTGATGCTAGGAGTTTCCTATTCTGGAAAGGCTCTTCCTGAAGACTGCCAACTTTGGGGCTTGTCTGATGTCCTTGGGGAGAGAGTTCCAGAGTCGGGGGGCCACCACAGAGAAGGCCCTGTCCCTCGTCCCCGCCAAACGCGCCTGCGACGCAGGTGGGATCATGAGCAGGGCCTCTCCAGATGATCGGAGGGAGCGTGCAGGTTCATAAAGCCCAAACAACAATTACATAAAATAAAAACGAAAATGCAAATAATGAACAATAATAACTTAATTACATAAATCAAATGAAAACATAGGAATATAAGATTACAATAAGCACAGTCACAATGACAATGGGCAAGCTACATGTAATGGATAAGAGAAAAGCTGATTAAAAGCAGATTAAAAACTCAGGTGAGATAAAACAGAGACAGATTATTTGCAGAGGAGAGCTCATTATAGTGGCGGTCGTGGAACCAAGCTTTCTCATAAGGGGGGAATGTACTCCAATAACAAAAAAAAAATGAGGCTAAACACTAGTGTGAGGATGTAAATCTATTCATCAAATGCGCAGCGGAAGAGCCAGGTTTTAAGGTTCTTTTTAAAGGTTTCTAGCGTAGGGGCTTTCCTAATCTCTCCAGGTAGTGAGTTCCAGAGTTGGGGAGCCACAGAGGAAAAAGCTCTCTCCCTTGTACTCACCAGGCGAGTCTGTGAGACTGGCAGGGGCGAAAGAAGGGCCTCCCCAGAAGAATGGGGGGCCCAAGTTTGTTCATGGAGAGAGATACGGTCAATAAGGTAGGCGGGTCCCAAACCGTTTAGGGCTTTATAGGTTATAACCTACACCTTGAATTGGGACCGGAAAATAAACGGCAGCCAGTGAACAGGGGGGCTGACCGCTCCCTGTAAGTTGCCCCAGTTATTAGTCATTGTAGGAGCTCAGGCGACTGGGGTTGTTGTAGTGCCTCAAGACGAGGGTGATGGTTACCTTCAATGTCCTTCAGAGCAGGACCCTTCAGAGATTTCCATGTTGGATTTTAATGTAGATTCCCAGGGGTTTGTGAGTGAAGAAGAGGGCACAGAACAAACTGCAGAGCAAAGGAGTTGGAAGACTCTGGGATTGTTAGTGCTCAAGGTAGAATGGTTTCCAGACAGTCTGATGAGAACCAGCCTGGGTTGCTAGATAAGAAAAGTGAAAGGAATGTGTTAACGAGCAACTGGGAGGAATCAGTCTTTGATAGAAGGGCTCAATTCTGTCAAGATCGCCACCTGCAAGGGGGAGTCAGAAGGTCTGTCAGGATTTGAAGGAGAATTCTGTCAGAAAAGAGGAATTTGAAGGAGAGTTCTCAAGGGAATCGGAATGCATTTTGTGTAGGTCTTCTTGAATAAATATAGGACTTTCACAGCATTGCCTTCAGTGAGCGCAACGTCGGTTGCCGGTCAAGTCTTGTTTGCAGCCTTAGCAAAAATATTGTAACTACAATCTGACCCCTGGGGATTAGCTGTGGCACAAAAAAATAAATCTATTTAATGTAAAGCTGTTGTTTTGAACCATTCCAGACAACAATACGTCATGGAGTTGCAGGACATTTTGTGCAAGGCACAAGCTATTGTACGTCTCTCTCCCAAACACTCTTCTTCTCTCTCGATATGTATCTCTCTTCATCAAGATAACTGGTTACGCTTTCTTTCTTTTTTTTACACCTCATGCAGATATTCTGTTCTAAGATCTAAGTATTTTGAAATATCAACCAGTGGATGCATTTTTGCCACAAAACCCCTTGACAGAGAAGAATATGCCTGGCATAACATCACTGTGGCAGCCAATGAAGTGGGTCAAAACAGTAAGTGCCTTCAACAGTGTCACTTGGTGTGGTGAAGTGTTAATTTTAATCTGCAGTTATGGGTAATTATAGGTAGGTGTTTAAAAGGGTAAGTATATAGAATAGCATAAATGGGGGATGGTAACCAGCTTAACTCACTCTGAGCTGAATTGCCATGGAAAAAGGGGCAGAGCCAACTGCCACTTGGCAGGGCAGCCATTTTTAAAAACAGTTAGTCTGTAGTCAGCGAACTACAAGGAAGTCTGGTTCCGTTGTGTGTTGAGAACCAGTAAGGTAGTCTGTAGTCTAATAATAATAATAATAATAATAATAATAATAATAATAATAATAATCTTTATTTATATACCACTCCCCGAGGGGACTCAGAGCGGTTCCCAGGTAAAAATCACAGAACATACAAAGTAAAAACAGCATAACCATAAGATTAACAAAACAAAATATGCATAAAAATTGTCACCATAACACACATATATTAAAATAATCCTGCCTGTTCAAGGCAACTTAAAAAATTTAAAAGGCCAGGCCAAGATTTTTGCAAGCCCAAAAATTCTAGGGGGGCTGGGAATTAAATGCAATGCTATGGCAGGCAACAATAATATTGGGTACAGGTCTGTGGCTGTTCATTCCAGGACCGAATAGAGGAAATTATCTGGGTAATTGGTAGGAAGAATAAGGCCGTAATAGACAATGTATAGGGCTGAGTTAGAACTGGTCATTTTCAAAGGCTTGTTGAAACCACCAGGTCTTATGAAAGGAGGGGAGGGATGGGGCCTGTCTTATTTCCCTTGGAAGGGCATTCCAGAGGCAGGGGGCCACCACTGAGAAGGCCCTCTCTCTAGTCCCCACCAACCGTGCTTGAGACAGTAGTGGGACCGAGAGGAGGGCCTTTTATCATCCTTCTAAAGGACAAGAGGGAGGGGGCGGACCTGATCTTATTAGGAAGGGAGTTCCATAGCCGAGGGGCATGGCCGTAGCCAGAAAAAAAAATTCGGGAGGGGTTGAAATTTTCAGGGGGGGTTGAAACTTTTGTGTGGGGGGTTGAAACCTGCCTTCTAGCTCACGCTGAAGCAAAGAGCACAGCAGGAAGCAGAGCAGCCTTCAATAGCCTGCAGCTCCGCCCCTGTCAACCACCTCCACCAAGTCTGGCCTCCTTAATGAGAGCATTCAACACACACACACCCAACTACATACCTGAGGGACTGCCTCATCCCCTACCAACCCCAGAGATCCCTTCATTCTGAGGATCAAGATCTATTGGAAATTCCCAGTGTCAAGACCTTGTGTCTAACAGCAACCAGACGCAGAGCCTTTACAGCAGTGGCACCATCACTCTGGAATACTCTGCCACCTGAAGTCCGTGCCTTGCGGGACTTGTCAGCTTTCCGCAGGGCATGCAAGACATATCTGTTTCGACGGGCTTTGTTCTCTGATATTGCTGTTTTTAAATTGTTTTACATTGTTTTTAAATTGTGTTCGATTTTAGCCTGTCCTTGTAAGCCGCTCCGAGCCCCAGGGGAGTGGCGGCATATAAGTTCGAATAATAAATAAATAATATTTGCTTGAGATAGTGCTTGTAATTCTGGAGGGACTCTTAATTTTTTGCATCTCATAGACGTAGCATGGGGATTTGGTTAACCAGTTAAAATTCATGAGTGAACTGGGTTTTTTTTAAAAAATCTGAAACATTTCGGGGGGGTTGAACCCCTAAACCCCCCCCCCTCGCTACAGGCCTGCCGAGGGGCAATTACTGAGAAGGCCCTGTCTCTCGTCCCCCGCGAAACGTGCCTGTGATGGTGGTGGGACCAAGAGCAGGGCCTCCCCAGAAGATCTTAATCTGCTTTGTTGCAAAGTTTCTTTCTGAGGCAGCCAGGATTAGACAATTCCCAATTTTAGACATAGGCTGAAAGTCTTTTACCTATGTTTTTAGCCAACTTGTGTTTTAAGCAATTTTTAACTGTTGTTAATTTTACCCAAGCAACTGGTTGTTCTTAATTCTCATTGCCTGTATACCTTGAGGCTGAAACAAGCCAGCACTTCATGTAGCTTTTTACCCTTGCTTTTAGCCAACATATATTTTAAGCAGCTTTTACTGTTTACAAATTTTATCCACTGGCTGTTCTTAATCTCATTACCTCTATAACTTGTACGCTACTGTAGTGTAATAAGGGTCTCTGGACCATAATAAAATTTATCCATCTATATAAATAGAAATCCATTCATTTCAGGAGCTTCCCTCCATAAAATGAAGCTGACAAAGAGAAGATTACACCCAGAGTGTTTAGTTCCTCCCTGACACATAAGAGTTAAGAACTTTTTGAAAGCAAGGACAGAGTTGTTTATTATGGAAGAAGGCCATTTTAGATACCTGGCCTGGAAAGCTAACAGAAAATCTGCATGCAGTGTTGCTTGTATGGAAAGTAATCCCAGCATAGATGCAATGTATGAGAGACCTGCCAATTTTTAAGATGCTATATTAAAATATACCTGTGTTAAGCACAAGGTCTCCATTCTGTTCAGATTCTTCTCTGTGCAGGACACACATGTTATGTCTTCCAATAAAATTGGATCCTCGATTCACAGCATAGCTTTCTAATTTCCCTCGAGGTTACTAAGGAGAAAAAATATCTTCAGCACCAAGTGGAAATTTTGTTTTGCTGAAGCATTTTATCTCTCTGCTTTGAAGCAGAGCATCTAACTGCTGTGTCTGTGGTTTCTTTCCTGTTTCAGATATGGTGGTGCCTAACCTAGAGACCCATGTACCAGTCTACATTAAAGTTGATGATATTAATGACAATGCACCAGAATTTGCTGAACCGTATGATCCTCATGTGTGTGAAAATGCTGCACAAGGAAAGGTATCGTATCAAAAACCAAATGCCAAGTCTCCCTTTGCTGCTCATTTTCAAGTTTCCACATTTCCCTTGCCAGTCAGTACACCCTATGATCAAGTCTCCCATCACGCATGGGTCCTAACACATCGTGTTGTGTGCCTTCAAGTTGGTTCCATCTTACACCAACGCTAAATTAAACCTGTAACTCCAGATCTATAAGGTTCCATCTACACTGATTATGTTTTCTTGCCCTGATGAAGGGAGTTGGACTGGACGGCCTTAAGGCAGCATTTCTCAACCTGGGAAGTCAAGACCCCAAGGGGAGGGTCACCAGGGGGATGTCAGAAGGGTCATCAAAGACCACCAGAAAACACAGTATTTTCTGTTAGTCATGGGGGTTCTGTGTGGGATGTTTGGCCCAAGTCCATTGTTGGTGGGGTTCGGAATGCTCTTTGATTGTAGGTGAACTATTCATCCTGATAACTACAATTCCCATATGTCAAGGTCTATTTCCCCCAAACTTCATCTATGTTCACATTTGGGCATATTGAGTATTCCTTTCAAGTTTGGTCCAGATCCATCATTGTTTGAGTCCACAGTGTTCTCTGGGTGGAGGTGAACTACAATTCCAAAATTCAATGTCAATGCCCACCAAACCCTTTCAGTATTTTCTGTTGGTCAGGGGAGTTCTGTGTACCAAGTTTGGTTCAATTCCATTGTTGGTGGAGTTCAGAATGCTCTTTGATTATAGGTGAACTATAAAGCCCCGCAACTACAACTCCCAAATGACAAAATCATAATTTTTGAGTGATGGTCACTCCTTGTATTGTGAGACATTTTGTTGCCAAATTTGGTGTGATTTCGTTCATTGGTTCTTTTGTTTTTAAGGTACTCATTATGCACGGAGCATTTTTAGATAGATAGATAGATAGATAGATAGATAGATAGATAGATAGATGATAGATAGATAGATAGATAGATAGATAGATAGATAGATAGACAGACAGACAGACAGATAGATAGATAATGCATTCCTTCAATAATAATAATCCTAACAGAGGTTTGGCTATCATCACTAATACACTATAATCCGAAAGATATTTCCTCAAGAAAAAGTCTAACTGAACTCATTGAGACTTGTTTACTCAAATATAAGTTGCATGATGACCAAGGAAGCCGGCTTATTCCAGGTCAGCCCATTTATCTATCTAGGCCAGACAACAGCTCTCTAGGGTCTCATGACTTACTACCCAAGCCTTTTAATAGAGGATGCCAGGGAATGAGCCTGAGGTCTTCTGCATGCAAACCATGTGCTCTCTCACAGAGTTATGGCCCCTCACAGAATTCATGGTGAGATGTTTTGGTCCCTTCACAGTGTATTCACAGAAAATAATTGAAGACTGTGGTCTTTTTTCATTCATATAGGTGATCATCCAGATTTCTGCTGTGGACAAGGATGAAATGTCACCAGGATTGAAATTCAAGTATTCCTTGGTCTCCGAAGACAGCAACTTCACTCTTGTTGATAATCATGGTATGTTCCTGCAGATTTCATAAAACATCACTGAGGAAATACCATGGGAATATTAGCTAATAATGGCTTTCTGATCAATGTGAAATGGGGTTGGGGATGTTATTCCTATTTATTAAGGAATAATAAATAGGATCTCTGTAAAGAAATAATATCCAACCATGGCCACCCAGGCAGGTTTGAGTTTGTTGTCGAAGGCTTTCATGGCCAGAATCATTGGGTTGCTGTGAGTTTTCCAGGCTGTATGGCATGTTCCAGAAGCATTCTGTCCTGATGTTTCACCCACATCTATGGCAGGCATCCTCAGAAGTTGTGTGTTTTACTGTGTTATGTTTTTAACTGTGTTGATCGGGCTTGGCCCAATGTAAGCTGCCCTGAGTCCCTTCGGGGAGATGTGGGGGGAGGGTACAAAAATAAAGGATTATTATTATTATTATTATTATTATTATTATTATTATTATTACAACCTCTGAGGATGCCTGCCATAGATGTGGATGAAATTTCAGGAGAGAATGCTTCTGGAACATAATAATAATAATAATAATAATAATAATAATAATAATAATGGGTTGTTGTAGGTTTTTCCGGGCTATATGGCCATGTTTTAGAGGCAGTTTCTCCTGACGTTTCACCTGCATCTATGGCAAGCATCCTCAGAGGTACCTCTGATGTATAGTTCACCTAAAATCAAAGAGCATTCTGAACTCCACCAGTGATGGAATTGAACCAAATATGGCACACAGAACTTCCATGACCAACAGAAAATATATATCAGTGATTGGTTTGGGGGGGAGGCACCAAAATACTGTGTGCTTACCGTTGAAAATTACCTAGGGCCGCCTCTGCTTGCATGTCATGGATTCCACTTTGTAGCCCCATTTCAGAATGCTCTCTGATTGTAGGTGAACTATAATTCCCAGCAACTACAACTCTCAAATGACAAAATCATAAAATGTTGAGTGATGGTCACTCCTTGTGTTGTGAAACACTTTGTTGCCAAATTTGGTGTGATTTCGTTCATTGGTTCTTTTGTTTTTAAGGTACTCATTATGCACAGAGCATTTTTATATATATAGATAACCTTCACCTTGAATTGGGACTGGAAATTTATTGGCAGCCAATGAAGCTGTTTAAACAGGGGAGTTGACCGCTCCCTGTAATTTGCTCCAGTTAGCAGCCTGGCTGACAACCTTTCTACCTGTTGTAGTTTCCGGGCCATCTTCAGGGGCAGCCCCACGTAGAGTGCATTACAGTATTCCAACCATGAGGTAGCTAAGGCGTGGGCCACCATGGTCAAAATATGGAAAACTCACAGCAACCCAGATTTGAATGTGTTAAATGTTCTTTCGTCTCAAGGAGCTGGAACTGTACTAGCTGCCTGGGAATTCTGCGCGGCAATCACCCTTTCAGATTATCACCTAATAAGATGTCATTCTCTTCCCCAGATAATACTGTGAATGTCACTGTCAAATACGGACACTTTAATCGAGAGCTAGTCAAAACCCATTACTTGCCTATCATCATCTCTGACAATGGTTCGCCTCAGCAGAGCAGTACGAGCACCCTTTCCATCCGTATCTGCAAATGTGATGAGGAAGGCAATGTCATCTTGTGTGATGAGGCCGCGAAACAACTTGGAGTCAACATGCATGCCCTGATGGCCATCTTCGTCTGCCTACTGACTGTCATTGGTAAATACATGGCCACGTTTCTTCACAAGTCCACCTTGGGAGGGCAGGCAGGAGGAGAAATATACCAGGGGGATATTTTTTTTCTTCAAAAAAGTTTGTTTCAAAAATGTCATTCTAGTGTGGTATGCAATACATACAGAGCAAATAAGTAAAAAACAGATAAAAATGATTGACGGGGGGGGGGGGGCTTGAGGGGCTTCAGCCCCCCCCCCCCCCCGAAAGTCTCATGGTGGTTCGTGAAAAGGCCTTACTGGTGCATTATTTAAACTGTTATGTTTATTCATATCATGATCTGATCACCATACTTAATATATCCCATATGCATGGGGGTATTGGGGTAATGATACAAAAGGTTTGCTAGGCTAGACCCTCTTTCACTCATGCTCAGCCCCCCCCCCCAAAACTCAGCCCCGTGAACCCCCCCTGAAAAAAATCCCCCCCCCCCCCCGAAACGAAATCCTGGCTACGGGTCTGGGCTATGAGATGATACCAGAGTGTGACGATGCACACAAGGTCTCCAAACAGATCAAGGGCCCGTCCAGACAGTATATTTATCCCAGAAGCTTCCTCAGCAAACAGGAGGATGGCCAGACACCATTCCCTGTAAATGCAGAAGCAATCGCTACAAAAGGTAACAAACACAATATTTCCAGGTGCGGAAATATCACTGTTTTGAGCCGAAAATGCAAATCTTCATGTATCTGTATGTCCCTGCAATCGGAATACAATAATTCACATCTCTGCATGTGGAGCACCCAGTGGCACAGTGGATTAAACCCCTGTGCTGGCAGAACTGAAGACCAACAGGTCGTAGGTTTGAATCCAGGGAGAGCACAAATGAGCTCCCTCTGTCAGCTCTGGCTCCCCATGCAGGGACAGGAGAGAAGCCTCCCACAAGGATGGTAAAACATAGAATCATAGAGTTGGAAGAGACCTCATGCGCCATCCAGTCCAACCCCCTGTCAAGAATATTGCATTCAAAGCACCCCTGACAGATGGCCATCCAGCCTCTGTTTAAAAACCTCCAAAAAAGGAGCTTCCATCACACTCCGGGGCAGAGAGTTCCACTGCTGAACGGCTCTCACAGTCAGGAAGTTCTTCCTCATGTTCAGATGGAATCTCCTTTCTTGTAGTTTGAAGCCATTGTTTCGTGACCTAGTCTCCAGGGAAGCAGAAAACAAGCTTGCTCCCTCCTCCCTGTGGCTTCCTCTCACATATTTATACATGGTTATCATATCTCCTCTCAGCCTTCTCTTCTTCAGGCTAAACATCTCTGCATGTGGAGCACCCGGTGGTGCAGTGGGTTAAACCCTTGTGCCAGCAGGACTGAAGACCAACAGGCCTCGTCCCAAGAACTAAAAAGAGTGGAATGGTACCCCCACCCTCCTAGCCCGCCATGAACCCTCAAAACTTCCCCCTCCATCATCCCGACATGTCATTTTCATGCACCAGGAGCTTTCACTGGAGGGGCCTGAACATGCAGCCACCCCCCCCCCCATGTAAGTTTTTGAGGTAAATGAGGGGACTGGGGCCTTTCTCCATGTAAAGCATCGAGACAACCCCCTAGGGAAAACACAGGGGTTGTGGGTGATGTGGGGCCTCAATGTTGGGAGGAACAAAATATCCCAGTTCCTCCCATTATTAAGGCCCGTGTAGAAAGGCCCACAGTGTAGACTCACACAATTCAGTTCAAAGCAGATAATCTGATTACCTACTTTGATAATATAGATTATATGGCAATGTAGATCCAACCTAAGGATCCCATCACACTAAGGCTGAGATTTGCAACCAAACATGGTGAATGTGGCATGGGCAAACTTTGGCCCTCCAGGTCTTTTGGACTTCAACTCCCACAATTCCTAACAACTGGTAGGCTGTAAGGAATTGTGGGAGTTGGGAGTCCAAAACACCTGGAGGGCCAAAGTTTGTCCATGCCTGATTTAAAATATTTGCATGAGGTGCTAGCAAACTTGTAAGTCTGGTATTTGTTTTGAAGACAGCACCAAAGTCTACAAGCATGCTATCTACTAAATGTGGTTAGACATGATGAAACATCATATACATGTCTATGGTTGTATTCGCCAGACTTCATTACTTTAAGGCAAAGTAAGTGAATCTCCGATTCTCATCGCAACAAAATCACAACTTTTGGGCTCATTTTCTAGTTTGCTTTTACAAGTCTGTGTCATTCCCTTTCTCCATGAATTATGATCGTCTATTTCATCTGCAGTGATCGTGCTGCTTATAGCCTGGAGGAAGAGACACAAGAAAGATCTGAATGTTCTCAAGAAGAATGTGGAAGAGATCCATGAGCAGCTGGTGGCCTATGATGAAGAAGGCGGTGGTGAGATGGATACCAACAGTTACGATGTGTCTGTCCTCACCTCGGCACGCCAGAGAGGAATGATGTCCCCAAGGATGACCATGGAGGCCCAGCCATGTACCTACAGCCAAGTCCAAAAAGTCCCTGAACATGGACTCTCAGGTACTGGAGAGATGGGCATTATGATTGAGATGAAAAAAGATGATGCCGACAACGATGGGGGTTTGCTACCCTTCGATACTCTCCACATATATGGTTATGAAGGTGCCGAGTCCATTGCAGAGTCTCTCAGCTCTTTGGGATCTGGATCTTCAGACTCAGATATTGATTATGATTTCCTTAATGACTGGGGACCCAGGTTTAAAATGCTAGCTGAAATCTATGGGTTGGAACCCAATGAGGACCTTACTTACTGAATGAATGTTGTCAACAGATTTCCCCAACATTTTAGCAATAGACTGTCAGCTCAGAAGACAGGACCAGTCAGGTCTTCATGCATTTTCCTTACACAAATGGCGTCTCTAGGACGCTTTCCAAGAAGGTTTAGATCAGGGGTTCTCAAAGTATGGCCCGCGGGCCGAATACAGCCCTCCAGGGTCATTTACCCGGCCCTCGCTCAGGGTCAACCTAAGTCTGAAACGACTTGAAAGCACACAATCACAACAATCCTATCTCATGAGGCAAAAGCAGGCCCACTCTTCCCATTGAAATACTAATAAGTCTATATTTGTTAAAATTGTTCTTCATTTTAATTATTGTATTGTTTTTAAGTGTTTTCTGCACTACAAAGAAGATATGTGCAGTGTGCATAGGAATTCGTGGGTTTTTTTTCCAAATTATAATCTGGCCCTGCAATGATTTGAGGGACTGTGACCTGGACCTCTGTTTAAAAAGTTTGAGGACCCCTGGTTTAGATAATCAGGATAAGAGAAACCAAGAATGAAACCAGGGTCATGGAAACAAGAAGATATTGCATCTTTTAAACCCCATTGCATCGTGAAGGGTTTAAAATGTCTATTGTGGAGATACATTTCATCTAAAACACAATTGTGCTTGTCCTGTTGAGTGATTTCCATGCTCTGTAACTATTCTAACTGATTTCATTATCAGTGAAAATCTCTCATCGTATTTGTTTTCTCAAGAGACCTGTGACAAGGTGCCTTTATTACTGTACATACTTGAGTATAAGCCTAGTTTTTCAGCTCTTTTTCAGGCTGAAAAAGTCCCCCTCAGCTTATACTTGAGTGAGGGTCCTGGCAGAAAGGCGTGGGGCTAAAAGAACCCTTCTTTCAGCCCCATATCTTCCTGTCAGCACCCTCACCTCTCCACACAGCAGCCCAGCTGGGTCACTGTGCCAAGAGAGGAGGAGAGATCACGCTCCTTCTTCTCCTCTCTCCCCACTTTTCCAACACCCCTTTCCCACCCAGTCTTCCCTTTTTCTAGTTTCCCCCTTTCCCACCCAGCCTTTACTATTCCCAGCCCCTCTCTCCCACTTTTCCATCCCAGCATTTCCCAGGCTCCAGGCTCTCTTTCCCGTTTTGGTCTTGTTCCTTTTCCTACCACAGTTTCCCATTTTCCCAGCTCCTCTTTCTCACCCCAGTCTTTTCCACTTTCCCAGCCCCATTTCCCACCTCAATCTTTCCCACTTCTCCACTTGCTCATTTTCCACTCCAATTTTTCTGCCTTTCTAGACCACCCTTCTACACCCCAGTCTGGCTCATTTTGCAATCTTCCTTTCCCCAACCCAATCTTTTCCAGTTGCCCTACTTTTCCACCTCAATTTCCCCAGCCTTTCCCAATCTCCACTTCACACTCTAGATCAGTGTTTCTCAACCTGGGGGTCGGGACCCCTAAGGGGGTCATAATGGGGTGTCAGAGGGGTCACCAAAGATCATCAGAAAACACAGTATTTTCTGTTGGTCATGGGGATTCCATGTGGGAAGTTTGACCTAATTCTATCATTGGTGGAGTTCAGAATGCTCCTTGATTGTAGTGAATTATAAATCCCAACAACTACAAATCCCAAATGTCAACGTCTATTTCCCCAGACTCCACCAGTGTTCACATTTGGGCATATTGAGTGTTTGTGCCAAGTTTGGTCCAGATCCGTCCAGATCCATCATTGCGTGAGTCCACAGTGCTCTCTGAATATAGGTGAACTACAACTCCCAAACTCAAGGTCAATGCCCACCAAACACTTCCAATGTTTTCTGTTGGCATGGGAATTCTGTGTGCCCAATTTGATTCAATTCCATCACTGGTGGAGTTCAGAATGCTCTTTGATTATAGGCGAACTATAAATCCCAGCAACTACAACTCCCAAATGACAAACTCAACCTCACCAGTATTCATATTTGGGCGTGTTGAATATTTGTGCCAAATTTGTTCCAGTGAATGAAAATATATCCTGCATATCGGATATTTACATTATGATTTATAACAGTAATAAAATGACCGTTATGAAGTAGCAACAAAAACAATGTTATGGTTGGGGGTCACCACAACATGAGGAACTGTTTTAAGGGGTCATGGCATTAGGAAGGTTGAGAACTACTGCTCTAGATGGAGGTTTTTCCCACTTTTCCAGCTCCCCTTTCCATCCCAGCCTTTCCCAGTTTCCAACCCCCTTTCACACCTCAGTCATTTCCCCTTCCCCAGTTGCCCCTTCCCTCTCCAATCTGTCCTACTTTTCCAGCTACACCCTTTCCACCTCATTCCTCTACTTTTTCAACAACCCCTTCCCATTTATTTCTGAAATTTAGCAGCAGCTGCTGCATTTCCCACCCTCGGCTTATGCTCGAGTCAATAATTTTTCCCAGATTTTTTTTTTGGGTAAAAATAGGTGCCTCAGCTTATATTTGGGCTGGCTTATACTCGAGTATATATGATATTTCATTTTACTGATGAGGAAATGCAACTGATGTCCCATGTACACTGCCATGTAATGCAGTTTAACATCATTGAATTGCATTATATAGTAGGGTTGCTCAGGCCTGTAGGCGGGGGGGGGGGTGGTTAGGGGTTCCACCCCCCCCCCCCAAATTTTCAGGTTAAAAATATGGTTTACTCATGAATTTTAACTGGTTAACCAAATCCCCATGCTAAGTCTATGAGATGCAAAAAATTAAGAGTCCCTCCAGAACTGCAAGCGCTATCTCAAGCAAATAATTACAATTTATTCATACCGTCATTACTTGCAGCAATAGCCGATGTAGCGAAGCAACCAAGTTGGGGGGGGGGGGGTGTTGAATGCTCTCATTAAGGAGGCCAGACTTGGTGGAGGTGGTTGAAAGGGGCCAAGCTGCAGGCTATTGAAGGCTGCTCTGCCCCCTGCTGTGCTCTTTGCTTCAGCGTGAGCTGGAAGACAGGTTTCAACACCCCACCCCACAATTTTCAACCCCCCCCCCATTTTTTTTCTGGCTACAGCCACAAGGTCCCTGGGGTTGCTTCATATCATGAATAGTTAGTAATTTTGGAGCGATCCCACTGCGCATTTGCCTAATGTTCTCTAAATCTGAAACCGACATTAGGGACCTTGTAACACATGTCGTTGGCATCATTGCGGATTGCCGCCCAGCATGAGGACATGTCACCCCGTACCATCCCAGCTTTCTGCCCTACCTCATGACATGGGGGGAAGCATGAAGAAGCCAGTGGTCTTCATTGATTTGTACTGATTTTTCCACTTCGACCCAGAATTAGTCCTATGGGGTGAGATGGTAGCCATCGGGCTCCGTAGCGAAACTATCAAAAACCATCACCACTGCCAAATTTGGGCCTGTTTGAACAGGTCCTACTAGGAGATCTCCTATACCTAATTCAACACTTTCACTAGACTAGAACTTCTTCTAGAAAGCCATTCACAGTGTGAAGATTGTAGCATAAAATATTTCTTGATTCACATCTCTTGTTAATTGTTCTTATCAACCATCCTACTTGTCATATGTGAAACCAGAGTGCCTTCCTTTGTCATTATTTGAGCCATGAAAGATGGATCTACGGTTTCACTGAATCAGCTTCTAACCCTGGGCCCTTTCACGCAGCCCTATATCCCAGAATATCAAGGCAGAAAATCCCACATTATTCAAATATGGACTCAGATAACCCAGTTCAAAGCACATATTGCAGGATTTTCTGTCTTGATATTCTGGGATATAGTGTGGAAGGTTCCCCTGTTGACATAAGAGCAAAGAACACTTTGGCCATATGTTGCATCAACAGCATTCCTAGTTTTTCAGGATTTTGAATGCAATGAGATGCAATGAGATGTATATATTTTTTAATTCTTTTTATAGCATAGTAGCAAATGCATGTAAGGGAGCCAATTTAGAAATATAGTAGAACCTCAATGGTTTGCATTTCATAAATGCATACTTTCTCCAGTATGTAATAGTGGCCCTCAGATTTTTGTGTTGTTTTCCAGGTCTTTTAGTCATTAAGACCCCGAATTATCATATAATCCATATTATCAAAGCAAATAATTTACATTTTTTGCTTTGAACTGGATTATATGTACCCCCCATAAGGGCCGCATCTACATTGCCATATAAAATCCAGATTATCTGCTTTGAACTGGATTAGATGAGTCTACACTACCATATAATCCAGTTCAAAGCACTTAACTTGGATTTTATATGGCAATGTAGATGGGGCTCTACACTGCCATATAAATACGGGTTATCTGCTTTGAACTGGATTATATGGCAATGTAAACTCATATACAGAGGCGGCCCTAGGTAATTTTCAACGATAAGCAAACAGTATTTTGCCCCCACCCCCCACCCCCCATCCAATCACTGATATATATTTTCTGTTCGTCGTGGGAGTTCTGTGTGCCATATTTGGTTCAATTCCATCATTGATGGAGTTCAGAATGCTCTTTGATTGTAGGTGAACTATACATCCCAGTAACGACAACTTGCATATGTCAAGGTCTGTTTCCCCCCAAGAGTGCCTCAAGAGCGCCCCTGGGCAAAATTAACTATACTGCGAATGCTTACTTTGCGTAATGGGTTGAGCCGCCCCTGCTCATATAATCCAGTTCAAAGCAGATAATCTGGAACATTTGATTTGAAAATCTAGATCAGGGGTCCTCAAACTAAGGCCCGTGGGCCAAATACGGCCTTCCAAGATCATTTCCCCAGCCCTTGCTCAGGGTCAACCTAAGTCTGAAACGACTTGAAAGTACACAACAGCAACAACAATCCTATCTCATCAGCCAAAAGCAGGTCTACACTTCCCATTGAAATGCTATTAAGTTTATATTTGTTGAAACTGTTCTTCATTTTAATTATTGTATTGTTTTTAAGTGATTTTTGCACTACAAATAAAATATGTGCAATGAATAGGAATTCATTCATGTTTTTTTTTCAAATTATAATCCAGCCCCCCGACAGTTTGAGGGACTGTGACCTGGCCCTCTGTTTAAAAAGTTTGGAACCCCTGATCTAGATTATATGGCAGTGTAGATCCAGCCCCAGACCCCATCCACACTACCATATAAAATCCAGATTAACTGATTTGAACTGGATTATTTGAGTCTACACTGCCATATAATCCAGTTCAAAGCAGATAATCTGGATTTTACATGGCAGTGTAGATGGGGTCCCAGTCAGGCTATCAGTATGGTTCTACTAAAGAATGTATTATAGGTTTTAAAATATATATTCCTGCTAACAGTGATATTCATCTCTAATTAACACATCTTCTATTTAATCAGAGTGATTACATATAACATTATTTAGAGCCATTGTAATGATTTTATAAAGAATATCCAGTTTTTTCCCCAAATGTCTTATGAAATGTGTATTTTGTATTTGATATACACTATGATGAAACTTTTCTAAGAAGTACTGACTTTGTTTTCTACTGTACATTAATGGATTTTGCACTGGATAATTTCATGTCTATTTATGTTGTATGTGTGTGTTTTTTACTTACATAAAGAGCCAAACTCAAGTACAATTGCATTCGTCGTCACATCCAATGAATCCTTCTACATCACCGGTTCTCAACCTGGGGGTCGCGACCCCCAGGGGGGTCGACTGGCCATTTCAGAGGGGTCGCACCTCCGTTGGCCCCGCCCCAAGGGCGCATGAAGGCCGGGGGGGGGGGAGCACAGAGCATTATCAAGATATTTCAATTTTAAAATAAGTGCTTAACACTACTATAGATCAACTGTTAAGTATAACAGATGATGGGACTTGTAATACCTTCAGCAGCATCATCATCTGCTGTCCATACTCCCCCAAACCTCTCCGGTATTTTCTGTTGGTCATGGGAGTTTAGTAAAATTCCATTGTTGGTGGAGTTCAAAATGCTCAAAGATTGTAGGTGAACTATAAATCTAAGCAGCTACAACTCCCAAATGAGAAAATCAATCCCCTGCAACTCCACCAGTGCTCAACTTTGAGTATATTGAGTATTTGTGCCAAATTTGGTTCAGATCCAGAGTTGTTTGGGTTCAGAGTGCTCTCCAAATGTAAGTGAACTACAATTCCCCTAACTCACTTTCAATTCCTCCCAAACCGCTCCAGTATTTTTTTTGGTGGTCATGGGAGTTCTGTATGCCAAGTTTGGTCCAGATCTGTCATTCATGGGGGACTCGGTTGTGGAAGTCAGAGCCGAATTGGTCGAAGGTACTGCAAATACCATCATCTGTTGTCCATACTCCCCCAAACATATTGTTTTTGTGATTAATCACTATACATTAATTACGTTCAATTTATGACAAGGAAATTTATGACATCCTGAATATCGGATATTTACGTGACAATTCATAGCAGTAGCAAAATTACAGTTATGAAATAGCAACAAAAATAATTTTATGGTTGGGGGTCACCACAACATGAGGAACTGTATTTAGGGGTCACGGCATTAGAAAGGTTGAGAACCACTGTTCTACACAATATTTATTTATTTATTTATTTATTTACTGTCCTTGTATACCGCCGTTTCTCAGCCTAACTGGCGACTCAACGCGGTTTACAACAAAATATACAGTGCACAGTATACAATTAAAACCATAAAAAACATAATACACAATATTACACGAAATCACAAAATCACAATCCAATACATCTCCTAACTAAAATCTTGGTCCAGTTGCATCATCCATATTACCAATCCGAAATCAACACATTCATTGCACCGAATTAACCAAATGCCTGTTTGAACATCCAAGTTTTTAGTCTTCTTCGGAATACCATCAGCAAGGAGGCTGATCTTACCTCCATGGGAAGGGCGTTCCAGAGCCGAGGGGCCACCACAGAAAAGGCCCTGTCATTGCTGTATTAACATTACAACAATTACAAAGGTTTCCCCTTGACACTAAGTTTAGTCAAGTCTGACTCTAGGGGTGGTGCTCATCTCCCATTTCTAAGACAAAGAGCCAGCGTTGTCCATAGACACCTCCAAGGTCATGTGGTCTGCATGACTGCATGGAGCACCGTTACCTTCCCACCGGAGCAGTATCTATTAATCTATTTATTTATTTATTTATTTACTTTATTTCTATATCGCTTTTCTCAGCCCTTAGGCGACTCAAAGCGGTTTACACAACAATGCAAAATATCACAAAACAGTATAATGCAATTAAAACAGATTATGACATCAACAATTAACAACAGTATAACAATCATAACGCCCCAACAATGAAATCAGAATCCACTCTCATTATCCATTGTTCCGTATTCCTATGTTCAATTTCACTGTTTAGTCAAACACTTGTTCGAATAGCCAGGTCTTCACCTTCCTCCGAAACACCAACAGCGAGGGGGCCGATCTGATGTCTGCAGGTAGGGCATTCCACAGCCGAGGGGCCACCACTGAGAAGGCCCTGTCTCTCGTCCCCGCCAGACGCGCCTGCGATGCAGGCGGGACCGAGAGCAGGGCCTCCCCAGACGATCTTAGTGTCCTGGTTGGTTCATATGAGGAGATGCGTTTGGAGAGGTAAGTAGGGCCAGAACTATTTAGGGCTTTATAGGCTAACTCCAGCACTTTGAATTGTGCCCAGTAGCAAACTGGCAGCCAGTGGAGCTGGCGCCACAGAGGAGTTGTATGCTCCCTGAGTGCCACTCCTGTTAGCAACCTGGCTGCCGAGCGCTGGACCATTTGAAGCTTCCGAGCAGTCTTCAAAGGCAACCCCACATAGAGAGCGTTGCAGTAGTCTAAGCGGGATGTAACCAGAGCGTGGACCACCGTGGCCAAGTCAGACTTCCCAAGGTACGGGCACAGTTGGCACACTAGTTTTAACTGTGCGAATGCTCCCCTGGTCACCGCTGAAACCTGGGGGTACTCACATTTGCATGATTTCGAGCTGCTAGGTTGGAAGAAGCTGGGGCTAATGACGGGAGCTCATAGCGCTCCACGGATTTGAACCGCCGACCTTTCAGTCAGCAAGTTCAGCTGCTCAGTGGTTTAACCTGCTGTGCCACTGGGAGCTCCTATATTAACATATATCCATCAGCAAATATCAATGCAGATAAAAGGCGGTTCCACACAGTAGAAAAGTCAGCGCCAACCCGGGTTTTAAAAACCCAGGTTGGGGCAGACTTTCATCCGCACACCAGCCCCAAAAACCCATGCTTTCTGTGGGGAGAGGTAGATGTCCTCCCAGTACCTTTTGAGAGAACACCAAAATGGACTGCCCCCTAGAAGTCCCAGAATTTCCAAGAGTCTTCACTGCCATATAATCCAGTATAAAACAAATAATATTGATTTTATATGGCTGTGCTGTCGCACGCTGGGCCTGTACATAAGACTGTAGACAGGACATAAATTCTGTGTGCCCAACGGGACGCCGGGGCTGCCTCAGATTAAAGGACCTTGGATTTCCTTAAAACAAAGTCTTTAGATTGCTTAAAGGTTCAACAAAGTTCTTCATTAATGAAAACAAACAGGTATTTCAAGGCTTTCTTAACAGTCTATAGGGTCTTTCAATCTTGTCCACAGGGAACAGGCACTATCTTCATAACTGGTATTTTAACTAATAGGGAAATCCTTAACTTCTAATCTGGGCAGTCTTTCTTTGCCTCTGTTGGTGTGGAGCCCCTACACCCGGTACCAACTGCGTCTGGCTTCCGCGAGTGACCCTTACCAAGCAGAGCTTCCAGGGAAAAAGGAGTTCAGGTTTCGGTGATGGCTGGCTGAAGTCCCTCAGCAAAGGAGCTGTAAGGCTGTATGATCCTCGGCCAAGCTGTGGGGCTGTATCTCCCCGTCCAAGCCATAGAAGACTAAGTTTTCTACAGGAGCTCTTGGTATTATGTCCTGCATGGAAAGCTTCTCTGTGTGGACTGACCCAAAAAGGCTCCTATTCCCTCCAAAAATGCAAAAAGGGGGCGGGACCAGGGAACCTAACTATAATTGACAGGTGGCTTGCCCTATGATTGCAGCCAAAAGAAGCCACCTATCTGCAAAGTCCCTGAAACTTAGGACTATAACAAACATTAAATGCAAAGCAAACAAAATTGGAGCTCCTGGTGCAGTTGTACCTGCACAATGGCAGTGTAATAGGGGTCCCAGCCTTAGTCAGACTTACTTCCAGGAAACGCACAAAGGATTAGGCTGTCCATGGACTTGCTTATTCAAACTAATTATCATGCTAGGAAATATGCTTACTTGACACAAAAATTCGTTTCATAACACACTTTGTTCGCTCCCCATTTTCATAGGTGTTTGGGAAAAGGCATCTCCAAACACATGCATTCACTCCATCCCACTTTCTGAGAACCTATGCCCTCAAGGAATGTTTCATTTCATTCACAAGCATTGTTCTTGACTTAAGAGTTGCATTATAAAATAATTGCGAGCATCTGTTGTCTTGAGCAAACAAATTATCAGGGAACAGCTGTTGGGTTCGGCAACACTGGAAATATTCCCAAACAATGATCAGGTGAACGCATCTATTTCTCCCCTCTTTAAAAGTGCAAATTAGAATTCCTTTCCAGGGAATGAAAAATATTTGAGAAGGAGCATCTACACCACATTTTCCAGGTGCACTGTTTGCGTACCTTTCAATGTGTCTTTGAATCTGTGGAGAAAGAATTGTGTCCAATGACTCTCATCATCCATTGAAAGCCATGGTCTATAGGATGTTATACCTCTAAAGCAGCATTTCTCAATCTGGGGGTCGAGACACCTGAGGGTGGGTCGTGAGGGGGTTTCAGAGGGTTCGCCAAAGACCATTGGAAAACACATATTTCTGATGGTCTTAGGAACCCCTTTGGCAGAGAAGGCTGAAGATCTCTCTGCCTGTCCTTTTCCCACCAAAAGCACGCCTTCTGCTGTTGTTCATTCGTTCAGTCATTTCCGACTCTTCGTGACTTCATGGACCAGTCCACGCCAGAGCTCCCTGTCGGTCGTCACCACCCCCAGCCCTTCAAGGTCAATCCAGTCACTTCAAGGATCCCATCCATCCATCTTGACCTTGGTCGGCCCCTCTTCCTTTTTTCTTCCTTTTTCCCCAGCATCATTGTCTTCTCTAAGCTTTTCTTTCTTCTCATCATGTGACTTCATCTTGTCCTCTACTATTCTTCCCGCCAATGAGCAGTCAGGCTTTACTTCTTGAAGTATGGACTGGTTGGATCTTCTCGCTGTCCAAGGCACTCTCAGAACTTTTCTCCAGCACCACAGTTCAAAAGCTGTGATTGTAGGTGAACTATAAATCCCTGCAACTACAACTCCCAAATGTCAAGGTCTATTTTCCCTAAACTCCACCAGTATTCACATTTGGTCATTTTGAGTATTTGTCATCATCAACATCATCATCATCTTTAAGGTAAAGGTAGTCCCCTGACATTAAGTCCAGTCATGTCTGACTCTGGGGTGTGGTGCTCATCTCCATTTCTAAGCTGAAGAGCCAGCATTGTCCATAGACACCTCCAAGGTCATGTGGCCGGCATGACTGCATGGAGCGCCGTTATCATCATCTTTAATTACTTATTAATCGCCCTCCATCCGAGATGCTCCAGGCGATTTACATTGCAGAAATTATACAGGATAAAACACATACATACAAATATTAAAATTAACATGGGTCAAATGCTCTAGTAAAAAAGCCAGGTCTTAAGTGCTAGGATAAAACTCCCTCAGCCACGCATGGCTCTCAAATAGGGAGGCAAGGAATTCCATAAGGCAGGGGCAGAAACAGAGAAGGCCCTGCGCCTGGTGCTTTCCAAGTGCACTTCCCTAGGACCCGGTATATAGAGCAAATCGCATTGGGATGGTCGTAGCGACCTCCGATGATGGGAGAAGGAGAGACGGTCTCTAAGATACAATGGACCCTGGCCATATATAGTTTTAAAGGTCAGGACCAGTATCTTATACAAACCACGATACTCAATTGGGAGGCAGTGTAGATGCCGCAGCACTGGTGTTATATGGCATTTCATGGGCGTTTTTGTGAGTAACCTGGCTGCAACATTCTGGACAATACGGAGCTTTCAGGTCGTAGAAATAGGAAGGCCAACATACAAGGCATTACAATAGTCCAGTCTAGATGTGACCGTGGCATGGATGACTGTTGCCAGAGCCTCATCCGACAGGTAAGGTGCCAGTTGCCTCGCTTGTCGTAGATAGAAAAAGGCCTGTTTGCTGGCAGCAGCGACCTGAGTCTCCATCGTCAGCTGCGAATCCAAGACGACATCTAGGCTCTTAACGGTATTCGATGGAGATAGAGCAGAGCCATCAAAGGTAGGTAACGGATGGGTCGGACCTATCGGGCAGCCATGCCACAGGATCTCAGTCTTCGCCGGATTCACCTTCAGTCTGCTAACACGTAGCCAGTTCAACAAAGCCTCCAGGCATAAGGTGAAATTGCCAGGTATTGACGTTACTCCAGGCTCCAAGCGCAACAGGAGTTGGGTGTCGTCCGCATATTGATAGCACTCCAGGCCGAATCTCCGAGCCAAACTGGCAAGGGGTCTAACATAGATGTTGAAAAGAAGAGGGGAGAGAATTGCACCTTGGGGTACCCCGCATAGGAGGGGGGAACTTTCGGAGACTTGGTCCATGTATTCCACGCACTGACTCCGATTTCGGAGAAATGAATTGAACCAAGTTTGGTCCAGATTTATCACTGAGTCCACAGTGCTCTCAGGATTTAGGTGAACTACAACCCCAAAACTCAAGGTCAATGCCCGCCAAATCCTTCCATTATTTTCTGCTGATCATGGGAGTTCTGTGTGCCAAGTTTGGATCAATTCCATTGTTGGTGGAGTTCAGAATGCTCTTTGATTATAGGTGAACTATAAATCCCACCAACTACAACTCCCAAATGACAAAATCAATCCCTCCAACCTCACCAATATTCAAATGTGAGCATATCGGGTATTTGTGCCAAATTTGGTCCAGTGAATGAAAATATGATTCATAACAGTTGCAAAAATATAGTTACAAAGTAGAAACAAAAATAATATTATGATTGGGGGTCACAACAACATGACGAACTATATTAAGGGATTGTGGCATTAGGGAGGTTGAGAAACACTGCTCTCAAGGAGCGAAATCTTGTTTCAGCCAGGATTTAGCATAAATTCAAGTTGTTATGACTCCATTCAAACTGTATGCAATGGTTTATTTACACAATACTTCCATGCAAGTTTAGGACTCTACATTTCTGTGGTTGCTGCCAATATGGCCCCTTCTGCACTGCCATATAAAATCCAGATTATCTGCTTTGAACTGGATTACATGGCAGTGTAGGCTCATCTAATCCAGTTCAAAGCAGATAATCTGGATTTTATATGGCAGTGTAGAAGGGGACACGTATAATCCAGTTCAATACAGATAATGTGAATTATCTGCTTTGGAAATCTGGATTATATGGCAGTGTAAAGGGGGCCCTGTCCAGCCTGCCCTTCAGATAGCCATGGAAGTGCACCTTCAATACACCGAAATCAACATTTTTGTGACATGCAAGGAAATGAACACCAGGTGGCATTCTGCTGCCTCAATGCAATTATTAAAGCTTTTCTATTCTGAAGCACTTGATTCTTGTCATTACTCTTGTTTACATAGTTTGAATATAATATATTGCCATTATATGGTTGCAGATGCATAGCCATTTTGGCCTATACCCATCAGTTTGGCAGGGACCGTTCTAATGAATCCTCTGCCATTCCCGTTTTTCTTCTGGACTGATTTTTCTCTCTTCTTCCCACCTTCCTCCTTTTTCCTCAATCTTTGCGCATTAAATTCAGAGTTTAAAAAAGGTAGTTTGCACTCAAACCCTTTTACACTGCCCTATATTACAGGATCTGATCGTAGATTATCTGCTTTGAACTGGATTACATGAGTCTCCACTGCCAGATAATCTGGTATAAGAAGATAACCTGGAATCAGATCCTGGGATAAAGGGGATGAAGTCGAGCATGCCCCCCCCCCCTAACAAGGGATGGTAACTTATAGTTCTGCAAAGGACAAGGGCACCAGACTGCACAATAAGGGTTGAGTCTTGGTCAATATGCAAAGACACTAACAACAGCAAGGACCCCATGAGGCTTTCGGGGAGTAGATTGGTCCCTGGGCTCCAGCCCATGGAAAGAGTTACAGTTTTCCAGGGACCATGGGACCGGTTTCCATCCCAGCGCTGCAGGGCTTTGTGTTTTGGCCCAGTGGAACTCCATAGACTCCTTTTGGTGGCTTTTTGATTTCTGCTACATTCCTGGACTTCACTCTCTTCAAGGACTCGCTCTCTACCCATGAACTTTCTTCAAGACAACTTATGAATTCATGCTGTGTCCAGATATCGTCTGCTTTTTATAATTGGTATTATTAATTTCTCTCTGGGGTCCTGGATGGGAAGATACCTGCATATGATTTCCCTGTGTATAATTCCTATATGATTTGTATGTTTCCTTGTATTCCTGACCCTTTGCCCCCTTCTCCCTCCAAAGAAATATGTAAGGGGATCACCTGGCCTTCAGGAACAAAAGCCATTAGCAATTACAGAAACCCCCCAGCCAAAGACACTCTGGCATGGATAATAGGAAAGGATTCTTATCTCTAGCATCGGAGATGGCGCACTAGAGTAAAGAATTGTTTGGCAAAGTTTCTATCACTCTTCAAGTAAGATAAGGGGAAATCTTCCCCTCTGCTTTTTGTTTACTCCCCATTGATAGCATTAACCCCAGGCTGCCCTCATTGTTCTCCTGTCTGACAGCCAAGAAGGATCTGGATATTTTTACACATGTTGATTTACAACACTCAAAACACAATAGGTCAGCCCTGCTTGAGCTTTTTGTCTCACAGGCCACATAGCATTTCCTTTTTTTAAAGACTCATTCACAGATTCCTTTGTGTTCTATCGTCCCGCCTCCCTCTCTCCGGATTTGCTGTCGCCGCCAGGTGGCATTGGAACCTACAGACCAATGGAACCTACGGACCACTGGAGCTTCCTGATTGGTCCAGAGGCACCGGGGACGGGAGGGCCACCTCCCAGCTGTTCGCCCATTGCCCAATCACAGCGGGGAACATCAGGGAAGCCGGGGCGGGACGTTTGAACTCTGCAACTTTGAATTTACTATAAATATGACTGTATTGGTGTATTCTCCTCATACTCTGCTGGTGAATGATTGCAGCTCTGCATCCTTTTCAGCTGAATCGCAAATAAAACCTCGATGGCTTTTCTTCAACTTGGTGAGACCTTTCATTGGGGAATCAGGGAAAAATATTGGGTGCTTCTCTGTCTCGCCAGGGAAAAAGAACTCTTTGATTAGTCTAATTGGTCTCTGCCTCCTGGCAAAGACCCCTAAATTCCAGCTCTAGATCAGGGCAGTGTGGAAGGGGTCATAGGCCCCTTCTGCACAGTCCTATAATCCACATTATCAAAACAGATAATCCAGATTATCTGCTTTGAACCAGATTTTATGAGTCAATGCTGCCATATAATCCAGTTCAAAGCAGATAATCTGGGTTTTATATGGCAGTGCAGATTGGGGCCTTAGCTTCTCTCTTCTTCCTCATTCATCTTTTACCATTTTGACCATACTCTGATGTTGCTTAGCCACATATATCCCAAGCCAGATCTAAACTGTTCTATAATCCAAAATATCAAAGCAGATAATTCAGATTATCTGATTTGAACTGGATTATAAGAGTCTAAAGTAAAGGTAAAGGTTTCCCCTGACATTAAGTCTAGTCATGTCCAACTCTGGGGGGGGGGGGGGTGGTCATCTCCATTTCTAAGTCAAAGAGCCAGTGTTGTCTATAGCCACCTCCAAGATCATGTGGCCAGCATGACTGCATGGCGCGCCGTTACCTTCCCACAGAAGTGGTACCTATTCATCTACTCACATTTACATGTTTTTGAACTGCTAGGTTGGCAGAAGCTGGGGCTCACAGCAAGAGCTCATCCCACTCCGTGGATTTGAACTACCGACCTTTTGGTCAGCAAGTTCAGCAGCTCAGCAGTTTAACCCGCTGTGCCACCCATGAGTCTGGAATTTCTCCCATTCTCCAAGAACTCTCAAAAATGATTGCCAATGGTTCCGAGATTACTTCCGCTAGTTCCTTCAATACTCTTGGGTGTAGTTGATCTGGCCCTGGGGACTTGAACTTGTTTAGAGCAGCCAGATATTCCTAGACAACTTGTTTCTCAATTGGGGTTGGATGTCCTCTAATCCCTCATCTACTCCATCTTGCTGAGGTTGAAGATGACTTTCTTTTTGTGAGAAGACCGAGGCAAAGAAGGCATTAAGTAGTTCTGCCTTTTCCCTTTCTCCTGCCAGCATTGCCTCATCTTCTCCTCAAAGAGGCCCTGTTGCCTCCTTGTTCTTCCTTTTTCTACTGACATTAGAAAAGAAGCCCTTTTTATTGTTTTTAATGTTTCTGGCAAGCCTGAGCTCGTTTTGTGCTTTAGCCTTGTGAACCTTTTCTTGTGGGAAGTTTGGCCCAATTCTACATGAGTTGGCTATTTGTTTGAATTCTTTTTTGGTGATTTCTCCCTTTTTCCACTTCTTGTGCATGTCTTTTTTGAGTCTTAGCACAGTTAGAAGTTCTTTGGACATCCATTCTGGCTTCTTTGCACTTGTCCTATTTTTTTCTCTTTGTTGGCACTGTTTGCAATTGAGCCTTGAGTATTTCACTCTTGAAAAACTCCCATCCATCCATAACTCCCTTGTCTTTTAGTATCTGTGTCCACGGAATGCTGGCCAGACAGCCCAGAAAACTCACAGCAACCCGTTTCTGGTGTTGTTTTCAATTAAGATCAGGAACGAGGCAATTATAAGTTATAAAAGTTTTACTGCTGCAGCAGAAAACTAACAGGTGACTTGTGGAACAGCCAGGTGTACCACAAAGAACAAACAAAATGGCAAGAGTATTTACAAATTTTGGGAAAACACACCAAGCTCTACCTCTCAACTCCTCCCAGTTCTACAACCTGCTCCTGTCCCTCCCAGTTGCCACACTGAGCATGTCCAAAGTTCTTCAGACTGAGACCTATTGTTCATTCAGAGCTGCAACTGCCTTATCTTTATCGATTACTTCCCAAGACAAATTTAGCCTTGACTTGAATGAGTCCTGAATGTCCCTTTGTTTGTAAAGCTGACTGCTCACTCTTAACATCCCCCCCCCCCCCGAACCAACAGAAATCTAACAGATTTCATTTCAAAATTGCAATTAATACAGATTTCATTCTCTAACACAGCGTTTCTCAACCTCGGGATCAGGACCCCTGGGGGCATTGTGAGGGGGTGTCAGAGAGGTGGCCAAAGACCATCAGAAAACACAATATTTTCTGATAGTCATGGGGGTTCTGTGTGGGAAGTTTGACCCAATTCTATCATTGGTGGAGTTCAGAAAGCTCTTTGATTGTAGGTGAACTATAAATCCCATCAACTACAACTCCCAAACGTCAAGGTATGTTTTTCCCAAACTCCACCAATGTTCACATTTGGGCATATTGAGGATTCGTGCCAAGTTTGGTCCAGATCTGTCATTGTTTGAGTCCACAGTGATCTCTGCATGTAGGTGAACTACAACTCCCTAACTGAAGGCCAATGCCCATCAATTCCTTCCAGTATTTTCTGTTGGTCTTGAGAGTTCAATGCCATGTTTGGTTCAATTCCGTCGTTGATGGCATTCAGAATGCTCTTTGATTGTAGGCGAACTATAAATCCCAGCAACTACAACTCCCAAATGACAAAATCAATTCCCCCCCCCCCCCCAACCCCACCAATATTCAATTTTGGGTATATTGGGTATTTGTGCCAAATTTGATCCAGTGAATGAAAATACATCCTGCCTATCAGATATTTACATTTCGATTCAAAACAGTAGCAAAATGATAGTTATGAAGAAGCAACAAAATAATTTTATGGATGTGGGTCAACACAACATGAGGAACTGTATTAAGGGGTTGCGGCATGAGGAAGGTTAAGAAACACTGCTCTAACAGTTAATAAAAATTATATTACTCCACCCAGGTGTCTTCATTACAATCAAAAGGCTATATTTTAATAGTCTCTTTGCTTCCCGTCCTTCTCTTTGCATTCAGTGCACCTTTCTCCCTTCTCTCTGCTTCTCTGATTACAAAAATGTAATGTTTCTGGTGTTGGTTTTAATGCCAGTTTTTATTTTCATATTCACACTTTCCCCATTGCCAGAAGGGCACGGTGCCAGTTGGAAAGAGCAGCTGCAGAAAATCACTTTATGCTATCAGCTAACAGAACAGCAGTTTTGGCTTCTTCTTTTTCTCCCAAGCTTCATTTTCTATATTGCTGTTGTCCTTTAAACAAAGTGGCACACCAATGTTCGTAAACCCTGAAGGCATTCCAAAAGCCAGAAAGAAACAAGAGGTAGTACATTCCTATCCACTCTGAGGGCCCTTCCATACAGCCCTATATCCCAGAATATCAAGGCAGAAAATCCCACATTATCTGAGTGTGGACTCAGGGCCTGTCCAGACAGCCCCTTTATTGCGGAAACTTCCACAATAAAGAGGGGACTGTCCAGACGACGTTCTGGGCAGTCCCACATTAATTCAGCACAAACCAGGAAAACCCTGATTTGTGTCAAATTAATTTGTTAGTGGATTTATTCCGCACCTTCTTGGAAGGCGCAGGATAAATCCTGTACTTCCAGGTCTGGACTGCAAAATACTTACATCATTTATTTATTTTATTTATTTATTATTTAAACTTATATGCCGCCACTCCCCTGGGGCTCGGAGCAGCTTACAAGAATAGCTAAAATCTAACAAAGTTTAAAAGCAATTTAAAACAATTTAAAAACAACAATATCAAACATTAAAAGCCTGTCGGAACAGCTGGTAAGTCCCGCAGGGCACGAACCTCAGGTGGCAGAGTATTCCAGAGTGATGGTGCCACTGCTGTGAAGGCTCTGCGTCTGGTTGCCGCTAGACGCAAGGTCTTGACACTGGGGACCTCCAATAGATCTTGGTCCTCAGAACGGAGGGATCTCTGGGGTTGGTAGGGGGTGAGACGATCCCTCAGATACATTGGCCCCAGACCATGCAAGGCCTTAAAGGTGAGTACCATCACTTTGAAAGTGATCCGGTGCTCAATTGGTAACCAATGCAGCTGTAGTAAGATTGGTGTTATGTGGCATCTCATCGGAATTCCCGCAAGAAGCCGAGCAGCTGCGTTTTGTACCAACTTGAGCTTCCGCATCACTGACAGAGGGAGGCCAATGTAGAGGGCGTTACAGTAGTCCAGTCTTGAGATGACCGTAGCCTGGATCACCATAGCTAGGTCGTCCCTGGACAGGGAGGGGGCCAGCCGTCTAGCCTGCCGGAGATGAAAGAAGGCGGTTCTGCTCACAGCGGAGACCTGGGCCTCCATCGTCAGCAGAGGGTCCAAAAGGACTCCCAGACTCTTTACCAATGATGACGGGCGTAACGCCTCGCCATCCAGGGTGGGCAGATTGATGTCCCCTCTGCCCAGTCCACCCAGCCATAGGATCTCCGTCTTTGCTGGATTCACCCTCAACCTGCTGGCACGCAGCCATCCAGTAACGGCCTCGAGGCACTGATGAAAACAATCGGGTACAGAGTCCGGTCGGCCTTCCATCTTCAGCACCAGCTGAGTGTCATCGGCATACTGATAACACTCAAGCCCAAAACCTCGAACCAGCTGAGCAAGTGGTCGCATATAGATGTTAAACAACAGAGGGGAGAGAATGGCCCCCTGAGGAACCCCACAAGATAGATAAATAAGCCCGGTAAACTTTGGGAATACCCAACCCCGTTCCTCCAAGCCCCCAGGCCCTTTAGAAAAGTAGTAAAAACTTACCTAGCCTGAGAGAATGTCTGGAAGCCCTCCTACCCTCCCCCAAGCCCCCAGACCCCTTAGAAAAGTAGTAAAAACTTACTTGTCCTCCATTAGAAGCCTAAGCAAGCTCTCCCGGTGCACAGAAATGATGTGCCAGGAGAGCCGGGGGGAGGAAGCAAAATCACACACACCCCAGCCCCGCTCTCCTGGCACATCATTTCTATGTGCCTTGGAGAGCCATCCAACCCTGAGGAACCTTGTGGTCTCTGAACCTCAAGAGGAAGAAGTCCCTCTCTTTGTACTTTCAACCAACTCAACTGCCGTCCCCTTAAATCTCTCTCACAATCAACTCTAAATGGATTGCCTGTAGCCTCAATCTACTTCTGAGCCTTTTGTGGGTTTTCTTCTGGTGCCTATGCCCTTGACCCTCCCACCCTCTCTCTTCCTCCAAAAGATGTTGGCATTATTACATGCAAAGAACTGCTGCTTAGTCGTCTTCCTGTGTGTTCACTCTTTACAGGTCAAGTTTCTTTAAAACAGACTTTCTCAGAATAAGTGTGTGCTGCATTCTCATAAGGGTCCGTTTGACATTTGCAGCAGCCAGAGCTCTAAACTGGAATTCTCCGCTCACCTCATAATAAGAGAACAATCCAGGAGGATACAAAGGGATGCTAAGGAAGGTCACTTGGCAGGTCTCTGGGGAATCTCAGTTTCATACAAAAGGGGGGAAAATAACGAGAGTTGAAAGTTTCACCTTCAGAATTATATTGGTTCTGATTCTTTTGTAATTTCTTCATTTTCAGAACTGGGGCACCAAGTCACAGGGATGCTAATGCACTCACATTTTGAAAATATGCTATCAAGTAGGCCTGGGCGGTTTCGTTCGTTAATTTTGTAATTCGTTAAATATTCGTTATTTTTAACAATTACAAAACGACTACAAAACTTATTTTCAAACCCGGAAGTGTTTTTAAATATTGAAACGGCATCCTCCATCTTTTTTACGAGCTTCCGCCCGTTTCAGAAATGACGTTTTAGGGATGGAGGATGCTGGGTGCGCCGGGAGCCAATCCGGCGCTCCCAAGCACCGTGGCTCATTGTGATTGGGCGGGCTGCCCTTTAAAAGCGGCTCCGCGTGGCCGCATTGCTCATTGCGAAGGAGACGGGAGGTGCGGGAGGGAGGCTTGGTTGGCTCTTGGCTGCTTGCTTGCATTCATTCATTCATTCATTCATTCATTGCATTCATTCATTCATTGCTTGTGCTTGCATTCATTCATTCATTCATTGCCCTGCCCTGTTTTTGCCCCACAACAGGGCAGGGCAAGTGTTTTGTTAATTTTCCATTTTTAAATATTTCTGATAAATATTTCTTTTATTCTTAAAAAAATTCAAAAAATATTCTAAAAAAAGAAAAAAAGTGATTTGCGCATGCGCGGGGGGGGTCCGTCATCTTAACGAATCGATTCGTTAATAATAACGAAATTTCGTAAATACCGAACTTTTTTAAAGGAAAATTTTGTAATTCTTTTAAATAACGAAACGCAACCCCCCCCCCCCCAAAACGAATCGATTTTAGAAACAAATTTTTGCGTTGTTACCCAGGCCTACTATCAAGCTGTGTAAGGGTAATAAGAAGCTAATATGATTTTCAGCTCAAGTTCTATTCAGAAGTGCAGCATGAGGTGTAATGCAATATGCTCAGTATGAGGTTGTTGCAGGGCCGTAGCCAGAAAAAAATTTCGGGAGGGGTTGAAATTTTCTGGGGGGGGGGTTGAAAATTTTGCGGGGGGGGGGTTGAAACCTGCCTTCTAGCTCACGCTGAAGCAAAGAGCACAGCAGGGGGCAGAGTAGCCTTCCATAGCCTGCAGCTCTGCCCCTGTCAACCACCTCCACCAAGTCTGGCCTCCTTAATGAGAGCATTCAACACACACACACACAACTTGGTTGCTTCACTACATCAGCTATTGCTGCAAGTAATGACAGTGTGAATAAATTGTCAATATTTAAGGCCTTGCATGGTCTGGGGCCGATGTATCTGAGGGACCGCCTCACCCCCTACCAACCCCAGAGATCCCTCCATTCTGAGGACCAAGATCTATTGGAAATTCCCAGTGTCAAGACCTTGCACCTAACAGCAACCAGACGCAGAGCCTTTACAGCAGTGGCACCATCACTCTGGAATACTCTGCCACCTGAAGTCCGTGCCTTGTGGGACTTACCAGCTTTCCGCAGGGCATGTAAGACATATCTGTTTCGACGGGCCTTTGATCTCTGATATTGCTGTTTTTAAATTGTTTTAAATTGTTTTTAAATTGTGTTCGATTTTAGCCTGTTCTTGTAAGCCGCTCCGAGCCCCAGGGGAGTGGCAGTATATAAGTTCGAATAATAAATAAATAAATAAATATTTGCTTGAGATAGTGCTTGTAGTTCTGGAGGGACTTTTAATTTTTTGCATCTCCTAGACTTAGCTTGGGGATTTGGTTAACCAGTTAAAATTCATGTGTAAACTGGGTTTTAAAAAAAAATCTGAAAAATTTCGGGGGGGGGGGGGTTGAACCCCTAACCCCCCCCCCTCGCTACAGGCCTGGGTTGTTGTATCATACATGTTTAGCAGTGGTTCCCAACCTTTTTTTTGACCAGGAACCACTTGACCAAGGACCACCTTGACCAGGGACTACTTGACCAAGGACCACTTTGACCAGGGACCACTTGACTAAGGACCACTTTGACCAAGGACCACTTGACTAAGGACCACTTTGACTAGGGACCACTTTGACCACGGACAACTTTCCAGCATTAGTACCAAAAGGGTTCTCTGTATATGAACCCACAGAATCTCTTCGTTCATCTGGAGAGGCCCTGCTCTCGATCCCGCCAGCATCGCAGGCGCAATTGGTGGGGACGAGAGAGAGGGCCTTTTTGGTGGTGGCCCCTCGACTCTGGAACTCACTCCCTAAGGACATCAGGCAGGCCTCAACCCTGGCAGTCTTCAGAAGGAACTTGAAGACGTGGTTGTTCCAGTGTGCCTTCCCAGAATAATGATCCTTTAGCACTTTGTCCCTCTAAAGCACTTTACATTTTTAGGTCTGCTCGTATGTCTTTCCACAAACACCACTATCACCTTTTCGCCCATGTTTCAGCACTATTTCCAATTTTTAATTTTACATTTGGCCTTCCCACAGTTTTTAATTGTATGTTGTCTTATTGATAATGTTATATGTTTATTGTTTATGGTTTTATTTTAATTGTTTGTATTGTTGTGATTATTGCTTGTATTGTTGTGTTCGGGCTCGGCCTCATGTAAGCCGTCCCTTGGGGAGATGGTAGCGGGGTACAAATAAAGTGTTGTTATTATTATTATTATTATTATTATTAAGGGTTAAGAATCCATTTTTGGTCAACTTTAGATTCGGTTTGGGATGCGGAGAGGTGATTAGATGTGCCTGATAGTTTCCCCTCTGTTGTTGGACCACTCTAACCACCACCATGTCAAACTACAGAGAGAAGCAATTGAAATCCACAAGCACGTGGACAATTTCAACAGAAAGGAGGAAACCATGAAAATGAACAAAATCTGACTACCAGTATTAAACAACTCTAAAATTACAACAGCAAAACAACAGAGGGGAAACAATCAGGCACCTCTAATCACTTCTCAACAAAAGATTGCCCCAGGCACTGCCAGGCCATGAAATGCTAATTAAGGTGGTCAGTTGAAACATTCACACCTAGCTCCAGCAGACAAGAGTTCTTTGCCCCACCCTGGTCATTCCACAGATATATAAATCCATTTTCCTCACAACCTCTGAGGATGCTTGCCATAGATGCAGGTGAAATGTCAGGAGAAAATGCCTCTAGAACATGGCCATTTAGCCCGAAAAAACCTACAACAACCCAATAATAATACTAAATTTTTATTTTCAATGGTAATCTATATAAATAAAAATGTAATGTTCGTTTGTGGGATTAACAGAACTCAAAAACCAGTGGGCCAATTGACACCAAATTTGGACAGCATACAACTAACAACCCAATGTATGTCCTTCACTCAAATTTTTCGATGCCCAACAATTCACAAAATACAATGTACAAATTACAATATAGTGTCAACAGTTACTACTAGTTTAAACAATCAAAAACAATACCATAGCAGCAATAAAATCATCTTGTGGTCAATATTCGCCAATTCATAAATCCATAATCCATCTAGCATTATCATTGTCCTTTCCTACTCTGGTCGTCATTGTCTTTTGTCCAACTGCCAGCTTCCCCGAAGGCCTGGTCCCACATTCAGGTTTTTTAACTTCCTTCTGAAAGAGAGGAGGGATGTTGATGACCTAATTTCCCCGGGGAGTGCATTCCACAGGCGAGGGGCCACCACTGAGAAGGCCCTGTCCCTCGTCCCCACCAGCCTCACTTGTGATACAGGTGGGGCCGAGAGCAGGGCCTCCCCAGAAGATCTTAAACTCCGAGGTGGGACGTAGAAGGAGATACGTTCGGACAGGTACGCTGTGCCAGAGCCGTAAAGGTACCAGTAAGGCCTTCTTGGGAAGTCTGACTTGGCCACGGTGGTCCACGCTTTGGTTACATCCCGTTTAGATTACTGCAACGCTCTCTACGTGGGGTTGCCTCTGAAGACTGCCCGGAAGCTTCAACTAGTCCAACGTGCAGCAGCCAGATTACTAACAGGAGTGGGGTACAGGGAGCATACCACTCCTCTGTTGTGCCAGCTTCACTGGCTGCCAGTTAGCTTCCGAGCACAATTCAAAGTGCTGGTGTTAACCCATAAAGCCCTAAACGACTCCGACCCAGTTTACCTGTCCGAACGTATTCTCCCCTATGAACCATCAAGATTGCTAAAATCGTCTGGAGGGGCCCTGCTTTCGGTCCCACCGGCGTCACAAGTGCGTCTGGTGGGGACGAGGGACAGGGCCTTTTTGGTGGTGGCCCCTCGACTGGAACTCCCACTGGAGACTAGAACTGCCCCTTCTATCTTGACGTTCAGAAAACAGGTGAAAACTTGGCTCTGGAAACGGGCATTCGACGAATGAGTCAAGATCCTGTGATATGGATGGATGATGACCAACAATGATTTTAGGATGACGACTGACCACTGTAATTATGACTGTACTTTGCGATTTTAATGTTTTAATGTAATGTGGAGTATGATGTTTTAAGGATTGTAATATTGTTGTTGGAAACCGACCTGAGTCCCTCGATGGAGGTGAAAAGACCAATATACAAAACTGCTAAATAAATAAAATAAATATTCTCACGGACCACCATGAGAATTTCAGGGGGGGGTGAAGCCCCCCAAGCCCCCCCCCCCCCCCCCCCCGGCTACATGCCTGCCCACAAGCATAAAGAAATTACATATATTAGAAATCAACACTTTCTCATTACTGTATTTTCCAGATCACCACACTGGGCCACAGCAACACGTGGCCTGGGACAGCTAGTTCAAAATAAAAGGTTAAGCGGCTGAGAGGAAAGGGCCTGAGGCTGTTAGTTATTGTGGGAGTTGAAGCCCAAAACACCTGGAATATGGGCCCAAGTTGGCCCAGGCCAGATGTGCTAGAGCAGGATGTCCCTCCCACAGAAACTTTAAGAAACTTTTGCCCATGTTTTTATGATGGAACCAATTAAGAAATGGGCTTGACCACAAGCCAGGAACATAAACCGTGTTTGCATAGAGTCTAATCCAAAACAGGAAGCTGGGTAGATGCGGGGAATGCCGTGGATGTAGCGTACCTGGATTTCAGTAAGGCCTTCGACAAGGTCCCCCATGACCTTCTGGCAAGGAAACTAGTCCAATGTGGGCTAGGCAAAACTACGGTGAGGTGGACCTGTAATTGGTTAAATGGACGAACCCAGAGAGTGCTCACTAATGCTTCCTCTTCATCTTGGAAAGAAGTGACAAGTGGAGTGCCGCAGGGTTCCGTCCTGGGCCAAGTCCTGTTCAACATCTTTATTAATGACTTAGATGAAGGGCTAGAAGGCATGATCATCAAGTTTGCAGACGACACCAAATTGGGAGGGATAGCCAATAGTCCAGAGGACAGGAGCAGAATTCAAAATGATCTTGACAGATTAGAGAGATGATTGGCCAAAACTAACAAAATGAAGTTCAACAGTGACAAATGCAAGATACTCCACTTTGGCAGAAAAAATGAAATGCAAAGATACAGAATGGGGGACGATGCCTGGCTCGAGAGCAGTACGTGTGAAAAAGATCTTGGAGTCCTCATGGACAACAAGTTAAACATGAGCCAACAATGTGATGTGGCGGCAAAAAAAACCAATGGGATTTTTTCCTACATCAATAGGAGCATAGTGTCTAGATCTAAGGAAGTAATGCTACCCCTCTATTCTGCTTTGGTTAGACCACACCTGGAATATTGTGTCCAATTCTGGGCACCACAATTCAAGAGAGATATTGACAAGCTGGAATGTGTCCAGAGGAGAGCGACTAAAATGATCAAGGGTCTGGAGAACAAGCCCTATGAGGAGCGGCTTAGGGAACTGGGCATGTTTAGCCTGAAGAAGAGAAGGCTGAGAGGAGATATGATAGCCATGTATAAATATGTGAGAGGAAGCCACAGGGAGGAGGGAGCAAGCTTGTTTTCTGCTTCCTTGGAGACTAGGACGCGGAACAATGGCTTCAAACTACAAGAGAGGAGATTCCATCTGAACATGAGGAAGAACTTCCTGACTGTGAGAGCCGTTCAGCAGTGGAACTCTCTGCCCCGGAGTGTGGTGGAGGCTCCTTCCTTGGAAGCTTTTAAACAGAGGCTGGATGGCCATCTGTCAGGGGTGATTTGAATGCAATATTCCTGCTTCTTGGCAGGGGGTTGGACTGGATGGCCCATGAGGTCTCTTCCAACTCTTTGATTCTATGATATGATTCTATGAATGCACTGAGAGGAAATGGAGCCAAGGCATCCCAGAAGAAGGGTGGGGCCTTATCCCCTTTTCGGTTGCCAACAAGCCCTATGAGGAGCGGCTTAAGGAGCTGGGCATGTTTAGCCTGAAGAAGAGAAGGCTGAGAGGAGATATGATAGCCATGTATAAATATGTGAGAGGAAGCCACAGGGAGGAGGGAGCAAGCTTGTTTTCTGCTTCCTTGGAGACTAGGACACGGAACAATGGCTTCAAACTACAAGAGAGGAGATTCCATCTGAACATGAGGAAGAACTTCCTGACTGTGAGAGCCGTGGAACTCTCTGCCCCGGAGTGTGGTGGAGGCTCCTTCCTTGGAAGCTTTTAAGCAGAGGCTGGGTGGCCATTTGTCAGGGGTGATTTGAATGCAATATTCCTGCTTCTTGGCAGAATGGGGTTGGACTGGATGGCCCAGGAGGTCTCTTCCAACTCTTTGATTCTATGATTCTATGATTCTACGGGCCTGGCTGAGAGGAAAGGGCCTGAGGCGGTTAGTTATTGTGGGAGTTGAAGCCCAAACCACCTGGAAGGAGGGCCCAAGTTGGCCCAGGCCAGAAGTCGAGCAAAACGTGCTAGAGCAGGACGTCCCTCCCACAAAAATGAAGTTGTGCACTTTAAGAAACTTTTGCCCATGTTTTTATGATGGAACCAATTAAGAAATGGTCTTGACCACAAGCCAGGAACAAAAACCGTGTTTGCATTAGAGTCTAATCCAAAACAGGAATGCACTGAGAGGAAATGGAGCCAAGGCATCCCAGAAGAAGGGCGGGGCCTTATCCCCTTTTCGGTTGCCATGGTAACACCATCCCTGGTCCTTCCTGCGGGGAAGACTTTAGAGGGGGGAACGTGGACGCTCAGGGGAGGAGCCTCTCGGAAGCCACGCCCCCTCCGCCTCCTGGCTGATGCTGATGCTGATGCTGCTTCTCAGTCTGCTCCAGGGAAGCCAGGGAGGAGCGCCTCTGGCCGCGGATGGAGAGGAGGGCCTCCTGGATGTGCTCAGGTGAGGAGGGAGTAGGGAGGGAGGGAGGGAGGGCAATGCCTGGGGAAGCCCCAGCCTCCCTCTTGGGCAATCCTGCCTTGCCCCACAGAGGCTCCCTCTCGCGACGCCTTGGGAGCGTGGGAATGCGCGTGCACGTGGACACCCACCCACCCCATTGTCCCCTGCGCCTGTCTGTGCCTTCATCATATCATATTATATTATATTATATTATATATTATATTATATATATTATATTATATTATATCATATTATATTATATCATATTATATTATATCATTATTATTATGTTATATTATGAATTATACTCTGATTATTATGTTTTATTATAATATATTATCATTTTGTGATCATCTTATTCCATTATGATTATTATATTATATTATTATCTATGATTTTATTATTATGATTATGATCCATTATGATTATTATATTTTATTATTATACTAGCTTGGGGACCCGGCGCTGCCCGGGTTATTTGAGAAAGGAATTGTGTATAAAGGTTGGTCTGTATCAGTTATTTATATGGCTCGCAGTGGTCTCAGGAAGAGTTAGTGAAGGGACTGCGAATCCCATCATCTGTGGTCCATCCTCCTCCAAACTGCAGCATGATGGAGAGTGGGTCATGGGGGTCTGTGTGCCAAGTTTGATCTTTATTGGTCATTGTTGGGGGCCGCAGTGGTCTGTGGGAACTGAAGGGTTTGAAAGTACTATAAATCCCATCATGCATTGTGGGCCCTCCCCCAAACCTCACCAGGATGTAAAAGGGGTCGTGGGGGTTATGTGTGCCAAGTTTGGTGTTGTTCAGTCATTGGATGAGGGTCGCAGCAGTCTCGGAAAGCGAGTGGAGGTACTTCAGGTCCCATCATCCATGGTCTGCCCCCCTCCAAACTATAGTAGGATGTAGAGTGGGTCACAGGGGCTCGGTGTGCCAAGTTTGGTCTTCATCGGCCCTTGTTGGGGGCCACAGTGGTCCCTGGGAACCAAACTGTTTGAAAGTATTACAAATCCCATAATACATGGTCCACCGTCCCCAAACCGTACCCGGACGTAAAGGGATTCATGGGGGTTAGGTGTGCCAAGTTTGGTCCAGTTGTGTCACCTGTGTTGGTCACAGTGGCTTGTGAAAGTGGCAGCCAGTCAGAAAGCGGCCACATTCACTTCCGTCCTTCCTCCCTTCCGCCCTCTGCATACATACATACAAACATTCATTTTTAATATAGATATAGATTACTAGCCATCCCCTGCCACGCGTTGCTGTAGCCCACATGGGGGTTCTGTGTGGGAGGTTTGGCCCAATTCTATCGTTGGTGGAGTTCAGAATGGAAAGCCTTCAACAATACATTGAGTTCAGAAGGCTCTGTGATTGTAGGTGAACTATAAATCCCAGCAACTACAACTCCCAAATGTCAAGATTCTATTTCCCCCAAACTCCACCAGTGTTCACATTTGGGCATATTGAATATTCGTGTAGAGTTTGGTCCAGATCCATCATCCTTGAGTCCACAGTGATCTCTGGATGTAGGTAAACTACAACTCCAAAATTAAAGGACGCTGCCCACCAAACCCTTCCAGTATTTTCTGTTAGTCATGGAAGAACTGGGTGCCAAGTTTGGTTCAATTCCATCGTTGGTGGGGTTCAGAACGCTCTTTGATTGTAGGTGAACTATAAATCCCAGCAACTACAACTCCCAAATGACAAAATCAATTTTTTTGAGTGAAGGACACACATTGGGTTGTTAGGCGTCTTGTGTCCAAATTTGGTGTCAATTCATCCAGGGGTTTTTGAGTTCTGTTAATCCCACAAACGAACATTACATTTTTATTTATGTAGATTATTATTATATTATCTATGATTTTGTGATTATATTATTCCATTATGATTATTATATTTTATTAATATATTATGATTTTGTGATTTTCTTATTCTATTATTATTATATTATTATATTATAATGATTTTGTGATTATACTATTCAATTATGATATTATTATTATTATTATTATTATTATTATTATTATTATTAGCGGTCCCCTGTCACACGTTGCTGTGGCCCATTGTGGTGATCTGGAAAATAAAGTAATGAGAAAGTGTTGGTTTCTAATATATATAATTTCTTTATGCTTGTGGGTAAACACTATTTCTTGTTGTTACTTTGTCAGTGTTGATGTGGAGATTGTTTGGTTTGCCTACTCTGGGATATGCAACATATCATAGTCCTTCTTTGAGGGTCCCTTTCAAATCTATGATACTATATCTGTGTGTGTGTGAATCATATATATCGATCTATATCTATGGCTGGATGGCTCTTTGTCAGGAGGACTCTGATTACATTTTCTTGCCCTGGTGAAGGGAGTTGGACTGAATGGCCTTCAGTATTTTCTGTTGGTCAGGGGGGTTCTGTGTGGGAAGTTTCCCCCATTTCTGTCGTTTGTGGGTTTCAGAATGCTCTTTGATTGTCGGTGAACTATAAATTCCAATAAATAAAACTCCCAAATATCAAGATCTATTTTCCCCAAACTCCATCTGTGTTCATATTTGGGTATATGGGATATTTGTGCCAGTTTGGTCCAGATCCTTCATTGTTTGAGTCCACAGTGGGTGTAGGTGAACTACAAGTCCCAAATTCAAGATCAGTGCCCACCAAACCCTTCCAATATTTTCTGTTGTTCATGGGAGTCCTGTGTGCCACATTTGGTTCAATTCTATCATTGGTGGAGTTCAGAATGCTCTTTGATTGTAGGTGAACTATAAATCCCAGCAACTACAACTTCCAAATGACAAAATCTCCAGGGTCATGTGGCCAGCATGACTGCATGGAGTGGTATTGCCTTCCCACAGAAGCAGTACCTATTGATCTACTCACATTTGCATGTTTCCGAACTGGCAGAAGCTGGGTCTAACAGCAGGAGCTCACCCCACTTCCCGGATTTGAACTGCCAACTTTTTGGTCGGCAAGTTCAGCGGCTCAGCCGTTAAACCCACTGCGCCACCAGTGGGCCCACTAGAGAGTTTATATATTCTCTTTTATTATTTTATATTTTATTATTATTATCATTATTATTATTATTATATATATAAAAATGTATTTGTACCCCTCTACCATCTCCCCAAGGGACTTGGTGCGGCTTACATGAGGCCAAACCCACAGTACATCAATAAACAAAAGCAATAACAAAACAATCAAAGCAATAAAATTAATAAAAATCACATAACAAAAATAAACAATAAATCAACAGTAACACAAAAGCATTTAAAACCAATGGCTGGGCCAAATGCAATAGATTAAAATTAAAAATAATGCTGGACATGGACAAGGTAGGATGATCTGCGCCAGGAGCTCGACAGGGGGAGTGTGTCCCTGTTGGTGCTGCTGGACTTCTCAGCGGCCTTCGATACCGTCGTCCACGGTATCCTTCTGGGACGCCTCGCGGGAATGGGTCTTGGAGGTACTGTTTTACAGTGGCTCCGCTCATTCCTCGAGGGCCGGTCTCAGAAAGTGTTACTGGGAGACTCCTGTTCAACCCCACAACCTTTGTCTTGTGGGGTTCCTCAGGGTTCAATACTGTCTCCCATGTTGTTTAACATCTACAAGAAGCCGCTGGGTGAGATCATCCGGAGTTTCGGAGTGCGATGTCATCTGTACGCGGATGATGTCAAACTCTGTCACTCCTTTCCACCTGCTACTAAGGAGGCTGTTGAGGTCCTGAACCGGTGCTTGGCCGCTGTGACGGTCTGGATGGGGGCGAACAAATTGAAATTGAATCCAGACAAGACAGAGGTACTCCTGGTCAGTCGCAAGGCCGAACAGGGTATAGGGTTAGAGCCTGTGTTGGACGGGGTCACACTCCCCCTGAAGACACAGGTTCGCAGTTTGGGTGTGATCCTGGACTCATCGTTGAGCCTGGAACCCCAGGTTTCAGCGGTGACCAGGGGAGCATTCGCTCAGTTAAAACTCGTGCGCCAACTGCGCCCGTACCTTGGGAAGTCTGACTTGGCCACGGTAGTCCACACTCTGGTTACATCCCGTTTAGACTACTGCAACGCTCTCTACGTGGGGTTGCCTTTGAAGACGGCCCGGAAGCTCCAATTAGTCCAACGCTCGGCAGCCATGATACTAACTGGAGCGGAGCGCAGGGAGCATACAACTCCTCTGCTGCACCAGCTCCACTGGCTGCCGATCTGCTACCGGGCTCAATTCAAAGTGCTGGCGCTGGCCTTTAAAGCCCTAAACGGTTCTGGCCCAACTTACCTATCCGAACGTATCTCAGCCTATCAGCCCACCAGAACCCTAAGATCTTCTGGGGGGGGGGGGGCTGCTCTCTATCCCGCCTGCTTCACAGGTGCGGCTGGCGGGGACGAGAGACAGGGCCTTTTCTGTGGTGGCCCCGCGGCTATGGAACGCCCTCCCCATGGAGGTAAGATCAGCCCCCTCATTGATGGTATTCCGGAAAAGACTAAAACCCTGGATGTTCGAGCAGGCGTTCGGTTAACTCAGTGCAATAAGTGTAATGATTGAAGGACTGGCAATTTGGACGACGAAACTGGATCGCGATTTTAGTCAAGAGATGAATTGGATGGTTTATTGATATATGTATTGTGGATTGTGTTTTTATGCTTTTAAACTGTATACTGTTGTTTGTTATAAGTTGTTGTAAACCGCGTTGAGTCGCCGGCCAGGCTGAGAAACGGCGGTATACAAGTATAGCAAATAAATAAATAAATAGGATATAACTGGGGTAGAATTTTCAAGGAGAGATGAAGGAATGCAATCAATCCCAAATCAATGGTAAAGTGCATTTTGAGGGCATATTGCTGAGAGTTTTCCTTATTCTGGGAAGGCACACTGGAACAACCACGTTTTCAGGCTCCTCCTAAAGACTGCCAGAGTTGGGGCATGTCTGATGTCCTTGGGAAGTGAGTTCCAGAGTCGGGGGGCCACCACCAAGAAGTCCCTCTCCCTCGCCCCACCATTCTCCCTACAGGGAAAATCACCACTCCTCCAAACCCATGCTCATAGTGTCCCCAGCCACCTAACCCTCATCCCCGTCGTGAAAGCAGACAACACACTGATTCCCATCAAACTTATTATTATACTTATGATTTTTATTTATGTTCTCCCTTTCTCCCTGTAAAGACTCAAAGCATCTAACAAACCCACAATCTAAGCATAGCCATTTAACACAAAATAAATACGAAAAAATAAAAAAAATGAAATAGTATCAGGTGGCTGGGTATAGAATTAAAATACAATAAATACAATTAAAATTGCATGTAAAACTCTGTTACACACACACCCAAAAAAGCACAATGGTTTAAACCCTTGTCACAGCAGGACTGCTGACTGATAGGTCAGCGGTTCGAATCCAGAGAGAGTGGATTGAGCTCCCTCTGTCAGCTCCAGCTCCCCATGTGGGGACATGAGTGAAACCTCCCAGAAGGATGGTAAAACATCAAACATCCAGACATCCCCTGGGCAACATCCTTTCAGACAACCAATTCCCTCACATTAGAAGCAACTTGCAATGATGTCCAAATCTGTCCAAATCAGATGATGTCCAAATCTGTCACTCCTTCCCACCTGTCACCAAGGAGGCTGTCCAGACCTTGAATCGGTGCTTGGCTGCTGCGTCGGACTGGATGAGAGCTAACAAATTGAAATTGAATCCAGACAAGACAGAGGTCCTACTGGTCAGTCGTAAGGCCAAACAGGGCATAGGGTTACAGCCTGTGTTAGATGGGGTTCCACTCCCCCTGAAGACGCAGGTTCACAGCTTGGGAGTGATCCTGGACTCATCGCTGAACCTGGAACCCCAGGTCTCAGCGGTGGCCGGGAGAGCTTTTGCACAATAAAAACTTGTGCGCCAGCTGCGCCCGTACCTTGGGAAGTCGGATCTGGCCACGGTGGTCCACACTCTTGTCACATCCCGATTGGATTACTGCAACGCACTCTACGTGGGGTTGCCTTTGAAGACTGTTCGGAAACTCCAACTAGTCCAGCGAGAGGCAGCCAGAGTACTTACAGGAGCGTCATACAGGGAGCATATTACCCCCCTGTTGTGTCAGCTCCACTGTCTGCCAATCCGAGCACAATTCAAAGTGCTGGTTTTGACCTACAAAACTCTATACGGTTCCGGCCCAGTGTATCTATCCAAACGGATCTCCCTCTATGTCCCACCTCGGAGTCTAAGATCTTCTGGGGAGGCCCTGCTCTTAACCCCGCCTCTATCACAAGTGAGGTTGGCGGGGACAAGGAGCAGGACCTTCTCGGTGGTGGCCCCTCACCTGTGGAATTCACTCCCCGGGGAAATTAGATCAGCGACATCCCTCCTTTCCTTCAGGAAAAAAATGAAGACATGGATTTGGGACCAGGCATTCAGACAATCGGGCAGATAAAGAAGGACTTCGACAATGGACAGGAATTGACAAAATGGAGTGGAATTATGGAACTCTGAAAGACGAACGCTGAGTTTGAGATTAGTTTTTATTGATTGTGTTATATACTGTTTTAACTGTGATAATTGTTTGATTGCTGAATACGTATGTGTATTCTATGTAGGCATCGAATTGTGCCTTTTTGTAAGCCGCCCTGAGTCCCCCCTCGGGGGTTGAGAAGGGCGCGGTAAAAGTACTCGAAATAAATAAATAAATAAATTTGTCAAGTTGCTCCTGACATGGAAAAAAAGTGTAACAGGACCTGAAGGAACTCAGGCTTTCGATAGAAAGTTCTTCATCCAGGTTAGCCCCAAAGGTGTTTCTAGATTCCTTTTTTACATACCCCATTTTGAAATGATGTCACAAGGAAGAGAGAGCAGGCTTGTTTTCTGCTGACCTAGAGACTAGTACTCAGAGCAATGAGTTCAAATGACAGGAAAGGAGATTCCACCTGAACACTAGGAAGAACTTCCTGGCTGTATGAGCCGTTCAACAGTGGAACTATCTGCCTCAGAGTGCAGTGGAGGCACATTCTTTGGAAGCTTTTAAACAGTGTCCAGATGGCCACCTGTTGGGAATGCTTTTATTGTGCTTTTCCTGCATGGCAGAAGGGGTTTGTACTTCATCCAGTACTGCCCTTGGGATCTCTTCCAACTCTGCCATTCTATGATTCTCTCGTTCCCTTTTACACAGACTGACACATATATTGTATTTGTGTGAGAGAGAAATATCATATTTACTCAAGTCTAATACTCACCTTTTTTTGGCTAAAGGACCTTGCCAAAACTGGGGTGCAAATTAGATTCGTGTCATACACGAATAATAGTGCTGATCTCCCAGTGGCGCAATAGGTTAAACCCTTGTGCCAGCAGGACAGCAGACCAAAAGGTCAGCAGATTAAATCTGGGGAGCAGGGTGAGCTCTCATCTGTCAGCTCCAGCTTCTCATGCGGGGCCATGAAAGAAGCCTCCCACAGGATGATAAAACATCTGGCCGTCCCCTGGGCAACATCCTTGCAGATGGCCAATTCTCTCACACCAGAAATGACTTGCAGTTTCTCAATTCGCTCCTGACATGAAAAAAAAAGTGCTGAGCCAAAGCAAAAGTGGAAGTTGCTTCAGGAGCTCCTCTTTGAGCGATGTCGTCTCTAACTGTCTAGGGCTCAATGTTATGCCATCCTGAGATTTGTAGTTTGGTGAGGCACCAGGTGTCGCAACTCAGGGTACTTTCCACCTTGCTCAAGACACCACCACACACCAAGGCTGTAGGTTTTGTAGTTTATTGAGAAAAAGCAAAATCAAAACAGAGAAATAAAGATGCAAACGTTCAATAGGCAAAACAGAGTCTTAAATGCAAAGGCAAAGTTCCCAAGATCCAAAGGCAAATAACATGAAGCATAATCCCTTTGTAATGGTCAAACAAGAGTCCATGGTAGACAGATGAAATCAGGATCAAAATCCAAGTCTGAAAGAAGCGAGAAGCATTCTGCAAAAGCCAAAGTAATTTCACAGAAGGGAAGGAGCAACATTGGACTGACAGAAAATGCCTGTCGGCTACATCATTCAATAAGTTTCCCTGACATGAAAGCATTGCGTTGACCTTTGGCTTCACGCTTGCTGGCAAGATGAGTGCTTCTGCGCACTCTTAATTGTAAACGATCCTGTCTACCCATTAATTCACTATTATCTTCAAGGCTGGACAACTCCTTATCTTGGCCCAGCTGGGCCTGATCACCCTGGGAACCAAAAGGAGTCAAAGGAGTCTCCACCTGCAGTTATGGAGTTTCACTATCTTTATCTAAAGGCACATTCCTTTCTCCGGGGAACAGACTTGCTGTTTCTTCTTCAGAAGCCACACTATCAGCCCCGTCTGGAACATGTGCAGAAATCTGAAACCCATCAGCCTTCTCGTCATCCTGCAGAAAGTCAGGCTCAGAAGGTCCATCATAAGGCCCAGACAGTTCAGACTCAGACTGAGCCACAACACCAGCATTCTTTGTCAAACTACAACCTCCAGGATTCCGTAGCATTGAGCCAAGGCAATTAAAGTGGATTCATTCTACAGCATGGATGCACCCCAATGTTTTCTTTTCCATCGTGGGAGGTTTTGTTGTTCTAACACAATTGCTTATAACAAAGGAATTATAAGCAGGCAGAATAAGTAATACACACCCTTTTTTGGCCAAATAATGAAGAGTGCACTATTTACCACTGTGCACTGCATTTGGCAGCAAATACCTTTTTATTTTTTGTTTCAGGGTTTTAAAAAGTGAAGTGCACTGCACCACCAGGCCCACTGGTGGTGCAGTGGGTTAAACCCCTGATCTGCCGAATTGCTGACCAAAAGGTCGGCAGTTCAAATCTGGGGTGAGCTCCCACTGTTAGGTCCAATTTCTGCCAAACCTAGCAGTTCGAAAACATGCAGATGTGAGTAGATCTATAGGTACTGCTTCTGCGGGAAGGTAACTGCGCTCCATGCAGTCATGCTGGCCACATGACCTTGGAGGTGACTACGGACAACGCTGGCTCTTCAGTTTAGAAATGAAGATGAGCACCACCACCTAGAGTCGCACATGGCTAGACTTAATGTCAAGGGGAAACCTTTACCTTATTAGTTGTTGTTGTTCATTCGTTCAGTCGTCTCCGACTCTTCGTGACCTCATGGACCAGCCCACGCCAGAGCTCCCTGTCGGCTGTCACCACCCCCAGCTCCTTCAAGGTCAGTCCAGTCACTTCAAGGATGCCATCCATCCATCTTGCCCTTGGTCGGCCCCTCTTCCTTTTACCTTCCACTTTCCCCAGCATAATTGTCTTCTCTAGGCTTTGCTGTCTCCTCATGATGTGGCCAAAGTACTTCAACTTTGTCTCTAGTATCCTTCCCTCCAATGAGCAAAAGCTGGGTTGCAGCTAAACATAAAAAAAACCAAGATTATGGCAACAAGAATGATTGACAACTGGGAAATAGAGGGAGAAACCGTGGAGGCCGTGACAGACTTTGTATTTCTAGGTGCAAAGATTACTGCAGATGCAGACTGTGGCCAGGAAATCAGAAGACGCTTACTTCTTGGGAGGAGAGCAATGTCCAGTCTTGATAAAATAGTAAAGAGTAGAGACATCACACTGGCAACAAAGATCCGCCTAGCCAAAGCCATGGTATTCCCTGTAGTAACCTACGGATGTGAGAGCTGGACCTTAGGGAAGGCTGAGCAAAGGAAGATCGATGCTTTTGAGCTGTGGTGTTGGAGGAAAGTTCTGAGAGTGCCTTGGACTGCGAGAAGATCCAACCAGTCCATCCTCCAGGAAATAAAGCCCGGCTGCTCACCTTATTAGATCGATGGTGAATTAGACTTAAGCCAATACAGGTAGCTATTTTCACTATTGGGTCCCTTGAAGTCTTGTCTCCTGTCCAGGAAGGGAAGAAGGGAAGGGAGAAGATGGAAAACATAGACACCTGGATTGCTGCAGGTGGTGTTTATAAATGCAAGCATGATGCAGTGCAGGTTTTTGGAGAGAATGGACTCTTTTGCATCACAACCTGGTCTGATTTAAACTGATTCACTGAAGGGGATATTCCACAGTAAACAGTAGGAATATGGTAGGTTGAACTGTAATGTTTAATGTTCCATACAGTTCAATAGGAGGGCAAAGTGGTTATTTAGGTTTAGATCTATCGATCCACTTTCATACCCTTTGGCCTGAGTGTTCTGACCAGAATAGACCCATTAAAACAATGGGATTGACTCGTGTGTTGACTCACAATTCAATAATGGCTCCAGTGGGAACAAAATATTCTGGCAAAAGCTTTGTTTGTGTGTGCCAGGGGCTAATGGTTTCAGAAAAAGAAATCGACACATTTGTAGGTTTTCCCATTGGTCCACAGTGGGAAAATAGCATTAAGATAGCCCTCCTGAACTGATCATTCAAAGTGCTAGCTTTAGCCAATAAAGCTCTAAATCAGTGTTTCTCAACCTTCCAGATGCCATGGCTGCCTAATACAATTCTTCATGTTGTGGTGACCCCCAACCATAAAATTATTTTTGTTGCTACTTCATAACTGTAATTTTGTGACTGTTATGAATCGTAATGTAAATATCTGACATGCAGGATGTATTTTCTTTCACTGGACCACATTTGACACAAATACCTGATACACCCAAATTTGAATACTGGTGGGGTTGGGGGGGATTGATTTTGTCATTTGGGAGTTGTAGTTCCTGGGATTTATAGTTTATCTACACACAAAGGACATTCTGAACTCCACCAATGATGGAATTGAACCAAACATTGCACACAGAAGTCCCATGACCAACCGAAAATACTGCAAGGGTTTGGTGGATATTGACCTTGAGTTTTGGAGTTGTAGTTCACCTACATCCAGAGAGCACTGTGGGCTCCAACAATGATGGCTCTCGACCAAACTTGGCACGAATACTCAATATGCCCAAGTGTGAACACTGGTGGGGTTGGGGGTAAACAGACTTGACATTTGAGAGTTGTAGTTGTTGGGATTTATAATTCACATACAAAGAGCATTCTGAACTACACCAATGATGGAATTGAACCAAACCTGACACACAGAACTCCCATGACCAGCATAAAATACTTCGGGCCATATAGCCCGGAAAAACCTACAACAACCCATAAAATACTTTGTTTTCTGATGGTCTTTGGTGACCCACAGGATGAGAAACACTGCCCTGAACAGTTCCGGCCCAGCTTACCTGTCCAAATGTATCTCCTCCTATGAACCACCTATGATATTAAGATAATTAGGGGAGGCCCTGCTCTCAGTCCCACCACTTTCACAGATGCATCTAATGGGAATGACAGATGGGGCCTTCTCAGTGGTGACCCCTTGGCTGTGGAACTCCCTCCCAGTGATATTAGAGCAGCTTCCTCTCTCCTGGCCTTCAGATGTAAAGTTAAAACCTGGCTCTGGGGTCAAGCTTTTGGTCCAGATCCATCATTGTTTGAGTCCACAGTGCTCTCTGAATGTAGGTGAACTACAACTCCCAAACTCAAGGTGAATGCCCACCATTTCTGTTGGTTATGGGAGTTCTGTGTGCCAAGTTCGGTTCAATTCCATCATTGATAGAGTTCAGAATGCTCTTTGATTGTAGGTGAACTATAAATACCAGCAACTACAACTCTCAAATGACAAAATCATAATGTTTTGAGTGATGATCACTCCTTGTGTTGTGAGACTTTTGTTGCCAAAATTTGGTGTGATTTCGTTCATTGGTTCTTTTGTTTTTAAGGTACTCATTATGCACAGAGCATATATATATGCAGAGAGAGAGAGAGAGAGTATTATTATAATGTTTATATGTTTTAATGTGCATTTTAACTCTAATTTTAAATTTTAACTTAAGTGTATTGTACTTAAATGTATGCCTTATGTAAAGTCGCCTTGATTCCCCTTCAGGGTAGAGAAAAGCAGGATATAAATAGATTAAATAAATAATAAATAAATAAATTACCAGGATTTTCCATTATTGGCTATGTTGGGCATGGCTGTTGGGAGTTGCAGTCCAACCGCATCTGGAGAGCCACATGAATCCCACCCCAATCTATAGTACTTTGCGGTGCCTCTCTGAGTTTTCAGGTAAGATGCTTTCTTACCTTGGGATGTAGGGGATTGATCTGGCAAACCGTTCAGGTGCCCCATTATGGGTATAAATCTCCCCCTCCTAGTGTACGCTTTAAGAGACTAGAACATTTGTTGGTACAAATTGCTTCCTGGAAAAGGAAGCTTTCCAGAACGTCGGGGAATAACTAGATTGTGTTTCTGCTCGCATGAAGCGAATGTTTAATGGATTCACAAAATCTGGCTAGTAAACTGAGTGGGTGTACTTTGACAGCGTCATGTACCATTCAATGGCATCTGCTGTGCAAACCAAAACATACTGTTATTAAGACTCCTTCTTCTTCTCTTTCTCTCTCCTTCCCTCCTTACTTTCCCTCTTCATTTGCCCATTTTAGTCTTTTGCATCCATCTCTCTCTCATGCCAGGGGCCGCCGTCCGTCTCGGAGCAGGCCACAACCACTCTAAGCCGTGTAAGTAAGCTACCAATGTTTCAAGAATTTGTTGTCATATCTGTGTTGGTATTTGCAACCCACCAAACTCAAGGTAGAACATTCTCTTGAAACCTCTGTGAAGCAAAATATTTTTGTTGTTATTTGCTATCAAGTCAGGCTCGAATTATGGTAGCCCTGTGAATAGAAGACCTTGAAGAGCCCCTCTCCTCAGGTCTTCCAAATTCAGGGCCATGAGTTACCATATATAAGTATAAGCAGAGTTTTTCAGCCCTTCTTTTTTGGCTGAAAAAGCCCCCTTCAGCTTATACTCAAGTCAAAGTTATTTATTATTTTGCTCAATTATTATTATTATTATTACATTTATTATTTTACTCTAGTTATTATTGTTATTATTACATTTATTATTTTACTCTGTTTATTATTACATTTATTATTTTACTCTATTATTATTACATTTCCATTTTTACACTATTTATTATTATTTTATTACATTTATTATTTTACTTTATTATTATTGGAAGGATACGTAAGCACATTTACATTGAAGAAGGTGAGATTAATAGTTTAAGCAGAGTTGGACAGTCTTATCTTAAATTACAGTTACATGTAAATATTCATAAACATTTAACATTTAACAAACCCGAGGCACCTACACACCGCTCCCAAATTCATATAAGCCTGTGGACTCCAAAGATATGCAAAACCAGAGCTGCCGATATTTAGGAATGCCTTTAGGGTCGCAACATTTTCTCCTGGACTAGCTGTATGGAGAATTGCACATTACGATCAATTGCACGCAATTGTATGGGCTTTCTGCTATCAAATCTAATACAACACCCTCAAGTTCGAGACACTGAAGAGCAAACATGATTCCGATTTCTCAGATCTGCTCTTTTATGGTGGCTTAGTCCAAGTTTCCCTTTCCTTGGCTTCAAAAGAAAGCCAATTTCAATTCTGCTACGGCTCTGGAGAAGAGGTAGATTTCAACCCTCAGAGACCATTTGCTGGCAAGTAATACTTTAGCTGGAAGACGAAGAGGCTGTTGTTTATATGATACAGCACAGCTTCCATTCTTGTTCTGGCTGGTTGTCTGGTCCTGGCAGCAGTGGGCACCCGAGCAACAGGATAATAATGGTAAGTTTGAGGCCAAGTGACAGCATCCCATAACAGCAGTGGCAGAAGCTCTCAAGCATCTCTACAGGTTGTCCAGCTTCCTGGGAGCCAGAGGAGAGAAGTAGAATTATAGAATCATAGAACAATAGTTGGAAGAGATCACACAGACGATCTAGTCCTGTATTCTTCAACCTGGGAATTGGAACCGGGGGGGGGGGGGGTGGTTCGCAAGGGGGTGTCATATAATTCTGGTGGTCTTAGGAACCCTTTTGACAGAACCCTTCACCAACACCTTTTTGATGTTGGTGAAGTACAACTCCCAGAATTAAAAAACAGCCACCACCCCCCAACCCCACCAATCTTCAATGTTGGCCATGTAGGTAGTGTGCCAAGTTTGGCGCAGATCCATTGTGGGCTGGGTTTAGAGTGCTCTTTGACTATAGTTAACTATAAATCCCAGCAACTACAACTCCCAAATGCCAAGGTCTGTTTTCCCCAAAGTTCACCAGTGTTCACATTTGGGCATGTTGAGTATTTGTGCCAAGTTTGGTCCAGATCCATTATTATTTGAGTCCACAGTGCTCTCTGCATGTAGGTCAACTACATCTCCCAAACTCAAGGTCAATGCCTACCAAACCCTTCCAGTATTTTCTCTGGGTCGTGGGAGTTCTGTGTGCCAAGTTTGGTTCAATCCCATTGTTGGTGGAGTTCAGAATGCTCTATGATTGTAGGTTGACTATAAATCCTAGCAACTACAACTCCCAAATGTCAAGGTCTATTTTCCCCAAAGTCCACCAGTGTTCACATTTGGGCATGTTGAATATTTGTGCCAAGTTTGGTCCAGATCCATCATTGTTTGAGACTACAGTGCTCTCTGGATGTAGGTCAACTACATCTCCCAAACTCAAGGTCAATGCCCACCAAACCCTTCCAGTATTTTCAGTTGGTCATGGGAGTTCTGTGTGCCAAGTTTGGTTCAATCCCATTGTTGTTGGAGTTCAGAATGCTCTATCATTGTAGGTTGACTATAAATCCCAGCAACTACAACTCCCAAAAGTCAAGGTCTATTTTCCCCCAAGTCCACCAGTGTTCACATTTGGGCACATTGAGTATTTGTGCCAAGTTTGGTCCAGATCCATCATTGTTTGAGACCACAGTGCTCTCTGGATATAGGTGAATTACAACTCCCAAACTCAAGGTCAATGCCCACCAAACCCTTCCAGTATTTTCTCTTGGTCATGGGAGTTCTGTGTGCCAAGTTTGGTTCAGTTCCATCTTTGGTGGAGTTCAGAATGCTCTATGATTGTAGGTTGACTATAAATCCCAGAAACTACAACTCCCAAATAACAAAATCAATCCCCCTCCAACCGCACCAGTATTCAGATTTGGGCGTAATGGGTATTTTTGCCAAATTTGGTCCAGTGATTGAAAATACACCCTGCATATCAGATATTTACATTACAATTCATGACAGTAGCAAAATTACAGTTATGAAGTAGCAATGAAAATAATGTTACAGTTGAGGGTCACCACAACATGAGGAACTGTATTAGGAAAATTGAGGACCACTGATCTAGTCCAACCCCATTCTGCCATGCGTGAAAAGCACAATCAAAGCACTCCTGACAGATGGCCATCCAGCCTGTGTTTAAAAACCTCCAAAGAAGTAGCCAATACTAGACTTCGAGGCGGAGAATTCTACTTTTGAACAGCTCTTAAGGTCAGGATGTTCTTACTAATGTTCAGGTAGAATCTCCTTTCTTATCATTTGAACCCATTGGTCTGTGTCCTAGTCTCCACGGCTGCAGAAAACAAGCCTTCCTTATGACATCCTTTCAAATATTTAAACATGGTGATCGTGTTTCCTTTCAACCTTCTCTTCTGCAGGCAAAACATACCCAGCTCTTTAAGCGGCTCCAAGAGGGACCTTTGATCATTTTAGTTGCAATGGATACTCTGGCTTTGACCGAGTATCCAGTGCCAAAGTCAGGCAAGGATTGGGAACAGTGAGGAGATGGAAGCAGTAGCAGAGGGGAGGTGGGGACCAGCCTAAGCAAGGAGGGGTGGAACACCTCTCTTCAATGACTTATGAGTAAACTGCTTACTCACGATTTATTTATTTATTGTGTCAGGAGCACACCAGACAGTTGTATTTCATTTTTTTAACAAACAAAGGAACGAAGAAACAAAACACAGAGTTTGCAAACTTAGTAGTTGATTAAATGTCCTTTGACCAGTAGCTGGCCATTTGGAGTGCTTCTGGTGTTGCTGCAAGAAGGTCCTCCATTGTGCATGTGGCAGGGCTCAGGTTGCATTGCAGCAGGTGGTCAGTGGTTTGTTCGTCTCCACACTCGCATGTCGTGGATTCCACTTTGTGGCCCCATTTCTTAAGGTTGGCTCTGCATCTCATGGTGCCAGAGTGCAGTCTGTTCAGCGCCTTCCAAGTCGCCCAGTCCTCTGTGTGCCCAGGGGGGAGTCTCTCATTTGGTATCAACCATTGGTTGAGGTTCTGGGTTTGAGCCTGCCACTTTTGGACTCCCGCTTGTTGAGGTGTTCCAGCGAGTGTCTCTGTAGATCTTAGAAACTATTTCTTGATTTAGGTCGTTGACATGCTGGCTGATACCCAAACAGAGGATGGGCTAGAGATATCACTGCCTTGGTCCTTTCACTATTGGTTGCTACTTCCCGGTGGATGTCAGGTGGTGCAATACCAGCTGAACGGTGTAATTGCTCCGGTATTGTAGGGCGCAGACACCCCGTGATAATGCGGCATGTCTCATTAAGAGCCACATCCACTGTTTTAGTGTGGTGAGATGTGTTCTACACTGGGTGTGCATACTCAACAGCAGAGTAGCATAGCGCAAGGGCAGATGTCTTCACTGTGTCTGGTTGTGATCCCCAGGTTGTGCCAGTCAACTTTTGTATGATATTGTTTCTAGTGCCCACTTTTTGTTTGATGTTCAGGCAGTGCTTCTTGTAGGTCAGAGCACGGTCCAGAGTGACTCCCAGATATTTGGGTGCGCTGCAATGCTCCAGTGGGATTCGTTCCCAGGTAATCCTCAGAGCTCGGGATGCTTTTCTGTTCTTAAGGTGAAAAGCACACACCTTTCAAAGTGCTTTCTCACAAGTAAACAAAAACAAGCACTTCTCCAGCAGGAGTCTGCCAAGGAGATCCTTGCAGCAGTGATCCCAAGCAGAAAAGATAGCAAATCACGTTAGAGGAGAAGAGATAAAAACGGTGCTGATTCAGATTTGGGGTGTGGACAGCAATACCATTTCAGTGTAGGATATGTGGTGCTAACACAGTGAATCCAGGGCTGAATAATCTTGATTACAGCTGGGCTGTTTTGATGGTGTAAATAAGATCCTATTTAGTCGTTTCTTTATTCCACGGTGTCTTTTCCTGTGTGCTTTGGCTCACTGTGCTCTCCCACCCACAGATGAAAAGACCGCCCTGCCTTGCAAAAAAGAACAACTTCAGTGTGGCAATGGACCCTGCTTGATGAACTGGCTGCGTTGCCGCTACAAGAAGGACTGTGGCAAAGACAATGTGTCGATCACAGTGGCATGTTCAGGTGAGCAATTCTTTGGGTGGTTTAGTGCAGGGGTATCAAATTCATTTTAAATTCAGAATGCTCTATGGCATTCATAACCTTTTTGCAAAGAAAAAATGATGTCATATCTTTTTGGCAAATGTGAATCTCCATGAATATCTCGAGACTGCCTTTTGAAAACCACTAGTCAAGGAAAGGCATGACCTAGTTATTTATTTATTTATTTATTTATTTACGGCGCTTATATGCCGACCTTCTCACCCCGAAGGGGACTCAGAGCGGCTTACAATATGTATTTTCATACAATATATTATATTAACAAAGTACAATATCAGTATATATTACTATATTGCACTATACCATTATATTGTAATATTATTAGTAATATTACATGTAATTAAATATATAATCTATATATATAATAAAGAAGAGTGTTTGTATCGGACAGAGGAAGGGCGGCGGGCGGTGTATGTGGCAGCGTTCTGATTGGCTGCCGCTGTGGTGCTGGATGATGGGACTTGCAGTAACCTCACTCACTTTCTGAGACCACTGAGACCCTCACCAATGACTAATCAAGACCAAACTTGGCACACAGAGCCCCCATGACCCACCCTACATCCTGGTGCTGTTTGAAGGATGGACGATGGATGATGGGACTTGCAGTACGTTCACTCACTTCCTGAAACCATAGCGACACTCATTCAAAAACCAATAAAGACCAAACTTGGAACATAGAGCCCCCATGGCCAACTCAACATTCTGGTGAGGTTTGGGGAGTACAGACTATGGATGATGGGACTTCAAGTACCTCCACTCACTTCCCAAGACCTCTGCAACACTCATCTAATGACCGATCAAGTCCAAACTTGGCATACAAAACCCCCATGACTAACTTTCCATCCTGGTGCAGTTTGGAGTGGGAAGGACCACAGATAATGGGACTCACAGTAACTTCACTAACTTTCTGAGACAACTGTGAGTCATATAAATAACTGATAAAGACCAACCTTGATACATAATTCCTTTCTCAAAAAACCCGGGCAGCGCCGGGTCCCCAAGCTAGTATATAATAAAGAAGAGTGTTTGTATCGGACAGAGGAAGGGCGGCGGGCGTTGTATGTGGCAGCGTTCTGATTGGCTGCCGCTGTGGTGCTATTTGCATATGGTCTCTGATTGGTCAGCTTCAATAGGAGCCCCTGGTGGAGAAGAGGGTTCATGGCAGAAACGGTGCATGACAGAAGGAAATTTGCATATGGTCTCTGATTGGCCAGCCTCAAATCCAACATTCCGAGATGAGAAAGAGAGGAAAGGAAAGGCCAAAGGGGGCGGGGTCAGAACACTCCCAATACAGACCGAAATAGGCACACAGAGCCCCCATCACCCACTCCACATCCTACTGCAGTTTGGAGGACTATGAACCATGGATGATGGGACTTGCAGTACCACCACTCACATTCTGAGACCGCTGTTAACCTTATCCAATGACTGATCAGGACCAAACTTCGCACTGAGACCTCTCATGACCCACTTTATGTCCTGGTGTGGTTTGGCTGGGGATGGACCATGGATTATGGGACTTGCAGTACCATTGCTCATTCTTCAGACCACTGCAACCCTCATCCAATTACCAAAAAATACCAAACTTGGCACACTGAGTCTCCATGACGCACTCTACATCCAGGTGCAGTTTGAAGGAGGATGCACCATGGACGATGGGACTTGCAATACCTGCACTCCCTTCCTAAGACCATTATAACAGCCAACAATGATGGATCAGGACCACAATTTACACAGAGACCCAGCATGACCCACTCTACATCCTGGTGCGGTTTGGAAGAATTTGACAATGGATGATGGGACTTGCAGTCACTTCACTCACTTCCTGAGACCACTGAGACCCTCACCAATGACTCATCAATACTAAACTTGGCACATGGAGCTCCAATGACCCACTCTACATCCTGGTGCACTTTGGAGGAGGACAGACCATGGATGATGGGACTTCAAGTACCTCCACTCCCCAAGACTGCTGCAGAACTCATCTAATGACCAATCAAGACCAAAGTTGGCACACAGAGCCCCCATGACCCACTCTACATCCTGCTGCAGTTTTGGAGAAGGGTGGACCATGGATGATGGAACTTCCAGTACCTTCACTCGCATTCTGAGACCTCTGCAAACCTCATCCAATGACGGATCAAGACCAAACTTGGCACATAGACCTCTCGACCCACGTTACGTCCTGGTGTTGTTTGGAAAACTTTGGAGATGGATGATGGGACTTGCAGTCACTTCATTCACTTCCTGAGACCACTGAGACCCTCGCCAATGACTCATCAAGACTAAACTTGGCACATGGAGCTTCAATGACCCACTCTACATCCTGGAGCAGTTTGGAGGACGACAGACCATGGATGATGGGACTTCAAGTACCTACACTACCCAAGACTGCTGCAAAACTCATCTAATGACCAATCAAGACCAAAGTTGGCACACAGAGCCCCCATGACCCACTCTACATCCTGCTGCAGTTTTGGAGAAGGGTGGACCATGGATGATGGAACTTCCAGTACCTTCACTCACTTTCTGAGACCTCTGCAAAACCTCATCCAATGACGGATCAACACCAAACTTGGCACATAGACCTCTCATGACCCACTTTACGTCCTGGTGTTATTTGGAAAACTTTGGAGATGGATGATGGGACTTGCAGTACCTTTGCTCACTTCCTGAGACCACTGAGACCCTCGCCAATGACTAATCAAGACTAAACTTGGCACATGGAGCTCCAATGACCCACTCTACATCCTGGTGCAGTTTGGAGGTGGACAGACCATGGATGATGGGACTTCAAGTACCTCCACTCCCTTCCAAAGATTGCTGCAACCCTCTTCTAATGACCAATCAATACCACACTTGGCACACAGAGCCCCCATGATCCACTCTACATCCTGCTGCAATTTGAAAGGGGATGGACTTTGGATGATGGGACTTGCAATACCTTCACTCACTTACTGACACCACTGCCACCCTCATCTAATGACTGATAAAGACCAAACTTGGCATACAGAGCCCCCATGACCCACTCTATATCCTGCTGCTGTTTGTAGGAGGATGGCCCATGGATGATGGGACTTCAAGTACCTTCACTCACTTCCTGAAAATAATGCAGCCGTTATCCAATGACCAATAAAGACCAAACTTGGCATACAGAACCACCATTACCCACTTTCTCTAATAACCCGGGCAACGCCGGGTCCCCAAGCTAGTTATAATTATAATATTGAATTATTATTACTAGTATTATATTGTATTACATTATAATATTATAAATATTATACGTATATACAATATACTATATTATATTATTAGTAAAGACAAGATGGCAGTGTCTTCTGCTCCCCTCTGTCTTCCCTCTGGCCAGAGCAGTCAATTGGTGCCAGAAGGGGGAGGGGCCTCTGAAGTGATGATATAGGCAGAAGATGGCAGTGTCTTCTGCTCCCCTCTGTCTTCTCTCTGGTCAGAGCAGTCGTTGGTGCCAGAAGGGGGAGGGGCCTCTGAAGTGATGATATAGGCAGAAGACAAGATGGCAGTGTCTTCTCTGTCTTCTCTCTGGCCAGAGCAGTCAATTGGTGCCAGAAGGGGGAGGGGCCAGTTAGAAGTCAACCCTTTGAAAAAGCGATGTTCACAAGCATTCATGTAATGGCACACAGGTAACTCTTCTGTTAAACTGATAAGCCATGTCTTTGAACTGCCATGGACAAAGACATGCCACTGCACAAAAAACATATATTTATTTATTTATTTACTCTATTTGTATACCGCCTTTCTCAGCCAATTGGTGACTCAAGGCGGTTTCCAACAAATCAGTATACATAAAACGTAATAAATGAAAAACATTAAACAGTATAAAACATCATAAAAGCAATAAAAGCAACATCATCAGCATTGATCTAATCTCCCTAGGGAGGGTGTTCCATAGCCGAGGGCCACCACTGAGAAGGCCCTGTCTCTCGTCCCTGCCAAACGTGCTTGTGACAAAGGCGGGACCAAGAGCAGGGCCTCTCCAGATGATCTTAAAGTCCTCAGTGGTTCGTAAGGGGAGATACGTTCAGACAGGTAAGTTGGGCCAGAACCGTTTAGGGCTTTATAGGCCAAAATCAGCACTTTGAATTGGGCCTGGGAGCAAATTGGTAGCCAGTGGAGCTGGCGCAACAAAGGGGTTGTATGCTCCCTGAGCGCCGCTCCTGTTAACAACCTGGCTGCCATTCGTTGGACTAGTTGAAGTTTCCAGACCATCTTCAAAGGCAACCCCACGTAGAGAGCGTTGCAGTAGTCTATACGGGATGTAACCAGAGCTTGGACTACCGTGGCCAAGTCAGACTTCCCAAGGTACAGGCGCAGCTGGCGCACAAGTTTTAACTGTGCAAATGCTCCCCTGGTCACCGCCGAGACTTGAGGTTCAAGGCTCAGCGATGAGTCCAGGATCACTCCCAAGCTGCGAACCTGCGTCTTCAGGGGGAATGTAACCCCATCCAACACAGGCTGTAACCCTATACCCTGTTCGGCCTTGCGACTGACCAGGAGTACCTCTGTCTTGTCTGAATTTAAAATGTTTAGTCACTATCTTGACTATCTTGATAGTGACTAAACTGGGAGTTGTGATACAGCCTTCCAGATATGGCTGTATCACAACTCCCATCAGCTGTAGTTATGATGTCTAATGGCGAGGAATACAGGAGTTGTAGTTTAGCATCTGGAGAGTGACAAAAAAGGGCCTGGAGTGACAGATTTGGCCTGAGATCTTGAATTTGACACATGTGGTTTAATGAAATTGTTTGTGGCTCATCATATTTTAGCCATTACCTCTATCTAGCTATCTTATTTATTTATTTATCTTTCTTTCCTTCCATACAAACCTGGCCCAGAATCATGATAGGCAACTAGGCTACTTTTACACACAGGAATGCAGTAGTTTTACACACAGGAGTGCACTTTCTTAGCTGTTGTCAAAATGTGACCATAAGTCCAATCATTTGCTTTACAAGCACACATGCAGCACTCACATTGGTTTGTCAGCCAATCGGCGACTCAAGGCGGTTTCCAACAAATCAGTATACATAAAACATAATATAGATAAAACATTAAATATATGAAACATCACCAAAGCAGTAAAAACGTCATCAGCGTCTCATTATTATCAAGCATTGTCCAGTTCCATTGTCAGGTCATTCGATTTCCTATATTAGCTACTTTGTATTTGTGAACGCTTGCTCAAACAGCCACATTTTAACTTGCCTCCGAAACATTAAGAGGGAGGGAGCAGATTTGATCTCGCTAGGGAGAGCGTTCTCATAGCCAAGGGGTCACTACTGAGAAGGCCCTGTCTCTCGTCCCTGCCAAACGTACTTGTGACGAAGGCAGGACTGAGAGCAGGGCCTCCCCAGATGATCTTAAAGTCCTCAGTGCTTCGTAAGAGGAGATATGTTCGGACAGGTAAGTTGGGCCAGAACCATTTAGTTGTTCTATATCTCAGGATCTGATCCCAGATTATCCGGCAGTGTAGATTCATATAATCCAGTTCAAAGCAGATAATCTGGGATCAAATCCTGGGATATAGGGCAGTGTAAATCCAGAAGGTTAAAGCACTAAGCTGCTGAATTTGCTGACCAAAAGGTTGGTGGCTCGAATCCAGGGAGCAGGGTGAGCTCCCGCTGTTAGTCCCAGCTTCTGCCAACCTAGCAGTTCAAAAACATGCAAATGTGAGAAGATCAATAGGTACTGCTTCTGCGGGAAGGTAACAGCACTCCATGCAGTCCCACTGGACACATGACTTTGGAGATGTCTACGGACAACGCCAGCTCTTTGGCTTAGAAATGGAGATAGCACCAACCCCCAGAGTTGGACACAACTGAACTTAATGTCAAGGGGAAACCTTTACTTTAGATCCAGCCTAACATATCATGTAACACGCTGACATTTCTTTTTGCTTTGTTAAACATGACCAGGATATTGGTCATAGTTTCAGGTGGAGTGGGCAAATTTATGCACCCATTCAGTTCCATAGAAGGAGAGAGCGATTGCAAATGGTCAGGAGATATAAGGAGTATTCTGTGACAATCTAATTAAAGCGGAATGCAAAGCAAGCACAGTAACTGTTAGCAACCCTAGTAATTGACTATTGTGCCCTAGTAATTGACTATTATGTTATTACATAATTACACTATCTTTTGGAGAAAAAATACCGTATATACGGTATGTTGTTGTTCATTCGTTCAGTCGTCTCCGACTCTTCGTGACCTCATGGACCAGCCCACGCCAGAGCTCCCTGTCGGCCGTCACCACCCCCAGCTCCTTCAAGGTCAGTCCAGTCACTTCAAGGATGCCATCCATCCATCTTGCCCTTGGTCGGCCCCTCTTCCTTTTACCATATATACTCGAGTATAAGCCGACCTGAATATAAACGGAGGCACCTAATTTTACCACAAAAAACTGAGAAAACGGATTGACTCGAGTATAAGCCGAGGGTGGGAAATGCAGCAGCTACTGGTAAATTGCAAAATAAAAATAGATACCAATTAAATTACATTAATTGAGGAGGTTATATGTTTTTGAATACTTACAAAAATGGTAATTTAAGATAAGACTGTCCAACTCTGATTAAATGATTATTTACCTTCTTCAATGTAAATTTGCTTACTTTTCCTTCCAATAATAATAAAGAGAGCAACATAACAAATGTAATAATAACAATAATAAAAAGAGTAAAATAATAAATGTAGCAATAACAACAATTATAGAGTAAAATAATAAATGTATAATAGAGTAAAATGATAAATGTAATAATAATAAATAGGATAAAATAATAAATGAAATAATAATAATAATAATAATAATAATAATAATAATAGAGTAAAATAATAAATAACCTTGACTCCAGTATAAGCCGAGGGGGACTTTTTCAGCCTAAAAAAGGGGCTGAAAAACTAGGCTTATACTGGAGTATATACAGTATATTTCCCACAGGAGAGAAGTTCTGTTCTCAGAACAAAACAACATTGACAGCTCATTTTTATAATGTGGCTTCGAGTGAGGTTATTGGAGTAGACTTGCAAAAGAATGATACAGGTTGAATGGTGTTTTATATAATAATAAAAAAATCCCAAAGTGGGTTTGCATATGAGGAGGGAACAAGTTTGCTTTCTGGAGCAATGGATTCAAAGTGCCAGGAAAGAGATTCCACCAAAAAATAAGGAAAAACTTTGTGATGGTAAGAGCTATTCAACAGTGGAATATGCTTAGAATCATAGAATCATAGAGTTGGAAGAGACCTCATGGGCCATCCAGTCCAACCCCCTGCCAAGAAGCAGGAATATTGCATTCAAATCACCCCTGACAGATGGCCATCCAGCCTCTGTTTAAAAGCTTCCAAAGAAGGAGCCTCCACCACACTCCGGGGCAGAGAGTTCCACTGCTGAACGGCTCTCACAGTCAGGAAGTTCTTCCTCATGTTCAGATGGAATCTCCTGTCTTGTAGTTTGAAGCCATTGTTCTGCATCCTAGTCTCTAGGGAAGCAGAAAACAAGCTTGCTCCCTCCTCCCTGTGGCTTCCTCTCACATATTTATACATGGCTATCATATCTCCTCTCAGCCTTCTCTTCTTCAGGCTAAACATGCCCAGCTCCTTAAGCCGCTCCTCATAGGGCTTGTTCTCCAGACCCTTGATCATTTTAGTCGCCCTCCTCTGGACACTTCCAGCTTGTCAATATCTCTCTTGAATTGTGGTGCCCAGAACTGGACACAATATTCCAGGTGTGGTCTAACCAGAGCAGAATAGAGGGGTAGCATTACTTCCCTAGATCTAGACACTATGCTCCTATTGATGCAGGCCAAAATCCCATTGGCTTTTTTTGCCGCCACATCACATTGTTGGCTCATGTTTAACTTGTTGTCCACGAGGACTCCAAGATCTTTTTCACACGTACTGCTCTCGAGCCAGGCATTGTCCCCCATTCTGTATCTTTGCATTTCGTTTTTCCTGCCCAAGTGGAGTATCTTACATTGTCCCTGTTGAACTTCATTTTGTTAGTTTTGGCCCATCTCTCTAATCTTCCTTGGGGTCCGGTGTTGTTTCTTTCTCTGGAGGTTTTACGTAGAAGCTGGATGGGCATCTTTCAGGAGTGTTTTGATAGTGTTTTCCTGCATGGCAGGGGGTTGGATGCGATGGTCTTTGAGGTATTTTCCAACTTTGTGATTCTGTGGTTCTATATGAGTGTTTTCTGGAAATAGAAACCTTTAAAAATATATCTTACTAATGGTAGCAGAGTGGATTACCTCTATCTCTTACATGTCTCTGGTGACTGTTGTTGCCCTAGTTCCCAGAAAAGCATATTGATCTCTCTGTACATCTGTTTCCAGAAGACTGTACACCACAGTTCTCATTAGATTCAGTACTTGCTCTAGTCACTGCACAAAGCTGTATTTGTATTGGCTTTTCCTTCATGCTGATTTCAATTATAATGGTCATCACTATGAACCAGGGGAAATAAAATCCAGGCTTGGCAACATATATTTAAATTTATAGTAGAGAGTTCAACATTACGTAATATTGATCTTATTTTTCCCTGGATCTGTTTTCTCTTTTTCCTGTCTAATTCTTTTTTTTTTCCGTGTATTTCATACTTATTTGCTTCTCCATTCGGTTAAAATTATTTGTGTGTGTTATTGTTATGAACAGAAATGCTGATGTGAGGAGAAACAGATGCAAAAATGCAGAAAAGCAATCACACAGACTGTATTGTCGAAGGCTTTCATGGCTGGAATCACTAGGTTCTTGTGGGTTTTTTCGGGCTATAGAGCCATGTTCTAGAGGCATTTTCTCCTGACGTTTCGCCTGCATCTATGGCAAGCATCCTCAGAGGTTGTGAGGTCTGTTGGAAGTAGGAAAAATGGGTTTATATATCTGTGGAATGGCTGGGGTGGGGCAAGGAGCTCTTCCCTGCTGCAGTTAGGTGTGAATGTTTGGCTGATCACCTTCATTAGCATTTGAAGGCCTGCCTGAGCCTGGGAAAATCTGTTCTCTGTGTAGTCTGACATGGTGTAGGCTTCTCTGTGTAGTCTGACATGGTGGTTGTTGGTGTGGTCCAGCATTTCTGTGTTCTCAAATAATATGCTGTGTCCAGGATGGTTCATCAGGTGCTCTGCTATGGCTGACTTCTCTGGTTGAAGTAGTCTGCAGTGCCTTTCATGTTCCTTGATGCGTGTCTGGGCGCTGCGTTTGGTGGTCCCTCTGTAGACTTGTCCACAGCTGCATGGTATACGGTAGACTCCTGCAGAGGTGAGAGGATCCCTCTTGTCCTTTGCTGAACGTAGCATTTGTTGGATTTTCTTGGTGGATTTGTAGATTGTTTGTATGTCCAAAGCTCCTTGCCCCACCCCAGCCATTCCACAGATATATAAACCCATTTTTCCTACTTCCAACAGACCTCACAACCTCTGAGGATGCTTGCCATAGATGCAGGCGAAACGTCAGGAGAAATGCCTCTAGAACATGGCTCTATAGCCCGAAAAAACCCACAAGAACCTAATCACACAGACTTCTTTTTTACATTTGCAAACAGATGTGGAAATGGGTTGGAATGAACCTAAATGGGGTCAATGGGAATTTTAGAGAAAAAATATTTTTAGAGAAAACAAAAAGCAGGGATAAATCCAGCATTTAATGAGGAAAAGGGAAGCTACAGGGAGTACCTAAGCAAAGAAAAAGGTCATTGGAAATTGGCTTCCATGGCCAGCCATGGATTTAAACCCTGATCTCCTTGTGTCCTAATCCAGCATTCAGACCACTACACCCAGCTGACTCTACTATACTATTTCATTGCTTTTCCTCTGTCCGAAGCCCTTGGGTAAAGAAGAGACAGTATTTCCTGCCCATTTTACTGTATTGTTGCACTTTCCTGCACTCCTGTAAAAATGCATTGCACTCATTGAATCTGTACCTCAGCTATGTTTCTTTCAGCCGTATTGTTTTTATATTGCTTTCAATTGTGTTATTAGTTTTATCTCATGTTTTAATTGGTTAAAGTGTTTTACATGTTTGTTTTAATTGTAATCTTGGGCGTGTCCCTTGTAAGCTGCCCCGATTCCTCTAGGGCAGCGTTTCTCAACCTGGGGGTCGGGGGGTCACGAAGGGGTTTCAGAGGGGTCGCCAAAGAGCATCAGAAAACATATACTTCTGCTGGTCTGAGGAACCCCTTTGGCAGAGAAGGCTGAAGATCTCTCTGCCTATCCTTCTTTCCCTTTTCAGAAACAGGCGGTGAATCCTCCCATCAAAAGCCCTCTGCATGTTGTGACTCTAAGTGAGGAGGGGAGAGCAGGTATGCTCAGCGCATGGCGTGCATTTGCAAACGAGGAAGAGTGTGCAAGACTGGAGGGAGGCTCACATGAACAAGCCCCTTCAAGGCATGGGGGCTCTGTGTGCAAAGTTTGGCTCAATTCTCTCATTGGTGGGGGTCAGAATGCTCTTTGATTGTAGGTGAACTATAAATCCCAGCAACTACAACTCCCAAATGTCAAGGTCTATTTCCCCCAAACTCCACCAGTGTCCACATTTGGACATATCGAGTATTCATGCCAAGTTTGATCCAGATCCATCATTGTTTGAGTCCACAGTGCCCTCTGGATATAGGTGAACTACAACTCCAAACGTCAAGGTCAATGCCCATCAAACCCTTCCAGTATTTTCTCTTGGTTGTGGGAGTTCGGTGTGCCAAGTTGGGTTCGATTCCATTGTTGGTGGAGTTCAGAATGCTCTTAGATTATAGGTGAACTATAAATCCCAGAAACTACAACTCCCAAATGACAAAATCAATCCCTCCCAACCGCCAGTATTCAAATTTCAGCGTATCAGGGACTTGTGTCAAATTTAATCCAGTGAATGAAAATATATCTGGCATGTCGGATATTTGCTCTACTATTCACAACAGTAGCAAAATTACAGTTATGAAGTAGCAATGAAAATAACATTATGGTTGGGGGTCACCACAACATGAGGAGCTGTATTAAGGGGTCACAGCATTAGGAAGGTTGAGAACCTCTGCTCTAGGGGATATGGTTGGCGGGGTATAAAAATAAAGTATTTTATTATTATTATTAATATTATTATTATTAGAGAGGGCTAACTGAAGAGGAGCTCCCTGCTCCTCCCCATGTCCTCCTCAACTGTCTTCTCCATCTTCCCCAGTTGAAGGCAGAGATGGGAGGAACCCAAAATAAATCTATTTTCCCCTTCCATACCCCTAGAGAAGAAAGGAACTTGTGTGTACACTGAGTTGCCAAAGTACTCTGATTGTGACGGCATGCCCGAGCCTTTGGGAAAACTATACTGTCTGGCTTTACTCAGGGGCTATCTGTATACCTTCTGTTAAGATTGAGACCCTTAACACACAGAGGCACTTTGAGGCAAGGTGAAAAGATAACCAAATGAATTTACTGAAACAAGATGAACGAAGGGTTAACTCCACCCAGGAGTATCATAAGGTAACTCAAAACAACACATTACAAAGGGAGATCTTGTTGGTTGCAGGCATCTTTCTGGGGTCTTTGAAAGTCTCTTTTGCCTCTGGTGCAAAGCGATGGTTATAAATTGCCTTAATCTTCTTTTCTGTGAAGCTTAGGCTGGCCAAAAGCTTGTGTTGTCCTTTGGACTGTTGGTATAAAATACTTCTAAATGCTGCAGCAGAAGGTGCTAAGAATGCCTGTTTTGGATTGCTAGGCCTAGGATTCCAGACAATATCAAAACCTCTAAAAGACTGTAGTGCTTTCAGCACTTTTATCACTCTGTTTGTGTTCCGTCTCCCAGGAGACTGGTTTATATTGCTTTTTTGGTTGCTTGAAGTGGCTGCCCCTTGTCTTTCTCTTAGAAGCTGCTTAGAAGCTTCTCTTAGAAGCTGCTGCAGCCTTGCAGGGCCTGGAGTTTGCAGCCAAAGGCGGGGAAAAGCCAGTCTGCAAACTCTTTGCAGTGATTGGTCTAGGGAGCAGCTCTTAGAGCCCGCCCTTCCTCCTGGGGAGACTCTCCATTTTAGAATCTCCCTGCCCTATTCAGTTCAAAAGAAGCAATTGGATGTGCTGGAGGCCAAGAAAAGGTAGCTCTGACAAACCACCGCAAAAACAATTGAAATTTGAGAGTTGAGTTATAGTTAGGTAAGCTTAATTGAGAACAATTGAGTTAGAGAATTGAGGTAAGCTTAATTGAGTTATAGTTAGGTAAGATTAATTGAGAATTAAAATATTATAGTTAGAGTAGCTAAATTGAGTCATAGATAGAATTGAGTTTTATAGAGTTTATAGGGAGATAGACTGCATTGCTTTTCTCTAAGGCTAGTCTTAAGCCTAGATAGATAGGGAAAGGTTGGTTCTTTCTAAAGATAGAGGCTCTGGATTAGGGTGAGGGATTCCTGGACCCTTTGCCACTTGGAGAAGGCCGATGCAGTAACTGGTGGAGAAGAGAAAGAAAGAATATCTATTTGATTTTATCTATTGACTGTTATCCTTTCTGACGTTCAGAACTTGCAATAGACTCAATTGCTGATTATCTCAATTTTCTCAAGAAAGCCCCAGCAGTTTGCCCAGACATAGGGACATCACATCACAGTTTGTTTTTTATAAAGCATCTGGGTGTAACGGCACAGTTTGGTACTGTTTTATGATGTTATGTTTTATTGTGTTATGTTTTTTATTTGGTCTGTTTTGATGCTATCTTATTAATTTATGTTTTTAACTTTGTGCTCTCTGAGCTTGTCCCTTTGTAAGCCGCCCCAAGTCCCTTAAGGGAGATGGAGGTGGGGTATAAAAATAAAGTAGTAGTAGTAGTTATTGTTGTTGTTAGGTCTGCTGTAGAAAGAAGGAGGATTGCAGCAAAGAGCTTTGTGCAGGGAAAAGGAATAGACCAACTAAGATTGCCCTCTGAGGGGTGTTTAAGCTCCACCCAAAAACTAATACAGAGGAAGGTAACTACACTATTAGGAAAGCCTATGAACAGGGGAGAACTAAAGCAGAGGAGGGGAAAGCAGAACTAAGACTTCACACTGATGCTTAACACAGAATTTGAGACAATTTTGGTCTGTGTAAGAAGGATTAGATCAGATTTCTGGGGATAATCTTGGAGCATGCTTCTCCAGCCACACTCTAGGAAGGGTCAAAGTTGCAATACAAAGACACCTTGGAACTGACAACCAGCTAGAGAAACGTAGGGGGGAAAAACCCTGATGCCCCATAACTAAAATTCTTGGAGAATTTACAAACTAGCAAGTGCAGAGCACTGGTATCAGCAAGACGGTCAGAGATGGTTGATTTCATGCTGCCAGAAATGTGCCTCCACCTCATTTGAGTTCGGGCGCGCTAACAGTTTTGTTCCTGAGGTCTGAGGTGGTGGATCTGGGGTCTAATCTGTTAGCCATGTTGGCTACAGCTGAAGGGATGAAGTGAAGTCTAGTCCTTCAGCCTCTTTTTGGTTCCAGGAAGGGATTTTGAGCAGGTTATTCAGATCTCTTCCTCTGAGGTCTTGTACATTTCAAAGCTGGCCCAGCAAAGAAGGTAATGAGGCATGACGGATTCCGAACACAATCTGTATGCTCCACAGTCAGTATACCTCTGGATGCCAGCTTCAGGAGAAAAATAGATGGAAGAGGTCATTACTTCAGCAGACAGCTTAAGATATACTAAAGGACACATCTGATTGGCTGCTACTCATCACAGGAAACTTGGCCTGATCCCCTAAGACAGTGGTTCTCAACCTTCCTAATGCCACAACCCCTTAATACACTTCGTCTTGTTATGGTGACCCCCAACCATAAAATTAGTTTTGTTGCTACTTCATAACTCATTTTGCTGCTGTTATGAATAGTAACAGATTGGGGGAGGGTATTGATTTTGTCCTGTGGGAGTTGTAGTTGCTGTGATTTATAGTTCACCGACAATCAAAGAGCTTTCTGAACTCCACCAACGATGGGAACTGAATCAAACTTGGTACACAGAATTCCCATGACCAACAGAAAATACTGGAAGGGTTTGGTGGACATTGACCTTGAGTTTTGGGAGTTGTAGTTTACCTACATCCGGAGGGAACTGTAGACTCAAACAATGATGGATCTGGACCAAACTTGGCACGAATTCTCAGTATGCCCAAATGTAAACACTAGTAGAATTTGGGGAAAATAGACCTTGACATTTGGGAGTTGTAGTTGCTGGAATTTATAGTTCACCTACAACCAAATAGCATTCAAACCCTACCAAGGATTGAATTGGGCCAAACTTCCCACACAGAACCTCCATGACCAACAGAAAATACTGTGTTTTCTGGTGGTCTTTGATGACCCCTCTGACACCCCCTCGTGACCAGGGGTCCCAACACTGCCCTAAGACAAATCATGTCTTTTTGTATATTTATGCCTCCTTAGAATCATGATTCATAAAATCTACAATAATAATAATAATAATAATAATAATCTTTATTTGCACCCCGTTACCATCTCCCCAAGGGACTCGGTGCGGCTTACATGAGGCCAAGTCCAAAGTACATCAAACAAAACATCAATAAACACAACATCAATAAACAATCAATAAAATAAAAATCATATAAATCACATAAACAAAAATTATCAATAGTGACATAAACAATTTTAAAAATGGCCAGGCCAAATGTAATAGATTAAAATTGAAAATATGCTGACGTGAACAATGTACTATATAACTAGGATACAAAGAATACATTGTACTTATGACCAAGAGAAGTGTTTCTCAATCTGAGGGTCAGGACCCCTGGGGGGTCACCGGGGGGGGTGTCAGAGGGGTTACCAGAGACCATCAGAAAAAACAGCATTTGCTGATAGTCATGGGGGTTCTGTGTGGGAAGTTTGGCCCAATTCTATCATTGGTGGAGTTCAGAATGCTCTTTAATTGTAGGTGAACTATAAATCCCAGCAACTACAACTCCCAAATGGTCAAGGTCTATTTTCCCCCAAACTCCACTGGTGTTCATACTTGGGCATATTGAGTATTGCCAAGTTTAGTCCAGATCCATCATTATTCGAGTCCACAGTGCTCCCTGGATGTAGGTGAACTACAACTCCAAAACTCAAGGTCAATGTCCATCAAAGATGGAATTGAATCTGTTGTTCATGGGAGTTCTGTGTGCCAAGTTTGATTCAATTCCATCGTTGGTGGCATTCAGAATGCTCTTTGATTGTAGGTTAACTATACATCCCAGCAACTACAACTCCCAAATGACAAAAATCAATCTCCCTCAACCCTACCAGTATTCAAATTTGGGTGTATTGGGTATTTGTGCCCAATTTGGTCCAGTGAATGAAAATACATCCTGCATATCAGATATTTACAGTTATGAAGTTGCAACGAAAATAATGTTATGGTTGGGGGTCACCACAACTTGAGGAACTGTATTAAGGGGTCACGGCATTAGGAAGGTTGAGAAACACTGACCTAGAGAATAACAAATCAAGGTTCCACATACCTACACTCTAATAAAGGCAAGTTGCGTTTTCTCCTTGTAAATGCTTCCAGAACTGCTTTTCTGCTTGACTAATTCAAAGAATTAATCGATTTTCCTGTTCACCAAGACAGTCTGATGGTGGTAGCAGGTGCAATCTATGCGTTAAAGAGATTTTGCCAGAAGGAGGACAGTGGCGTAATATTACTGATGCTGATCTGAAGTAATGTACAAATCAACTCCAGTGAGTCATTAGGATTTAACCTAATATCCTGTTTTCATTTATTTAATGGATGGAGTAATGGGAAGAGCCTTTTTGTCCTGACTTTTAAAAGAAGCCAGATACTGTGTTGTCTGCTTGGAAAGGAGTCTTTGGTGCCCATCAGTTGCTGCAGAGGGTTTCAAGGGAAGTGATTCAGGAAGGCAGAATTGCCAAATAACTTCATAAAATAGAAACGAGAATGGTAGCCACCAGCTAAGAAGAAGGAGATGATAACAGTGGGGTGATTTGGTTCTCAGAAATAAACTTGAGAAACAGTTATGATAATATTTTTCCTGGGTTTTTTTGTGGGGTTTTTTTTGTTTGTTGTTTTGTTCTTTTTTGCAAACTTTGTCTCTACCCAGTGCTTGAAAGAACAGTTGGTTTCAGAAGGAAGACCTTGAATGCCTCTCCTTCTACCAGTTGCATAGAAGCTGGCTGCTAGTAGAGCAGGCATGGGCAAACTTTCTGAGGCATTAAACTTGATGTTCCAAAAGGGTAAAGAAAATATACATTACAGTCTCTGCTTGTCTTGGGTCCAAGGAGCTTTCCAGCTGAGTAGCTTCCAAGTTCCCTCTTTCTCAATGGCTATGAGGTCAAAACACTCACAACCCCAGTCCAATTGCCTATATTGAAGGCACAAAGTCTTCATCTTGATGCCAAAGGACTGGTTTGAAGGCGCTTAAGATTCCTCAACGTCGTCCAGATGACCTGGGCATGAAGTATGAATCCTAAGGGCATAAACTTGAGAACTGGTGGTAAGAAATGACTGGACCAAGGGCTTTGAGCCAAGCCTTTCGCACGTCCATTCGTTGAGCTTTTGGTGGTTAGAATGAAAACAAAAGTATTGTTTTTCTCCCTAGGAAGGGGTGGAGCCAAACAATTGAGCTGGGGGAGCAAGCCAATTGATGTAAAACAACATTGATTGACAGCTGTAGATAACCAATCAATTCAACTGTAGATAACCAATCAATTCAACTATCAAGACATAGTTTTCTTAGATCTACAGAGACACTCGCTGGAACACCCCAGCAAGCGAGAGTCCAAAAGTGGCAGGCCCAAACCCAGCACCTCAATTCATGGGTGATACCAGATGAGAGACTCCCCCCTGGGCACACAGAAGATTGGGCGACTTGGAAGGCGCTGAACAGACTGCGCTCTGGCACCATGAGATGCAGAGCCAACCTTCAGAAATGGGGCTACAGGGTGGAATCCTCGGCATGCGAGTGCGGAGAAGAGCAAACCACTGACCACCTGCTGCAATGCACCCTGAGCCCTGCCACATGCACGATGGAGGACCTTCTTGCGGCAACCCCAGAGGCACTCCAAGTGGCCAGATACTGGTCAAAGGACATTTAACCAAATACCAAATTTGCAAAATCTGTGTGGGTTTTTTTTCTTCCTTTTTTTTTCTTTTTCTTTCTAATCTCTGTGTTTGTTTTTGCCCTGTTAGAATTGTAATACAATGGTTGCTGATGAAACGATAAATAAATAAATAACTATACATTTACAAGGTAAACAGGCAAGTCTGGACATGTTACAACCGTTCAAAGCTTTGCAACTTAAAGTTTTACATACAGGTGGCACCAGTTGTGCCATCACAGTAACGGCCCTCCATGCAGTCATACTGGCCACGTGACCTCGGAGGCATTTATGGACAACACTGACTCTTCAGCTTAGAAATGGAGATGAGCATTACCCCCAAGAGTCATAGAATCATAGAATCAAAGAGTTGGAAGAGACCTCATGGGCCATCCAGTCCAACCCCCTGCCAAGAAGCAGGAATATTGCATTCAAATCACCCCTGACAGATGGCCATCCAGCCCCTGTTTAAAAGCTTCCAAAGAAGGAGCCTCCACCACACTCCGGGGCAGAGAGTTCCACTGCTGAATGGCTCTCACGGTCAGGAAGTTCTTCCTCATGTTCAGATGGAATCTCCTTTCTTGTAGTTTGAAGCCATTGTTTCACGACCTAGTCTCCAGGGAAGCAGAAAACAAGCTTGCTCCCTCCTCCCTGTGGCTTCCTCTCACATATTTATACATGGCTATCATATCTCCTCTCAGCCTTCTCTTCTTCAGGCTAAACATGCCCAGCTCCTTAAGCCGCTCCTCATAGGGCTTGTTCTCCAGACCCTTGATCATTTTAGTCGCCCTCCTCTGGACACTTTCCAGCTTCTCAATATCTCTCTTGAATTGTGGTGCCCAGAATTGGACACAATATTCCAGGTGTGGTCTAACCAGAGCAGAATAGAGGGGTAGCATTACTTCCCTCGATCTAGACACTATGCTCCTATTGATGCAGGCCAAAATCCCATTGGCTTTTTTTGCCGCCACATCACATTGTTGGCTCATGTTTAACTTGTTGTCCACGAGGACTCCAAGATCTTTTTCACACGTACTGCTCTCGAGCCAGGCATCCCCCATTCTATATCTTTGCATTTCGTTTTTCCTGCCAAAGTGGAGTATCTTGCATTTGTCACTGTTAAACTTCATTTTGTTAGTTTTGGCCCATCTCTCTAATCTGTCAATTGATGTAAAGCAACATTGATTGACAGCTGTAGATAACCAATCAATTCAACTATACATTTACAAGGTAAACAGGCAAGTCTGGACATGTTACAACAGTTCAAACCTTTGCAACTTAAAGTTTTACATACATGTGATGCCAGTTGCGCCAGCACAGTAACGTTCCCCCCCCCCCCCATGCAGTCATGCCAGCCACGTGACCTTGGAGGCATTTATGGATAACACTGGCTCTTCAGCTTAGAAATGGAGATGAGCACCACCCCCAAGAGTCAGACATGACTAGACTTAATGTCAGGGGAAACCTTTACCATTAGCTGCTTGCTTTCCTCAGTTTATTTCCCAGCATATCAAGAATTCCTTTGCTTGTATTTGTCCACTAAAAAAGAGAGCAACTTAGCAGCTGTATTCCTTGGAATAGCCCTTGAGTTGCTATTAATTAGGAGAAAGCATTTTATCTCTCCCAGCCATCTTCATGTTTGCCACTCTTATCTTTTCTCTAAGGGCTTGATTGAAAAGTTAAGGTTGAAATTGCACTTGAGCGGGGAATGTATTGATGTGAAGCAGATATGAAGGTAGGTCTCAGTAGGACACCGGGAAGATGAATAGAATGGACGTGAATTAATAATGTAGTCAATAACTACTGGCAAGGACAAATAGAAAGAGTCAAAGTCATGAGAGTTGTAAACTGTAGAGTTAAGCTTGTCAAATTGTATTGCGTTCACGTAGTATATCAGTATCTTTGGAAAGCTGAGAGTATATAGAAAATTCATATTTAGATGTCAGCCCAAATTGTAGTTCTGTAAATGGGAGATTATAGACAGAGCTTGGGATGTAACAGAAGTTTAGGATCGTGAGAACCTATGCTTTCATTTGTCTGAAAGGAGTATTTCTAGACCTTATTGATGTAAACATACATCTGGGAACACTTTCCAGTCTTGAAGGATTAGGTTATCTGTGATTAGAAGCCATAATGACACGATGACAAGATTTTCTTATAGTTGTATAAATTTACTTTGTACTAGCCGTCCCCTGCCACGCGTTGCTGTGGCCCAGTCTGGTGATCCGGAAAATAAAGTGCTGGTTTCTAATATATTTTATTTCTTTTTGCTTGTGGGTAAGCAGTATTCCTTGTTGTTTCCATGTCAGTGTTGATGTGGAGATTGTCTGGTTTGCCTACTCTGGAACATGCAACATATCATTGTCCTTCTTCAGGGGTCCCTTTCAAATCTATGATACTATATCTCTCTGTGTGTGTGTGTGTGTGTGTGTGAATCATATCTATCTATCTATATCTATGGCTGGATGGCTCTTTGACAGGACATTTTCTTGCCCTGGTGAAGGGAGTTGAACTGGATGGCCTTAAGTATGGTGGTTCTGTGTCAAAAGTTTGGTGGGGTTCAGCATGCTCTTTGATTGTAGGTGAACTATAAATCCCAGAAACTACAACTCCCAAATGTCAGGGTCTATTTCCCCCAAACTCCACCAGTATTCACATTTGGACAAATTGAGGATTCATGCCAAGTTTGGTCCAGATCCATCATTGTTTGAGTCCAAAGTGCTCTCTGGATGTAAGTGAACTACGACTCCCAAACTCAAGGTCAATGTCCACCAAACCCTTGTAGTATTTTCTGTTGGTCATGGGAGTTCTGTGTCCCAAGATTGGTTCAATTCCATCATTGGTGGAGTTCAGAATGCTCTTTGATTGTAGGTGAACTATAAATTCCAGCAACTACAACTCCCAAATGACAAAATCAACTTTTTGAGTAAAGGACATACATTGGGTTATTAGGTGTCTTGTGTCCAAATTTTGTGTCAATTCGTCCAATGGTTTTTGAGTTCCGTTAATCCCACAAACGAACATTACATTTAAATTTATTTAGATAGGTCAAATATTTTAGCAGTCTAATAGAGAAGGAAAGAACAAGGCATTCTTCTCTTCCTGTTTTTCAAGAGTCACAGCTGGAATCAATTGCCTGCCTCAGGCTGGATCTATACTGCCATATAATCCAATTTCTGAATCCAGATTCTCTGCTTTGAATTGGATTATATGAGTCTACACTGCTGTATTATCCAGTTCAAGACAGATGATTTGAATGTTGTAATTCAGCCAGTGTTTATCTCTAATGTCAATGAGGAAGTAGATGATGGGATTTCTGGACCTGCTGAAGCAAGTTCAGATGATAAAAGCCAGGTGGAGAGCCTAATGAGCCAAAAGATAGAAGGCACAGCTTTCATGACCGCCGAGCTGATTCTGTCTTGTTGAGGGTTATTTCCCTTATTAGAGGGAAAAAAAGTTATCTGTTTGTAAGGGTAAACTAAATGCATTCAAGGCTGAAAAGTATTTCTACCCAGTCTAGCCAATGTTGGATTTTAAGCAACATCTTGGGTTGAGCTCTAGCCAAGTTTTTCAAGGTATTTCTAGTTTCATGTCTTCAGTTTTTCAAGTTTAAACAATTCTTCTGGAATTCTGTGTTATGGATTTCATGCTGCCTTGTTGTATCCTGATTCTTTTGCATTCCTGTTTTTTTTTTATTCAACTTTAGTACCTTGGATTTTATGAGCTATTGAATATTCCTAGAGTTAAATGATTTTTACTATTTTGCTACTCTGCTTTGTATATATTCTTCAATAATAGCTTTGCTGATTTATACTGGACTGGAGTGTGGTGGTTAAGTAAAGAGGCATTCCTACTTTGGAGTACAACACTGAAATCAGAAACAGAATTATATGGCTGTATAGATGAGGCTTCAGGCATTTGGAGACCTGTCGTGTCTTCCTCCTCATCCTCTTAAGCTGCCTGCATCAGAGCTTGGAGAAGATACTTTTCAAAAGGAAATTACAAATATGGCATGTATACCCATCATGGATAGTTTTCTCTCTCATCTTTCCGCCAGAGATCTCAAAGTATGTTTCTCCCATATGCACACAAATATAGAAAAATATCTATCTTCACAATAAATTTGAGATGTCTCTTGGTCTGAATGGGACAGACCCATGAGAATACATGTGTTGGAATCACAGACACCTTAAAGGGCCACCTACAAATCCACAAGGAAACCCATCATGGAAGACCATCTTACTCGTCCAACGAGGGATCGCCTAAGTAAAAGTAAGTAATTAAAGGGCCAGACTCAAAAGTGGCTTCAAAACAGAGTTTACTAAAACAAAGGAAAAGAGACGCAGAGGTCCTTAAATGCAGTGCCACTGGTCAAAACTCAAGAAACAAACCAGATCTGGTCCAAAAAAGTTAACAGAAATATAATTGTGCAGGTACAGCTGTACCAGGAGCTCCAATTTTGTTTGCTTTGCATTGAATGTTTGTTGTAGTCCTAAGTTTCAGGGACTCTGCAGATAGGTGGCTTCTTTTGGCTGCAATCATAGGACAAGCCACCTGTCAATTATAGTTAGGTTCCCTGGTCCTGCCTCCTTTTTGGGTTTTTGGAGGGAATAGGAGCCATTTTGGGCCAGTCCACACAGAGAAGCCTTTCATGCAGGACATAATACCAAGAGCTCCTGTAGAAAGCTTCGTCTTCTACAGCTTGGCCAGGGAGATACAGCCCCACAGCTTGGGGGCTAAGTAAAAGAATAAATAACCTTGAGGGGAGCTTTTTCAGCCTAAAAAAGGGGCTGAAAAACTAAGCGTATACTCAAATATATACAGTATTTTCATGTTTATTATGTGTATAGATTGGTTATATATATATTTTTGTTAATGGGCCATGGTTCGTGTGGTACAAAGCAAAAGGCATTACTCTTTTCCCATTCTTCACAAAGTACATCTCAGGTTGAGTTAGGTCAGTACAGTTGTGCTTACCTGCATTCCCAGGTAAGAGTGCTTAGGCATCCAGCCCCATAGCCTCTTTGGCTGTTCCAGTGAAAATTAAGTCTTTAGTCAAAATCTAAGCAATGATCAAGGACAGAAAACAGCTCTTTTTAAAAATCCTGATGGAATAGCTCTTGCTTCCAACATGTAAGCTGCAGTGACAGCTTTAACAGGAAAGACATGTGTGTCTTTAGAGATGATTAATCAGGGTTGCGATGAAAGCTGGTAACAGTCTTCTCCCCAGATTAATGTTGGCTTGGTAACATTTCGCAGCAACAGCTGTGTAAGATGTTTCTATCTGTGTATACGTATGTGTTTGTGTCCCTTGGGTGTGTGTGTATATCTCAAGATGATGGGTTGATTATTAGAATGGTGGAGTTGCTTATTTTGGTGCTGGTTTATTTTTAGGGGGAAAAAACGAGTAAAAGACATTAAGGAAACAACATATTGTTAGGCCACTGGAATGGGCCAGGGTGGCTTTCTTGAACTCATGATATGCTGGCTGATTTCAATTGTGCCGTCGCGCCTGGGGGCTATAGCTCTTAGTGAAAGGGGCATGGACGTGACATCTTTCCCCAGGGGATTGCTTCTTGCTCTCCTTTAGGAAACTGGAACTCTCAAAGACCCAAAACATTGTAGATAACTCAAAATAAGTTTTATTGATCACAAAGAGTTATTTCTTTAAAGCAATGAGCTGGAAACTTTGGAGGGGTGAAGGAAAATATACATTACAGTCTCAGTTAGTCCTGGGTCGAAGGAGTTTGAGGCTGAAACTCCAAGTTTTCCAAGTTTCCTCTTTCCTCAATGGCTGTGAATGCCGGAGCAATCCACAACCCCAGTTTAAATGGCCTATGTTTGAAGACTCAGGATCTTCCTCTGGTGCCAAAAGAACCGGTTTGAAGGCGCTTGAGACTTCCAACATCGTTCAGGTTGGTCACCATGAAGCATAAGTCTCAAGGGTAAAAAACCTCAGAATTGGTGCTGAGAGGTAATTTAATCAGGGACTTTTAGAGCCAAGTCTCTTACTCACGTCCATCTGATAGAAACTCTGATGGCAGAATGAAAAAGGAAAGCACTCCCCTCCTCCAGGAAGAGGTGGAGCCAAGCAATACTGATTGACAGCTATAAATAACCAATCAATCCAACTATACATAAGCAGGATAAAAAGGCAGGATTAAGCATGAAACAACAGTTTAAATCTTGCAACTAACAGTTCTACTCGCGCCGTCACATCAATAATGGCAGAAATGTTTAAAGAAACTGTTTTGTCAGGTCTGAAAATAGAAAGTTGTGTCTCTCAGTCTGGTATTGTTGAGAAACCACGCTTTGTTTATTTATTTATTAATCAATTTTATATACCGCCACTCCCTGAAGGCTCAGAGCGGTTTACAATAGACATATGCGATACATTACATTTAAAATCAAAGAAAATTTTCAATCAACAAGATTCAAATGCCAGCCTAAATAAATAAGTTTTACAAGCTCTACGAAAAGATAGTAAGTCTCGGAGAGCTCGTGTTTCTGCTGGCAAAGCATTCCACAGGTAAGGAGCCACCACCGTGAATGCTCTACGCCTACTAGACATCAGGTGAAAGGTCCTAAAATTGGGAACTTCAAGGAGATTCTGATCGTCTGAACAGAGCGATCTCGGGGGTTGGTAGGGGGTGAGGCGGTCCCTCAGGTACTCCGGCCCCAGGCCATATAAGGCCTTAAAGGTAAGAATCAGCATTTTGAAGGTAATCTGGTGCTCAATCGGCAACCAGTGCCGTTGCTGCAAGATTGGAGTGATATGGCACCACACTGGGACCCCTGCAAGAAGCCGGGCAGCAGCATTTTGCACTTGTTTTAAGTTTTCAGATCACCGATAAAGGCAGGCCTATGTAGAGGGCATTACAGTAGTCCAACCTTGAGATGTTCAGGGATGGGAAATAATCCCTAAGTTCCCCAGTCTTAGAAATATCCTTTTCGCCCATGATCCTATACTAGGTTTGCTAATGCAGAAGAATTTGGGTAATGAACTTATGTTTTTGGCTTTGCTTCCTTCAAAGTGAAGGATGTATACATTATCATTGTTCCTGCCCCAGGCAAAATATCTTTCCCTCTTCCACTCCAATATCTTTTCCATTCAGGAATTGCATTTATTTACAGCTGACCATGCGGCAAATGCAGCGTGAGCTTTCTTCCAAGTCTGTGTCCTTTGCTGCAGAGCTCAATAAATGATGAATAATTTCAAAATCATTGCATAGTAGTGTGAGATAAATTCTGCACTGGAGCAGTTTAAATGCCATTCAGTTCCAGATCCATCAGAGGAAATGAGGTCATAACTAATATCGCCAGCAGTCATTACGACAAGGCTCATGAATTAATATATTACCCTTCCTCTTTCATTCAATTTGCAGCCATTGCGATCCCTTTCTTTTTTAACAGTTACATAGATTTTATTTTTCTTTGACAGATGAGTTTTGGGGTTAATCATATATCTGATAAAATAGAACTTTTCCAAGGAAACGTGCACCTTCTGTGAGATTATATGAGTCACTGGGAAGAGATTAATTAGGAGCAACTTCTTATAGCATGTCTATCCAGCATGAGAAAACATAATAATAGAATTTATTTGCACCTCCCTATTGTAAAGTGGGTTTCCTCTTAGATTAATTTGTGAATTACGCAAAATCTCATCACAATAATAGGTTTGATATCAGTTGGAGCTTCCCGCCAACATGCACACGTATGTTGATATACAGGTTGAAAATCTCTTACTTGAAATGGAGCCAAAAGTGTTTTGGATTTTGAAATACCTGTATTTACATATATGTACTTAATGAAACATCTTGGTGATGTAACTCAAGTCTAACCCACAGTGGTCCATGCTCACGTTACATCTCAAATAGATTACTGCAATGCACTCTTCATGGGGCTGCCTTTGAAGACTGCTCGGAAGCTTCAAATACTCCAACGGGCGGCAGCCAGATTTCTAACTGGAGCGGCGTACAGGGAGCACACAACTCCCTTGTTGCGTAAGCTCCACTGGCTGCCAATTGTCTACTGGACCTAATTCAACGTGCTGGCTTTGGCCTATAAAGCCCTAATGGTTCTGGTCCAACTTACCTCTCCAAACGCATCTCCTGCAAGAGCTTTAAGACGGTTCAATTCCGTCGTTGGTGGGGTTCAGAATGCTCTTTGATTATAGGTGAATTGGTATGATAAGAAACAAAGATGGCAGGGACCTAACAGAAGCTGAAGAGATCAAGAGAAGGTGGCGAGACTATACAGAAGATCTGTATAGGAAGGATAATAATATTGAGGATAGTTTTGACGGTGTGGTGAATGAATTAGAACCAGACATCCTGAGGAGTGAGGTTGAATGGGCCTTAAGAAGCATTGCTAACAACAAGGCAGCAGGAGACGACGGGATCCCAGCTGAACTGTTTAAAATCTTAAAAGATGATGCTGTCAAGGTGATGCATGCCATTTGCCAGCAAATATGGAAAACACAAGAATGGCCATCAGACTGGAAAAAATCAACTTATATCCCCATACCAAAAAAGGGAAATGCGAAAGACTGCTCAAACTTCCGTACAGTGGCCCTTATTTCTCATGCCAGTAAGGTAATGCTCAAGATCCTGCAAGGAAGACTCCAGCAATACATGGAGCGAGAGTTGCCAGATGTTCAGGCTGGGTTTAGGAAAGGTAGAGGAACGAGAGACCAAATTGCCAATATCCGCTGGATAATGGAGAAAAGCAGGGAGTTTCAGAAAAACATCTACTTCTGCTTCATTGACTATTCTAAAGCCTTTGACTGTGTGGATCATAATAAATTGTGGCAAGTTCTTGGTGGGATGGGCATACCAAGCCACCTTGTCTCTCTCCTGAGGAATCTGTACAAGGACCAAGTAGCAACAGTCAGAACTGACCACGGAACAACAGACTGGTTCAAGATTGGGAAAGGCGTACGGCAAGGCTGCATCCTCTCACCCAACCTTTTTAACTTGTATGCAGAACACATCATGCGATGTGCGGGGCTGGATGAATGCAAAGCTGGGGTGAAAATTGCTGGAAGAAACATTAACAACCTCAGATATGCAGATGACACCACTCTGATGGCCGAAAGCGAGGAGGAGCTGAGGAACCTTCTAATCAAGGTGAAAGAAGAAAGCGCAAAAGCCGGGTTGCAGCTAAACGTCAAAAAAACCAAGATTATGGCAACAAGAATGATTGACAACTGGAAAATAGAGGGAGAAACCGTGGAGGCCGTGACAGACTTTGTATTTCTAGGTGCAAAGATTACTGCAGATGCAGACTGTGGCCAGGAAATCAGAAGACGCTTACTTCTTGGGAGGAGAGCAATGTCCAGTCTCGATAAAATAGTAAAGAGTAGAGACATCAGACTGGCTACAAAGATCCGCATAGTCAAAGCCATGGTATTCCCTGTAGTAACCTACGGATGTGAGAGCTGGACCTTAGGGAAGGCTGAGCGAAGGAAGATTGATGCTTTTGAGCTGTGGTGCTGGAGGAAAGTGCTGAGAGTGCCTTGGACTGCGAGAAGATCCAACCAGTCCATCCTCCAGGAAATAAAGCCCGACTGCTCACTGGAGGGAAAGATACTAGAGACAAAGTTGAAGTACTTTGGCCACATCATGAGGAGACAGGAAAGCCTAGAGAAGACAATTATGCTGGGGAAAGTGGAAGGCAAAAGGAAGAGGGGCCGACCAAGGGCAAGATGGATGGATGGCATCCTTGAAGTGACTGGACTGACCTTGAGGGAGCTGGGGGTGGTAACGGCCGACAGGGAGCTCTGACGTGGGCTGGTCCATGAGGTCACGAAGAGTCGGAGACGACTGAACGAATGCACAACAACAACATAAATCTCAGCCACTACAACTCCCAAATGACAAAATCATAATTTTTGAGTGATGGTCACTCCTTCTGTTGTGAGACATTTTGTTGCTAAATTTTGTGTAATTTCGTTCATTGGCTCTTCTGTTTTTAAGGTACTCATTACGCACAGACATTTTTATATATGTAGATGATTCTGCAAACACAAATTGAGCATCTGTTAACCTGAAATCTGAAATTCTCCAAAATTTGAAATTTTTCCATGTGTGGTTGAGATTGGGATATCTTTGCCTTCTGATTGTTCAGTGCATACAAACTTTGTTTCATGAATAAATGATTGTAACGTTTATTTATTTACTTCATTTCTACTCCGCCTTTCTCACCCCGGAGGGGACTCAAGGCAGCTTACAAAATCCGGCAAAATTCAATGCCGCACAAACATAGCACTAAAATACATCCCATCAAAGTATTAAAAAATCCAAACACACAAGCAATTAAAACACACAATCAATGAAACAGATTAAAAACCATATAAAATGCCAAGTCATGGTCTCATACTTAATCATTTTCCAAAATCCATAGTCTGTTAAAGTCTAAATCCATAATTCCCTATTCACCAAACGCCTGTGTAAAAAGCCAGGTCTTAAGTTTTTCTTCTTAAGACCAGGAGGGATGGGCCCTGACACCTGATTCCAAATGTGTGGAACACAACGTTGTCACAACCTTGTCAGTCAGTGTCTAAGCAGTTTTTGAGAGCTCTAGTTGAAGAAAGTAATTTTTCCAAGTTGTATCTAACAGTTGCCCCTTAGAGCAAGTTTGCCTACAGTATATGAATTATCATTTGAATTATTTTAATTTGTCTTATTCTCTCTTCTGCAGAAATTCATCTAAACAAAACCAGCCCCATCAACGTGTTTACCCATTACACGGCAGTCATTGGCTGCGAGAGCATGCCAGATTCGTCTGTGCTGGTAGCTGGGGTTGTGATTGGCTTGGTGCTCTTCCTCTCCTGCGTGGCCATCATCGTTGGCAGCCTGCGGAAAAAACAGTGTTTTCGGCATCTCCAATTGCAGAGGGATGTGAGCTACAGTAAGACAGCTGTTCAAAGCCTCCTATTCTTAAATATATATATCAGCATCAGAAACTTGAAGAAAATAGCAATACAATCTCTCTTAATTTCTGCTTCTTTATTGTTCTGTTGCTGGCCTACTAAGGACAAGAATTGGATGTAGCAGTGGCAACATGGAACATCACCATTAGGCAGGATTGAGTGGACTCTTACTTTGCTGCCAAATAGAGGGAATGCAGCATCAAGAAAGACTGTAATTTGCATTAAAAAATTGCATATACTTATATATATGCATAGGGTATATTGAGAAGTAATGGTATAAAGAAGTGTACGATTTCAATCTCGCCACTGGCACCAATTATAGAGAAGTGCGAAGTTATATCTTATTATAAATCATGCCACTTGCCACCAATATAACGAAATGCGTAGTTATCTAACACCAAGTATCCCACAGCTGAACACCACTGTAAAGGATTATATATAATATCACACTACTGGACAATAGTATGGTAGCGATATGATGTTAGAGGTGTGTAATGGTAGAGTGAACACTGCTTCAGTCTTCTTTTGGTTTAATGCTGCCACCAACCCAAGCTGCCTTAGGATTTTTAAAATGAGTCTTTGAGGTAAACTTTTCCCTTTTCTGCCAACACAGCTCTCCCCTTAGCTCCCAAAATGACTGTTTGGATAAGAGACCTTTCTGTGGTATTCGGATGTTAAAGAGGCTAGAATTATCACAAAGGATTACTGATAGATTGAGGAACGATAGAGACCTTTTTGGAAGTTAAATAGAAGAAGATTTATTTATAAAAACAACAGACAACTAACTTCTTCTGAGAGGCACAAAACGCTTGACTTGTTACAAAAGTACAATAGCTTGATGGTTGCTGGAATACGTTTCTTCACTTAGTTACATACAGAGCTAATAAAACAGATATAGCTGCTGGTTACAAAAATCCCTCACTCTGCTTCAGAGAGATAGCAATGAGTTCCTGACTAACCTATCCTAGGCAGTCCCCTGAGTTATCAGCTAACTCTCCCAGAGTTCTTACTGCTAACTAACTCAGTCTGGAGAGCGAATCCCTTGTGCTATCTCCCACAAGAAATCAGGTCACTGTCAGACCTTTCCTGTCAGCTAATCAGCCCTGCCTGACACAGACGCTTTCTCTCTGAAAACTCAGTTTCCCAAAACACGTCTTCTCCCACCAGCTCCCAATTCTCCTCTCCACAGAAGTTGGAATCTTTTTCCCTCCTAAGACTTGGCTCCTCCCATCTGCTCTAGCCAATCCCAGAAGACCTCAAACTACTCCCATCTTCTAGCTATTCTCACTCAAGATGGCTGCTTCCCTGGAATACACTCTCAAAATAGAGGTTTGCCCTACTGTTATCCAGGCTTCCTTTTCAGCCTACTAGGTAAGAATCACTACAAATTGCAACAACTTGGCAGCAACTACCCCAGGATTTTCTTGGCTAGATTTGTTCAGAAAAGGGTTGCCATTATCTTCCTCTGAGTTTCCATGGCCAAGTGAGAATTGGAAGCCCTGGCTCATAGTCCAGCACTCAAACTGCTGTGTCAAATGGAACTAAACAGAGAAAATTTACTTAAATTGTGTTTTTTTTTAAACTTTTTTCATAACATATCCCATAATTGCTATAGAAGGACTTGGTTAAAAAGGAGTATGTGGCACTCATTTTAGAAATAAAACCAATAAAAATAAGTAAAACTATTAAAATTTACTAGGTGTTTTAAATTACAAAAATGTGAGTCAAGCACTTTTTTTTGTCGTGTCAGGAGCAACTTGAGAAACTGCAAGTCACTTCTGGTGTGAGAGAATTGGCCGTCTGCAAGGACGTTGCCCAGGGGACGCCGGATGATTTGATGTTTTATCATCCTTGTAGGAGGCTTCTCTCATGTCCCCGCACGAGGAGCTGGAGCTGATAGAGGGAGCTCATCCGCACTCTCCCCGGATTCGAACCTGTGACCTGTCGGTCTTCAGTCCTGCCGGCACAGGGGTTTAACCCACTGCGCCATCGGGGGCTCCTGAGTCAAGCACTGAAAGGGTTAAATGACTCAGAAAAAGCTGCAATTCTATATAAGCAGTGTGCCTGTAGCTTAGTAGCAGCCAGTCTGAGGTAAACCTCAGTGGGAGAAAGGTCTCAGTCTGTGAGAGAAGGCCTCACAATGTGAGGTAGGCCTTACTCTGTGAGAAGGCTCAGAGTGTGAGAAGGCCTGGTGTGAGAAGCTTCAGTGAAGGAAGCCCCAGGTTGAAGGCCTCATGTGTAAAGCTGTGTGTAAAGCTACTATGTGATGCTCCTGTGTAATTTCACTCTGAGAGGAAGCTCTGTGAGAGCCAAACTGTTTATCTGTGTGAGGAAGAAGCCCATCATGGAAGCAAAGAAGGAAGTATAAAAAACTTTATTTGTGTTGTGGAAACCTTGTTTTTGAAAATAGTGCAACTATATTATTTTACTAGGCACAGGCAATCCATTTATTTATTATTTATTTATTTGGAAGTTTTCTATACCGGCCTTCTCACCTCAACCGAGGGACTCAGGTCGGTTTACAGCATATATGCAATTACAAAATATACAAATACAACCGAGTGCAACATCATTAAGGATTAAAACCACACAATAAAATACAATAAAACATCATCATTACAATTACCCAGGCCAGAACATCAATACAATCGCAGTCGTAGTCACAGTTCATCAAAGATTCAGTCCTCAAAAGCCACATTCCAGACCCAGGTCTTTAGTAATTTCCTGAAAGTCAGGAGGGAGGGGGCAGATCGGATCTCCAGTGGAAGGGAGTTCCAGAGCCGGGGAGCCACCACCGAGAAGGCCCTGTCTCTCGTCCCCACCAAGCGCGACTGAGAGGGTGGTGGGACCGAGAGCAGGGCCCCTCCGGAAGATCTTAATAACCTTGATGGTTCATAGGGGAGAATCCGTTCGGACGGATAGACTGGGCCGGAGTCATTTAGGGCTTTATAGGTCAAAACCAGCACTTTGAATTGTGCTCGGAAGCTAATCGGCAGCCAGTGGAGCTGGCGTAACAGAGGGGTCGTATGGTCTCTGTACCCTGCTCCTGTTAGCAATCTGGCTGCCGCTCGTTGAACTAATTGAAGCTTCCGGGCAGTCTTCAGAGGCAACCCCACGTAGAGAGTGTTGCAGTAGTCTAAACGGGATGTAACCAGAGCGTGGACTACCGTGGCCAAGTCAGACTTCCCAAGGTACAAGCGCAGCTGGCACACAAGCTTTAATTGTGCGAAAGCTCCCCTGACCACCGCCAAGACCATGGTTCTAAAGTACTTGCAAAACAAGAGGGTACTTTGGTTCTAAAGTACTTGCAAAACAGTGGTACTTTGCTTCTAATGTGTTACTAAAGTTCTAGTGGTGAAAATTTCAGAACTCTAACAAAACTTTCAAAACTTCATTATTATTTCGTTGTTGGCAATTTTTATGACAATTAGGAACTGCAATTTATAACAAAATTCTGAAATTTTCACCACCAGAACTTTAGCAACACTTTAGAAGCAAAGCACCAGCACCCTCTAGTTTTGTAAGTACTTTAGAACCATGGATTGGCCATGCCTAGCCTCCTGTGGAAGAGAAAACATTTGTCTGTGTGTTTTTGTCCTTTTTATCACTTTGGGCTGGGTCGCACTCGGCTATACATTCATGGGGAGGGTCTTTTGTTAATAAGCCCACTCGCACAACTCATCTGATAAGGACTGTTCTCTATTGTTTTCCTCCAGCTCCAGATTGCTTCTCAATTGGAGAACTGAGGCCCGGCTGCATTGAGGAATTCCCCCCAGCATTTTATTTCAGCTCTTACATGGAGATGCTATCTCAGGTCAACATCACACATCCTGACTCTCCTCCACGGTAAAGGCCTTCTGAATATATTCTTGTGTTTACATCACAGCTGGGAACCAAATGATTTATGAGCCATCTAAGCTAAGATGTTTGTGGAGTAATGAATTTATTTATTTATTTCGGACATTTGTATCCCGTCCTATGTTGACCTCCGCAGAGGGACTCGGGACGCAGAGGGACTCGGGACGGCAATAATCTATTACAGTGTTTCTCAACCTGGGGGTCGGGACCCCTGAGGGGGTCGCGAAGGGGTGTCAGAGGGATCGCCAAAGACCATCAGAAAACACAGTATTTTCTGTTGGTCATGGGGGTTCTGTGTGGGAAGTTTGGCCCAATTCTATCATTGGTGGGGTTCAGAACGCTCCTTGATTGTAGGTGAACTATAAATCCCAGTATCTACAACTCCCAAATGTCAAAGTCTATTTTCCCCAAACCCCATCAGTGTTCACATTTGGGCATATTGAGTATCCATGCAAAGTTTGGTCCAGATCCATCATTGTTTGAGCCCACAGTGCTCTCTGGATGTAGGCGAACTACAACTCCCAAACTCAAGGTCAATGCCCACCAAACCCTTCCAGTATTTTCTGTTGATCATGGGAATTCTCTGTACCAACTTTGGTTCAATTCCATTGTTGGTGGGATTCAGAATGCTCTTTGTTTACATGTTAACTATAAATCCCAGCAACTACAACTCCCAAATGACAGAAGCAATTTCCCCACCAACCCCACCAGTATTCAAATTTGGGCATACCGGGTATTTGTGCCAAATTTGCTCCAGTGAATGAAAATACATTCTGCAGATCATTATTTGCATGGCGATTCATAATGTTAGGGTTATGGTTGGGGGTCACCACAACATGAGGAACTGTATTCAGGGGTCGCGGCATTAGGAAGGTTTAGAACCACTGATCTATTAGGATTGTTGTTGTTGTTGTGTGACTTCAAGTCGTTTGAGACTTAAGGTGGCCCTAAGTCTAAATTTTAGGGTGGGAGCTGGGTAAATGCCCTTGGAGGTCTGGGGGTTAACTTTCGCAAGGTCTTGCACAACGTTCAGTACTCCGCAGGCGGTATCCATGGCACAAAATCCCATTTTTCTTCTGTGGTTTTTTTCTTCCCGTTCTGAAGGGTGTCCAGAGCAGAAGTACTATTTATATAAAATTCTAATTGGGAAATTAATTTATAAATGTTGCCTTCGGGGTGCTAATCACTTAATTGCTTCCATGTGCAAGCTGCAAGAAATCTCATTTAGGACTCAATTTGATTATCTCTCTAGATGCATCTCTAATCGGTTCTCACACTAGATTTAAGAAAATTGCAAAGCCCTCTCTCTTAGATTGTCCTTGTTTTTGTTTTTTCAAAATCCCAGGTCTGCCATCCTTGCTGGGCCCTCAGATGGTGACCAAATTGTCTTGACAGCCCTAACTAGATGGTAATAGTATCCGTAAATGTTGCTTTAAGGGAATTAATGGCTTTCTAGTGGACCCAAGATCTGTGTGAGCGCATCAAATTGAGCTGACATGAGAGGCATTCAAAAAATGACAGGCACAAAATAAAATGTGTTTAGGTGAAGCAGGTATTGGGTTGCCCTGCATCTGCGGTTGAAATAATTTTCAAAAAGGTATCTGTTTTAGTTTCTTGCAGCTTAGAAAAGAGGAAGGGAGAGGGAAGGGAGAAGAAATGTAGCACCCCTTTAAGAAGGACTGACTTTTATTTTAGCATTAGCCTGGGTACCCGGCATTGCCCAGGTTATTTGATAAAGTAATTTATTTTATTTTACAAAATGCATAGGCTTGTGGGTGAACTACAATTCACATCATGCCAGGTTACCCCCTGAAACTCCATCACTAGTTAAAGTTTGCCATGATAGGCAAGTTTGCTCTAGATGCATCGTTGGTGGGGTTCAGTGTGATCTCTGACTGCAGGACAAACTACAGCTCCCACCGTGGTGGATCAGTCCACTATTTATTTATCGTGTCATCAGCAACTATACAATTATATTACATTTCTAACAGAACAAAACAAACAAACAGATTTAAAAAATACACAGATTTTTGCAAACTTAGTAGTTGATTAAATGTCCTTTGACCAGTATCTGGCCACTTGGAATGCTTCTGGTGTTGCTGCAAGAAGGACCTCCATTGTGCATGTGGCAGGGCTCAGGTTGCATTGCAGCAGGTGGTCAGTGGTTTGTTCTTCTCCGCACTCGCATGCCGTGGATTCCACCCTGTAGCCCCATTTCTTAAGATTGGCTCTGCATCTTGTGGTGCCAGAGCATAGTCTGTTCAGCGCCTTCCAAGTCGCCCAGTCTTCTGTGTGCCCAGGGGGGAGTCTCTCATCTGGTATCACCCACAGATTGAGGTGCTGGGTTTGGGCCTGCCACTTTTGGACTCTCACTTGCTGAGGTGTTCCAGCGAGTGTCTCTGTAGATCTAAGAAAACTATGTCTTGACTTAAGTCGTTGACATGCTGGCTGATACCCAAACAAGGGATGAGCTGGCGATGTCACTGCCTTGGTCCTTTCACTATTGGCTGCTACTTCCCGGCGGATGTCAGGTGGTGCAATACCGGCTAAGCAGTGTAATTTCTCCAGGGGTGTAGGGCGCAGACACCTTGTGATAATGCGGCATGTCTCATTAAGAGCCACATCTACTGTTTTAGTGTGCTGAGATGTGTTCCACACTGGGCATGCGTACTCAGCAGCAGAGTAGCATAGCGCAAGGGCAGATGTCTTCACTGTGTCTGGTTGTGATCCCCAGGTTGTGCCAGTCAGCTTTCGTATGATGTTGTTTCTAGCGCCCACTTTTTGCTTGATGTTCAGTTAGTTCTTATTGTAGGTCAGAGCACGGTCCAAAGTGACTCCCAGGTATTTGGGTGTGTTGCAATGCTCTAGTGGGGATCCTTCCCAGGTAATCCTCAGAGCTCGGGATGCTTCTCTGTTCTTAAGGTGAAAGGCGCATGTCTGTGTTTTAGATGGATTAGGGATCAGTTGGTTTTCCCTGTAATAGGCAGTAAGAGCAACTAGAGCTTCGGAGAGCTTCTGTTCAACCATCTCAAAGCTCCCTGCTTGAGCGGTAATGGCACGATCATCAGCATAGATGAAACTATCTGTCCCTTCTGGCAGTGGCTGGTCTTTTGTGTAGATGTTGAACATGGATGGAGCAAGCACGTTCCCCTGAGGCAGGCCGTTCTTCTGTTTCCGCCATCTGCTTCTCTGGCCCTGGGACTCAACAAAAAAGCTCCTGTTTTGTAGCAGGTTTCCTATGAGGCGAGTGAGGTGGTAGTCCTTTGTGATATTATACATTTTTCCCAGGAGGAGGCGATGGTTCACAGTATCATAAGCCACTGACAGGTCTATGAAGATAGCTCCTGTGATCAGCTGCCTTTCAAAGCCATCTTCTATGTGCTGAGTCAGGTTCAGCACATGCGATGTTCAGCTTTTGCCTTTCCTGAAACCAGCTTGCTGTGGAATCACAAAGGGGTTTATTTGTTCCATAATTCTATGCAAAATAAGTCTCTCCGGAACTTTGTAGAGGTGGCACAACAAGGAGACTGGTCTATAGGTTTTTGGATCGTTACGGTCTTTGCCTGGCTTCAAGACGGCTATGACTCTTGCTTTTCTCCAGATTTTGGGGATCTGACAGGATGCAGTGCCGTTATTCATCAGCTCCAGCAGCCAGTGCCTTGCTTTTGGGCCAAAGTTCTTGATTAGAATAGACAGTAAGAGCACCTAAAGCTTTGGAGAGATTCTGTTCAACTATTTCAAAGCTCCCTGCTTGGGCGGTGATGGCATGATCGTCAGAATAGATGAAACTCTCTGTCCCTTCTGGCAGTGGCTGGTCATTTGTGTAAATGTTGAACATGGATGGAGCAAGCACGCTTCCCTGAGGCAGGCCGTTCTTCTGTTTTCACCATCTGCTTCTCTGGCTCTGGAACTCAACAAAAAAGCTTCTGCTTTATAGCAGATTTCCTATGAAGTGGGTGAGGTGGTAGTCCATTGTGATATTATAAATTATAAGACATTCCCTGCCTTTAAAAAACCCTATGAAATTCATAGGGTTGTCATAAATTAACAATATCAGTTGCAAGCCTAACCTGTCTCTCATAAACCAGTCTCACTTTACAATATATTTCTTGAAAAGACAGTATAGCAAGCTACACACTAGGTTCTTGTAGGTTTTTTCGGGCTATAGGGCCATGTTCTAGAGACATTTCTCCTGACGTTTTGCCTGCATCTATGGCAAGCATCCTCAGAGGATGCTTGCCATAGATGCAGGCAAAACGTCAGGAGAAATGCCTCTAGAACATGGCCCTATAGCCCGAAAAAACTTACAAGAACCTAGTGATTCCAGCCACGAAAGCCTTCGACAATACAAGCTACACACTGTTGTTGCCAGGACTAAAGGTTTGCCACAAGGTATGCACTTCACAAAAGATTTGCATTTTAAAATTTACATACATATAATTTCATTGGTTCACAACTATTTTCCGTTGCAACCTTCCTGGTCGTTTCAGGAATTGGCTCAATAGTTAAAATATTACATCATGATCCGAAAGCCTTCAGGTGGGAAATTGACCTTGCATCTTCGCACTCCCTAGCCCTCTCCTCCCTCTTGTTCCCATCATGAGCTCCATCACCACACATTTTTATCAGATTATGTTGGGAATGGAACAGAAGTCTGGCCTCCCACTCCAAACACCCCCACAAATACCCCTTCTTGTCTCTGCTTTTCGCCTCGCCTCTGTATGCCTTGCTCAAAGAACTATATGCAGCTATATGTAGCTATAGCCATATTATGGTTTAAACACCAAGCTTGAAGAGGGCAGACCATCCAAGTAAGAGTATGTCTGAATAGAAGCCCTCCAAAAAGGGCACTGCCTCTGTTTATTATTATAATAATAATAATAATAATAATAATACTTTATTTGTACCCCGCTACCATCTCCCCAAGGGACTCGTGCAGCTTACATGAGGCCAAGCCCACAATACATCAATAAACAAAACATCAATAAAACAATCAATACAATACAATTCATATAAATCACATAAATAAAAAATAGGCAATAAACAATCAACAGTGACATACAAGCATTTAAAACCAATGGCCGGGCCAAATGTAATAGATTAAAATAAATAAAAAAAATACTGACATGAACAAGGTAGGATATAACTGAGATAGGATTTTCAGAGAGAATTGAGGGAATGCAGTCAGTCCTAAATCAGTGGTAAAGTTCATTTTGAGGGCATATTGCTGAGAGTTTTCCTTATTCTGGGAAGGTACACATTTTCAGGCTCCTTCTAAAGACTGCCAGAGTTGGGGCATGTCTGATGTCCCTGGAAAGTGAGTTCCAGAGTCGGGGGCCACCACCGAGAAGGCCCTCTCCCTTGTCCCCATCAATTGCGCCTGCGAAGGAGGTGGGAGCGTGAGCAGTGCCTTTCCATATGATTGAAGAGATTGTGTGGGTTCGTACACAAAAATGCGGTCACGCAGGTAGGCGGGTCCCAAACCGTTCAGGGCTTTGTAGGTAAGAACCTGCACCTTGAATTGGGACCGGAAAATGAATGGCAGCCAGTGGAGCTCCCTAAACAGGAGGGTTGACCGCTCTCTGTAAGAAGCACCAATTGAAATTTCCGGGCCGTTTTCAAGGGCAGCCCCACGTAGAGTGCATTACAGTAATCCAATCTGGAGGTGACTAAGGCACCTCCAGATTGGTTTTTTTTCGTGTTAGGAGCGACTTGAGAAACTGCAAGTCGTTTCTGGTATGAGAGAATTGGCCGTCTTCAAGGATGTTGCCCAGGCGATGCCCTGATGTTTTTCCAATCTGTGGGAGGCTTATCTCGCTCTGCACAAACAGCTTGCACTTCCTTTAAAGGTAGGTAAAGGTAGTCCCCTGACATTAAGTCCAGTCATGTCTGACTCTGGGGTGTGGTGCTCATCTCCATTTCTAAGCCGAAGAGCCAGCGTTGTCTGTAGACACCTCCAAGGTCATGTGGCCGGCATGACTGCATGGGGCGCCGTTACCTTCCCGCCGGAGCAGTACCTATTGATCTACTCACATTTGCATGTTTTCGAACTGCTAGGTTGGCAGAAGCGAGGGCTGACAGCGGAAGCTCACGCCGCTCCCCGGAATCGAACCTGCAACCTTTCGATCAACAAGCTCAGCAGCTCAGTGCTTTAACCCTCTGCGCCACTGGGGGCTCCCTGCACTTCCTTTACCTTAGTCCAATCCACAGTGTCATCCCCATTTTCCCCACTCTGTGACCCATCATCCCCAGAGAAATCCTCAAATGATTCCTCTTCTGTAGGTGCTGCAAGTACCTCTGTCGCTCCTCATCCAATTCCTGCTCCCGAGTAACCCTCTTTGTTCCTCTATTCCCATCCATTGTATCTCCTTCTTCTCCTTCACTCATTGACCCTTCGCCCCCGGAGAACCCCTCAAATGAGTCCTCATCTTTAGGTGCCATAAGTATATCCTGGATCCTTTTCCTCTGTTGTTCCTCATCTGACTCCTGCTCACGAGTATCCCTTTTTCCCCTTCTGGCACCCATACTACTGCTTGCAATGTATGTTACTTACAGGCTCTACTACAACAGGATGCATATATTCTGTATCAGAAACTAGAGCTGGTGTGGTCTATCCAATGCAATTTTCTGAATCAGCACCTCAGATAACCAAACCGAATCTAAAGTTGACCCAAAACTGTTCCATAACCCTTTTGGTACTAATGTTGTAGAGTGGTCCCTGGTCACATGGTTCCTTGTTAAAAAAAAAAAAAGGTTGGGAACCACTGGTTCTGAGGAATTGTGGGGACAAAGCAAAAATGCTGTGTGTTTTCTTTGTTTCAGCTATGATGAGTGTGTGGGACCAGAGGCAACCCAGATTTACATTCCTACAGACGATCCTCCACCTTATTCCCTGATAGACCCTTGTCAACAGAATGACATGACCCCTAACGTGGTCGGAGGAGGAGGAGAGATGGCTCCTGGAAGTGCTACAGAATGGGATGCTGGGCATTTGCTGAGATTTCAAGACTTGTCGCAGCCCATCCCTTCCATTTCCTTGTCGTCATCCTTCCCAATGGAGGCTGCTCCTCCGTATGAGACTGTGGTTCGTGAACAGACCACCACCCTTCCCTTAGCACAGCTGCACGTACTGAAAAACTCAACAGATGACTATCAGACTTCTTCCAACAGGATATCTTAAAGGGAGACATTGACCCCTGTATGCTACTCAAGGAATTCTTCAAGCTGAAGAAAAGGACAATAACAATTTAGTCACCCTTCTACTTAACAATACTTTTCCTTTTTTTCTACTTTGAACAGGGCTAGAATGGGTTGAGGTTGAGCATTGGGGTTTTGTTTACAGAAAAAATGTGATTGTTTGCCTACACATGTTTACCTTTGCATTTTTGATTCCCTAGCACCACCACCAATATAAAACAAAAGCAACTTTAGGGTATCTAGGCCTCTCAGTAGCATTTGAAAGCAAACCTGCTCATAGAATAGACACATGTATGGCCAGACCTAGCTCTTAGGTACATTAGGGTGTCTTGCATGCCTTAGAACAGAAGAAATGAGACAAAGTGTTCACAGACATCTTGTTGAGAACTGTACAGTAGTAATAATAATAAGACTGTTTTTGTAGCTTTGGAAAGAAGTGTGGATGCATTTAGATTTAGACTTTTAGCTTGTTTTCTTGTTCAAAAGATGCATCAGAATTACAGTAGAGTCTTGCTTAAACGGGCTGGCAGAACGTCGGATAAGCAAAAATGTTAGATAATAAGGAGGGATTAAGTCAAAGCCTATTAAACATCAAATTACGTTATGATTTTACAAATTAAGCACCAAAACATCATATCTTACAACAAATAAACAGAAAAAGCAGTTCAATACATGGTAACATTATGTAGTAATCACTGTATTTACGAATTTAAGCACCAAAACATCGCAATGTATTGAAACAGCTGTGGATCCAGGCAGGAGGCAAGCTGTGTTGGATAATACAGAATGTTGGATAATAATAATAATAATAATAATAATAATAATAATAATAATCTTTATTTATACCCTGTCACCATCTCCCCCAACGGGGACTCGGAGCGGCTTACATGGGGCCAAGCCCGAACCACAGATTACAATACAAAAAATACAAAATTAGAATAAAATAAACAACATAACATTAACGTATAAAACATTAAAGCATATAAACAATATACATAGAACATAAAAACCGAACATAAGGACAAAGAGCGGACTGCATGTACATAAAAAGATTTAAAAACTCCGGGTGAGATAAAGGGGTAAAACTAATTGTAGGGAAAACTCATGAGGAGACAGGATAATAAACAAACCTGTGTACAAGGGAAGAGGGAGAAACTCCTGGGACAAGAATTCTGAGGGAGCAATAGCATGAAGTTGTGTCACTCCGAAGGCGCAATGGCAGAGACTCTTTTTAAAGGTTTCTAAAGTAGGGGCTTTCCTAATCTCTCTGGGCAATGAGTTCTAGAGTCGAGGGGCCACAGAGGAGAAGGCTCTCTCCCTTGTACCCGCAAGGCGTGCCTGAGAGACTGGCAAGGGCGAGAAGAGGGCCTCGCCCGAAGATCAAAGAGTTCGGGCTGGTTCATGGAGAGAGATATGTTCACGAAGGCAGGCAGGTCCCAAACCATTTAGGGCTTTATAGGTAAGAACCTGAACCTTGAATTGGGACCAGAAGATGAACAGAAGCCAATGGAGCTCTTTAAACAGGGGGGTTGACCGCTCCCTGTAAGAAGCCCCAATTATTAATCTGGCTGCCGACCATTGGACAAGTTGTAATTTCCAGGCCGTCTTTAAGGGTAGCCCCACGTAGAGAGCATTGCAATAGCCCAGTCTAGAGGTAACTAAGGCATGGACCACCATGGTCAAGTCAGACTTCACGAGGTATGGTCGCAGTTGGCGCACGAGTTTTAATTGTGCGATAAGTGAAGGTTCGCTAAACGAGACTCTACTGTAGTCCCATTTTACTGACTCAGGATTTATGATGAAAGAGAAGCTTCTTGTACATGTGCTTAACTGGCCTTGGCCTTGAACAAAAATCCAAATTCAAGCATACTGGTTAGAGCTCTGTTGGTATCTTATGCCTGAGGAAGCTCCCCCATGGAAGTGGTTGGACTTTTTGTCCAGATAGCTGCATTCAGAGTTGTGTAGTATGGCCATTGTACACTGTTCTGCCTGGACACATATTTTCCACAGTTGCACATACAAATGTGCCTGTGCACTCTGTTGCACGATGTTGCAGCTCATTAACAAGTTGGCACTTTCCAAGTTCCCTCTTTCTCAATGGCTGTGAAAGCCTGAGCATTCACAACCCCAGTCCAATGACCTATATTTGAAGGCACAAAGTCTTCCTCTTGATGCCAGAGGACTGGTTTGAAGGCACTTAAGATTCCGCAACGTCATCCAGGTGAGCTGGATATGAAGAATGAATCTTAAGAGTACAAACTTAAGAATTGGTGATGAGAGATGACTTAACTGGGGGCTTTAGAGCCCAGCCTTTCTCATGTCCATCTGCTGAGAGGTCTGATGGTAGAATGAAAAGAAAGCACTGCCCTCTTCCCCAGGAAGGGGTGGAGTCAAACAATTGAGCAGGGGGAGCAATTCAACTGGTGCAAAATAACATTGATTGACAGGTGTAGGTAACCAAATAATTCAACTGTCGCATACAAGTGGGGCCTGACGCGCCGTCACAAGCATAAGGTTATGGTCTGCCTCCTCAGTGTAGAGGTTTAGCCACTTGATATTAAAAATGTCTCTTGCCCCTAGTATTTAATCATAACTTGGAACAGATTATCTTTTGGGATACATCTCCCTCACTCAGCATGCCTAAAGGTCAGTCTGCCTGGGAGATTTTGGGCACTATGGTTCAAAAGGCAGCTTTTCCAGCCTCTGAACGTATTACAATGCAGTAGTTTTACATAAAACCAAGAACTGTAATGGGCAGAAACATTTCCCCTCCTTTCTCTTATTGTAGTAGTTGCTTTAAACTTTAGACAACCAACAGTATGATGAAATTGATAGGGTACAGGACCACATGGAATGGCAAACATCCAAATTCTGATCCGTTCTTGGTTCCAAGGCTTCCAAGGTTCTGTTTTGAGCTCATTTAAAACAAGAGATTGTTATTTACTATCCAAAGATACATTGCCTCTGTTCTTGTAACTTCCTTTGGGCAATCACACTTGACTTAATACATTACCCACTCAGGGCCAAATGAGACATGGTGCAATATGCATCTTTGCATTTTATTTATAGTTAGACTATATACAAAATACCAATTGTATCAGATGGAGCAGGTAATAGTTATCAAGAGAGCAGTATGTGTAGAAGAGAACATTATCTCTCTATTGCTATCCCCATTGTGGTCTGAAGGAAAATTCCTTTGGTGGAGTTTGGATGTGCTTTGGGGAAATCCTTGTGAACATTATGATTTCTTCCTGATGCAAAAAGCTGTTTCAGAAGATTGGTTATGTGAGAAAGAGGTCAGGTAAACTGTATTGTCGAAGGCTTTCATGGCCGGAATCATTGGGTTGTAGGTTTTTTCGGGTTATATGGCCATGTTCTACAGGCATTTCTCCTTATGCATAGGGAAGCTGATGAGGAAACACAACATACAAACTATCTACAGACCCACCAAGAAAATCCAACAAGGACAAGAGGGATCCTCCCACTTCTGCAGACCCACCAAGAAAATCCAACAAATGCTACGTTCAGTTAAGGACAAGAGGGATCCTCCCACTTCTGCAGGAGTCTCCCATATACCATGCAGCTGTGGACAAGTCTACATAGGGACCACCAAACGCAGCAGCATTGCCCAAACACGAATCAAGGAACATGAAAGGCATTGCAGGCTACTTCAACCAGAGAAGTTAGCCATAGCAGAGCACCTGATAAACCAACCAGGACACAGCATATTATTTGAGAACACGGAAATGCTGGATCACTCCCACAACCACCATGTCAGACTACACAGAGAAACCATTGAAATCCATAAGCATGTGGAGAATTTCAACAGAAAGGAGGAACCCATTAAAATGAACAAAATCTGGCTACCAGTATTAAAAAACTCTAAAATTACAACAGCAAAAGAACAGAGGGGAAACAATCAGGCACATCTAATCACCTCTCAACAAAACATTGCCCCAGGCACTGTCAGGCCATCAAATGCTAATCAAGGTGGTCAGTTGAAACATTCATACCTAGCTCCAACAGACAAGAGTCCTTTGTCCCACCCTGGTCATTCCACAGATATATAAACCCATTTTCGTAGTTCCAACAGACCTCACTACCTCTGAGGATGCTTGCCATAGATGCAGGAGAAACGTCAGGAGAAATGCCTCTAGAACATGGCCATATAACCTACAACAACCCAATCAGGTAAACTGTTTTCAATTCCTTGGAGGAAGGTCAGGATAGAACGAATGGATTGGCACCTGGCTTAGGTCACTGCCAGGTAAAGGTTCCCAGAATGATCAGTGCAAAGGCATAATAATAATAATAATAATAATAATAATAATAATAATAGTTTATATTCCACCTTATCTCCCAAAGGGACTCAAGGCAGATTCCAATAATAAAAGCCAAACATTCAATGGCTGAACATAACAACAATACACACATAATAACAAAAATTAACAAAGCAAAAGCAAAAATTAACAACCCCAGAGCAAATTGTAACTTAACAACTATACTCTTTTCTTCTTTATTTTAAAGCAAAATATAAAACAATATGAAAATAATAATAATAATAACAATAATAATAAATTTATTACCGGCCTTTTCCTTTTTATTCCATTAAAGAAACAGTTAGAAAACATGGGATTACTATTCAATGATAATGAATCTGGACTACATTGTAAACTTTCACAAGGAGACAGGCCAGTTACAGAAGAAACCTGTGTCTAGCAGCTAGTCAGAACAGACCACCAGACTCAGTATGGTATAATCAAAGTATAGTTACCATATTTTATGATATAATAGTCACACGTTTTATCCCTTTTTTTGACCAAAAACGGGTGATGCGACTATTACGTGATGAGAAATGTCTGCCTTTGATTTTCTGATTTCTGGTTGGTTTTTTATAAAAGTAACAAACCTCTCTAACCTCCGAGACAGGAGAAGGGATGATTCCAGCCCCAAACAAACAGCTCCTTTTCTGTTTGTTTGGGATTTTTTTAAGTATCTTGCCTGAAAGGGGAAGGGAGATCCAAGCTCCAAAGAGATCCATTACATATTTTGTAAACTTCCTTCCCTTTGGAGAAGGAAGGAAGGGGGAATATGATCCCAAAACAACTGTATTAATTACATGCAACAATTACGTGAGGAAAGGCTGGAAGCCAAATTTTGGATCCAAAAAAGGGGGTGCGACGGCTATGCAATGACTATTATGTGGTGAATTGCAGTAATATCAATCCCATTTCTTTCCATTGGTTTTCTCAATGTATGCTCATGGTTCATTTGAGACTCAACACTATTGCCACATACAACAGAAATACTCCAAAGCAGTTCTATTCAAAGTGGTGGCTCCTGCCAGTCTTGAATCTATTGGGTGCCAGTCTCTGGCAAGTCATGAGGAAAGAAAATAAACATATTACCCAAAGATCACAAAGATGATACTGGTCCCTGGCACATAAAAAACCCTATTCCTTGATCCTCCATAGCAACCAAGAAATTCTGCCATAAAGGACATCCCAAGAGATCTATAACTTTGCTGTAGCCAGTACCTACAACAGTGGTTCTCAACCTTGGGTCCCCAGATGTTTTTGGCCTTCAACTCCCAGAAATCCTAACAGTTGGTAAACTGGCTGGGATTTCTGGGAGTTGTAGGCCAAAAACATCTGGGGGCCCCAGGTTGAGAACCACTAACCTACAAAGAGATAGATGCTCCAGGCAATTTTGGGGTTTCTCGCTATTTTGCTACATATTCCTCAATGAGTAGTAGGTTCATTTTGTGTTGAAAGTGAGACTTTATCAACTATAGCCTCAAAGCTCTGGAATAGACTTCTGCGGACTGTTTGCTTACCTCTCTCCCTGACCCAATTTTGTAAAAAGTAAAGACGACTTTGTTCTTCCATCCCCTCTTTTGTGTTTTGTTGTGTTTGTTTGCTCCTGCTGCCTCGATTTGCTATATATGTCATATTGACAAACTGGAGTGTGCCCAGAGGAGAACAACAAATGATCAAAGGTCTGGAAACCATGCCCTCTGATGAGCTGCTTAAAGAGCTGGGTATGAGGCTTGGGCGGTTTCGTTCGTTAATTTCGTAATTCGTTATTAATTCGTATTTAAATTAGCTTACGATCCAATATTGAGCCATGCAGGAATAGTGTGAGGAGTAAATTAGATTCGAAACAATTTTTTCAATTTATTTCGTAATTATTTCGAAATTATTTCGTAATTATTTTCGCATGTCTGGTGCAAGTTTTATAGTTGTTGTTTGTTTTATCACACCAACAGTCAACAACAGAGGGAGAGGGAAGCTTCAGAAGTTCCCCCTGTCCCATTTGGAGGTTTTTTTTAGCATATTGCGTAATCGCATCCGCCATTAACAAATCGATTTGTAATTATACGAAATTTCGTAAATTTTGAATTTTTTAAAAGGAAAATTTCGGAATTCTTTTAAAAAACAAAACGCGATGGACCCCAAAAAACGAAACGAGTTTAGAAACAAATTTTTCCGTTGTTACCCAAGCCTACTGGGTATGTTTAGCCTGCAGTAGAGAAGGGTGAGAGGAGACATAACCGCCATGGATAAATATCTGAAAGGATGCCTATAAAGAAGTATGACGATATATACTATTATAAATCATATAAATCCCACCGGTATAAAGGATCACCATATAATCTAACATCAAATATCAATATATATCACGCAGCTGAACACCACTGTAAAGGATTATATGTGTAATGGTAGAGTGAACACTACTTGTTTTCAGTCTTCTTTTGGTTTAATGCTGCCACCAATCCAAGCTGCCTTAGGATTTTTAAAATGAGTTTTTGAGGTAAATTTTTCTCACTTCTGCCCACACAGTTGTTCCCTTAGCTCCCAAAATGACTGTTTGGATAAGAGACCTTTCTGTAGGATCCGGATGTTAAAGTTACTAGAATTATCACAAAGGACTACTGATAGATTGAGGAACGAGAGACCTATTTGAAAGTTGAATATAAAAAGATTTATAAAAACAGACAACTAACCACTTCTGAGAGGCACAAAATGCTTGACTTGTTACAAAAAGTACAATAGCTTGCTGGTTGCTGGAATAAGTTTCTTCACTTAGTTACGCACAGAGCTAATCAAACAGATCTAGCTGCTAGTAACAAAAATCCCTCACTCTACTTCAGAGAAATAGTAATGAGTTTCTGACTAACCTATCCTAGGTGGTCCCCTAAGTTATCAGCTAACTCTTCCCAGAGTCCTTCCTGCTAACTAACTCAGTCTAGAGAGTTAATCTCTTGTGTTATCTCCCACAAGAAATCAAGTTGCTGTCTGGCCTTTTCTGTCAGCTAATCAGCCCTGACTGGCACAGACTCTCTCTCACAGAAAACCCAGTTTCAAAAACACTTCTCCCACCAGCTCCCAGTTCTCATCTCCACAGACGCTGAAATTTTTTCCCTCCTAAGACTTGACTCCTCCCATCTGCTCTAGCCAATCCCAGGAGACCTCAAACTCCTCCCATCTTTTACCTATCCTCACTCAAGATGGCTGCTTCCCTGGCTTACACTCTCAAAATGGAGGTTTGCCATACTGTTATCCAGGCTTCCATTCTGGCCTACTAGGTAAGATTCACTACATTATCCTAAGGAATAGGCTTGTTTTCTGCTGTCCTGAAAACTACAACTCAATGGAGCATTTCCACCTGAACTTTAGGAGGAACCTCCCAATTGTGAAAGCTATTCAAGAGTGGAACTCTGCTTCGGAGTCTGGTGGAAGCCCTTTCCACTCAACCTCTGGGTATCCAGATGTTTTGGCCTTCAACTCCCAGAAATTTTAACAGCTGGTAAACAGGCTGGGATTTCTGGGAGTTGTAGGCCAAAACACCTGGGGACCCACAGGTTGAGAACCACTGACTTAGAGGCTTTTAAACAGAGGCTGGATGCCCATCTTTCAGGGGAACTTTGTCCTTTTCCTACATGGCAAGGGGTTGGCCTGGATGGCCCATGTGGCCTCTTTCTATTCTATGGCTGGATCTACTCTACTATATCAAAGCAGACAATCCAAATTATCTGCTATATAATCCAGTTCAAAACAGATGGTCTGGATTTTATATGGCAATGTAGATGGGGCCTATGATTCTATGTTGTTTCTCTCATAAGATTAGTCTATGGGTATAGATACATTCCACGATTTGACCATCATTTTGAAAGGATCTTTTATGAGGATCCAAAAGATGCACGAGGACGTGCCTTGGCTCCAGAAGAAGAGGTCTCCAAGGTGTGTGTTCATCACAAGGATACATATGTGTTCGCAGTGTGACCAAAATTTGAGAAGGTGAGTGTAGTTTGGTGAGGTCTCTGCACTCTTTAGCAGAGAGAGAGAAAGGCCTTGTAAAATGACAGCTCCCAGGACTTCATAGCATAGTGTAGATCAGCGTTTCTCAACCTGGGAGTCGGGACCTCTGGGGGGGAGGGTCGCAAGGGGATGTCAGAGGAGGTCACCAAAGACACAGTATTTTCTGTCGTTCTTGGAAGTTCTGTGTGGGAAGTTTGGCCCAATTTTATTGTTGGTGTGGTTCAGAATGCTGTTTGATTGTAGGTGAACTATAAATCCTAGCAACTACAACTCCCAAATGTCAAGGTCTATTTTCCCAAACGCCACTGGTGTTCACATTTGGGCATATTGAGTATTCATGCCAAGTTTGGTCCAGATCCATCATTGTTTGAATCCATGTAGGTGAACTACAACTGCAAAACTCAAGGTCAATGCCCATCAAACCCTTCCAGTATTCTCAATACTGGAGTTCTCCTCAGTCATAGGAGTTCTGTGTGCCAAGTTTGGTTCAATTCCATCATTGGTGGAGTTCAAAATGTTCTTTGATTGTAGATTAACTATAAATCCCTGCAACTACAACTCCCAAATTACAAAATCAATCCCCTCCTACCCCACCAGCAATCAAATTTGGGACTATCGGGTGTTTGTGCCAAATTTGGTCCAGTGAATAAAAATACACCCTGCATATCAGATATTTACATTGCGATTCGTAGAAGTAGCAAAATTACAGTTATGAAGTAGCAACGGAAATAATGTTGTGGTTGGGGGTCAACATGACACGAGGAACTGTATTAAAGGGCCGCGGCATTAGGAAGGTTGAGAAACGCTGGTGCACCCCCAGACATACCGGCAATCACAATCTCTCCATCTGGAAATACTTGATGGAGTTGGATATGTCTGTGAGTCTTGCTGTTTTCTTTCAGAGCAATGATTTTCATTTAGGCAAATCCTTCCAATCCAGAACACTCTCCTGCTTTTTTCGTGGCCAGATGTGTTTACAGAAAGCATCGCAGTGCTCTTGAAGGACAAGTGCATAATGACTTTTAAAGGAAATTATGATCTTCATAAATAATGTTGCTAAACGCCACATGCAGATTGAGAGACATGCTTTGAATTCTCGTAAGCAGAGCTGTTGACATTTATAAACAGCATTCAATGGAATCCATTCATCTGATAACTGATATGTGGCACCCAAGTAATAATACGGGATCACAACAAAATTATGTCACTGATCCCAGCTCAAAATGAAATCTCATAGTTATACAGTCAATCACGTTTATACTTAAGGTGAAATGGCAAGGAGAAGGTTTGAGGAAAAGTGACAAAGAGAGTTCCGGAGGTCCGAAAAAGCACGCTTTTATTTCCAGCTAGGACTCTGGAGTGGAGCTATGTCCAAAAGCACCAGAGCACCGATATAGGCGTTGACTATGGCTTTTATACCCTCCAATTGTAGGCAAACAAAGAACATGCTTTTACATACATTGACATCATTCTCTGTGTCACTTTAGCATCATATCAAATTCTATCAAATTCTATCTTCCAACATACAAAATGATCAAGGGTCTGGACAACAAGCCCTATGAGGAACGGCTTAAGGAGCTGGGCATGTTTAGCCTGAAGAAGAGAAGGCTGAGAGGAGATATGATAGCCATGTATAAATATGTGGGAGGAAGCCACAGGGAGGAGGGAGCAAGCTTGTTTTCTGCTTCCTTGGAGACCAGGACGCGGAACAATGGCTTCAAACTACAAGAGAGGAGATTCCATCTGAACATGAGGAAGAACTTCCTGACTATGAGAGCCAGGCATGTAGCCAGGGGGGGGGCTCGGGGGGCTTCAGCCCCCCCCCCCCCGAAATTTTCATGGTGGTTCGCGAAAAGGCCTTACTGGTGCATTATTTAAACTGTTATGTTTATTCATATCATGATCTGATCACCATACTCAATATATCCCATATGCATGGGGGTATTGGGGTAACGATACAAAAGGTTTGCTAGGCTAGCCCCTCTTTCACTCAGACTCAGCCCCCCCCCCGAAACTCAGCCCCCCCCGAATCCCCCCCTGAAAAAAAATTCAGCCCCCCCCCCGAAACGAAATCCTGGCTACGGGCCTGATGAGAGCCGTTCAGCAGTGAAACTCTCTGCCCCGGAGTGTGATGGAGGCTCCTTCTTTGGAAGCTTTTAAACAGAGGCTGGATGGCCATCTGTCAGGGGTGATTAGAATGCAAGATTCCTGCTTCTTGGCAGAATGGGGTTGGACTGGATGGCCCATGAGGTCTCTTCCAACTCTTTGATTCTATGATTCTTACTGGGGGGGGGGGATCCTTTGTTGAGAGGTGATGAGCTGTCCCTGATGGTTTCTTGTCTGGAGTTCCCCTGTGTTTGAGTATTGTTCTTTATTTACTGTTATTATTTTAGTTTTTTAAATATTGGTAGCCAGATTTTGATGCGGGAAGGAGGTCATAGCGTTGCCTTGAGGGCCGCCTTTTGTTTCACTTTCACTTCTCTGGAGTCCCTTCCTGGTTCTGGCAGGGAGCAAAGTCAAGTCCCGCCCCTGCTTTGACTGACACGCGGCTGGGCCACAGGAACGCCGGCCCCGAAGGGCGTGGGCCAATCAGAGGCGGCGGGGCGGCCTTTCTTCCCCGCCCACCAAGTGTCTGTGGAGTTTCCCTCAGGTGGGAAGAAGAGGCGGAAGAGAAGGGAGGATGCTTGTCCCGTGGGGCCCCGAGGCCGCCCTGCTGTGCCGGGACCTGGTGTCCTTCTACCGGGCGCACTGGCTGGAAGGGCGGCTGTCCCTCTGCGAGGAGGCGACGCTGCGGGAGCGAGGCAGGCGCCTCCTTCCCGGGCCGGCCAAGAGGACCCTGGGGCTGGGCGGCCTGGCCGGGAAGGAGGCGAGGCTGGCGCCCGCCCTGGGCTTCCTGGAGCTGCTCTGCGTCCACCTCGCCCTGGCGCCCTGGAGGAAGGAGGCCCGCGCCCTCAAGGTCAGACACCAAGGGAAGAAGAGTCTCCCACAAGAGGGGTCGCCAGGCCAAACTTCCAGCTCAGCAACAGTCACTTTTCCCATCCACAAGTTACCAGCCCATAACAATCCCTTTGGTCATGAAAAAAGTTGCCAGTCAATAACTAATCCATAACTTTGGCCATTAAAAATGCAATTCAATAACACCAAACCCATGACTTTTGCCACCCACATGTTGCCAATCTGGTTGGAGCTTCCCCCATTTATTTATCTATCTTGTCTATCGTGTCAGGGGCAACCAGACAATTGTATTACATTTCTAACAGAACAAAATAAACAGACACAAAACACAAAGTTTGCAGGCTTGGTAGTTGATTTAATGTCCGTTGAACAGTATCTGGCCACTTGAAATGCCTCTGGTGTTGCCGCAAGGAGGTCCTCCATCATGCATGTCCTCTTGGATTCATCTCTTACGCTTGAGGCTCAGGCGTCGGTGTCCGGGAGGGCTTTTGCACAACTGAGACTCGTGCGCCAACTGCGACCATACCGCGCAAAGTCTGATCTGGCCGGGGTGGTCCATGCCTTGGTCATCTCTAGATTGGACTACTGCAATGCGCTCTACGTGGGGCTGCCCTTGAAAACGGCTCGGAAATTTCAGTTAGTTCAACAGGTGGCGGCCAGGATGTTAACTGGTGCTCCTTACTGAGAGAGGTCAACCCTCCTGTTTAAGGAGCTCCATTGGCTGCCCTTCATTTTCTGGTCCCAATTCAAGGTGCAGGTGATCACCTACAAAGCCCTAAATGGTTTGGGACGTGCCTACCTGCGTGACCACATCTCCATTTATGAACCTGCACGCTCCCTTTGTTCATCCGGAGAGGCCCTGCTCATGATTCCACCTGCGTTGCAGGCACGTTTGGTGGGGACAAGGGACAGGGCCTTCTCTGTGGTAGCCCCCCCACTCTGGAACGCCCTCCCCAAGGACATTAGACAGGCTCCCACATTGACAGTCTTTAGGAAGAACTTGAAGACTTGGCTATTCCGGTGTGCCTTTCCAGAATAGGAAACTCCAGCAACACGTCCCAGAAGCACTTTACTAGAGACCTAAGATTGTCAGCACGTTGCACCTATCCAAAAATCCTTATATTTCAGCTGTCACACTCAGCACTTTGCTTGCTTGCTTGCATGCTGGTTGCTGGCTGACTGGCTGCCCTGACACGAGAAATAAAAACTCGGCACTTTTAATCTGTACCCATTTACACTTGGCCCGGCCTTAGTTTTATTGTTTTATGGTGTATTGTTCTACTGTTTACTGTTATTGCTTTAATTGTTTTGATTTGCTTTATGGTTTATGTATATTGTTGTTTTATTGAGGCCGAGGCCTTGTAAGCCGCATCGAGTCCTTCGGGAGATGTTAGCGGGGTACAAATAAAGTTAATAAATAATAATAATAATAATAATAATAATAATAATAATAATAATGTGGCAGGGCTCAGGTTGCATTGCAGCAGTGGGTCAGTGGTTTGCTCTTCTCCACACTCGCATGTCGTGGATTCAACTTTGTAGCCCCATTTCTTAAGGTTGGCTCTGCATCTCATGGTGCCAGAGTGCAGTCTGTTCAGGCCTTCCAAGTCGCCCAGTTTTCTGTGTGTCTCACATTTGGTATCAGCCATTGATTGCGGTTCTGGGTTTGAGCCTGCCACTTTTGGACTCTCGCTTGCAGAGGTGTTCCAGCGACTGTCTCTGTAGATCTTAGAAAACTATTTCTTGATTTAAGTCATTGTTGTGCTGGCTGATATGCAAACAAGGGATGAGCTGGAGATGTCTCTGCCTTGGTCCTTTCACTATTGGCTGCTACTCCCTGGCAGATGTCAGGTGGTGCAATACCGGCTAAGCAGTGTAATTTCTCCAGTGGTGTAGGGCGCAGACACCCCGTGATAATGCAGCATTTCTCATTAAGAGTCACATCTGTTTTAGCGTGGTGAGATGTGTTCCACACTGGGCATGCGTACTCAGCAGCAGAGTAGCATAACGCAAGGGCAGATGTCTTCACTGTGTCTGGTTGTGATCCCCAGGTTGTGCCCGTCAGCTTTTGTATGATATCGTTTCTAGCACCTACTTTTTGTTTGATATTCAGGCAGTGCTTCTTATAGGTCGGAGCATGGTCCAGAGTGACTCCCAGGTATTTGGGTGTGTTGCAATGCTCCAGTGGGATTCCTTCCCAGGTAATCCTCAGAGCTCGGGATGCTTGTCTGTTCTTAAGGTGAAAAGCACATGTCTGTGTTTTAGATGGATTAGGGATCAGCTGGTTTTCCCTGTAATAGGCAGTAAGAGCACCTCTAGCTTCAGAGAGCTTCTGTTCAACCATCTCAAATCTCCCTGCTTGAGCAGTGATGGTATGATCGTCAGCATAGATAAAGCTCTCTGTCCCTTCTGGCAGTGGCTGGTCATTTGTGTGAATGTTGAACATGGATGGAGCAAGCACGCTCCCCTGAGGCAGGCCGATCTTCTGTTTCCACCATCTGCTTCTCTGGCCCTGGAACTCAAAAAAAAAGCTCCTGTTTTGTAGCAGATTTCCTATGAGGCAGGTGAGGTGGTAGTCCTTTGTGATATTATACATTTTTCTCAGGAAGAGGCGGTGGTTTACAGTATCATAAACCGCTGACAGGTCTATGAAGACAGCTCCAGCCGATAACAAACGCCCAATCAATCCCTTTTGTCATGAAATAGTTGCCAGTCAATAACTATTAACTAATCAATAACTAATTAAAATACCATTCAGTTACACCAAACCCATAACTTTTGCCACCCACATGTTGCCAGTCAGGTTGGAGCTTCCCCATTGAAGAGGGGCAGCTTGTTTTTGAACTTGGTTAGAAGGTCAACAATTATTCCGGAAGCAAGTGATTACTTAAATGAGAGCCTGTGCTCCAGGCCCAACAATGGCGCAATCACTGAGTTCATGTATTTACATGTACCGTATATAATCGAGTATAAGCCAACCCAAATATAAGCCAAGGCACCTAATTTTACCACAAAAAACTGGGAAAATGGATTGACTTGAATATAAGCCGAGGGTGGGAAATGCAGCCGCTACTGGTCAATTTCAAAGTAAAAATAGATACCAATAAAATTATTTTAATTTAGGCATCAGTAGGTTAAGTGTTTTTGAATATTTACATAAAACTGTAATTCAAGATAAGACTTCCCAACTCTGATTAAACCAGTATTCTAACCTTCTTCAATGTAAATATGCTTACATGTCCTCCAATAATAATAAATAGAGTAAAATAATAATAATAATGATAATAGAGTAAAATAATGGAATGTAATAATAACAGTAATAATAGAGTAAAATAATAAATGTAACAATAACATTATAAAATAGAGTAAAATAATAAATGTAATAACAACAACAATAATAAAACAATAAATGTAATAACAATAACAACAAAGTAAAATAATAAATAACATTGACTCGAGTATAAGCCGGGGGAGACTTTTTCAGCCTAAAAAAAGGACTGAAAAACTAGGCTTATACTCGAGTATATACAGCATATTAAAAGGAGGAGGATCAATTACTAAAGCAACAATGAAATTGAAGTGAAGTATTGTATTTCATTGGTTAATAATCACACTTTTTTCTCTCCCCACCCTTTTTTTGCTTTTATGAGATAGCAGCTATTAAGCGGTTAAAAAATGCCCATTTGAAGGGCTTCTTTCACTGAAAAAGTCCCCCTAGGCTTATACTCGAGTCAAGGTTATTTATTATTTTACTGGAGCCCCCGGTGGCGCAGTGGGTTAAACCCCTGTGCCGGCAGGACTGAAGACCGACAGGTCGCAGGTTCGAATCTGGGGAGAGGCGAATGAGCTCCCTCTATCAACTCCAGCTCCTCATGCGGGGACATGAGAGAAGCCTCCCAGAAGGATAATAAAAACATCAAATCGTCAGGGATCCCCTGGGCAACGTCCTTGCAGACGGCCAATTTTCTCACACCAGAAGCGACTTACAGTTTCTCAAGTCGCTCCTGACACGACAAAAAATTTTTTTTACTCTGTTATCATTATTATTATTATCATTTCATTTATTATTTTATTCTATTTTTTATTATTATTATTACATTTATCATTTTACTCTATTATTATACATTTATTATTTTACTGTATGTTATTGCTACATTATTTTACTCTTTTTTATTATTATTACATTTGTTATGTTACTCTCCTTATTATTATTGGAAGGATACGTAAGCACATTTACATTGAAGAAGGTAAATAATCATTTAATCAGAGTTGGACAGTCTTATCTTAAATTACCATTTTTGTAAATATTCAAAAATATATGACCTACTGATTCCTCAATTAATGTAATTTAATTGGTATCTATTTTTATTTCAAAATTTACCTTAGCTGCTGCATTTCCCACCCTCGGCTTATACTCGAGTCAATCCGTTTTCTCAGTTTTTCGTGGTAAAATTAGGTGCCTCGGTTTATATTCGGGTTGGCTTATACTCGAGTATATACGGTACATGCAGTGGGCTTGGATTTTGAAGTTTCTTAATAATTAACTACAAGTCTTCTAATTTTGGTTAATTAACTGCAGGCCTTCTATCTCTGGTCAGAAAGGGCAGAGAGCTATTGACAAAAAGAGAAAGAGAAAACAACCCCCAAGAGTTGAGAAGGGTGGGGTAAAAATGCTGTCAATAATAGATAGATAGATAGATAGATAGATAGATAGATAGATAGATAGATAGATAGATAGATAGATAGATAGATAGATGCTGTAAATAATAGGTAGGTAGATAGATAGATAGATAGATAGATAGATAGATAGATATGAAGTTCTGGAAGATAAGGATTTCAAGTGACACCTGTGCCTTCCTTCAACTTTCCTTTGATAATTTTATGGATATCATGATTGGACATGCTTGCTACATTTTAGAGAATAATAACAGCATACCTTTCTAACTGGTTGTCATTTAGATAGGAAGTCAGTATGGGGGTGTGGTTGACACGTAGGACTGGGAAATTCCAGCTCCGAGTCTCCACTTAATCACGAACCTCATGATGTGGGCAGGGCAGTCCCATGCTTTCTCAACTTGGTCCACCTTGCAGGGATATAAAAGTTTGGGGGATACACCCATCTCTTCTAAGGTTTCAAGAGGGAAAAACTCAATCACTACATCCCTCTTGACACACAAACAGAGAAAGATCTTAAAACACACAGAGAGAGATCTTAAAGCACACAGCACATGCTCTCCATACTAAAGTGTAAGAAGGCAGATTCAAAAAGGCTTGCAGTAGAAAATTATTCATGTTAAACAATCAAAAGAGAGCAGAAACAGAGAGGAGAGAAGAAATTAGATACATTCCAACTGTCATACAGGAGACATGGTGGAAGGGAATTCCCTCAGTCTATACCAGGCATGGAAAAACTTTACAACTAGGGGGATCACATGCTAGCACTACCTGCTACCAGAAGGAAAGAGAAAAAGAAGGAAGGAAGGAAGGAAGGAAGGAAGGAAGGAAGGAAGGAAGGAAGGAAGGACAAAAGAGAGGAAGGGAAGGGTGGAAGGAGGAAGGGAAGAGAGGGAAGGAGGGAGGGAGGAAAGAGAGAAGGAAGGAAAGACAAAAGAGAAGGATGAAAGGGTAGAAAGGAAGGGAAGGCAAGGAGAAAGAGGGAGGGAAGGAGGAAAGAAAGAGAGAAGGAAGAATAGAATAGTGAGAAAGAGAAGGGCCCGAGAAAAGAGCCAAAGGGGCCGCGTCTGGCCCTCAGGCTTGGGTTTCCCCATCTCTGGTCTATTCTGAACTAATTAAACCTTTCCTCATTGAGGACTTGAGACTTGGGCAGTATGGGGTTGAATTCCAACATAAATAAGGAGCTACATTGGCTGCCGTTTATTTTCCGGTTCCAATTCAAAGTGCAGGTTCTTACCTACAAAGCCCTGAACGGTTTGGGACCCACCTACCTGCGTGATCGCATATCTGTGTACAAACCCACACGATCTCTTCGATCATCTGGAGAGGCCCTGCTCTGGTTCCTGCCTCCCTCGCAGGTGCGATTAGTGGGGACGAGGGAGAGGGCCTTCTAGGTGGTGGCCCCCTGACTCTGGAACTCACTTCCCAAGGACATCAGGCATGCCCCAACATTGGCAGTCTTTAGGAGGAGCCTGAAAATGTGGCTGTTCCAGTGTACCTTCCCAAAATAAGGAAAATAATTCCCTGCAATATGTCCTCAGAATGCACTTTAACTTTTGGATTGGGTTGGACTGCGCTCCCCTCACTTCTTTTAAAACCCTCCTACCAGATATATCCTACCTTGTTCATGCCCAGCATTTATTTTTTAAATTTTAAACTATTACATTTGGCCCAGCCATAAGTTTTTAAATCCTTGTGTGTTATTGTTTATTGCTTATTGTTTATATGTGGTTTATATTAATTTATTGCATTGTATTGTTTTTGTTTATGCTTTCTTGTTTTATTGATGTGTTGTTGGGCTTGGCCTCATGTAAACCGCTCCGAGTCCCTTGGGGAGATGGTGGCGGGGAATAATAAAGTATTATTATTATTATTATTATTAAATAAAGGCTGATATGTTATTAGCCATATAGCCAAAACTTATGCTGTCATAAGTTCCTAATGTTCCTTTTTCCTCCCCTCCAGACTTTTACAGGAAACTTTGTCTACTACGTACGATCTGTTCTTCCAGAAGAGGTTGTGGAAAGATTACTAGGAAAAATTGGCTACGTCGCAACCACGGCCACAGAGTTCACATTAATTAGAAAGCTAAATCAGGAGGAAGCTGAACAAATTGCATTTGAACTGTTCCTTGCCAGAATTGAGTGTGAAAATCTTGATGTTGCTGAGGACACAAGTGACAGCGATTTGGGGGATCTGCGGCAGGAACGAGCTCAAGAGCACTGGAGTCCTGGAGAGGACCTTGATAAAAAGCAGCAGCCTACCCAGAGTAAAGAATATGTGTTTGCTAGAGGAGAAAGTGAGGCACAAGATGACCATGGTCCTCAGGAGACATACCTAACTCAAAGCACTCTGGCCCTCAAAAGGCCTGAGAATCCTGAGCTCAGAAGTGAAGTTTCTCACAGATGTCCTACTGAAGATTTGCAAACAGCTATTTCCAAACACTTTCCTGAGCCAAACACAAACCAAAGAAGTGTAGATGTTTCCTCAAACTTTTGTGTCAAAAGCTCTGACAGTGAGGATTTCTTAATTAAATACAGTGACATTGTCATTGGGCAGAAGCCTCTCCAACTCACAGATCTGTCTCCAAAAGCGTCAGCCAATGAGACTCGGGCCACGGGGTTCATTGAGACAGGACTGGGCCCAGCAGCCGACGGGGCACAGTTGGCCACTCTTCTGTCTCCTGATGCTAGTGGGCCACAAGCCTTGGCAATACTGAATAATGGCACTCTGGGAAACCACCGCCTATATGATTACAGAACCCAAGAGACAGATGAATCTAATGTTTGCAGTGCTATGAACTGCCTCGGCATTTATGGAGCAGATCCTACAGACCAACCCAAAGAACTGAAAGGTAACACTGTCCAACACAGCAATATGCATACAGGATGTAACTTATCCAGAGAAGAGGACCCTTGTGACTTATTCTGTAACAACAAACTAAAAATCAAGCTGATGTATCCTGTAGAGGAAACAACACAATTAGAGCAAAGAACTAGCAGGAGTGCAAACCAAGAAGTTCATCTTTCTGGAATGAAGCTTGAAGATCCACCTGGTAGAAAGAGAGGAGGCTTCAACATTAACAGCTATTCTTCACCAGACCTCTTCTGTAATATCACCAGCTGTGAATGTCCTGCTGTTGACTCAGCTTACAACAAACTTGTAGTCGGCAATCCAGGTACATCTGGAGCTGGGGAGATCTCTAGGAATGTTGGAGAGCAACCCACTTCATCTTACGCTGTTGCACCTAAGACCCTTGAACATGGCGGCCTTACAGCAATCCTTCAGTGCAAGCAGGAAGGATGTCCTCTCCATTCCTCTTTTGCAGACTTTAATACTTGCCTTGCACCAGTAAGTGAAACTAATCCAGAGGGTTATGTTATTATAAACAAGGACGACTAAGAAACAAGATATTACAAAAATGGTATCAATAAAAATGAACAATTCAAAAAACTATTTTTAGTTTTTCTTTACAGCCTCAACTTGGTACTAATTTATTATTCTGTAACTCATGAAACATAACCTACATAAATATCAAAAGGAAAAAAAGTCCAAATGTCTGGTATATTGTCATATGAGGTCTGCAGTTGATTGTGGTTGGTGATAGAAGGTTAATGTGAGTATTAGTTCTAGAGGGTTTGGTGATCTGTAAGTGGGAGTTCATGGGTGAAAGCAATTAGGGGTGGAGGTGTGCAGGAGTTGGGTTGCAGCTGGGTGTTACTGGATTTAAGGAGCTAACCTTGGGAGAAAAGTATCTGTTGCATTTTGGTGGTGGATGCTGGTGGTTTCCCCCCCAGGTCTGTTGGATTTTCGGTATCCTGACCTGTGTCCTGTAATCTTGTAACCCGAAACCTTGAACCGGCTTTTGACCAGGGATCTTCAAACTAAGGCCCAGGGGCCGGATGCGGCCCTCCAAGGTCATTTACTCGGCTCTCACTGAGGGTCAACCAAAGTCTGAAAGCACACAATAACAACAACAGTCCTACCTCAGCAGCCAAAAGCAGGCCCACACTTCCCATTTAAATAATAATAAGTTTATATTTGTTAAAATTGTTATTTTTAATTATTATATTACTTTTAAGTGTTTTTTGTACTACAAATAAGGTATGTACAATTTGCATAGGAATTCATTCATGCTTTTTTTCAAATTATAATCCGGCCCTCCAACAGTTTGAGGCACTGTGACCTGGCCCTCTGTTTCAAAGGTTTGAGGACCCCTGGTATAGACTCTTGAAACCTGGACTTTGTTTATTGAACTCTCGGCATTTGACCATTGGAGTGGACCCTTTTGACTACGAAGTTATTTTTGCTATCAGATTTTGTTTATTCTGTAGCTGAGTGTTATCTTTGTGTTTTATATTTTGGACTATAAAAACAGCCAGCAAGTAAGTGCTGTTTTAATTAAACTGTTTGTTAAAACTGGGAGTTTGATTCATCTCTACCTAAACAAGGTAGAGCCCTAGCAATGTGACATATATATTCATAACACAACAACAAGTAATTCCACGTACAATGTTCTTGTTTCAGAGGAATCCTTCTTCAGGTTATGTTAATTTACAAATGGTGTGTAACAGTCTTTTGATGTGTGGTATACTAGACTAAGGGTTTGTAGAACATATGGGGTGTTTATACATATCTGTTCTGGTTAATCAATTACCGTTACTATCAGTATGTGCCTATGTTTTGTTTATAAGATAAGTAGCATGGAAAAGCCTTGAATTGGAACAAGACCGAGCAAGTGTAATTAAAGAGACAGCGATATATCCATAACAACATACGAGAAGATTTTGAGACCACAGGTTTAAGAAGAAAATAACCACACATCAAATGACTGTTACTGACTATTTGTAAATTAACACAACCTGAAGGATTCCCCCGAAACAAGGACATTGTGCCTGAGATGACTTGTGTTATGTATATATACCAGACATTTGTACTTTTTTCCTTTGGATAATTATGCAGTTAATTTACTATATTTATATACTGCCCCTCTCAGCCCGCAGATGACTCTGGGCGGTTTATAGTCAGCATCAAAGACATAAAATACAATTAAAACGGTTAATTTAAATATAAAACCAAATAAAACAATCAATATCAATAAAAACATGTATCAGTTGAGTCTCCTAGTTAAAAGCATGATCCTGTAGCATCATCCAGTTGTTCCCTTTTTTTTCTCTATGTCTGTTATATTGTATCTGTAAACGCTTGCTCACAAAGCCAAGTCTTGGCTTTATTTCGGAGTGTTAAAAGGGAAAGGGCTGATCTAATATCCCTAGGGAGGGTGTTCCATAGCCGAGGGGCCACCACTGAGAAGGCCCTATCTCTCGTCCCGCCAGATGTAGTTGTAACGACGGCAGGATCAAGAGCAGGGCCTCCCCAGATGATCTTAATGGCTGGAATCCTGGGTTTGGGTGTGGTAAATTCAAGTTCAAATTACCGTTATGGTACGTTTCATGAGCTACAGTATAATAATAATTTAGTACCCAGTTGGGGCTGTAAAGAAAGACTAAAATTGTTTCTGAATTATTTTTATTGATACCATTTTTGTAATATCGCAATATAGATATCTGTGCCTAATTGACTAAGAAATAAGGCCATGAAAACATTCCAGATGTAAACACCAGTCTCTCAGGAGATGGGGGAGGGGGGCAGCCTAGTACCAAGCAGCTCTTGCCTCTATTCATTTTCTCCATACCCTGTTTCTCAGAAAATAAGACATACCCATAAAATAAGCTGTAGCAGGATTTCTGTTGCAACTCAGGGTAGTTTCACCTTGCTCCCAAACACCACCACACCAGAGCCGTAGATTTTGTAGTTTATTGAGAAAAAAGCAAAGTCAAAACATAGAATAAGAAATGCAAAAGCTCCACTAGCAGGACAGAGGCTTAAATGCAAAAACACAGTTCCCAAGATCCAAAGGCAAAAACAATAAGCATAATCCTTTAGGCAGTGATCAAACAAGAGTCCATGGTAAAACAGTGAAACACAAGACCCAAAATCCCAGATTCAGGAAGCCAAAAGCGTGCTGCTTAAAGCCAAGGTTAATCCATAGAACTTTGCATGGAAAGAGCCACATTGAACTGACAACTCCCGTTTGTCAACCAGAAAGCTAAATACCCTTTGCAGTCATGAACGCATTGCAATGACCCTTGGCCAACTTGGTCTCTCGCTTACAAGCTAAGCGAGAGCTCCTCCGAACCCTTAATTCTAAGCATTCTTGCCTGCTCATTAATTCACTATCTTCAAGGTTCTCTTTATCTTGGTCCAGATGGGCTAGATCACCATGGGAAGGCTGAGAAGGCGAAGACAACTCCACCTGGCCGTTATCTATCCCACTGACATTATTTTCCCCTGAGAACTGACTTGATGTTTCCCCTGCTGCATTGTCTGAAGCAGGCACAACAAAAATCTGAATCCCATAATTCTCAGGGAACTCTGGCTCACAAGACCCACAGGGTTCAGTTTCAGACTCAGAATCAAACTGAGCCACAACAATTTCGAAGCATTTGCACAATGTAAGCCATAACCTGAAAATAAGACATAGTGATGGGCATGGCTATGCAGCATACAAGGTCTACTCTCCCTGTCTAGTCCCGGTCCGTTGTTTTATGGCCACATTATTAGTCAGAAAAGACTTGTAATATGCCTCTCGTAAGGAAAGAAAGCCTTAAAAATATGTGCCATACCTTTTGCTATTCTTGTTATAACCCTTCTGCACACAACAAGGCAGAGAAGTGAGAAACCTGCATTCCTCCACTGTTTGAACTCCAGCTGCCATAGGTCCTGCCAGTGGTAAAGTATGACGGCAGGTATAGTCCTATAAGTTATATGGGGACAGATGAAAAGTTTCCTTCTCTCTCCTTGCTCTGATCACCTGGAATTTAAGTTTTAAGGAAATCGTGAATTATTCAGAATGTCAATGGGATAATACAATCTCTGCCAAAAAAAACATTTGTATGTGAAAATTTTAAAAATTGATATTTCTTGAATAAAAGTATGCAAAAAAGGAAATATTTGTTTATGGAATTAATGTAAATATCATGCTGTAACACCAACTAAAAAATATTGACAACATAAAGGGGCGCTATGGGTTTTGTGGGGCTAGATTAGACATAGGATACTGCTGGGCACCACAATTGAAGAGAAATATTGACAAGGTGGAATGTGTCCAGAGGAGGGAGACTAGAATGTTCAAGGGTCTGGAGAACAAAGCCTATGAGGAGTGGCTTAAAGAGCTGGGCATGTTTAGCCTGCAGAAGAGAAGTCTGAGAGGAGCCATGTAGAAATATGTGAAGGGAAGTCAAAGGGAGGAAGGAGCAAGTTTGTTTTCTGTTGCCCTGGAGACTAGGATGTGGCACAATAGCTTCAAATACAGGAAAGGAGATTCCACCTGAACATCAGGAAGAACTTCCTGTGAGAGCTGTTCAGCAGTGGAACTCTCTACCCCAAAGTGTGGTGGAGGCTCCATCTATAGAGGCTTTTTAACAGGCTGGATGGCCATCTGTCAGGGGTGCTTTGAATACAATATTCCTGCTTCTTGGCAGGGGATTGGACTGGATGGCCCATGATGTCTCTTCCAACTCTATGATTCTATGGGCAGAACAAATATATTAGGGGACCAAATGTAAACAGTATTAATCAGCTTCAAAACAATTGCGACTGAAAATATTTACACGTTTTAAGACCAAATTTCTGCATGAAACACATCTGATTGGTGATTATAGATGAAAAACACTTCATCCTTTCCTTTAAAATGCGAACACAGCGCCACTGCTTTTACCTGAAGCTAACTTCTGATATACCCTTGGATATTTACCTATTCTGTCCTAAATTAAAGGTTATTTAAATTAAAGTTTTCATCCGTTAAACAACGGATGAAAACTTTAATTTAAATAACCTTTAATTTAGGACAGAATAGGCCACATTATTAGTTAGAAAGGACTAAATTAAAGTTTTCCCGTGACATTAAGTCTAGTTGCATCAGATTGGGGGGGGGGGGGGGGGGGAATCTCCATTTCTAAGACAAAGAGCTGGCATTGCCCATAGACACCTCCTAGATCATGTGGCCAGCATGACCTTCCTGCAGAAGTAGTACCTATTGATCTTCTCACATTCGCATGTTTTCGAACTGCTAGGTTGGCAGAAGCTGAGGCTAAAAGCAGGAGCTCAAACCGCCAACCTTTCGGTCAGCAAGTTCAGCAGCTCAGTAGTTTAACCTGCTGCACCACCAGGGGGTCCTATGGTGTTCAAGTTCAGGATATTTTGGGGTAATTTGAAATAATCTCAAGAGTGCCCTCATTAAGAAATATACTGGTGCCATTATTTTTTGCCTAATGGTTGGCATCTTGCGAGTCATTTGTGATATCATTGAGAATTACGATTGCCGAGCTGTTTCCTATTCACACACACGAAGCCATTACCATCATCACAAATGCCAATACACTCTATCTTAAAAACCAGCCAAGTGACAAGTGAGTAAAACATGGAAAGTTTACTGAAACTGCAAAAACTTTGTTTCTGTGGGACATCCTGCAGCACATTTTCCTAGTTTTTCAATGAATATCTCATCGTGTAATCATCTATTAAGCCTCAGAAATGTTCTAAATAGAATAAGCAGAGGCGTTTTAAATCAGTTCCATTTAATCTGAATAAATAATGATACAAGTTTCTAAGGTGTTTTTAAATAGTGCCAAAGATCTCAAGTTATAACAGAAAGAACATTAAAACATTTCAAAGATGCTCGTGTCTCATCTGCCATCTTCCATCTCCCTGATAAATGGTAGGAGTGTAACACATACTTTCCATAAACATTTCAAACAGTACATTTTATACATATTCCTTAATAGAAAAATACAATGGAAAGAAATGTAGCAGTAGCTATCACAATAATCAGTGAAAGAGAAATGTGACCCTCAAAGGAGAAACAAGACGGATCAGCAGATCATGGTAAGTCAATGCTTTTGAAAATTGTGTTTTGATCAGGAATAAAATGAAGAAAAGCCAAGGAAGCAGCCCAGACCCTGAACCGGTGCCTGTCCACGTTTTGAAATTGAACCAAGACAAGATGGGAGGTCCTCCTGGTCCTTCTGGGTGCTTTGAATGTGATTTTTCCGCTTCTTGGCAGGGGGTTGGACTGGATGGCCCACAAGGTCTCTTCCAACTCTATCATTCTATGGTCAGTCAGAAGGCAGATCAGATATAGGGTGGCAACTTATGTTGGATGGGGTCACACTCCTCCTGAAGACACAGGTCCAAAGTCCGAGGGTCCTCGGACTTTGCTAAGCCTGGAGGCCCAGGTGTCGGCGGTTGCCAGGAGAGCCTTTGAACAATTAAAACTTGTGCGCTAAGTGTGACCATATCTTGAGAAGCCGGACTTGGCCATGGTGGTCCATGCCTTGGTTAGATCCCATTTAGACTACTGTAACAGGTTCTACGTGGGGCTGCCCTTGAAGAATATCTGGAAACTTCAATTAGTTCAGAGATCTGCAGCCAGGTTATTAACGGGTGCTAGACCCAGGGAGCATACTAGCCCCCTGTTAAAGCACCTGAACTGGCTGCCAATTCCTTTCCTGGCCCAATTCAAGGTGCTGGTATTGACTTTAAAGCCCTAATGCAGTGTTTCTCAACCTGGGGGTCGCGGGAGGGTGTCAGAGGGGTCACCAAAGACCATCACAAAACACAGTATATTCCGTTGGTCATGGGGGTTCTGTGTGGGAAGTCTGACCCAACTCTATCGTTGGTGGGGTTCAGAATGCTCTTTGAGTGTAGGTGAACTATAAATCCCAGCAACTACAACTCCCAAATGTCAAAGTCTATTTTTCTCAAACTCCCAATAGTCTTCACATTTGGGCATATTGAGTATTTATGCCAAGTTTGGTCCAGATCTATCATTGCTTGAGTCCACAGTGCTCTCTGGAGGTAGGTGAACTACAACTCCCAAACTTGAGGTCATTGCTCACCAAACCCTTCCAATATTTTCTGTTGGTCATGGGAGGTCTTGGTTCTATTTCAGGGGTCAGGAACCTTCGGCTCTCCAGGTGTGGTGGACTTCAACTCCCACAATTCCTTGAGGCTCGGCATTCACCCCAAAGGCTTACCTTGGCCTCAAGGAATTGTGGGAGTTGAAGTCCACCACACCTGGAGAGCCGAAGGTTCCCCATGCCTGTTCTATTTCATTGTTGATGGAGTCCAGGATGCTCTTTGATTGTAGGTTGACTATAAATGCCAGCAACTACAACTCCCAAATGACAAAATCGATTCCCCCCCCCCCCCAACCCCAGTGGTATTCAAATTTGGGCCTATTGGGTATTTGTGCCAAATTTGGTCCAGTGAATGAAAATACATCCTGCATATCAGATATTTACATTACAATTCATAACAGTAGCAAAATTACAGTTGTGAAGCAACAACACAAATAATGTTATGGTTGGGGGTCACCACAACACGAGGAACTGTATTAAGGGGTCGTGGCATTAGGAAGGTTGAGAAACACTGCCCTAATGGTTCAGGTCCTTCTTACTTATCTGACCAATCGCAAATGTGGTTGGCGGCGATAAGAGAGAGGGCCTTCTCGGTGGCTGCTCCAACTCTGGAACTCCTTCCCCAATGACGTTAAAACATCTTGTAAAAGATGTTCCCTGACATCTTGTAAAAAGCAGCTAAAGACCTTCATGTTTGCGAAAGCTTTTGATGAAGACGCTTAACTATAATGACAGAAAGGCTAACTGTTGTCATGTTAGCATTTACCATCTGATTTGTGGAGTTGCCTGCACTAATTGTATTAGACACATGTTTTTTTGTGGCAAGTTTGGTTCAATTCCATCGTTGGTGGAGTTCAGAATGCTCTTTGATTATAGGTTAACTATAAATCCCAGCAACTACGACTCCCAAATGACAAAATCAATCCCCCAAACCCCACCAGTATTTAAATTTGGATGTATTGTGTATTTGTGCCAAATTTGGTCCAGTGAATGAAAATACATCCTGCATGGCAGATATTTACATTAGGATTATGGGTCGTGGCATTAGGAAGGTTGAGAAACACTGCTGTAAACAACAGTCTATAACCAGTAACATTTTATAAAGACACAACCACTGTATAAACACAAAAGGGAAGTATGGGAAAAACAAGCCATTTTAAAATCTTGTTAGGTGCCTGGCAATAGGAGTCATAGTTTACATAGAGGGGGGATATATATATCACATATTACAGTCTCCAAAATAGTGTCATTCTGGAACAACAAAAGGACCCACTAAGTATAAACATGCACATTATAGGTGCTCACACTTTTCCCCCTCAGGGTTTCCTGCCAGGAATTGGTCATTGGACAAACGTCCACCCCTTTCTTTCAAAGTGCCTCAAGTTCACCAAACAATCTAGGACTGGGTTGTTGTAGGTTTTTTCGAGCTATATGGCCATGTTCTAGAGGCATTCTCTCCTGACGTTTCGCCTGCATCTATGGCAAGCATCCTTAGAGGATGCCTCTAGACCATGGCCATATAGCCTGAAAAAACCTACAACAACCCAGTGATTCCGACCATGAAAGCCTTCAACAATACATAGTCTAGGACTGAATGGAAGAGCTGCAGGAAATACAAACAAGAATAAGAGAATAGGAAATAGCTCAGGAAAGTTTTAGAAACTACTTATTTAATCTTTAAACTGCCTGGCAGGAGTTTCAAGGAAACCAAAAAAGAGCTATTTCTATTCAGATGTGTGAAGCATGTACATACTAAAGTTCTAGGCATGGGCAAATTTGGGCCCTCCAGGTGTTTTGGACTTCAACTCCCACCATTCCTAACAGCCTCAGGCCCTTTCCTTTTCCCCCTCAGTTGCCTAACCCGCTTAAGCGGCTGAGGGGAAAAAGGAAGGAGCCTGAGGCTGTTAGGAATGGTGGGAGCTGAAGTCCAAAACACCTGGAGGGCCCAAATTTGCCCATACCTGCACTAAACCATTCATAACACAAGAAATCTGTTTCTATAGACAATATTGCATATTGTAGGGTGTTAGGATTCGGTCCTGGTTTTCTTCATAGGTCTCCAGCATATCCTTTAAGTCGTGATCAGCCTGCAGTACCTTCAAAACAGAACAAAATGTGAAGAGTTAGTGATAATAAGGTTCGGCATGCAATTTTAGCAGTACTATTTAGGATAGGACAGTAATATAATATAATAATAATAATAATAATAATAATAATAATAATAATAACTTTATTTATACCCCACCACCATCTCCTCAAGGGACTTGGAGCAGCTTACATGAGGCCAAGTCCAACAGTACATCAATAAACAAAAGCAATAAACAAAACAGTAAATACAATACAATTAATATAAATCACATAAAAACAATAACCAAAAAAACAGTAACACACAAAGATTAAAACCTATGGCCGGGCCAAATATAATTGTTTACAAATTAAAAAATAAACCCTGGGCATGAACAGGGTATGATATAATTTGTATAGGATTTTCAAAGAGAGATGAGGGAACGCAGTCCATCCTAACCCGGTAGTAAAGTGCATTCTGAGGGCATATTGCTGAGAGCTTTCCTTATTCTGGGAAGGCACACTGGAACAACCACGTTTTCAAGCTCCTCCTAAAGACTGCCAGAGTTGGGGCATGCCTGCTGTCCTTGGGAAGTGAGTTCCAGAGTCGAGGGGCCACCACCGAGAAGGCCCTCTCCCTCGTCCCTACCAATTGCGCCTGCGAAGGAGGTGGGAGTGCGAGCAGGGCCTCTCCAGATGATCGAAGAGATCGTGTGGGTTCGTACACAGAAACGCGGTCAGAGAGCTGCCAAATACAGGTGTGCCTCAGTTAACAAAGTACTATATGTGTTGCCAGGCATTGAAAGTTAAAAGTCTGAAACCTTCAGGAAAAGAGATGCCAGCTATTAGAGCTTCCTTACAGTAAGAGCTGTTTGGCCGTGGAATATGCTGCCTTGGAGTCTGGTGGAGTCTCCTTCTCTGGAGGTTTTTAAGCAGAGGCTAGATGGCCACCTGTCGGGAGTACTTTGATTGTGTGTTCTTGCATGGCAGGAGGTTGAACTAGACAGCTCTTGAGGTCTCTTCCAGCTCCTATGATGCTTTCAGATGCAGAATCATAGGATCAAAAGCTGGAAGAAACATTTTCCTCAGTCCTCTCTGAATGCACGTGTCTTTCTCACTGTATTCCCTTCTCCCATCTCAGTGATGAGGCAGAATAATTCCCAGGTTGTATGCTCTTTCTTTTAAGCCCCCAAGGCCTTGTGGTCCTTTCTCTCTCTTCTCTCATGTCTTTGTGTGAGAGCAGAATGCAGAATATAGTTTTTGAGACCTTCCTTTGTTTGGCCTTAGATTAAAATGGAGATGGTAACACATCTCTATTTAGACTTTGATAGTCTAGAGGCCCCCTGGTGGTGCAGCGGGTTAAACCGCTGAGCTGCTGAACTTGCTGACCAAAAGTCAGACACGACTAGACTTAATGTCAGGGGATACCTTTACTTTTACCTAGATAGTCTAGACCCCATCTTTTCTATTTAGAAATGTAGTTCTTTATGTTTTAAAAAAACTTTTTGAAACTTTAAGGTTGACTGCGACTCAAAGCAGCCGTTAGGAATTGTGGGAGTTGAAGTCCAAAACACCTAGAGGGCCCGACTTTGCCCATGATATTTGGTCAGGTGGAATGGGGAGAGAGGACTCCTTCTTCTATCCTTTTGCAAATGTGGAATCATTCCAACCTAAACATGTTTTCTGCTCCTGACAAAACAAAACTATTAATATATACTTACAAGCACCGGAGAAGGAACTTTAAACAGGTTTTTTTTAATCAGCCACTCTTCATAGAGTAGATGGATAGCTTCTAAATATTCCTAAACACAAAAAAGAGAATTACTTTTCATTCGTCTAGTTTTGTCAGATCACTAAAACCAAGGAAGCAATGAGTGACTAATCTTAGTAAATATTGCTGCAGTAGATGTATCCAATTATTGTTCCATCTGTATTTACCATGACATTCCACATTCTAAATATGTTATAACTACACTTTAACTATGCTACTGGTTTTGTTATTTATTTTCTAGTCTGGGACTGAAACAAATAGACACATTCATTCACTCTTCCAGTGGACACAGAACTCTTTTAAGATTCAGATTATGTTTGATCAATAAACATTCCAACATTTCCTTCCCCTTTGATTTTCTCCCCAGATATGAAATTGATATGCAGAGCTTCCATTTCAATTGCTTAGAGTGCTAACAGTGATCCTAACAGGTCATGATCCATTATTCCCAGTAAGGACTTCTCAGCCCAACATCCCACTTCCTCTCAGCAACCTGTCAGATGCTTCAGGAAAACTCACACACAACAGCAATCCTGCTAATCAGTTTTCAGGTTGACACCCCTTACTGACCCATAGCTGCTGATAATAATAACAGTAGTAGTAATAGTAATAATATTATAATAATAACAATAAGTACACTTATTACATGCCTCTCCCTACAGCTCGAGGCACGGTACCATGTTATTAAAATAAGAGAGAAAACACTATGAAAACACAACAAGGTACACACAGTTAAAATACAAGTTAAAATTCTATATTATTATTATTATTATTATTATTATTATTATTATTAAATGTTGTCTATGCTCTCCTCAAGGAGCCCCTAATGGCACAGCGCGTTAAACTGCTGAGCTGCTGAAGTCCCTGAACTGATAGGTCGGCAGAAGCTGAAGTTGACGACTTGAATCCAGGGAGTGAGGTGAGCTCCTGCTGTTAGGCCCAGCTTCTGCCAACCTAGCAGTTCGAAAACATGCAAATGTAAGTAGATCAATAGGTACCACTCTGGCAGGAAGGTAACGGCGCTCCATGCAGTCATGCCGACCACATGACCTTGGAGGCATCTATGGAAAACGCCGGCTCTTCAACTTAGAAAGGGAGATGAGCACCAACCCCCAGAGTTGGACACGACTAGGCTTAATGTCAAGGAGAAACCTTTACCTTTACATATGCTCCCCTAAATCCTTCCATGCTCACCCCAAGTTCTAGTACAACTGCCTTTTAAAAGTCATCAGGGCAATTCATTCGACACACGTCAGAAGGCAGTTTCTCCTTACCATAGGAATGACTTTTTCTTCTTCCCTACACCGCCTTTTCAGTCTCTCATAACACCTCTCAGGAGAGGTTTGTAGATAAACTGCCATTAACAAAACAAAAAAGATGAAGAAAAAATTATTACATGCTGCCATAGTTATGCCCTGTTCCTGTAAACATGAAGAGCAATTATGGTTCAATTTTCAAGGAGCAAAGTATTTATTTATTTATTTATTTGCTGCATTTGTTAACCGCCGCTTTCAGCCCTAGGGCGACTCGCGGCGGTGTACAACATATAAAAAACATATTTCACAATAAACTACAACGACAACAAACAACATATCACTAATACACTATCATCTAATTACACTAAAATAATCCGCTTCGTCTTATCATAGAATCATAACCAATCTCGTAGTCTACATTCCGTTCCAGTTGTCATTTCCAGTTACTGTAGCATTTAGTTAAATGCCTTCTCGAATAGCCATGTCTTCAGGCTCTTCCGGAAGGACATAAGGGAGGGCGCCTGTCTGATGTCAACAGGGAGGGTGTTCCACAGCCAGGGGGCCACCACTGAGAAGGCCCTCTCCCTTGTCCCCGCCAGGCGTGCCTGTGAGGCAGGCGGGATCGAGAGAAGGGCCTCCCCAGACGATCTCAAGGTCCTCGTGGGCTCATAGGCTGAGATGCGGTCCGAAAGGTATTTTGGGCCGGAACCGTTTAGGGCTTTGTAGGATAACACCAGCACCTTAAATTGGGCCCAGTAGCAAATCGGCAGCCAGTGGAGCTGGAACAACAAGGGCGTTGTATGCTCCCTGCGTCCTGCTCCTGTTAGTAACATGGCTGCCGCGCGCTGGACTAGCTGAAGCTTCCGGGCCGTCTTCAAGGGCAGCCCCACGTAGAGAGCGTTGCAGTAGTCGAGGCGGGATGTGACCAGAGCGTGTACCACCGTGGCCAAATCAGACTTCCCAAGGTACGGGCGCAGCTGGCGCGCGAGCCTAAGCTGTGCAAATGCTCTCCTGGTCACCGCTGAAACCTGGGGATCCAGGCTCAACGATGAATCCAGGATCACACCCAAGCTGCGAACCTGCGCCTTCAAGGGGAGTGCGACCCCATCCAGTACTCAATCTCCCCTATTTTATGTGGTATCTCATGTAGAAATCTAAGGGACTTTGTACTCAAGAGGTGGATTAAAACAATAAAATTATTTTTGTTGCTACTTCATAACTGTAATTTTGCTACTGTTGTAAATCGTAATGTAAATATCTGATAGGCAGGATGTATTTTCATTCACTGGACCAGATTTGACACAAATACCCGATACACCCAAATTTGAATTCTGGTGGGGTTGGGGGGGATTTATTTTGTCATTTGGGTGTTGCAGTTTCTGGGATTTATAGTTCACCTATAATCAAAGAGCATTCTGAACTCCACCAACGATTGAATTGAACCAAACTTGGCACACAGAACTCCCATGGCTAACAGAAAATGCTGGAAGGATTTGGTGGGCATGGACCTTGAGTTTTGGAGTTACAGTTCACCTACATCCAGAGAGCATTGTGGATTCAAACAGTGATGTATTTGGACCAAACTTGGCACAAATATTCAATATGTCCAAATGTGAACACTGGTGGAATTTGGGGAAAATAGAACTTGACATTTGGAAGTTGTAGTTGCTGGGATTTATAGTTCAGCTACAAGCAAAGAGCATTCTGAACACCGCCAACGATGGAATTGAACCAAACTCGGCACACAGAACTCCCATAACCAACAAAAAATATTGGAAGGCATTGACCTTGAGTTTTGGAGTTGTAGTTCACCTACATCCAGAGAGCATTGTGGACTCAAACAATGATGGATCTGGACCAAACTTGGTACAAATACTCAATATGCCCAGATGTGAACACTGGTGCAGTTTAGGAAAAATAGACCTTGACATTTGGGAGTTTTGGTTGCTGGGATACACTGATCTAGAATGACCTAAAAATTCATCAGGCCAAAGAGGATCCTGAGTAGAAAAGTTTAAGAAGCCCTGCTCTAAACTATAGTAAAAGTGCCTTCTGAACTCTACAGATGAAATAGTAACTCAGGAGACAGTCTACATAATGCCAATATTATTCCAAAAAGGGAGCGGGAGATGGAACAGAAGCAGATTACAGTATATATTATGTCACAATATATTGTTGTGGTATAGAACAAACTACTATGGCGAGCTGGTTTAGAGATCAGCAAGTGATTTTGTTGCATGGGAAACTTACCTATCAGATCAACCGAAACACTCAAGTTCTTTATGATCCATTCAAACCATTCTGTCAAAACGACATAATCCACTTCTGGCATTTTCCCACTGTAACAGAAAAAAAACATGTTTCAATAAATACCATAGCTGTGCAAGTAATTGAATTAAAAGATACTTTCAAAGAAAGTCTGGCCTGTTTGACTGGAGATGCTCCTATTAACCTGCTCTAATGATTTGTTTGTAAGGTTGCTATAAATTAAAACAAGATGAACTGACACCTGTAATTATTTAGAAGTCCACCAAACAGGTACGGAACTCTACTCTTTATTCTGGAGTAAATACAGCTTGTAAGAAATGACATTTGTGCATTAATTGCCCACTTCCTCTAACAGCCAGAACCCGCCTAGTGACCATTACCCAGAGGACCTTTTCATGGGCTCCAAAAGAAGACTGCGGAATGACCTGCCAGAAGAAATCCAACAGCTAAAGGAGCTGTTGGAATTTAAAATGCAATTAAAGATCCACGTCTTCTGGCAGAAGGTCAACTCAGTCGACTTTCAATCATGAGTTTTGATTCACATTCTACTGCTACCATAGATCAATTCAGTATCTGTGTTTGGTGCAAGTTTTTTTATGTTTTTGTGTTTTTAGCTATGTAATTTATGGTATATATTTTATGTTCATTTGTTTTTTACTTTGTTGTACCGCGCGTGGAGCCATCAGGAGAGGCAAGTAATCAATATTAGTAGCAGTATATTACTGCTACTAATTGTAAAGGTTTGGCCACTAATTTGTAATGATGCCACCAAATTGTAAGGATGCATAAATATAACTACTATCAATATATAGAGAGTTGGTAAAAAGGAGCCACCTCTTTGTGAGGGCTTATTATATTGATGACACAACCAATAGCTTGTAATGCTGCTTTGATCTTTCTTCAATATGTAGTGTGACTTGATTTGGAAAGGAATGGTAACATAGGCTTGACTTTAAAAAGAAACTGTAACAAGTTTATTGAGGTACAGAAGCTTGATGGTTTCAAAGTTTCCTTTCTCTTAGAGGTGCAGATCTTCAAAGGTTACATTCATAACAGTTATTAAATAACTCTTAGGCGGTCTAATTCTTCTAACAAACAGGTCTCAAACTTAGTTCCTTTAAAAAGATGTTTCTTTCTTTAACAGATTGGTTCAGGCACACACTTATCCTTTCATTATGATGGTTCTGTTACAATAAAGATGCATATTAGTATTTCCCTCACTTTTAGTATAAATAAGTCACTTGACTTATCTAAACTATATTGGCCCAAAGCCAAAACCTTCCTGATTCTTAATACCAAAGAATCAGCCTTCCCCTGTAGTTCTTTAACTATAGAATACCTCACTGATTCTCCACACACAACAGAACCAGCCACTTCTGCAGTTCACCGACCACAGACTGACTGCTTTAAAATGGCTCTGCTAAGTGGCAGCTGGCTCCACCCCTATCTCCATAGCAACTCAGCTCAAAGCAAGCTAAGCTGGCTACCATCCCCCAATGTTATGCAATACTATATACTTACCCTTACAAACACTTATCTATAACAATACATAACTGTAGATAAAAATTTATACTTCATCACAGTCCTGTATCTTGATTCACTGCAAAAGGCCTCTACTGAAACCTTCGGGGGTCCTTGCAGCACATCCAACTACAGGACAATAACAGGGCACATCCCCATTCCCTCCCACTGTTCAACAAAGAAATGGCCATAATGGGAGGCTGCCCTGCTTAAGAGGTTCGTTATGGAGGGAAACATACACCAAAAACCATAACATGAGTTGCAATGGCCTTAGCTCAACTTATGAGAACAGACTTCACCAGCTGGACCAAGCATGGACAAACTTCAGCCTTCCAGCTGTTTTGGACTTCAGCTCCCCCAATTCCTAACAGCAGGTAGGCTGTTAGGAATTGTGGGGGTTGAAGTCCAAAACACCTGGAAGGCTGAAGTTTGACCATGCCTAAGCTGGACCCATCTCTAGGTTGCATATTCTTATTTTATTAACCATATCTCATGCCTCAAGTGAACAGCACAAATTTGAACCAGAAACAGAGATTTCCAACCAGATGTTGCTGAACCTCCATTCCAGAAGCTACAGCCAACATAGTGCAGAATTCCTAGTTTAGTGCAACATGTGAGACACACAGTTTGTAGACCACTATGTGATATTATTCTTCAGAATATGTTCTCCTTGTATTATGAATCTAGTCCTCGCCTTCAAAACATAAAACCCGAAAGCCCAGTTCGATTAGTGCAATGTTTAACTTCACTATATTTACCCTAATCCGTTACACTTAAAATATTCATCTCAATGCTTTTTTTCCATCTCAATGCTTAATTCTTCATTGTAAGTTTACTGTTGTGTCTGTGAATTATCTTTAATATTTTGATGTGTTTGTATTCATTTGAGGCATTGAATGTTTGTCTTTTGTTTTCTTTCTGTAAACCACCCTGAGTCCCTTCGGGGAGAGAGGGCGGTCTAGAAATAAAGTTTTCTTATTATTATATGAATATATTATCAAAGTTGGTTAATATAGGACAGCAGAAACATAGATACAAACATAAGTTAAAATTACAACACAAACCAAGCTCCAAAATCAGGGAGAAAAAAAAACTCTGGATACTGTACCTTCGATACAAGTTTTCTACAAAAATGTACTTTGCACTGTGAATGGATCTCTCCATCATTTTTACGGGAGAAAGCTGCAAATTAACATTTCAAGAGTCATTTGATAGTCTGACACTTGTAGCATTTAAGATAAATGGCTACCTGACTCAAGATCCCTATAAACAACATTTCACCAATGGAGAAGTCAACAATGGAAGAAAATGGGTGAAAAAGGAATGGTGGTAAACCTAAGCAAAAACAAATTCAACACATTGAGGCTTTATATAATATTGTACTATGCTAATAATACAATATATTGTATATACATATAATATTATCCTGAGATGGAAGAATTTATAATGACTGTTGGTTTTCACTGATGGGTCTATGGAGCGTAATAAAATGGTCATGTTATAATATTGATAATAATATTATAATGTAATACAATATAATAGTAATAATAGTACAATATAATAATATAATAATTATATTTTAGATGTAATAATACTAATGATATTGCAGAATGGTATAGTGCAATATAGCAATATATAATGGTAATATTGTTCTATGCTAATATAATATATTGTATGTACCTATGATATTGATCATAATATTGTAATACAATATAACAATAATACAATATAATAATATAATAATTATCTATTAAATGTAATATTACCAATAATATTGCAGTACAGTGGTATAGTACAATATATTTATTTATTTATTTATTTTATTTCTTGCATTTATTGACCGCCCCTCTCAGCCCGAGGGCGACTCTATATACTAATATATAATACTAATATTCTGCAATGCTAATAATATAATATATTGTATGTACTTATAATATTGATCATAATATTGTAATACAAAATAATAATAATAATAATGATACAATATTATAATATAGTAATTATATATTATATATAGTGTATAATATTACTAATAATATTGCAGTATAGTGGTATAGTACAATATAATAATATATAATACTAATATTGTGCTATGCTAATAATATATTGTATGTACATATAACTTGTAAGCTATTCTGAGAGGGCAGGGTATAAATATAGTAAATAAATAAATATTTCGACGAAGGCTTTCATGGCTGGAATCACTGGGTTGGTGTAGGTTTTTTCGGGCTACACGGCCATGTTCTAGAGGCATTCTCTCCTGACGTTTCGCCTGCATCTATGGCAAGCATCCTCAGAGGTTGTGAGGTCCTCACAGCCATATAGCCCGAAAAAACCTACAACGACCCAATAAATACAGGGTGAAGCAGCATAACTTCCTTTTTTAAAATACTCGCCATTCATTGGGTTGATCTTCAAAACAATGTAAAACAAAATTTTAGGTATGCGCCTACATTATAAAAAAATTAAAATTTCTGATTCATACAATGGGTTTTATTAAGTTTTGAAAAAAGGAAGTTATGCTGCTTCACCCTGTATTTCGGTCAGAAATTAAAACTGCTGCATTATAAGAAATAAACTTTTCTGAACATACCGTTGTCCTCATATGCTGGTCCAACATAGTAAGCTGCACATATGTCTGTAACGTTATGCCCCATCTTGTCGGATCTTGATACATTAAACTCTGAAGTAATGAGAAACATTTTTCCTGGTTATTTTATTGTCTTTTTCACCATAAAACATTTAAATATACACTTTATATTTACTTTTTTTACAATACTCAAGTTGGTTTTATTCTATGCTGAACTGAGATCTTTAGATTGTAAGTTGAGATATAAATAGTGTGATTAAATTAACTGATGTACACAGATGAGAGCTTGCAACAAAATGTTGCAGTATTTTTTTTTCCGTGTCAGGAGAGATTTGAGAAACTGCAAACAGCTTCTGGTGTGAGAGAATTGGCCGTCTGCAAGGACGTTGCCCAGAAGACGCTTGGATGTTTTCTCATCCTGTGGGAGGCTTCTCTCACGTACCTGCATGGGAAGCTGGGGCTGACAGCCAGGAGCTCACCCCACTTTCCAGATTCGAACCACCCAACCTTTCAGTCAGCAGTTCAGCTCGCACAAGGGTTTAACCTATTGCACCATCGGGGGCTCAATGTTGCAGTATGAAGTGCTGCTGCTCAGACTCCCATTCCCTTCAATCAACTGCACATCAGTCAGTCAGCTTTCTGACATTACTAAGTATATTTCTTCAATTCTAAGAGGCACTTTTTCCTATATAAATAAACATTAGAATTGCAAGTGTGTCTTATGTATTTTTGATGGTGGTGGTATTGAAATTAGGGTGCACCTTACAATCAATGGCGTCTTACAAATGAAGAGATAAGGGTATGAATTACCGGATGTGTTTGTACACACAGTGGGAGTCCTTTACTGAGGTTTCTTTGCTATGGAAAATCCTAAAATTTAGGATTCTCACAAGGTTGTTGATACCTTTGTCTTACCATTTTGCCTCTTCAATTATCAGTCTGCAGACCTGGTAATTGACAGCTTAAAAATGGTTGAGAAATTTATCTTTTGGAAACTTACCAGAGGATTATGGCCGCATACATTTCTCCACTTAGACACCGGTTCAGTCAATACCTGAATTTGAAATACATATTTAAAGGCACATTCTCTAGCATAACACGTTTTCAACTGAAGATACTTAATGTCAAGGAAAACCTTTACCCTTTACTTATATTTTATGGGAGAGTAGATGTTTTTGGGCAAATGAAATAACACTTCTGAAGATCTGCTATATATTTTATGCATTGTTCCTATCAGTTCAAAGAGATAACCAGGCATATCAGTCTAACAACTGAGAAACCTCAGTTGTTAGAATACTAGTGGATATTTACTACTAAGGAGAAGATTCACTCAAACAAGTATTTAACTCTTTCTTCTCAGGAAAATCATACTTTACAAAAGGTTATGATTATTCCAAATAGTGTGAACACCAATTAATCTCCAAAATAGTCATGTTTCCAAAAGGCTATGGTCTATTAAAGGCCATGTATAAAAAGACTTAGGGCACTGAACTCAAACTTGTTAAAGGCAAACTAATCTTCAGGCCGCTGCCATCAGTTAAAGTACTATGCTGAGGTGATTCCTATAGAGAAACTTTTAAGTCTTCACTGCCACCAAATGTATAGAATCTGTTTCTCTAACTTGTTTAGAGATTCTTCAGTAAAGCTGCTTTTAAAACTTCACCCAGAGGCACACGTGAGGCAGATGTTGTGAGCAATAAAACAATGATGTTTATTTGAGAGAACTTGAACAAATCAGATATAAAGCTTAGTTGGTTTCAAAGTACTGGCATAAAAAGCTTGTGGTTACTTTAAGCAGTTCCATTCTTAGTTACACAGGAACACTTCTTGGTTGCACTTAAACACTTAACTCACGAGAATCTAGCAGACTTTCCTCTGATTAGACTTCTTTGACTACACACAGTCCTTTCTCTAGGATCTGTTCCTCTTCAGTATTCCAGGTATTCTTTCTCTAATAGCAATCTGAATACTACTCTAATCTACCTTCCTTAAAACTCAGAGTCTATCTGACTCAAGCACCAGAACCTATCTCTTCAATACCTAGATTTAATCTGCCTGATTCAATCCACCCACACTCTCTCTCGGCCAGTTACTAACTCCCCTCATTTCCCATGTTTAGAAACCTTTCTTTCTAAACACACAACCTTTGAGTAACTAAAATGGATTCCCCTGGCACCCTTTCCAAAATGGCTGCCGAACTTCTTGGGCCTACTTTTTCCTAGGCTTTTCCTAACTTAACAGGTAGGGATTTCACTACACCATGCCTTTCAAAAATGCTCTGCCCCTTAACCCTAGGAAAGCAATGAGTGGGATCTTGCAAAGATTTCAGAACTATACAAATCTTGGCCTAATCGAGAGGTCACACAAGCAAAATATAATAAAATCTAAAATTGGGCTTAAGCGGCTGAGAGGGGAAAGGAAAGGGCCTGAGGTTGTTAGGAATTGTGGAAGTCCAAAACACCTGGAAGGAGGGCCCAAGTTTGCCCATGACTGATATAGCAGAATTCACAAACACATTACCTCAATGTTGGTGTTTTTAGCAAAATATTCCAGGCATGTAGTTTTACCACTTGCAATGTTTCCTTCAATGCAAATCTGATAAAAACAAAAGCAAAACAGTATAGTCAATCAATGCTAAATGAAATGCTAGGTCAGAAAACTAAAGACTTCTGCTTTTTTTAAAAAAAAAAGTGATACACATATAACATATGGAACATTGGGGAACATAATCAGCCATACGAAAGGAAAGATTTTACCCATTTTGTGCATATTTATAATTTCAAATCCCAATCTTGTATTTAAGAATACACCAATGCTTTTTTGGCTTATGTTTTACTTGTGTATTCTTTCACTACATCATATGCAATTAACTTTGTGTTTTATCAAAGGCTTTCATGGCCAGAATCACTGAATTACTGTGAGTTTACTAGGCTGTATGGCCATGTTCCAGAAAAATTCTCTCCTGACATTTCTCCCACATCTATGGCAGGCATCCTCAGAGGTTGAGGGGTCTGTTGGAAACTAGGCAAGTGGGATTTATATCTGTGCTAATGTATACAAGCTAATACCTTCCAACAAAGGATTCCCCCAGGCAGGAATCAGTTAGGTTTTGAAGTTGCAAGGTTATTCATTCATTTATTTATTGATTTGCCATATTTGTACCCCGCCCTTCTCAACCCCAAAGGGGACTCAGAGCAGCTTCGCATATCGGCAACAATTCAATGCCTTAAAAACATACAATTGGTAAAAACATCTACATTAAAAACAGAGAATTAGAACACATAAAAACAGTTACATCAATAATAAAATCACATAATACAATGTCGTAGGCCAGAGCCATTCCAAAATGTCATTGCACAGATGCTTTGTTCATTTATTGTACTGCAGTTGATCTCCTAAAGCTTGGTCCCATCATAATAATAATCATCATCATCATCTTTATTTAATACCCTGCCACGATCTCCCCAATGGGGACTCGGGGCGGCTTACATGAGGCCAAGCCCAACAGCACATTACAATAAAGTAAAATCAAAACACAATAACAACACAGTAAAATACATACAACATGTGAGTACAAAAATGATAAAGCAAGATCATACACAGTAAAATAACATAACATAACAATGAGCGCAAAATAAAACTAACATACTAAAAATACTAAAATCAGGATGAGATAGGGATGGAGCGGACTGTTTGTGGGGGAGAAACTCATAAGGAACGGGGTCATAAATATAGACCTTCATACAGGTGGGGAAATATACTCTGGGGACATGTTTTAACTTACTTCCTGGAGACTAAAAGGGAAGGAGCTGATTAAATATCACTGGGGGGGGGAGAGTTCCACAGCCAAGGGGCCACCACCGAGAAGGCCCTGCCTCTCACCCCCGCCAACCACGCCTGCTGAAGAGGCGGGACCAAGAGCAGGGCCTCTCTAGAAAATGTTAATCTCCACGAATCAGTGCTGATCAAGGTCTAAAATTGCAATGTTCACAGTTGCCTCCAACAGACAAGAGTTCTTTCTTTCTCCCACCATGGACATTATTCCACTAGGCAAGCAGGTATATAAACCCAGCTTGCCTAGTTTTCAAGAGACCTCACAACCTCTGAGGATGCCTGCCATAGATGTGGGAGAAACCTCAGGAGATAATGCTTCTGTAACATGGCCACAGTCCAGAAAACTCACAGCAACCCAATTAACTTTGCCTTTGTTGGCATCATACTTACAGTTGTCTTCTTTTTTCCTCCATTGTCTTGGTGTTTATCTTAAAAGAAAAAGAGGGGGAGGGGAATATTTAGGAAGTAACTCAAGACTATTTGCGTTCAGATTATATTTCAGTGATACCCACATTTGGTATAATAAAGGGGGTAATGTCTCAACCTGGTATCCTCGAGAGATTTTGCAGTGCAAAACCAGCAGCTCGAGCCAGTCTGGCCAATAACTGGGGAATTACATAAATTGTCATGCAAAGAAAGCATGGAGTATTGTCGAAGGCTTTCATGGCCGGAATCACTGGTTTGTTGTAGGTTTTTTCGGGCTATATGGCCATTTTCTAGAGGCATTCTCTCCTGAGGTTTCGCCTGCATCTATGGCAAGCATCCTCATAGTTCGTGAGGATGAGGATGCTTGCCATTGATGCAGGCGAAACATCTGTGCCAGCTCCACTGGCTGCCGATTCAGTTCCAAGCACAATTCAAGGTGCTGGTTTTGACCGGACCTATACGGTTCCGGTCCAGTGTATCTGTCGGAACGTATCTCCCTCTACGTCCCACCCCGGAGTCTGAGATCATCTGGGGAGGCCCTGCTCTTGACCCCACCACTGTCACAAGTGAGGCTGGTGGAGACGAGGAGCAGGGCTTTCTCAGTGGTGGCCCCTCACCTGTGGAATTCACTCCTGGGGGAAATCAGGGCATCACCATCCCTCCTCGCCTTCAGGAGGAGGGTGAAAACGTGGTTATGGGACAAGGCCTTTGGGCACTCTGGCGATTAAATCAGACAACCAGACGAGTATGTCCAACAGGATTGAAGAAGTGGAAAGTAAAACTAGATCTATGAGTTAGCGAACGCTGACCATGTAAGAGGAGAAAATGGGTTTGTATTGGTTTTATTGATTTTATTGATTTTATGGTTATAATGCATGAATTGTTGTTAACTGTGAATTGATGTAATTTTGTATATGATTGTTTTATGATGCAGGCGTCGAATTGTGCCTTTACTTTTGTAAGCCGCCCTGAGTCCCCTTCGGGGTGAGAAGGGCGGGGTAAAAGAACCCCAAATAAATAAATAAATAAATAATGCCTCTAGAACATGGCCATATAGCCCAAAAAAACCTACAACGACCCAAATAAATAGTTTCGTTCTTGCACACCCCTGGTGGTCCACAGACCACTGATTGGGAACCACTGCTTTACATTATGGAACGTTGGTGGACAGGAAAAGAGATTGAAAGATGGCCTCAAAGCCAACCTTAAAATCTCTGGCATAGACACTGAGAACTGGGAAACCCTGGCCCTTGAGCACTCCAGCTGGAGGTCAGCTGTGACCAGCAGTGCTGCAGATTTCGAGGAGGCACGAGTGGAGGGTGAAAGAGAGAAACGTGCCAGGACGAAGGTGCGTCAAGCCAACCCCGACCGGGACCGCCTTCCACCTGGACACCAATGTCTTCACTGTGGGAGAAGATGCGGGTCAAGAATAGGGCTCCACAGCCACCTACGAACCCACAAGAATATTGGAAGACCATCTTACTCGTCCAACGAGGGATCGCCTAAGTAAGTAAGTAAAGTATATACCTCTATGAATTTTCCTTTTTTTTCAAATGATAATCCGGCCCTCCAACAGTTTGAGGGACAGTGACCTGGCCCTCTGTTTAAAAAGTTTGAACATGGCCATATAGCCCGAAAAAACCTACAACCCAAAGCATGGAGTGTTGGCAGTAGTCAAGCTAGAACAGGCCTGGGCAAACTTCGGCCCTCCCTCCATTTGTTTTGGACTTCAACTCCCACAATTGTGGGAATTGTGGGAGTTGAAGTCCAAAACAAATGGAGGGAGGGCCGAAGTTTGCCCAGGCCTGTTCTAGCTTGACTACTGCCAACACTCCATGTTTTCTTTGCACGACAATTTATGTAATCCCCAGTTATTTATGTAATCCCCAGTCCAAGACACCTGGAGGGAGGACCCAAGTTTGCCCAGGCTTGCCATCAAGCAAAAGGCCCTCACCTGGACCGGCCCCTTCCTGCGTCTTCGGAGGGCAGGAGCTCATGCGGAACCCGAGGCTCCGGCACAGGAGGGACCCAGGCCGGCAGAGCCACGCAGGAAGCCGCATGGCCTACATCTGGGCGCTCCCCCTTCTCCTCGACTGCTACTTCCGGCTGCCAGCAGTTTCTGACTACAACTCCCAGAAGGCCGAGCGGCAGGCAAAGGGGCGTGGCCACCGCTGCTCCAGGCACTGCAGGAAAGCCCCTCCCTTCCCTTTGAGGAAGATCACAAATGCTCTGCAGGAGAGGAAGTGTCTTTCTAACTTCCCAGTTTATATGTCTAAACTGGGATCTAAAACAGCCAATGGGATTTTGGCCTGCATCAATAGGAGTCTAGTGCCTAGATCCAGGGAAGTCATACTACCCATGCTCTATTCTGCCTTGGTCAGACCATACCTGGAATCACACTGTGTCCTGTTCTGGGCATCACAATTGAAGGGAGATGTTGACAAGGTGGAATGTGTCCAAAGGAGGGTGACTGAAATGATCAACCGTCTGGAGAGCAAGCCCTATGAGGAGCGGCTGAAAGAGCTGGGCATGGGTTGTTGTGGTTTTTTCGGGCTATAAAGCCATGTTCTAGAGGCATTCTCTCCTGACGTTTCACCTGCATCTATGGCAAGCATCCTCAGAGGTTGTGAGGTCTGTTGGAACTAGGAAAAGAAGTTTACATATCTGTGGAATGACCAGGGTGGGACAAAGAACTCTTGTCTGTTGGATCTAGGTGTGAATGTTTCAACTGACCACCTTGATTAGCATTTCATGGCCTGGCAGTGCCTGGGGCAATGTTTTGTTGAGAGGAGATTAGATGTTCTTGTTTTTTCCTCTCTGTTGTTTTGCTGTTGTAATTTTGGGCAACATCCTTGCAGACGGCCAATTCTCTCACACCAGAAGCGACTTGCAGTTTCTCAAGTCACTCCTGACACAAGAAAAATAAATAAATCTTTCCTTGGATTCCGCCCTCTCCCCCCGAGGTGACTCAGGGCGGATTCCAACAAAAAATGGCAAACATTCAATGCCAAATACATTCATAGATACAAGTACAAAAACAAACCATGCAGATCTCAACTGTGGCGACCAGAATTGGACACAGGATTCCAAGTGAGGTCTAACCAGAGCAGAATACAAAGGCAACATGGCTTCCCTTGATCTAGACCAGGCATGGGCAAACTTTGGTCCTCCAAGTGTTTTGAACTTCAACTCCCACAATGTGAAGTTTGCCCATGCCTGGTCTAGACACTACACTCCTTTGGATGCAGCCCAAAATCCCATTGGCTTTTTTAGCTGCTGCATCACACTGTTGGCTCATGTTCAACTTGTTGTCCATGAAGATTCCAAGATCTTTCTCACATAGACTGTTGTCGAACCAGGCGTCATCCTTTTTGTTTTTTCTGCAAAAAGTGTAGCATCATACATTTGCCCTTGTTGAGATTCATTTTGTTAGTTTTGGTCAATCAGCTCTCTAATCTGTTAAGGTCCTTCTGCATCCTGATCCTGTCCTCTGGAGTATTAGCTCTCTCTCCTAATTTGGTGTCATCTGCAAACTTGATCAGCACACCCTCTGAACCTTCATCTCAGTCATTAATAAAGATGTTGAACAGTACAGTACTAGAAATATACATTTCTATTATGTCTAAAAAATATGTACATTTAATACACAGACCGAAGTACTGAGGGCCCTTCCACATAGTCCTATATCCCAGAATATCAAGGAAGAAAAATCCCACATTCAAAGCAGATATTGTGGGATTTTTCTGCCTTGATATTCTGAGATATAGGGCTGTGGGGAAGGGGCTTGTGAAACTGTTTAGCAGATACCTGGGTTTATGGATAGGAAACTTAAGGGCCCTTCCACAAACATACAACTCAGAATACCAAGGCAGAGAATCCACAATATCTGCTTTGAACTGGGTTATCTGAGTCCACACTGCCGTATAATGTACAGAGTGAGGCAGCATAACTTCCTTTTCTAAAATGCGCACCATTCAGTCGGTTGAAGTCGTAGTGGAGCACTAGTGGTCTCGTTCGAGAGGCAGGAGTATAAAGTTTTCTCCTGACACAATTCAGTTGCCATCATGCATTGGAACAGTGAGGATTGTGCTTTTGCCGTTGAGGCCTACTTTTCGAGCAGATTTGGAGTGGCTGGCCCGCTCTCCAGATTTGGCCCCTTGTGATTTTTTTTCTATGGGTTTTTTTTTTTAAATTGCGTGTTTACGTGAACCGTCCAAGGACCCTACAAGATTTGAAGACCAACATCCAGGAAGAAACTGCCAACAGAACGCCTGCTATGCTGGCAAGAGTCATGACAAACGCCAGAAATCAGTTTACTCAGTGTATGGAGAATGGGGGACGTCACCTACCTAATTTGATCTTCAAAACTATGTAAAACAAAACTTTAGGTATGCACCTACATTATAAAAATTTTTTAAAAAAATTCTGATTCATACTAGAGGGGATGTGGTTTTAAAAAGGGAATTTTCAGAGATGCTCCCAATGCTCATATGCCATGAGTTACTGCCATATTGGCCTATTTCTGCAGTAGGCCTATGTTTACAGAAAATGCTGATTGTTTGAGAAATCAGTGCTCCAAAGAAGTTACTATTCAAGGATAACAGTATATCCAGACAAAACCAGCTTGCTTGTGGCTAGTTAGAATCCCCAAATTTCCCAGTAGCTCTGGAGCCATGTTTGCAACAGACTAACAGATAAGATACAGTCATGGCCAGAGAACAATGGACCATAGTTATGTTTATTTATTTTATTTATTTATTTTATCTATTTACTTTGCTTTTATACCGCTGTTCTCAGCCCTGGGGGCGACTCACAGCGGTGTACAGCATAAAAAGAACAAGTACAAAATTCGAGACACAACTAGAATATCAGTCTAACATTAACCTAAACATCATCATCAAAACATCAACAATGTCAATAATACAAAAGGCCATTCCACTTCGTCTCATCGTTTTAACCACAATTCAGCATCATTTCAGTTGTTCCATTCCTGTTGTCAATTACCAGTTATTGCACTATTTGTTCGAACGCCTTCTCAAACAGCCAGGTCTTTAGCATCCTGCGGAATATCATCAGGGAGGGAGCCATTCTGATGTCCACGGGAAGGGTGTTCCACAGCTGAGGAGCCACCACCGAGAAGGCCCTGTCTCTCGTCCCCGCCAGGCGTGCCTGTGAGGCAGGCGGGATCGAGAGCAGGGCCTCCCCGGACGATCTCAAAGTCCTGGTGGGCTCGTAGGTCGAGATGCAGTCAGAGAGGTATCTTGGGCCGGAACCGTTTAGGGCTTTATAGGCCAGCGTCAGCACCTTGAATTGAGCCCGGTAGCAGATCGGCAGCCAATGGAGCTGGTACAACAAGGGCATTGTATGCTCCCAGCGTCCCGCTCCTGTTAGTAACATGGCTGCCGCACGTTGGACCAATTGAAGCTTCCGGGCCGTCTTCAAGGGCAACCCCACGCAGAGAGTTTATAGTTGTGCCATTGTTAGGATCCCACATGTGCTATAATGTCAATCAAAATCATAAACAACTAATGAACAACTGTATAGCTAGCTTAGACCAATGAAATGATTTGTCTTTGGGAACCAATGAAAGTGTATATTCCATTTACTATAAATGCTCTGCAGCCCCATTGGGGGTTGCGACAAACCCTTTGATTGCATCCCTATATGCTTGTTTGTCGTTATTGCTATGGCCACGCAATAATAAATAGTTTTTTGCAGTTTAAAGGATTCAACTTTCATGGTGTCCATCCTTGCCCTCCCTATTGGAAAGGGGGCTTCTGCCTTTTGGGAAATATTTTGGTTTCGTTGCCCCTACACTACAAGAGAGGAGATTCCATCTGAACACGAGGAAGAACTTGACTGTGAGAGCCGTTCAGCAGTGGAACTCTCTGCCCCGGAGTGTGGTGGAGGCTCCTTCTTTGGAAGCTTTTAAACAGAGGCTGGATGGCCATCTGTCATGGGTGATTTGAATGCAATATTCCTGCTTCTTGGCAGAATGGGGTTGTACTGGATGGCCCATGAGGTCTCTTCCAACTCTTTGATTCTGATTCTATGGTGGCAGGGTATAAATAAAGATGATAATGATTATTATCTGAGTCCATACTGCCATATAATGTAGTTCAATGTGGATTTCATGCAGCTGTGTGGAATGGCCCTAAAATAACAGTCTAAGGCCATGATGGCGAACCTATTTATTTATTTATTTATTTATTTACCTTACTTATATACCGCTGTTCTCAGCCCGAAGGCGACTCACAGCGGTTCACAACAAATACGAACAGCAAAAATTCAGTGCTACAGTATAAAAACAGTTATCAACCTAACACATTACACAATTAATAAACAGTCACTACAATACCCATTCACTGTCGTCTCGTCATCAAAAACATGTTCCAGATTCGTCATCCATTGTTCCATTCCAGTATTCATTAACCAATCATTGCACTAATTATTCGAACGCCTGCTCAAACAGCCAGGTCTTCACCTTTTTGCGGAATACCATTAGAGATGGTGCTAGTCTAATGTCCATAGGAAGGGCGTTCCACAGCCGAGGAGCCACCACCGAGAAGGCCCTATCTCTCATCCCCGCCAGCTGTGCTTGAGAAGCAGGCGGGATCGAGAGCAGGGTCTCCCCGGAAGATCTCAAGATCCTGGTGGGTTCATAGGCAGAGATACGTACTGACACGCGTAGCCATTTTTGATGACACACAGCTGCATGCAGCTGCATACAGAGAAGATGGGGCTGCATCCCAAGGACATTTCATCCTCAGCTCATACACCAGCATTTTTCTATAATGCCAAGATATATGGCATTATAGAAAAAGCAGGGAAGTTAAATAATTAGTTTTTGGTTTATTAAATATAGTTATATATTACAATAATAATTTTTTGTTATTAAACTATAAATATCATGAAATTATGGTTTTTTTCTCTTAGTGACACCCCACTCGAGTTATGCTCGGTTTTTTGGCGAGTATTGACACACCAAGCTCAAAAGACTGCCCATTATTGGTCTAAGGCAGTGTTTCTCAACCTGGGGGTCGGGACCCCTGGAGGGGTCGCGAGGGGGTGTCAGAGGGGTCACCAAAGATCACCAGAAAACACAGTATTTTCTCTTGGTCATGAAGGTTCTGTGTGGGAAGTTTGGCCCAATTCAATTGTTGGTAGAGTTCAGAATGCTCTTTCTTTGTAGATGAACTATAAATCCCAGCAACTACAACTCCGAAATGTCAAGGTCTATTTTCCCCAAACCCCACATTTGGGCATATTGAGAATTCATGCCAAGTTTGGTCCAGATCCATCATTGTTGAGTCCACAGTGCTCTCTGGATGTAGGTGAACTACAACTCCCAAAACTCAAGGTCAATGCCCACCAAACCCTTCCAGTATTTTCTGTTAGTCATGGGAGTTCTGTGTGCCAAGTTTGATTCAATTCCATCGTTGGTGGAGTTCAGAATGCTCTTTGATTGCAGGTGAACTATAAATCCCAGCAATTACAACTCCCACAGGACAAAATCAATACCCTCCCCCAATCCCACCAGTACTCAAATTTGGATGTATTGGGTATTTGTGCCAAATTTGGTCCAGCGTATGAAAATACATCCTGCATATCATATATAAATAATAATAATAAAAATAATAAACTTTATTTATACTCCGCCTCCATCCTCCCAAGTAGACTCGTGGCGTCTTACATAAGGCTACGCACATCAATACAGTAAACACAATCTAAACACAAAGAACACAACAGATAATCAAAAAATAAATTACATAAAATGTAAAACCATAGAATCATAGAATCATAGAATCAAAGAGTTGGAAGAGACCTCATGGGCCATCCAGTCCAACCCCCTGCCAAGAAGCAGGAATATTGCATTCAAATCACCCCTGACAGATGGCCATCCAGCCTCTGCTTAAAAGCTTCCAAAGAAGGAGCCTCCACCACACTCCGGGGCAGAGAGTTCCACTGCTGAACGGCTCTCACAGTCAGGAAGTTCTTCCTCATGTTCAGATGGAATCTCCTCTCTTGTAGTTTGAAGCCATTGTTCCGCGTCCTAGTCTCCAAGGAAGCAGAAAACAAGCTTGCTCCCTCCTCCCTGTGGCTTCCTCTCACATATTTATACATGGCTATCATATCTCCTCTCAGCCTTCTCTTCTTCAGGCTAAACATGCCCAGCTCCTTAAGCCGCTCCTCATAGGGCTTGTTCTCCAGACCCTTCATCATTTTAGTCGCCCTCCTCTGGACACATTCCAGCTTGTCAATATCTCTCTTGAATTGTGGTGCCCAGAATTGGACACAATATTCCAGGTGTGGTCTAACCAAAGCGGAATAGAGCATGGGTAGCATTACTTCCCTAGATCTAGACACTATGCTCCTATTGATGCAGGCCAAAATCCCATTGGCTTTTTTTGCCGCCACATCACATTGTTGGCTCATGTTTAACTTGTTGTCCACGAGGACTCCAAGATCTTTCCTTCCTTCCCCTTTTTTCTTCTTTCTTCCTTCTCTACCTCTTTCTTTCCTTCCTTCTCTATTTGCATTACTATTCATAACAGCAAGAAAATGACAGTTATGAAGTAGCAATGAACATAATTTTATGGTTGGGGGTCATCATAACATGATGAAGCGTATTAAGGGGTCGTGGCATCAGGAAGGTTGAGAACCAATGGTCTAAGGGCTTGTTTGGACCCTTCCACACAGCCAGATAACTCAGAATATGAAGGCGGAAAATCCCACACTACCTGCTTTGAACTGGGTTATCTGGGTCCACACTGCCCTATATTCCAGTTCAAAGCAGATACTGTGGGGTTTTACTCAGCTGCGTGGAAGGGGCCTACATCTCAAACTGCACAAAGGAACTTCACTGGGGAGAAGGAACTGAGTGGGGCGTGAGGAGCGGTGTTCTTGCAACCGAGCTTCCTGCCACACTTGGCAGATATGAATCAGCCCAGAGGCAGAATGGAAGGCTTCCTTCTGGCGAGGAGGCGCTTCTGAGGAGCCTCCCGCCTCTGAGGCCCGCTCCTTCGGAGGGCCCTTCTCCTCCCAGCCTCGCGGGGACTAACGGCTCGGCTGTGGCGAAAATGGTGGAGGTGAACCAGGCCTTCCTGCGCTCCGTGAGGGGCGGCCTCAAGATGGCGCGCATGGTAGGCCGCGCTCGCTCTCGCTTTGGCTTCCTCGGCCTTGAGGCGGGGAAGGCGCCAGGAGGAAGGAAGAGGCCTAGGCCAACTTGGGCCTTCTCTGCAAGTGTTTTGGACTTCAGCACCCACAATTCCTAACAGCTCCTCCCTTAGTCGCTTAAGGGGCTGAGGGGGAAAGGAAAGGGTCTGAGGCTGTTAGGGATTGTGGGAGTTGAAGTCCAAAACACCTGCAGGGAAGGCCCAAGTTGGCCCAGGCCTGCACTACACTGTTTCCAATCTAGTTTTCATACAGTTGTGTATAAGGGGACTAGTTCAAAGGAACAGACTGAGGCCCCTTCCACACAGCTGAATAAAATCCCACATTATCTGCTTTGAACTGGAATAAATGGCAGTTTAGACTCACATAACCCACTTCAAAGCGGATACTGTGGGGTTTTCTATATAAATAAAAATGTAATGTTCGTTTGTGGGATTAACAGAACTCAAAAACCACTGGGGGAATTGACACCAAATTTGGACACAAGACACCTAACGGTCCAATGTATGTTCCTCACTCAAAAAAAAACACTGAAAAACACAGCAGAAGGGACTTAAAAAGCCCCTAAATCTAAATGACAATACAGAAAACAGGGAGGGAAGGGGATAAAAAAAGAAAGAAAAGAAGAAAGAGAGGGGAGAAAGAAGGAAAGGGAGAAGGAAGAATGGAAACAAAGAGAGAAGGAAGGAAAGAAAGAGGTAGAGAAGGAAGAAAGAAGAGAAACGAGGAAGGAAGGAAAGTTAGAGAAGGAAAGAAAAACGAAGGAAGGAAAGAGGGAGCAAAGGAAGGAGGGAAGATGTAGAGAAAGAGGGAGGGAAGGAAAGAAGGAAAGAGAAGGAAGAAAAGAGAAACAGCAGAAGAGAAAAAAAGGGGGAAGGAAGGAAAGAGATAGAGAAGGAAGAAGAGAAGGAAAGACGTAAAGGAAGGAAGGAAAGAGGAAGTGAAGGAAGGAGGGAAAGAAGGAGAGAAAGAGGGAAGGTTGGCCACAGCAACGCGTGGCGGGTCCAGCTAGTTCTGTATAAAATCCCACATTGAACTAGATTATATGGCAGTGTGGACATAGGTCCCTTCTATACAGCTGTATAAAATCATTGTCTGCTTTGAACGGGTTTATACAGCTGTATAAAATCCTACATTATCTCTTCCACACAGCCATATAACCCAGAATATCAAGGCAGAAAATCCCACAATATCTGCTTTGAACTGGATTATCTGAGTTCACACTGTCATGTATTCCATTTCAAAGCAGATATGTACCAATGTGAGAGTTTATACAGCTGTGTGGAAGGGGCCTAAAAGAATCCAGTTCAAATCGGATAATGTGGATTTTCTGCTTTGATAACCTGGGTTATCTGGCAGTGTGGACTCAGATAACTCAGTTCTAAGCAGATCTTGTGGATTATCTGCCTTGATATTCTGGGTTATGTGGCTGTGTGGAAGGGACTTGCGGAAGAATCATACAGCATCGCTAAAGCACTCAGAGAAGACTTAAAACGATTCACCCAAAAATCGGTTTAAGCATACAGGCAGGGCCCTTCCACACAGCCATATCACCTAGTATAATAAGGCAGATCATCTACAATATCTGCTTTGAGCTGGGTTATCTGAGTCCATACTGCCATATAATCCAGTTCAAAGCAGATTAATGTGGGATTTTTTTAGAGGTGTGTGGAAGGGGCCTCAGAAACTAGAGCTGATGTGGTCTTTTGAATGCAATTTTATGAATCAGGGCCCCAAGTAAGTCCAGCGACTGGCCTAAAGACCAAGACACCAAGGGAAACACATTTTTCGTAGGCTGTGTAATAGTTCTAAGGGAAACAGCAGACATCAGCTCATCCAATGACTTCACACACAGCTGTTGTATTATCCCCCCCCCCCCCCGATAATTTAGTTCTTTAAAGTGTGGTAATTTCTGGTATTGCAGTTTATACACTGACATTTTTTCCACTTCAAAAAGAATGAACTGTAATTCCGACTTTTGGATTCCATTCAGAGCAGTAGTTCCCAACCTTTAATTGGAAGTACCCCACCTCAGCATCTCTAAAATCCCGACTCCCCCCCCCCCCTTTATGACATATCTATGTCCAAGTCCTTGAGTTGAGAAAATGCATGTTTGATGGGAGGAAATACTCATTGAATACATAGTGGATGTTTGAACTATCTGTCAGAAACATGGAATGTACCAAATTCTGTATACATGTGTCAGGGTTTTTAACTTAATGTGTTGTTGTTGAAGGCTTTCAAGGCTGGAATCACTGGGTTGCCATAAGTTTTCTGGGCTTTATGGCCATGTTCCAGAAACATTATCTCCTGATGTCAGAAGACAATGCTTCTGAAACATGGCCATACAGCCCGGAAAACTCACAGCAACTCAATTTTTAACTTAATTGATTAATTCAGCAACTTCCAGATGGATAGCTTGACAGGACTGGAAACTTTGTAGTATGACTGTATAGATGCCAAGTGAATGTTTTTTCTTTTTCTTTTTTTCCTTGCAGGCCTTAGCTTTCATGGCAACTGTTACTTTTGGTGTTGGTAAATCTCATGAAGCTTACCTAACACTTGCAATCATTGAACTTGTCATCAACTTCTTGTTCTTTTTATTGTATCTGCTTCATCTGCAAAGAGTACTCTCATTCTTATTTTGGCCCTTGGCTGTAAGTATTAATTTGCACACAGATGTACCTACTGCAGAAAGACAAAAGGCTGGGCTTGCTGTTAGCAAACTTGTAGAAGTATTTGTCTCTACTTTTGAAATACAGACAACCTGCAAATAACACTATATAACACAATTTTTGTTCCTGGGTTATAAATGCCATTTCCTAATTGGTTCTATCATAAAAATATAGAAAAGGTTTATTAAAAAGCTTTGCTTTTGAGGGACATGCTGCAGCACATTTTGCTATACTTTTTCAATGAATATCTCATAGAGTCTCAACCAGTTCAATATTGTTGAAATATGACGCTCCATGCAGTCATGCCGGCCACATGACCTTGGAGGTGTCTATGGACAACAGCGGCTCTTCTGTTTAGAAATGCACCACACCCTAGAGTCAGACATGACTAGACTTAATGTCAGGGGACAGCCTTTACCTTTTTTATGACCCTCCAACCTCTGTTTTAGGGCCCTTGCACACAGCCATATAACCCAGAATATCAAGGCAAATCCTACAATATCTACTTTGAACTGGGTTAGCCGAGTCCATACTGCCATATATTCCAGTTCAAAGCAGAAAATGTGGGATTTTATTCAGCTGTGTGGAAGGAGCCTAAAAGCCTCCAAGGAAGGAGCAGTTAACACTAAGGAGTACAGTAAGTGCCATCTCATGTCCCCTGGCCGACTATGTAAACAGTTGTGTTTGGTTCCATCTCAGAACCAGCCCAAATGTTTACAAAGGTCCAAAGTCGCTGTTTGCACTCATTTCCTGGGGGAAATTTGACCCAACCCGCAATTTTTGTTAATGCAGTTCAATGCTAATCCAGATCAGGTCTGTACATCTTGCAGCCATCACAAGTTCATACACCCTTTGGTCAGTGTAAATGTGCCTATATAGCCCTGTCTGAGTGTATTTGACTCCCAGATACATACTGTGTCTTCCAGACTGCAGTTGAAAATATACTTGTTAAAATGTAGGAATGATTTCCAGAAGGACTTCTAAGATTTAAGGCCTTTTCACACACTCCTGTTAAAATGTTTTATTCTGATTCCACTTTTAACTGCCATAGTTTCGCTTGATGGGACCTTGGAATTTGCAGTTTAGGTAGGGACATTTTGAATTCTCCATCAGAGAGTTCTAATGCTTCTCTAAACTACAAAGCACCATGGTAGTTCAAGTTGAATTATAGTGCTGTAATAGTATGAAAAAACAATTTGGAACCACAATTACTTAAATAACTTCAACATTTCAAATAATTTTCACAGTTTAAAAAAGTTAAGTTTTTAAACTGAACTTGTATTTCATTAAAGCAGCCTTGGGAACCTTGGGATGGAAGGGAAACGTGTATTTAAGGTCAATTGAGAAACAGGGAGGGAACCGTGTACATATCCCCCCTGTTATGCCACTGGGTGCTGGTCCATCTCCGAGCCCAATTCAGAGTGCTAGTTTTGACATATAAAGCTCTATATGGTTCGGGCCCAGCTTACTTGTCCGAATGTATCTGCCCCTATGTCCCACCTCGCAATTTAAGATCATCCGGGGAGGCCCTGCTCTCGCTCCCGTCAACAGCGCAAATGCGGCTGCCGGGGACAAGGAGCAGGGCCTTCTCAGCTGTGCCCCCCCCCCCCCCCCCGGCCTATGGAACACACTCCCAAAGGAGGTAAGACCTGCTCCCTCGCTCCTGACATTTAGAAAAAAATTAAAATCATGGTTCTGGGACCAGGCCTTCGGACAATAGATGTATGCAGCTTTTAGTGGGACAAGGACTGGAATGGTGACTCGACTGATGATATTGCTTTATGGTTTTAATAACTGTTTTGATATTTGATGATGTACTGTTTTTAATATGTTTTATGTTTAAAGTGTGGTTTTACTGTTGTAGTTGTAAGGCATTGAATTTTTGCCATTATCTATGTGTAAACCACTTTGAGTGCTGTATAAATGCTGTAAATAAATAAATAAGGGATTCCATATGGTTGGGACCACTACAAGTAAGGTCCATAACTGCTGTGCCTGCCAACTTCATAGATTGGTGGACACAATAGCAGAATATGGGTTGAGCCTCTTTATGGCATAGTACAGGGGTCCACAAACTTTTTAAATAGAGGGCCAGGTTATAATTTGAAGAAAAAAATGAATGACATCCTATGCAAGCTGCACATATCTTATTTGTAGTGTAAAAAACACTTAAAAACAATACAATAATTAAAATGAGGAACAATTTTAACAAATATAAATGTATTAGTATTCCAATGGGAAGTGTGGGCCTGCTTTTGGCTGATGAGATAGGATTGTTGTTGTTGTTGTTGTTGTTGTTGTGTGCTTTCAAGTCATTTCAGACTTAGGTTGACCTTGAGCGAGGGCCAGGTAAATGACCTTGGAGGGCTGCATCCAGCCCCTGTGCCTTAGTTTGAGGACCCCTGGCATAGAATATTGAACTGAGACACTGGAAAACGAGGATTAAAAGCCCCCCACCCTGCAAGAAACCCACTGGATGATCTTGGCATGTTATACTCTAGCAAGCCTGAGAGGAAGTCCAGGCAACCCCATCTTTGAACAAATATTGCCACAGACTCCTATGATAGTTTTGTCTTAGGATCACAGTAAGTTGAAGGCATACAACAGTCACAACAACAAATTGTATACAAATCCAAGATGTTCTTTGAAATAACATTTTAAATATATAAAAAATACATAACAAGTTCCCAACCATGAGCATGGACATCATAGAGCAAAATTCAGCAACTGTCTGTGAAATCCACTCACATATGAACTATGTCTGAGAGCCCCTCCACACAGCCATATATCTCAGAATATCAAGGCAGATAATCTACAATAATCTGCTTTGAATTGGATTATCTAGTTCTACACTGCCATATAATACAGTTCGATGTGGACTTTATACAGGTGTGTGGAAGGTGTGTGAGATCATTTTTCCTGATAGGAAAGGTATATCAGTGCAGTTTGAATTGAATGGCAATTTCACAAATGAGATGACTTGATGGGGCAATTTTGGAGGGGTGAAAAATGTGTGATGTTGAAACATAAACCTTAGTTGAACCTAGTTCCAGGTTTAAGAGATAAGATGATAAAATGCCATTCAGATAAAATGCTAATTCTGCAGCGTCTACATTACATTGTGGGCCACTGCATGAAATTTATTTAACATAACTAGTAGCTCTGAGAGGCCCCTTCCACACACCTGAATAAAATCCCACATTTTCTGCTTTGAACTGGGTTATATGGCAGTGTGGACTCAGATAACTCAGTTCAAAACAGATATTGTGAGATTTTGTGCCTTGATATTCTGTGTTATATGGCTGTCTGGAAGGGCCCTGAGTTGGGGAAACGAACAGGTGGATGGGCTTGATCCAAGCTAGTCAGTAGATTCAGTGGACTCTCAGCCAATGCTAAAGAATGCTAAATGCTGACACAAAACCAGAACCCCAAAATAGATGATTTCCTGTAGGTTTTGGTGTTCTTGCTCTCTTCACACTAACATTCAGCCTGTATATATCCTTTGAATATCACAGAAGGGCTTCTCAATAAGTGTGTGTGTGCACCATTTCCGCTATCTACATCCTCCCCACTCTCTCAGTGCCATTACCACAGAGGAAGCTGTTAAAATGAGCAATAAGAGTTTTCACTTCATACATCTTGAGGAGATAATATTACATCAATAAAAGCTTATGCTTATATTGCATCTTCTTTCTCTCAGTCTCGAAAGTACTGCAAGATCCCTTTGGATACTACTATTCAGACTAACACAGCTCTGTCTTTGAAGAGATTCCATACTTCCCATGTTGTCTCTAGTTTGATCCTGATATTAGCTGGTGGGTAGGGATAGGAAGTACGTACCCCACTCCATCCCCGTCCAAGACATTCTTGGGCTGCAAGTATCAGCAAGTACTCACTACTGGTTAGTCTGGTTACTGCTATTAGAAGTGTTGCCATCTAGGACCCTTTCCCACTTTATATCTACATCAAATATTTGAAGTAATTCATGTTCAAAAGATAGTCAGAGGGCAGGCAGGAAATTAATGACTCAGCCTATATTTCAATCTGCATCCCCAACCCCCCCAAAAAAACTACTTTAGCCTTCACTAATAGAGTATAATATTTAGATTTCGAAGGATTTACTTAGACAAGGATTATATAGAAGTGGTTTTTGCCCATTGATTCCTCTGAAATCCTATAGCACCTGGTTTTCATTGGCGATTTCTCATCGAAGTGCTGACCAGAGCTGGCTCTGCTAACTAAGCTTCAGAAATCAGATTGGACCTGGTCCCTTAGGATAGCTAGGTCCTTCGCTCCTCAAGGCTAAAAGTGTTATTTTTCCTGATATATATTGGGGATGTTCTTGTAGATAAGCCTGTGCCAACTATTTCTGTTCCAAAGTAGAAAATTATTTTATTATACCTCATTTGATATACATAACTATTATTTCTTAAACATCTGATATGCTAGTCATGTCAAAATCTTATTCAAAGACTTTCAGTATTTAATTGTTTGTGCTCTACTGATGGAAAATGCATTGGGTGCTATATTGTCATTTCCACGCTACTCATCTTCTGCTTTTAGCACAGTGTGAAAAGAGAACTTGGCAGTTTTGAAATCTGCTTGTTCTTCCACAGAATGATGAGTTCTTCCTCCTATTATAACATGTATATTTCAGCTTATCCACCAGTAAATTTAATTTCCATTTTAAATTATTTTTAAGTTGATTTTTTTAGAATTATACATTTTGTTTAAATAAAAAGAGCAGATAAATGTATTGAAAGTAATTGTTAAATAACAATGGGGGAATCAGTAGTCTGTGTGTTTGCTGTCTTATCTTTACATTGTTTCAACATATGGTGACTCTAAGGCGAACCTATTGTGGAGTTTTCTTGATAAGATTTGTTCAGAGGAGGCTTGCCATTGCCTTCTTTTAAGACTGAGTGAGTTCTTCCAAGGTCATCCAGTGGGTTAAACCCCTGTGCCGGCAGGACTGAAAACCAACAAGTTGCAGGTTTGAATCCAGGGAGAGGCGGATGAGCTCCCTCTGTCAGCTCTAGCTCCTCATGCGGGGACATGAGAGAAGCCTCCCACAAGGATGATAAAAACATCAAATCATCCAGACGTCCCCTGGGCACACCAGAAGCGACTTGCAGTTTCTCGGGTCGCTCCTGACACAAAAAACAAAACAAAACAAAAGAAAAAAACAGTATATTTCCGTGGCCATGCAGGGAAATACCGAGTTCCACAACCATAGTCCAGCACTCAGACCACTATACCAAACTGCCATTCTTGATAATTTTACCATGGCACAATTAATACATATATTTGGAACCGTTTCATTCTGCCCAAGCTTTGGTAATTTCTAATAGCAAACTCAGCTCTATATGTGCCTGTGTTCTTAAATAGTCAAAATAATGCTATCCATGTGTTGTCGAAGGCTTTTTTGAAAGTCCAGGGTGGGAGAAAGAACTTTTGTCTGTTGGAGGCAAGTGTGAATGTTGCAGTGAATCACCTTGATTGCAGCTTCAAGGCCTGGTTGATTCCTGCCTGGGGGAATCCTTTGTTGGGAGGTGTTAGCTGGCCCTGATCTTTTCATGACTGGAATTCTCCTGTTTCAGAGTGTTGTTCTTTATTTACTGTCCTGATTTTAGAGTTTTTAAAATACTATTTTCTGTTGAAATTGTTCACATGCTTATGGAGTTCAATGGCTTCTCTGTGTTGTCTGGTATAGTGGTTGTAAGAATGGTTCAGCATTTCCGTGTTCTCAAATAATATGCTGTTTCCAGGTTGGTTCATCAAGTGCTCTGCTATGGCTGACTTCTCTGGTTGAATTAGTCTGCAGCGCCTTTCATGTTCCTTGATTCATGACTGGGCAATGCAGCAATTGGGGGTCCCTATGTAAAAGGGAGAAAACCATAAAAATGAAAAAATCTGGCTACCAGTATTTTAAAAAACTCTAAAATCAGGACAGTCAATAAAGAACAACATTCTGTAAACAGGGGAATTCCAGAATGAAACAATAATGAAAAATGTTGAAGAGGGAGCTAGGAAATTTGACCCTACATACATATGTGGTGAGATTGTAAATATGTGAAAGATTTTTGGGAATTGGTTGTAAGGGAAATAGAAAATATTATGAATATTGAAATTAGAAGGAATCCAGTAGAAATATTACTTTTAATTAAAAGATAGGATGGGAACGGCAAGAGGGAAAAAATTAATGGACATGCTATTAACAGCAGCTAGATCAGTGATTCTCAACCTTCCTAATACTGTGAACCCTTAATACAGTTTCTCATGTTGCGAGGACCCCCAAACATTTTTCCCCGTTACTACGTCATAACTGTAATTTTGCTACTATTATGAATTGTAACGTAAATATCTGATATGGAGGATGTATTCACTGGACCAAATTTGGCACAAATACCCAATACGCCCAAATTTGAATACTAGTGGGGTTGGGGGGGATTGATTTTGTCATTTGGAAGTTGTGGTTGCTGGGATTTATAGTTCACCTACAATCAAAGAGCATTCTGAACTCCACCAACAATGGAATTGAACCAAACTTGGCACACAGAATTCCCATGACCAACAGAAAATACTGGAAGGATTTGATGGGTATTGACCTTGAGTTTTGGAGTTGTAGTTCACCTACATCCAGAGAGCACGATGAACTCAAACAATGATGGATCTGAATCAAACTTGGCACGAATACTCATTATGCACAAATGCGAACGCTGGGAAAACAGACCTTGGCATTTGGGAGTTGTAGTTGCTGGGATTTATAGTTCACCTTCAATCAAAGAGCATTCTGAACCCCACCAACGATAGAATTGGGTAAAACCTCCCACACAGAATCCTCATGATCAACAGAAAATACTGTGTTTTCTGATGATCTTTGGCAACCCCTCCGACACTCCCTCGTGACCCCCCCCCCCCCCCCCAGGGATCCCGACCTCCAGGTTGAGAAACACTGAGCTAGATTATTAATTGCAAAATATTGAAAAGGGGAAATGAAAATACAAATTAATGACTGGTATAAAGAAGTCTGGACAATGGCATTGAATGCTAAGCTAACATCAAACTTAAAAGTAAAGAAGGGATTATGGGGAAAACAACTTTGAAAGTATTTGGAGAGAGAAAAATAGAAAAGTGTTGGGGGGGAAAGATGGGAGTTTACCTCCAAATGAAGAATTGAACTTTTGGTGGGACTTTAGAAGAAGAGATGGCTGTGGAGAATAGGAGCACAAAGGTGAAAGAAAATAAAAGAGGGGAAAATGTATAGCATATGTCTATATAACTTTAATTTTTTTTAAAAATGGGGGGGGGGGGATTCCGATTCCCCATTTAGCTGTCGGATCTCTTCTGGCATGTCATTCCATAGTCGCTGGAGTAGCCGCCCCCCAGAGGACCCCAATGTCCTAAAGGACATATTGTAAAGGAAAAGGTGATTCTGTAGATAACCTGGACTGAAACCATGCAGGGCTTTAAAGGTCAAAACCAACACTTTGTACTTTGCCTGGAAACTAAGAAGTATATAAGATATAAGTATATTTTGTACTTTGACATTCCTGCTTATAGGGCCAGCCCTTTCATTATGCAGAATGAAGCATACTTATTAGGCCTCAGATTTGTGGTGTCCTATAAGGGCAGCAAATTCATATTTAATGTATGTATAATAGCCAGGAAAGAAGACGGCCACTTGTAGCATTTGTCTTCCACGGGTGCCAAGATAATGCAGAACTGGTATGCAAGTGAATTGTTTGTTGTATTTTTCAGGATGCTTTCAACTCCCTGGTAGCAGCGCTGTTTCTCTTCATTGCAGGCCTGTGTGGAATAATTAAAAAAGCCATTCCTGAAGATTTAATTGGAGGCGTAAGTAAGAGAGTCTGTGATAGCAGCAATACGTACAGATCACGTGCAATCCATTCACCAGGCCAGGCTTTGAAAACCTTTTTGTTGGTCTCATAAAGCTATCATTTCATCTCCTTTATCACAATAAATAGTCACCATCTGCATGTTTTGATATTTCTTGTTCTCTTGACCATAGCATTCCTTTGTTGTTGTTCATTCGTTCAGTCGTCTCCGACTCTTCGTGACCTCATGGACCAGCCTACGCCAGAGCTCCCTGTCGGCCGTTACCACCCCCAGCTCCCTCAAGGTCAGTCCAGTCACTTCAAGGATGCCATCCATCCATCTTGCCCTTGGTCGGCCCCTCTTCCTTTTGCCTTCCACTTTCCCCAGCATAATTGTCTTCTCTAGGCTTTCCTGTCTCCTCATGATGTGGCCAAAGTACTTCAACTTTGTCTCTAGTATCTTTCCTTCCAGTGAGCAGTCGTGCTTTATTTCCTGGAGGATGGACTGGTTGGATCTTCTCGCAGTCCAAGGCACTCTCAGCACTTTCCTCCAGCACCACAGCTCAAAAGCATCTATCTTCCTTCGCTCAGCCTTCCCTAAGGTCCAGCTCTCACATCCGTAGGTTACTACAGGGAATACCATGGCTTTGACTAGGCGGATCTTTGTTGCCAGTGTGATGTCTCTACTCTTCACTATTTTATCGAGACTGGACATTGCTCTCCTCCCAAGAAGTAAGCGTCTTCTGATTTCCTGGCTACAGTCTGCATCTGCAGTAATCTTTGCACCTAGAAATACAAAGTCTGTCACGGCCTCCACGGTTTCTCCCTCTATTTTCCAGTTGTCAATCATTCTTGTTGCCATAATCTTGGTTTTTTTGACGTTTAGCTGCAACCCGGCTTTTGCGCTTTCTTCTTTCACCTTGATTAGAAGGCTCCTCAGCTCCTCCTCGCTTTCGGCCATCAGGGTGGTGTCATCTGCATATCTGAGGTTGTTAATGTTTCTTCCAGCAATTTTCACCCCAGCTTTGCATTCCTAGGTACATTATAATTCACTGAACTATGCTTGGATCCTGATAATTAGTGATGGCGGCGCTCCATGCGGTCATGCTGGCCACATGACCTTGGAGGTGTCTATGGACAACGCTGGCTCTTCGGCTTAGAAATTGAGATGAGCACCACACCCCAGGGTCAGACGTGACTGGACTTAATGTCAGGGGACAACCTTTACCTTTACCTTTCCTCCTCAGACAGATAGCTGGTGGAGGGGGTCCAACCCAAGTTGATATCACAGGGTTGAAACCACTACCTCTACCATGGTCCCAATCCCTATTTCTCTTACTACAGAATCTTTAAAAAAGGAAAGAATGAAATGAAACAACAGCAATGGCACACTCCTTACTGTTACTAATGATGTTGAGACAAAGTAACTGTGAACGCAGTGGGATTTTGCAAGTTTTCTATCATCCATTCATAATTATTCTTATGCCAAGAGAGCTGGCAATTCACATTTTCTACAGTAAAATAGATTAAGGTTCCCCATTTGAAATCATATTTCATATTTGAAAGAGAATATAAGTTACTCTATATATTTGAGTATAAGTCAAGTTTTTCAGCCCCTTTTTTAGGCTGAAAAAGCCTCGGCTTATACTCAAATCAAAGTTATTTATCATTTTACTCTGTTGTTGTTGTTGTTGTTATTGCATTTATTAGTTTACAGTATTTATTATTATTATTACATTTATATGAATTTACTCTATTATTATTTCATTACATTTATTATTTTACTCCATTACTATTGTTATTACATTTCCATTATTTTTATTACTTTTATTATTTTACTCTATTATTATTGGAAGGATACGTAAGCACATTTACATTGAAGAAGGTTAGAATAATGGTTTAATCAGAGTTGGGCAGTATTATCTTAAATTACAGTTTTATGTAAACATTCAAAAACATTTAACCTACTGATGCCTCAATTAATGTAATTTTATTGGTATCTATTTTTATTTCAAAATTTACCAGTAGCATCTGCATTTCCCACCCTCGGCTTATACTCGAGTCAATACGCTTTCCCAGTTTTTTGTGGTAAAATTAGGTGCCCTGGCTTATATTCGGATGACTTATACTCGAGTATATACGGTACTTCAAGTTGACTGCATATATATTACTAGTCAAATCTAGTAAATCCATCTTTTAATCTCCTCTCTTGTTTCCCAAGTTGTATTCAATTTGACAACAGCCAGAACAGTCCTTGGAGCTAATTAGTATACTATAGCTAATGAAATCGAAGCAAGGGGAAATGGAAATGATCCCCAAAATTTTCAAAAAGTGAACAACAGTGGACTTACTTAGTTAATTAATTGAATAATTTTATTGAATTAATGTCTTCAGCGTCAGAAATTAAATATTTGAGCCAAACATTGACAAAACAGAGCTGTGGCTGTTCAGATAATATGGGTCAAAATTATAATAGTAACTACATGCAATGTTCAATAGATTTTAGAAGGATGGTGTAATCTGAGTGAATTTATTTTCATTTGCAGGTGTTTTTCCTGATTCTCTGTGCTCTTTGTATAGCCGATGCTGTGTTTCTCTTGAAGAATATTACTTTTAATAGACCCCCAACAAGTAGGGACATTATTCACAGATAGAAGAAACAACCCAACATTTAATTTGTAATCCATTTGGTACACCTCTTGAACTATAAGGCTGCTTCAGTCATATTTTCTGCATATTTTTCTAACAGGATAGAAGCATACTTTAGCCAGTCAAGCACTCCTGTTTATTCCAGCAGCAGAAAATGAAGCATGTTTTTATCTTTCCCATCAAAAATCAATGTGGTGTAAAAATACATTAACTTCAGATGGATTTTCCCCTTATTTTTAAAATATGCAAGGATTTAAATCTAATATATTCAACTGTCTAAACAATTTTAAATGACACTTTTCCTATGTGTTTTTATAAAACAGTTATAAATGTTACATTTCAAATGATTTGGAGATGTTCCGAAGTTTGTGAACTTTATGGTTTGTGTTAATTATTATTGTTTTCATTAAAAAGCTTTTTTCTAAGTAATGATGAATTCCAAGTGTGTATTGTCAAGCATGCTCTCTACTTTCCCCATGGATGAGAAGTATAAGGGCAGCACGGAAGGGTTTAAGCTCAAACTTTTGTACAGTGGCCCTTATTTCTCATGCTAGTGAGGTAATGCTCAAGATCCTGCAAGGAAGACTCCAGCAATACATGGAGAGAGAGTTGCCAGATGTTCAAGCTGGGTTTAGAAAAGGCAAAGGAACGAGAGACTAAATTGCCAATATCCGCTGGATAATGGAGAAAGGCAGGGAGTTTCAGAAAAAAAAACATCTACTTCTGTTTTATTGACTATTCTAAAGCCTTTGACTGTGTGGATCATAATAAATTGTGGCAAGTTCTTGGTGGTATGGGGATACCAAATCACCTTATCTCTCACCTGAGGAATCTGTATAAGGACCAAGTAGCAACAGTCAGAACTGACCACGGAACAATAGACTGGTTCAAGATTGGGAAAGGCGTGCGGCAGGGTTGTATCCTCTCCCCCAACCTATTCAACTTGTATGCAGAACACATCATGTGATGTGCGGGGCCTGATGAATGCAAGGCTGGAGTGAAAATTGCTGGAAGAAACATTAACAACCTTAGATATGCAGATGACACCACTCTGATGGCCTAAAGCAAGGAGGAGCTGAGAAGCCTTCTAATCAAGGTGAAAGGAGAAAGCGCAAAAGCTAAACAGTTAAACATAAAAAAACAAGATTATGATAACCGATTTAATTGATAACTGGGAAATAGAGGGAGAAAATGTGGAGGCAGTGACAGATTTTGTATTTCTAGGTGCAAAGATGACTGCAGACGCAGACTGCAGCCAGAAAATCAGGAGACGCTTACTTCTTGGGAGGAGAGCAATGTCCAATCTCGATAAAATATTGAAGAGTAGAGACATCCCACTGGCAACAAAGATCCACATAGTCAAAGCAATGCTATTCCCCGTAATCACCTACGGATGTGAGAGCTGGACCATAAGGAAGGCTGAGCAAAGGAAGATAGATGCTTTTGAACTGTGGTGTTGGAGGAAAGTTCTGGGAGTGCCCTGGACCGCAAGAATATCCAACCAGTCCAGACTTCAAGAAATAAATCCCGACTGCTCTTTGAAGGGAAGGATAGTAGAGGCCAAGATGAATTACTTTGGCCACATCATGAGAAGAAAGGAAAGCTTAGAGATGACAATTATGCTGGGGGAAATGGAAGGAAAAAGGAAGAGGACCAACCAAGAGGCAAGATGGATAAATGGTATCCTTGAAGTGACTGGCTTGACTTTGAAGGAGCTGGGGGAGGTGACGGCCGACAGGGCGCTCTGGCGTGGGCTGGTCTATGAGGTCACGAAGTGTCGGAAGCGACTGAACGAATGAACAACAACAACAACTGATTACATAAGGAGATGTATTGTCAAAGGCTTTTATAACTGGAATCACTGAGTTGTGAGTTTTCCAGGCTGTATGGCCATGTTCCACAAGTATTCTCCTGACGTCTGGTGCAGGCATCCTCAGAGTTGTGAGGTCTGTTAGAAACTAGGAAAATGGAGTTTTATATATCTGTGGAATGTTCAGGTTGGGAGAAAGAATTCTTGTCTGTTTGAAGTAGGTGTGAATGTTACAATTGGCCACCTTGATTAGCATTTAATGGCTTAGTCGTTTCAAGGTCTGGGGGAATCCTTTGTTGGGAGGTGATTAGCTGGGCCCTGATTGTTTCTTGTCCGGGATTCCTCAGTTTTTAAGTGTTGCTCTTTATTTACTTTCCAGATTTTAGAATTTTTAAAATACTGGTAACCAGATTTTGTTCATTTTCATGGTTTCGGCCTTTCTGTTGAAATTATCCAATGCTTGTGTATTTCGATGTCATGGTGGTTGTTAGATTGGTCCAGCATTTCTGTGCTCTCAAATAATATGCTGTATTCAGGTTGGCTTTGAAGCTGCAAGGCCATTAAGTGCTCATCAAGGTGGCCATTTGCAACATTCACATTTGCCCCCGGTGGCACAGTGGGTTAAACCCCTGTGCCGGCAGGACTGAAGACCGACAGGTTGCAGGTTCGAATCCGGGGAAAGATGGATGAGCTCCCTCTATCAGCTCCAGCGCTTCATGCAGGGACATGAGAGAAGCCTCCCACAAGGATGATAAAAACATCAAATCATCCAGGCGTCCCCTGGGCAAAGTCCTTGCAGACGGCCAATTCTCTCACACCAGAAGCGACTTGCTCCTGACACGACAAAAAAATGCCTCAAACAGACAGGAGTTCTTTTCCCACCCTGGACATTAAACAACTTTGTGATCACTTGCCTAGTTTCCAACAGATCTCTCAACCTCTGAGGATGCCGGCTGTAGATGTGGGTGAAACATCAGGAGAGAATGCTTCTGGAACATGGCCATACAGCCCAGAAAACTCACAGCAACCCAGTATTTGAGACCATAAAAGCCTTTGACAACACATTAAACAAATCTGTTTCTGCCCTTGTCAGTTTCTACATTAAAAGTGCCAAGTGCTTTTCAAATAATAATACTGCAGTGAAGACCTCCCACCCCTCTTCACAGGAAAACCGTTCCTGATTGTGTTTTTAAACAACTTAGTGATCACAGAATGGAAAACAAAGGCAAACCATTCTTGGTGAGACTGATTTTAAGGGTCTGATGGTATGTCTGAGCCAAAGTTCAACAGGAAAAGGGTTATATTTAGATGCATTGTTATCCCAATGTTTACTACTAAGTCAAACAAGTCTTGGATTAATGGTTTGCTCTTCCCCACAAAGAAAAGATCAGAAGAGTATAGTATTTTATCTACATCACTGCAACTATGGTTTGTCTTTAAAAAGCCATGAAAATGAACAAAATCTCGCTACTAGTATTAAAAAACTCTAAAACCAGCAAATTAAAACAGGAAGCAGACAGGCTTTGAAGCTGCAAGGCCATTCAGTGGTCATCAAGATAGCCAAGGGCAGATCGGGACAGCCAGGTCTTCAAATTCTTCCTAAAGACTGCCAGTGTGGGGGCCTGTCTAATGTCTTTGGAGAGGGTGTTCCAAAGTTGGGGGGCCACCACAGAGAAGGCCCTGTCCCTCATCCCCACCAAACGCGCCTGCGACGCAGGTGGGATCACGAGCAGGGCCTCTCCGGATGAACGAAGAGAGCGCGTGGGTTCATAAACGGAGATACGGTCACGCAGGTGGGCAGGTCCCAAACCGTTTAGGGCTTTGTAGGTGAGCACCTGCACCTTGAATTGGGCTCGGAAAATAAACGGCAGCCAATGGAGCTCCTTAAACAGGAGGGTTGACCTCTCTCTGTAAGGAGCCCCAGTTAACATCCTGGCCCCTGCCCGTTGGACTAGTTGGAATTTCTGAGCCGTTTTCAAAGGCAGCCCCACCGCACACCACACACTGCACTTGCCCTATAATCCTCGTATACCACCTGCCACATCAGCACTTTTAATCCTGTACCCATTACTCTGGCCTGGCCCAGTTTTTATTGTGTCTTGATGTACTGTTATTGTATGTCGTCAATATTGCTTTACTGTTTTTAATTTTGCTTTTGGTGTTATATTGTTGTGTTGTGTTTTGAGGCCTTGGCCTTTGTAAGCCGCATCGAGTCCTTCGGGAGATGCTAGCGGGGTACAAATAAAGTTAATAATAATAAATAATAATAGAGTGCATTACAGTAGTCCAGTCTAGAGGTGACTAAGGCATGGACCACACCGGCCAGATCAGCCTTCGCAAGGTACGGTCGCAGTTGGTGCACGAGTCTCAATTGTGCGAAAGCCCTCCCGGACACCGCCGACGCCTGAGCCTCAAGCGTAAGCGATGAATCCAAGAGGACACCCAAATTCTGGACCTGTGGCTTCTGGGGGAGTGTAACCCCGTCCAATACAGGTTGCCACCCTATGCCCCGGTCAGGTTTACCATCGACCAGGAGGACCTCTGTCTTGTCGGGATTGATCTTCAGCTTGTTCCTCCTCATCCAGATAGACACAGCGGCCAGGCACTCGGCCAGGACCCAGGAGGCCTCCTTGGAGTTGGGTGGAAATGAGTAATAGAGTTGTGTGTCATCTGCATAGAGGTGGCACCTAACTCCAAAACTCCGGATGACCTCTCCCAGCTGTTTCATGTAGACAGGGGTGGCTCAACCCATTACGCAAAGTATTCGCAGTATAGTTGATTTTGCCCAGGGGCGCTCTTGAGGTGCTCTTGGGGGAAAATAGACTTTGACATATGCGAGTTGTAGTTACTGGGATGTATAGTCCACCTACAATCAAAGAGCATTCTGAACTCCACCAATGATGGAATTGAACCAAATATGGCACACAAAACTCCCATGACGAACAGAAAATATATATCAATGATTGGTTGGGGGGGGGGGGGCAAAATACTGTTTGCTTACCATTGAAAATTACCTAGGGCCGCCTCTGCATGTAGATGTTAAAGAGCATGGGAGAAAAAATAGAGCCTTGCGGGACCCCACAGGTTAAAGGCCAGGGGTCCGAGCAGGCATCTCCCAGCTTCACCATCTGGGATCGACCCTCCAGGAAGGATCGGAGCCAGGACAGAACTGTGCCCCTGAGACCCATCCCAGAGAGTCGACCCAGAAGGATACCATGATCGATGGTATCCAAAGCCGCTGAGATGTCCAAGAGAACCAACAATGTTCCTTGGTCGTTTGGTGGTTTCAATTCCCCATGACTTTGACACAAAGATGTCATGAACCAATGCCTTCTGTGCATGGTGCTCTTCTGTCCTCCTTGCTGGGGAGAGAAGGGCCCAGGTGTGACTCCCAGAAGCAGAAAGGGGGAAAGATGGCCGAAGAGGAGCCCAGCTGCAGCCTGGATGCATCTGGAGGGAGGGAGGGCTGGCTCTGCCCTGGACTTGCCCCCGCCCTTCTCTCTCTGTGTCTCTCTGTGTGTGTGTCTCTATGGGGCGGGGTGGGGGGCGTTCCTTTGGGGCGGGGGCTGAAGGCACGGATCCTCTGCTTCCCAAAGAAAGCCATGGAGCGGGCCGGGAGCGAAGAAGAGCCCGAGGGGCCCCAGGCAGTGCCTCCGGGGGCGCGCCTCCTCCTCTCCGCCAAGGGCTTTCTAGGCTCCCACAAAGGACGGCTCCTTCTGGCTCAGGCGGTAAGAGGGGCGTGGATGTGGAAGCAGGGAGCCCCCAGCGCCTGTCCTTCCTTCCTTCCTTCCTTCCTTCCTTCCTTCCTTCCTTCCTTCCTTCCTTCCTTCCTTCCTTCCTTCCTTCCTTCCTTCCTTCCTTCCTTCCTCCTCTTTCTTGGTTTGCCTTACAGAGAAAAAAAAAGGCGGGGCCCTTACTTTCTCATCACACTAAAGAGAAAAAATCCACTTAAAATCCGGTTTCTGCCTCCTGCACAATTTTGGAGTTTGTAGTTTAGGGAGGCTGTAAAGCAGTGGTTCTCAACTTTCCCAATGCCACAACCCCTTCAAACAATCCCTCGTGGATTTCTATCCCAGAGCTATGGATCCATAAGTGATTGGTTTTCATGAAGGCTATGAATTCACAATTGTGGTATCATTTCATAAACACTCCCCAGCCCTACTTTAACAGTCACCAGATGCTGCAAGCCATGGAAGTCTGTCACTACTGAACAGTGGAATAGACTGCTGGAGTGGAATCCAGATTTCCTTCTTTGGAACCCTTTAAACCCATGTTTCTCAACCTTCCTAATGCCATGAACCCCTTAATACAGTTCCTCATAGAATCATAGAATCAAAGAGTTGGAAGAGACCTCATGGGCCATGCAGTCCAATCCCATTCTGCCAAGAAGCAGGAATATTGCATTCAAATCACCCCTGACAGATGGCCATCCAGCCTCTGTTTAAAAGCTACCAAAGAAGGAGCCTTCTCCACACTCCGGGGCAGAGAGTTCCACTGCTGAACGGCTCTCACAGTCAGGAAGTTCTTCCTCATGTTCAGGTGGAAACTCCTTTCTTGTAGTTTGAAGCCATTGTTCCGCGTCCTAGTCTCCAGGGAAGCAGAAAACAAGCTTGCTCCCTCCTCCCTGTGGCTTCCTCTCACATATTTATATATGGCTATCATGTCTCCTCTCAGCCTTCTCTTCTTCAAGCTAAACATGCCCAGCTCCTTAAGCCGCTCCTCATAGGGCTTGTTCTCCAGACCCTTGATCATTTTAGTCGCCCTCCTCTGCACACATTCCAGCTTGTCAATATCTCTCTTGAATTGTGGTGCCCAGAACTGGACACAATATTCCAGGTGTGGTCTAACCAAAGCGGAATAGAGCATGGGTAGCATTACTTCCCTAGATCTAGACACTATGCTCCTATTGATGCAGGCCAAAATCCCATTGGCTTTTTTTGCCATCACATCACATTATTGGCTCATGTTTAACTTGTTGTCCACGAGGACTCCAAGATCTTTTTCACACGTACTGCTCTCAAGCCAGGCATTGTCCCCCATTCTTTGCATTTTGTTTTTGAAGGCTATGAATTCACAATTGTAGTATTATTTCATAAACACTCCCCAGCCCTACTTTAACAGTCACCAGATGCTGCAAGCCATGGAAGTCTGTCACTATTGAACAGTGGAATAGACTGCTGGAGTGGAATCCAGATTTCCTTCTTTGGAACTCTTTAAACCAGTGTTTCTCAGCCTTCCTAATGCCATGAACCCCTTAATACAGTTACTCATGTTGTTGTGACCCCCAAACATAACATTATTTTCGTTGTCATTTCATAACAGTCATTTTGCTACTGTTATGAATCGTCAGGTTGTATTTTCATTCATTGGACCAAATTTGGCTTGAATACCCGATACGCCCAAATTTGAATACTGGTGGGGTTATGGGGGGCGGGGGATTGATTTTGTCATTTGGAAGTTGTAGTTGCTGGAATTTATAGTTTATCTACAATCAAAGAGCATTCTGAACCCCACCAACGATAGAATTGGGACAAACTTCCCACACAGAACCCACATGACCAACAGAAAATACTTACAGATACTTACAATCAAAAAGCATTCTGAACTCCACCAAAATTGGAATTGAATCAAACTTGGTACACAGAACTCCTATGACCAACAGAAAATATTGCAACATATACCCTATAGGACATTTAAAATGCATTAAGAATGGCTGTCATAGGTGTTCACTTAAAATGTATCATAGCAGCCATGAGGCAGAAATGAGTTAGCCAGCATTCCGATGAAATTTTTTTAAGTGTCCTAGTCCTAGACACTTTTGTACTGTGGTGCTGGAGGAAAATGCTGAGAGTGCCTTGGACCGCAAGAAGATTAAACCAGTCCATCCTCCAAGAAATAATGCCTGGCTGCTCACTGGAGGGAAGGATAGTAGAGGCAAAGATGAAGGACTTTGGCCACATCATGAGAAGGCAGGAAAGCTCGGAGAAGACAACGTTGCTGGGGAAGATGAAAGGAAAAAGGAAGAGGGGCCAACCAAGGGCAAGATGGATGGATGGTATCCTTGAAGTGACTGGCTTGACTTTGAAGAAGCTGAGGGTGGTGACGGCCGACAGGGAGTTCTGGCGTGGGCTGGTCCAGGAGGTCACGAAGAATGAATAAACGACAAAAAGTCCTCCTCTCCATGTACATAGGTGCATTTTCAATAGCTTTTTTTAAAGGAGAGGAGGGTGCAGGGCGTTCTTATTTCTTTAGGGAGGAATTTCCAGAGATAGGGAGCGATCACGGAGAAGGCCCCCTCTCTCATCACCACCAGCTGTGCTTGAGATGGAGGTGGAACTGAGAGCAGGGCCTCCTCTGATGACCACAGTGAACAAGATGGCCTATATGGGGAGATGTGATCAGACAAATAGCCTGGACCCAAACCATTTAGGGCAGTGGTTCCCAACCTGTGGGTCCCCAGGTGTTTTGGCCTACAACTCCCAGAAATCCCAGCCAGTTTACCAGTTGTTAGAATTTCTGGGAGTTGAAGGCCAAAACATCTGGAGACCAACAGGTTGAGAACCACTGATTTAGGTTTTTATAGGTAACAACCAGCACTTTGTATTTTGCCTGGAAGCAAACTGGCAACAAGTGGAGCTGCCATAGCTTGGGAGTAGTTCTCTCCGTGTACGGGTCCCCAGCTAATAACCTGGCTGCCGCTCTCTGAACTAGCTTCTGAACTATCTTCAAAGACAGCTCCATGTAGAGAGTGTGGATGTCATCTTTATTAATGACTTAGATGAAGGGTTAGAAGGCATGATCATCAAGTTTGCGGACGACACCAAATTGGGAGGGATAGCCAATAGTCCAGAGGACAGGAGCAGGATTCAAAACGATCTTGACAGATTAGAGAGATGATTGGCCAAAACTAACAAAATGAAGTTCAACAGTGACAAATGCAAGATACTCCACTTTGGCAGAAAAAACAAAATGCAAAGATACAGAATGGGGGACAATGCCTGGCTCGAGAGCAGTACATGTGAAAAAGATCTTGGGGTCCTCATAGACAACAAGTTAAACATGAGCCAACAATGTGATGTGGCGGCAAAAAAAAGCCAATAGGAGTTGGCCTGCATCAATAGGAGCATAGTGTCTAGATCTAGGGAAGTCATGCTACCCCTCTATTCCGCCTTGGTTAGACCACACCTGGAATATTGTGTCCAGTTCTGGGCACCACAATTCAAGAGAGATATTGACAAACTGGAATGTGTCCAGAGGAGGCTGACTAAAATGACCAAGAGTCTGGAGAACAAGCCCTATGAAGAGCGGCTTAAAGAGCTGGGCATGTATAGCCTGAAGAAGAGAAGGCTGAGAGGAGATATGATAGCCATGTGTAAATATGTGAGAGGAAGCCACAGGGAGGAGGGAGCAAGCTTGTTTTCTGCTTCCCTGGAGTCTAGGACGCGGGACAATGGCTTCAAACTACAAGAGAGGAGATTCCATCTGAACATGAGGAAGAACTTCCTGACTGTGAGAGCTGTTCAGCAGTGGAACTCTCTGCCCTGGAGTGTGGTGGAGACTCCTTCTTTGGAGGCTTTTAAACAGAGGCTGGATGGCCATCTGTCGGGGGTGATTTGAATGCAATATTCCGGCTTCTTGGCAGGGAGTTGGACTGGATGGCCCATGAGGTCTCTTCCAACTCTATGATTCTATGTGACTAAGGCATGGGCTACCATGGCCAAGTCAGGCATCCCAAGGTATGGGCGCAGCTAGCGCACAAGTTTTAACTGTGCAAAGGTGCTCCTGGCCACCACTGACAGCCAGGGTTCCAGAATCAGCGATGAGTCCAGGATCACCCCCAGACAGCGGACCTGTGTCTTCAGGGGGATTGCGATCCCATCCAACACAGGCTGTAATCCCACACCTTGGTCCACCTTCCGACTGACCAGGAGTACCTCTGTCTTGTGTGGAGTACCTCTGTCTTTCAACTTGTTAGCCCTCATCCAGTCCATCACTGATGAGAGGCACTGGTTCAGGACCAGAACGGCATCCTTGGCTTTTGGTAGAAAGAAGTAATAGAGTTGGCTGTTGTCTGCATAAATTTGACACCGAATTCCAAAACTCCAAATGATCTCTCCCAGCACTTTCATGTAAATGCTAAACAGCATGGGGGACCGAATTGAGGGACTCCACTGGCCACAGGCATTATCTCAAGGAGTTATGTTTTCAGAGGGAGTTTGCCTTTTCCTTCCTCCGAGACTAGGAGAACGTGATGCTTCAGATCGTCCGGTGGATTTCAATGGCCAAGGAGGGATTTGAACCTGGGTCTCCAGAATCGTCCTCCAACGCTCAAACCGTTGCATTACACTAGCTTTTGGGGAGACCCAGAGACAGCCCTAGGTAATTTTCAACAGTAAGCAAACAGTATTTTGTTGCCACCCGCCCCCAACCAATCACAGATATATATTTTCTGTTCATCGTGGGAGTTCTGTGTGCTATATTTGGTTCAATTCCATCATTGGTGGAGTTCAGAATGCTCTTTGGTTGTAGGTGAACTATACATCCCAGTAACTACAACTTGCGTATGTCAAGGTCTATTTTCCTCCAAGAGCGCCTCAAGAGCGCCCCTGGGCAAAATCAACTATACTGCAAATGCTTACTTTACGTAATGGTTGAGCCGCCCCTGGGGAGACCACAGATCCCACTCAATTTCCATCCTTTCCTTCAAACATCTGCCCTGTCCTTCAACCCTTTCTTACATCTCTAACACATCTAAAACACACTGTGATGATGAAATTAGATTTTCTCAACCTCCATGATACTACTCTTGTTGCTATCTTTTGCAGAAGAGAAATCACTTCTATGTTCTAAATAAAGCACATTGCGGAACTGTTTCAAAACAGCCCGCAAAAAATAATATAAAAACTCTTTGTTTTGTAGCTGATTTGCATTGGCTGCTTTGCAAGATTTCCTAAATTTTAGATAGTGAGATTTTGTTTCAACGGTCAATGAAAAGAAAATCACCTCCTTTGCTTCCAAGTGTCTCTCTTGCAGCGCAGTCCGATGCATGTTTACTCTCTGAATTCTGTATCTCAGGGGGGATGGCTTGAGATCTCTGGTCCCATCTACACTGCCATATAATGCAGATCACTGTAGTTAAACTGTGTTTATATGGCAGTGTAGATGCAGCCAGTCACTTCCTCTCATCCTGGTTGAGCATACAAGGGTGTGCAGGTACAACTGTACCAGGAGCTCCTATTTTGTTTGCTTTGCATTGAATGTTTGTTGTAGTCCTAAGTTTCAGGGACTCTGCAGATAGGTGGCTTCTTTTGGCTGCAATCATAGGGCAAGCCACCTGTCAATTATAGTTAGGTTCCCTGGTCCCGCCCCCTTTTGGGTTTTTGGAGGGAATAGGTGCCATTTTGGGTTCAGTCCACACAGAGAAGCTTTCCATGCAGGACATAATACTAAGAGCTCCTGTAGAAAGCTTCGTCTTCTACAGCTTGGCCGGGGAGAAAGGTCCTGTAGCTTGGCCGAGGACTATACAGCCTTACAGCTCCTTTGCTGAGGGACTTCAGCCAGCCATCACCGAAACCTGAACTCCTTTTTTCCTCTGGAAGTCTACAAAGCTCTGCTTGGTAAGGGTACCTCGTGGAAGCCAGAAGTAATTGGTACCGGGTGAAGGGCCTCCACGCCAACAGAGGTAAAGACAGACTGCCCAGATTAGAAGTTAAGGATTTCCCCATTAGTTAGTATACAGTTATGAAGATAGTGCCCATTCCCTGTGGACAAGATTGAGAGAGAGCCAAATAGACTGTTAAGAAAGCCTTAAAGTACCTGTTTGTTTTCAATAATAAATAACTTTGTTGAACCTTTACGCAATCTAAAGACTCTGTTTTAAGGAAATCCAAGGGCCTTTAATCTGAGGCAGCCCCGGCATCCCGCTGAGCACACAGAATTTATGTCCTGTCTACAGTCTTATGCACAGGCCCAGCGTGCGACAGCACAAAGGGCCTTATCTATATTGCCACTTAATGCAGATGTAATTGCATTATATGGTCAGTGTAGACCTGGCATGGGCAAACTTAGGCCCTCCAGGTGTTTTGAATTCCAACTCCCACAATTCCTAATAGCCTCAGGCCCCTTCCTTAGTTGCTTAAGCAACTGAGGGGGAAAGGAAAGGTCTTGAGGCTTTAAAAAAAAGGAATTGTGCGAATTGGAGTTCAGAACACCTGGAGGGCCTAGGTTTGCCCATGCCTGGTGTAGACTCAAATAGAATAGTCTGTCTCCTGTCCCTATAGGCTAACTGTCTGTGCCTTCCTTTGTCTTGCACAGGTGCTGTCCTTCATCATCTTCATCTGTTATATTGCCTCCGACGCTGCATCTTTCTTGACGGTCCCCTTGTTGACCTTTGTGTTGGCTCTCTGCTTTTTCTTTGCCTATTCCTTGAGGCTTAACGACAAGTTCAAAGCAATCTACTGGGTTTTGGCGGTAAGTAGACCAAGCAGTGGCATCAACAGTGTATGCGTGTGTCTCTGTGTCTATGTCGCCCAAGCATGTAGTGTCGCATTTCTCAACCTGGGGGTCAGGACCCCTGGGAGGGGGTCATGAGGGAGTGTCAGAGGAGTCACCAAAGACCATCTGAAAACACAGTATTTTCTCTATTGTCAAAGGCTTTCATGGCCGAAATCACTGGTTTGTTGTAGTTTTTTCGGGCTATATGGCCATGTTCTAGAGGCATTTTCTCCTGACGTTTCACCTGCATCTATGGCAAGCATCCTCAGAGGTAGTGAGGTCTGTTGGAACTAGGAAAAAGAGGTTTATATATCTGTGGAATGACCTGGGTGGGGCAAAGGACTCTTTTCTGCTGGAGCTAGGTGTGAATGTTTCAACTGGCCGCCTTCATTAGCAATTGATGGCCTGGCAGTGTCTGGCTCCAACAGACAAAAGTTCTTTGTCCCACCCTGGTCATTTCATAGATATATAAACCCATTTTCCTAGTTCCAACAGCCCACTGTTGTGGCTGAGTTTGATTCTGAGTCTGAACCTGAACCCTGTGGGTCTTGTGAGCCAGAGTGCCCTGCTGAAGAGGATGATGGGATTCCAATTTCTGGGCCCGTGTCTGTGCCTGTCTCAGACAATGCAGCAGGAGAGACAAGTCAGTTCTCAAGGGAAAAGAATGCCAGTGAGCTAGATAATGGCCAGCTGGAGTTGTCTTCGCCTGCTCAGCCTTCCCACGGTGATTTGGTCCAGCTGAACCAAACTGATAAGGAGAGCACTGAAGATACTGAATTAATGAGCAGGCATGAACACTTAGATTGGAGGGCCAGGAGGAGTTCTCGTTTAGCTATTAAGAAAGAAGCCAAGTCTGTCAAGGGTCAGTGCAATGCCTTCATGGTTGCTAAGGGTATTTAGGTCTCTGACAGACAAAGAGAAATTGTCAGTTCAACGTGGCTCTTTCCATGCAAGCTTCTATGGGATTAATCTTGGCTTTAAGCAGCACGCTTTTGGTTTCCTGATTCTGGGATTTTGGATCTTGTGTTTCACTGTTTTACCATGGACTCTTGCTTGGTCATTGCCTAAAGGATCATGCTTCATGTTTTTGCCTTTGGAATTTGAGAACTGTGTCTTTGCATTTAGCCTTTGTCTTTGGAACTTTACATTGCTTACTCTATGTTTTGACTTTGTTTTTCCTCTAAACTACAAAATCTACAGCTCTGGTGTGGTGGTGTTTTGGGAGCAAAGTGAAGCCTACTCAGAGTTGCAACACTCATTACCTCTGAGGATGCTTGCCATAGATGCAGGTGAAACGTCAGGAGAGAATGCCTCTAGAACATGGCCATATAGCCCAAAAAACCACTACAACAACCCACAGTATTTTCTGTTGGTCATGGGGGTTCTGTGTGGGAAGTTTATCCCAATTCTATCGTGGGTGGGGTTCGGAATGCTCTTTGATTGTAGGTAAACTATAAATCCCAGCAACTACAACTCCCAAATGACACAATCAATTCCCCCCCAACCCCACCAGTATTCAAATGTGTGTGTACTGGGTATTTGTGCCAAATGTGGTCCAGCGAATGAAAATACATCCTGCATACCAGATATTTACATTACGATTCATAACAGTAGCAAAATTACAGCTATGAAGTAGTAACGGAAATGATTTTAGGGGTTGGGAGTCACCACAACATGAGGAATTGCATTAGAAAGGTTGAGAAAGAGTGATGTAGTGTGTGATGATTGAGTCCTTGCTCAGAAGCCTATTAGCTGCAGCTAATAGTTATTCCTGAAAGTGACCACTAGGTGCCGCTGTGCTCCCAAATAAATGCCCTGCTTGGTGATTGAAGCTGGAGGAATGCAACAAGGAGGCAAGGGAAGAATGCAAAACTGACCTCAGTATATTCCTCCCTTTAGTGTTCATGACTTCCCATCAGGCCTCTGATTTCTCTGAGTCATAGAGAGTGCAATGTCCTCAGCATCTAGACATGCAATTATCAGTGATCGGGGTTGTTCTAGTCATTGGCAGTGGAAACTAACTAACTTGCCCGTCGTAAGCTTTCCTTATGGAATTTTGCAGCATATTTAACAGAAACTTGGGAGGGACATTAAAAGTGAAAGTTAAACAGACTTTAAGGCCTTTTCTACATGCCAAATAATCCAGATTATCCAAGTAAATAATCCTCATTATCTCCTTTGAGCTGGATTATGAGTCTACACTGTATAGAATCATAGAATCATAGAGTTGGAAGAGACCTCATGGGCCATCTAGTCCAATCCCCTGCCAAGAATCAGGAATATTGCATTCAAATCACCCCTGACAGATGGCCATCCAGCCTCTGTTTAAAAGCTTCCAAAGAAGGAGCCTCCACCACACTCCGGGGCAGAGAGTTCCACTGCTGAACGGCTCTCACAGTCAGGAAGTTCTTCCTCATGTTCAGATGGAATCTCCTTTCTTGCAGTTTGAAGGCGTTGTTCCGTGTCCTAGTCTCCAGGGCTTGCTCCCTCCTCCCTGTGGCTTCCTCTCACATATTTATACATGGCAATCATATCTCCTCTCATCCTTCTCTTCTTCAGGCTAAACATGCCCAGCTCCTTTAACCGCTCCTCATAGGGCTTGTTCTCCAGATCCTTGCAATATAAGCAGATCATCTAGGATCCCCCAGTTGCACAGTGGGTTAAACCCTTATGCTGGCAGGACTGAAGACTGACAGGTCGCAAGTCTGAATCTGGGGAGAGTGCGGATGAGCTCCCTCTGTCAGCTCCAGCTCCCCATGCGGAGACATGAGAGAGGCCTCCCACAAGGATGGTAAAACATCAAACATCCAGGTGTCTCCTGGGCAATGTCCTTGCAGACAGCCAATTCTCTAACACCAGAAGCAACTTGCAGTTTCTCAAGTCACTCCTGACACACACACACACAAATCTGGGTTTTATATGGCAATGTGAAGGGACCAAAGTGTGTCAATAGGCAAGTACAGGCAGATTCTCAAACAGTGATTATCCCTTTCAAGCAGAGCTTGGAAAAAAGTGTAACTAGTAAAACTTGAACAGGAACATAGAAAATTTCCATAAAAAACTCAGGCTTAGCTTTGCACTCTAATGCAGCATTGCCTGAATCGACCTTAAGGTAAACAACTTGTTGCTTAATAGACACCCATAAATCATTCCTTTTCCCATGATTTTACTTCACAATTTTCCCATGTAATCTCTCCGAACAATGCAATCTATTTTTGGCTCCAATTTGATCTCCGTAGCTGCAGGTGGGTTCTCATGGGAACCCTCTTTATCACTGAGCTCTTCACTCGTTTCCTTACCAGCTGTTGCTACTTCTGCCTCCCCGAATGCCCTTGAGGCCCTGTACTTTCTCAGCCAGTTTTCTTACAGAGAGAATCATTATTTCTCAGACTTGAGAGTCCATCACTTTGTGCCACAGGAAAGCTTACAGTCCTCTCTAAATCATCAGTTAAACTATCATCTGGTGGCTTGAGCTACAACGGGGTTCTATTGGATTTGTGTTTGGGCGCTGCATTTGGTGGTCCCTATGTAGACTTGTCCACAGCTGCATGGTATGGAATCAAGGAACATGAAAGGCACTGCAGACTACTTCAACCAGAGAAGTCAGCCATAGCAGAGCACCTGATGAACCAGCCTGGACACAGCATATTATTTGAGAACACAGAAATGCTGGACCACACCAACAACCACCATGTCAGACTACACAGAGAAGCCATTGAAATCCACAAGCATGTGGACAATTTCAACAGAAAGGAAGAGACCATGAAAATGAACAAAATCTGGCTACCAGTATTAAAAAACTCTAAAATTACAACAGCAAAACAGCAGAGAGGAAACAACCAGGCACATCTTAACACCTCTCAACAAAAGATTTTCCCAGGCTCAGCCAGGCCTTCAAATGCTAATGAAGGTGGTCAGTTGAAACATTCACACCTAGCTCCAGCAGAGAAGAGCTCTTTGCCCCACCCCAGCCATTCCACAGATATATAAATCCATTCCAGCAGACCTCACTACCTCTGAGGATGCTTGCCATAGATGCAGGTGAAACGTCAGGAGAAAATGCCTCTGGAACATGGCCCTATAGCCCGAAAAAACCCACAAGAACCTAGTGATTCCAGCCATGAAAGCCTTCGACAATACATTGAACATTCCTTATGTTAAGAAGGAAGTCAACACAAGCCTTGTGTTTGTTAACACCAATCAAGAAGATCAACATCTGGCCAGGAAACTGAGATGGATCCAGGATGGAAGACGTCTATCATTAATTTACAACTTTGGGACCACATCAACAGAATATTCCTATAAAAGACTCAGTCTAATAATGCTCAAAGTGTGACAGACCTGAGGAGTCTGGTTCACCTGTTACGCTCTGCTCCATGGGAAGGAGAGAGATGGTGTACCTATGGATAGTGGCAGATCTGCAAGAAAGCAGTCTGGTCACTTTGGGGCTTCTTTCTCAAGGGAAGAGGAAAAAGTGCGCTTTTGGAGTCTTAGATTTTGTGCAGGGAGTCAGGTTCTGCTGTAGGGAAAACAGAGATCTGGTCCTTGGCATTGTTCTTAGGGAAAGAAGTTGGTGTTTTGAAGTTTTGGCGTTATGGAAGTTATGGAACTCTGCTTTGGCAGGCTGCAGGAAAGCAGGGTCTGGCCTAAGAGGTGCTTCTCCAAGGAGGGAGAAAAGGATATGGCAATATTTTGGATGCATGTGGATGAATGTGTGTACATGTGTATGAATGTTGAGTGAAAATTTAATTCCCCTTTGTTTGTTTGTTAACTAATGTAATTGTAAATCCAATGTAGTTGCATAGAATCTGTATGTTTGTATGTCCAGTGTCATTCTTTGTCTAAATGTTTTTCTGTAATTTGATATACCCTCTCACACTGGAAATTGCAATAAAAAGAACCTATGCGTCAAAATTATTGAAAAGTCATTCATGACAGTTACGTGTAGTGTGTTGACTTAAATTATCATTGTATGCTGTTTATAGCTTCCTCCCCAATATTCTTTATTTTGCAGGATTTCTTATGCGGTATCATCGCTGCAATTATCTATTTCGCCATATCCATTGCTGCAGTCTCAAAATATTCCGACACGGCATCCAAAGCTGCAGGAGTAAGTTGATCTATTCAGACGGGTTCCAATTCAGATCCTTGGCCTTTCCGATGTTTTGGGGCATCAGCCAAGTGATATGTGTTGAGCGAGTGGACTTATTGACAAAAGACTCTCCCCATAAATGTACGACAGAGTAACTTACTAGCAGCAGCATGACCCAGCACCAGTAGCCAAAAGTGATAAAAAGGAACAAAAACACAGGCCAATGTTATCTCTTTCTTTGTCACATTGCCAGGGCTCTGCTTTATTTAGGTAGAGATTAATCAAACTCCCAGTTTTATCAAACAGTTTAATTAAAACAGCACTTACTTGCTGGTTGTTTTAATAGATCAAAACATAAAACATAAAGATAGCACTCAGCTACAGAATAAACAAAAATTGATAGCAAAAATAACTTCGTAGTCAAAAGGGTCCGGTCCAGTGGTCAAACGCCGAGAGTTCAATAACAGAGTCCAGGGATCAAGAGTCTATACTGTAGTCAAAAGACAGTCCAAAGGTTCAAGGTTCCAGGGTTCCAAGATTACAGGAGACAGGTCAGGATACCGAAAATCCAACAGACCTGGGGGGGGGGGACCAGCAGCGTCCACCACCAAAATACAACAGATACTTTTCTCCCAAAGATAAGTCTCAAAATTAGCTCCTTAAATCCAGTAACACCCAGCTGCAACCCATCTCCTGCACACCTTCACCCCTAATTGCTTTCACCCATGAACTCCCACTTACTGATTACCAAACCCTCTAAAACTAATACTCACATTAACCCTTCCATCACCAACCATCAACTGCAGAACAGATGACATTCTTAGGAGGTCTTTCTTTATAGCAAAATAATATGGTTGCACTATTTACAAGATCAAGATCTCCATAACACAAATAAAGTTCTTTATACTTCCTTCTTTACTTCCACGCTGGCTTCTTTCTCATGTAGATAAACTGTTTCTCTGTCACTGAGCTTCCTCTCATGCCTAACTTAAACAGGAGCTTCACACAATATCTTTTTACACACAACAGCCTTCACACTGGAGCTTTACCCAGGGCTTCTCTTATTGAAGCCTTCTCACACCAGGCCTCTCACACTCTGAGGCCTCTCTCACTGAGGTTTACCTCACACTGAAGCCTCTTCATCCTGAGAGCAACTAACACTGAGGCGTACTAAGCTACAGGCACACCTGCTTATATATATATATATATATGTAGCTTTTACTGAGTCATTGCATCCATTTAACCCTTTCAGTGCTTGACTCACGTTTTTGTAATTAAAAATATTGAGTTAATTTTTAATATTTTGGACAATATAGGCGTTATCACCAGAAAAGCCTAGGACAGGAGAAGGCCACTGTAGAAAGGTGGGGAGAGTCTGCAAAAATGTGCTTATCTCTTCATATTGAATATAGAAGCAGTTGAAAATATTAAAAATGAGAGACTGAGAAACTCATCAATTCTTCTGTCCATACACCTTTCACCCTTTAGGTGTTTGGCTTCATTGCCACAGTCGTCTACTGCGTGTATGTTTACCTTACCTTTAATGATCTGATGGCATATCTCAAACAAGGTGATTCCTCAGATGCCCCTGAGCCACGTAAATCCGAAGGTAGGTGCAGACCAGATTGGCCTCTTTGCTGTTGTGGTTCAGCTTGTGATTGTACCACTGCCTGAGGTTTCAGGGGACGTTGTGACGGTCTGGATGAGGGCGAACAAATTGAAATTGAATCCAGACAAGACAGAGGTACTCCTGGTCAGTCGCAAGGCCGAACAGGGCATAGGGTTACAGCCAGTGTTGGACAGGGTTGCACTCCCCCTGAAGACGCAGGTTCGCAGCTTGGGTGTGATCCTGGACTCATCGCTGAGCCTGGAACCTCAGGTTTTGGCGGTGACCAGGGGAGCATTTGCACAGCTAAAGCTTGTGCGTCAGCTGCGCCCGTACCTTGGGAAGTCTGACTTGGCCACGGTAGTCCACGCTCTGGTTACATCCCGTTTAGACTACTGCAACGCTCTCTACGTGGGGTTGCCTTTGAAGACAGCTCGGAAGCTTCAACTAGTCCAACGCTCGGCAGCCATGATTCTAACAGGAGCGGAGTGCAGGGAGCATACAACCCCCCTGTTGCGCCAACTCCACTGGCTACCGATTTGCTACCGGGCTGAATTCAAAGTGCTGGCGTTGGCCTTTAAAGCCGTAAATGGTTCCGGCCCAAGCTACCTATCCGACCGCATCTCTGCCTATGAACCCACCAGGACTTTGAGATCTTCGAGGGAGGCCCTGCTCTCGATCCCGCTTGCCTCCCAGGCACGGCTGGTGGGGACAAGAGATAGGGCCTTCTCGGTGGTGGCCCCTTGGCTGTGGAACACCCTTCCCACGGACATCAGACTAGCTCCATCATTAATGGTATTCTGCAAAACGTGAAAACCTGGTTGTTTGAGCAGGCGTTCGAATAGTCAGTGCAATGAATGTAATGAACATAGGAATGGAACAATGGATGACGGATCTGAATCATGTTTTTAGTGATGAGACGCTAGTGAATGGCTATTGGTGTTAATTGTATATTGTTGTTAATTGTATATTTTTCTTTAATATGTATGATGTTAATTGTCTTTTATATCGTGTGTTGGTAGCATTGAATTTTTGCAGTTGTTGTTAACCGCTGTGAGTCGCCTAATAAAGTAAATAAAATAAATAAATAAATAAATAATCTGAGGACTTACAGGAGTTTGGTTCTGTTCCTGGCGGGACTGAGGATCCTGGGAATGCTAAGCTAGCAATGGTTTTGAAGTTGGGGATAGATTCAGAGGCTGACAGGTCTGAGGTAGATCTCTCAAGGGAACCAAGGTCAGTCCCTGATCAGAATGTGGTAATTGCAGATATGTCTCCTGACTCCCCTGTTTCTCTGAATTAGATAGAAGAAGAGCAATTTGTAAACAAAGACAAGCAGCTGAAGGGAGGCGCTGCTCTCAGCAGCTGTTAATGAGAAGGGAAGCACCATAGTTTCTTAAGTATAAATGAGGTTTGATTTGGGTTGTTCCTTAGAGGAGTCAACATCTGGGTTCATCATCATCATCATCATCATTTACTTATTAATCGCCCTCCATCCAAGAATGCTCCAGGCGATTTACAGCTAAATTACAAAAGATAAAATACATATATACAAAAATTAAAAATCAACAGAGATCAAATGCTCTAGTAAAAAGCCAGGTCTCAAGCGCGAGAGTAAAAGGCCCTAAGTCACGCATGGCTCTCATGTAGGGCGGCAAGGAATTCCACAAGGCAGGGGCAGAAATAGAAAAAGCCCTGCGTGTGGTCCTTTCCAAGTGCACTTCTCTAGGACCCGGTATATGGAGCAAGTCACGTTGGGCTGGTCGTTGCGACCTCCGATGATGGGAGAAGGAGAGGAGGTCCCTAAGGTACGATGGACCCTGGCCGTAAAGAGTTTTAAAGGTCAGAACGAGCATCTTATACAGGCCACGGTACTCAGTTGGAAGCCAATGTAAATGTTGCAGAACTGGTGTTATATTGCATTTTATGGGCGTTCTTGTGAGTAGCCTGGCTGCCGCATTCTGAACAATACGAAGCTTTCAGGTCGTAGACATCGGAAGGCCCTCATACAGGGCGTTGCAATAGTCCAGCCTAGACGTGACCATGGCATGGTTGACAGTTGCCAGAGCCTCGTCAGATAGGTAGGGTGCCAGTTGCCTCGCTTGTTGTAGATGGAAAAAGGCTTGTTTGCTGGCAGCAGCGACCTGAGCTTCCATTGTCAGCTGTGAATCCAGGATGACACCTAAACTCTTAACAGTGGTCGATGGAGATAGGGCGGCACCATCGAAGGTGGGTAATGGAGGAGTCAGACCTGCCGGGCGGCCATGCCAGAGAATCTCAGTCTTCACCGGGTTCACCTTCAGTCTGCTAGCACGTAGCCAGTTTGACAGAGCTTCCAGACATAGGGTGAAATTGTCTGGAATTGACGTTGCTCCAGGCTCCAGACGCAGAAGAAGTTGGGTATCGTCTGCATATTGGTAGCAGTCCAACTCCGAGCCAAACTAGCAAGGGGTCTAACGTAGATGTTGAAGAGAAGAGGAAAGAGAATTGCACCTTGGGGGACCCCACATAGGAGGGGGGATCTACCGGGTTCAAGTTAGAAGCTACAAGTTCCTCTCTCAAGTTTTCTCATGTGTATGGGATTCATGGACTCAAGTCTTGGGGTCTCCTGTATCTTTGGAATCATGTTATAGCAGCTGTATATTTTTGTTCTTCTGGGTTGCTGTGTTTTGGAAAAGACTCCAGTTTTAAGATCTTGCCTGTTTTCTGGACTTACGCATGGATCATTGCTTTTAAGTTTTGTCAAGTGTCTTGTTTTACCTGGATTATATTTTATATTGACTTTGCTCTTTTAACTATTTTTTGCTGGAGTTATTTTTATTGCTTAATAAACCGCTTTGCTTATGAATTGAGCTCTGGAGTGTGAGATTGGTTTAAAGGTGCCCGTTCAGCCCTGGCGTGCGACAGTTGCAAGCCACAGAGACAGGGCTGTTGGCTGGCCTTCTGTCATGTTGCCAGGGCTCTGCCTTATTTAGGCAGAGATGAATCAAACTCCCAGTTTTAACAAACAGATTAATTAAAATAGCACTTACTTGCTGGCTGTTTTTATAGTCCAAAATATAAAACACAAAGATATAACGCAGCTACGGAATAAACAAAAACTGATAGCAAAAATAACTTCATAGTCAAAAGGGTCCAGTCCAGTGGTCAAATGCCGAGAGTTCAATAAACAATGTCCAGGGATCAAGAGTCTATACCGTAGTAAAAAGCCAGTCCAAAGGTTCAAGGTTCCAGGATTCCAAGATTACAGGAGACAGGTCAGGATACCGAAAAATCCAACAGACCTGGGAGAAAAACCAGCAGCATCCACCACCAAAATACAACAGAAACTTTTCTCCCAAAGATCAGTCTCAAGGTTAGCTCCTTAAATCCAGTATCTCCTGCACACCTCCATCCCTAATTGCTTTCATCCATGAACTCCCACTTTCAGGTTACCAAACCCTCTAGAACTAAAACTCACATTAACCTTTCCATCACCAACCATCAACTGTAGAACATATGACACCTTCATTAGCCGCAGGTGGGAGACTTTGAGGATTGCCACTGCCAATGGAGAAAGTGAGGAGACTTCATCTTCTGCCTGAGATGTAATTCATTCCAGTGTGGGTGTTTTGTGTGGGCTTTGGTGACACAGTTCTAATTCTGATTTTAAGGAGACTGGGAAGTAAATGGTGAAGAAAGACATGTTGCATAGTCTGCAGTTCATTGCATAATCTGTAGGAAGTGTTAGTATTGTTGAAGGCTTTCATGGCTGGAATCACTGGGGTGTTGTGTGGTTTCTGGGCTGTATAGCCATATTCTAGCAGCATTTTCTCCTGACATTTTGCCTGTGTCTGCGGCTGGCTGCTAGAACAAGGGCATGCAGTCCAGAAACCACACAACATCCCACTGGTAGTGCATTGTTAACCTAGTACGATGTAGATCCTGACTCTTACTGAGGGCTACTTGCGCCAAGACACAGTTTCCTTCTGGATGTCACTCCTGCAGAATCCATCAGCATCCAGGCTGCATGTCCGATCCACTGGGTTCTGGGTGATGCTCAGATGCTCCAGATGTTGGGCTGCTGTTATTGGCTGTGCCAGTGGGAGTTAACAAACAGTCTTGGTTTGTCGAATTGCTGGGTTGTTATAGGTTTTTTGGGCTGTATGGCCATGTTCTAGAAACATTCTCTCCTGATGTTTCACCTGCATCTGTGGCAAGCATCCTCAGAGGCAGTGAGGTCTTGATTTGTACATTCATGTCCTTTTCTTTTTCAGATGATGATTCAGATGACGATTCAGACTGAAGTACGATGGGTTGCCAAGCTGTCCCAGAGAGAACCAAAGAGACACGTCCTTCCATTTCAGTGTTTGTGGCCTTTTTGCAAATACCTCTCTCACCAAGCCACTGCCAATGAGATCTCAGCCTCTGAGGTGCTTTGACCTTTGCTTATGTGAGCCTCTATTTGCTCCTCAATCTACCAACACACTTTGAAACTGCAAATTTTGCAAGTAGATTCGTATTGTATGTTGTGCCTGACCTATAACTGTATCAGTGATAGTGAATCGTTCTGGGCCAGGGACCACTTACTCGCAGCAGGCATGTCTCACACACTATTTTGGCTTGGATATCTTGATGGATCTGGTCAAACAGGCCCATCAACCCTGCAAGTCAGGCCTGGGCAAACTTGGGCCCTCCAGGTGTTTTGGACTTCAACTCCCACAATTCCTAACAGCCTCGGGCCCCTTCCTTTCCCCCCTCAGCTGCTTAAGTCCAAAACACCTAGAGCAGTGGTTCTCAACCTGTGGATCCCCAGATGTTTTGGCCTTCAACTCCCAGAAATCATAACAGCTGGTAAATTGGCTGGGATTTCTGGGAGTTGTAGGCCAAAACACCTGGGGACCCACAGGTTGAGAACCACTGACCTAGAGGGTCCAAACTGGCCCAGGCCTGGTGTAGATGCACACTTAATCTCCAAAGCAGGCTTCTACTTCCTCAATATGCATGTTTGCCCATTCCTGGAGTGGACACATGCAACCAATAGTTGAATGGTAAGTCCCTGTGTAGGTAGATTCCATGATTCAATGGGTTTAACCATCGTTGCATCAAAGGTTGGGTTAATTGATCATTCACCAGATGCTTTCTTGCTACTGCAACAGACTAACACAGCTATCCTCCTATTCCTCAAAATTCCTAGTGGAAAGGGTGGTTAGATATCCAAAGCACCCATCTGGTCTTGTAGCTAAGCAGGGTCAAGCCTGGTTAGTCCTTGGATGGGGAAATGCAAAGGAATACCAGGTGGTGTAGGCTGTATTTCAGAGGAAGTATTGACAAGCCACCACTGAGTATCCACTGCCTGAACAAACCCTTTGAGGTCACCATAGGTCAACAAGTGCTTTGAAGGAATGTCCCAATAGATGTTGACAGTGGATTAGATTACCTCTAAAGTGCCTTCTAACTAGAACCATCCAGGGAATCTTTCTAAATATACACAATATATATATTAAAAACAAACTATGTGAAGGTTAATCTGTGGAAGGACTCTATGACTTGATGTCATAGTGACATATCCAGGCATATATGTCCATTGTGACAATATATGTCTTTCTGAGGTCATTGTGGAGTGTTGTGCCTCCATCTTGGATGATCTTCTCTTGGCGTCACCCACCTTCTTGCTTCAAGGATACATCCAATGGTCATGTAGTTTCCAAGGAAGTGGTGGGTGCATTTGGTTGTGCTTCTAGAGCAGGTATGGGGAAACCCAGGCCCAGGGGTTTTCTCAAGCCTTCTCTCTCTCAGTGACTATCCTATCCTTCCTTATGTCTTTCCTCCCTTCCTTCCCGCCCTCTTCCTCCTTCCTTCCAACCTTTCATCCTTCCTTCCTTCCTTCTTTCCTCTCATTCGCCTTCCCCCCCTCTCCTTCCTTCCTTCTCTCTCCTTCCTTCCTTCTCTCTTTCCGCCCTCCCCTTCATCCCTTCCTTCTGTCCTTCTCTTCATGTAAGGAAGGAAGGGAAGGAAAGATAGAATGAAGGGAGGGACCTCCCTTCATTCTTTCTTTCCTTCCCTTCCTTCCTTACATCCCTTTCTCCCTCCCTCCTCCTCTTCCACCCTTTCGTCCTTCCTTCCCTCTTTCCTCTCATTCCCTCTATCTCATTCTCCTTCCATTCTTCCTTCTCTTTCCTCCCTCTCTCCCTTTCATCCCTTCATTCTTTTCTTCCCCCCTCTCCCTTCTCTTTCCTTCCTCCTTACCTTCCTTCCTTTCCTTCCTCCCTCCCTTCTTTTCTTCCTCCTTACCTTCCTTCCTTTCCTTTCCTTCCTCCCACTTTCTCCCTCCCTCCTTCCTTCTCTTCCACCCTTTCGTCCTTCCCTCCCTCTTTCCTCCCTCCTTCCCTCTATCTCATTCTCCTTCCATCCTTCCTTATCTTTCCTCCCTCCCTCCCTTTCATCCCTTCATTCTGTTGTTTTCTTCTTACCTCCCTCTTCTCTTTTCTTCCTCCTTACCTTCCTTCCTTCCTTTTCTTCCTCCCTCTTTCTCCCTCCCTCCTCCTTTCCCTTCCACCCTTTCATCCTTCCTTCCCTGGTGGGATTTTCACCAATGTATTCTTACACGTAATATTCACCATGTATGCCAATTCATTATGTATGACATTAGTTTAGTAGTTAAAGAAATCATTACGAGACCAAAGTCCTGTTTCTGTGAATACTGCCAGCGGGTTTCTAGCAGTACATGAATGTGTTTTTCAGGAATGGCTTGACTTCGACAATGCAATAACAGAAAGAATGCAATGCCCCAAAGACTGGTTTCTGAGCTGGGCAACTACAAGTCTTGTCACATTCAGAGGCAAAAGCCTTTGGGAATCTCCGACGAGTGTTTTGTATTTCTGTCTCTTTTTTAAAAGACTTTGAATGTGATTTTATAGTATTCGAACCCATGTGTCTTCAATTGAAACAATAACCGATGCATTTATGAACTGTAATGGAATAAATTCCATCGATAATGAGATTAAATGTGTAACTTTACTTCATATTTGTTTAACTTTCCCAATTTGGAAGATGCACCATAATGGATTGCCCTTCTCCAGTTGGAAAGACCAAGCATTATGTTGAAAGGTGGTCTGTCAGGTACACAAAACATTCTGACTCGTGTGAACGTATTTTGACTATCAGTGGGGAATGTCAACCACTTAATACTCACAGATACTTCTGCGTAGGACATTTTTTCCCCTCGTCTGAATATATGTTGTTTCTCGTGGGGTCTGAAATTACTCCCGATGGCACCCAGCGCACCTTTTAAGGAGCCCTTGGTGGCGCAGTGGGTTAAACCCCTGTGCCAGCAGGACTGAAGACCGACAGATCGCAGGTTCGAATCCGGGGAGAGGCGGATGAGCGCCCTCTATCAGCTCCAGCTCCTCATACGGGGACATGAGAGAAGCCTCCCACAAGGATGATAAAAAAACATCAAAATCATCCAGGCGTCCCCTGGGCAATGTCCTTGGAGACGGCCATTTCTCTCACACCAGAAGCAACTTCTGACACGACAAAAAAAAAAGCGCACCTTTTTAGTCCATGTGGATAAGGGTTACATGAGTCATTTTCCAAAGCAGATCCTTCAGAGATAGTGACACCTATTCCCTCTGTTTGAATGTTTCCTGTAACCACCATTTTGCTGTGAAAGTGTGACACATGTCATGATGAAGCCACTTGTGTGCTGGATTCAAAAGATTATCCTGGTGCAGAAACATTGCACTAACTTTATCCTGGTGCCAAAAATGACCAAGTGTCAATGGACTGGATCACAGGGACAGTCACAGGAGAGTGGAATATGTTAGGAAGATATACCTCATTCTGAGCTCAGCATTCCATGCAATTTAAAAAACTGAATGATTTCTACCTCACTATTGACTTTTGTTTGGTTGGTTGCATACTGCAAGTCCAGGTCGCAGGTTCGAATCCGGGGAGAGGCGGATGAGCTCCCTCTATCAGCTCCAGCTCTTCATGCGGGGACATGAGAGAAGCCTCCCACAAGGATGATAAAAACATCAAATCATCTGGGCATCCCCTGGGCAACATCCTTGCAGACGGCCAATTCTCTCACACCGGAAGCGACTTGCAGTTTCTTAAGTCGCTCCTGACACGACAAAAAAATAAATAAATACTGCAAGTCGCTGTGCGAGAATCTCATGACTCATGTCTCTTAATGTTTAACATTTACACAAATGATCAGCCACTGCCAGAAGGGACAGAGTTTCATCTATGCTAACAATCATGCCATCACTGCTCAAGCAGGGAGCTTTGAAATAGTTGAACAGAAGCTCTCCAAATCGTTAGGTGCACTTACTGACTAGCTGATTCCTAATCCATCTAAAATGCACACCTATGCTTTTCACCTTAAGAACAGACAAGCATCTCGAGCTCTGAGGATTACCTGGGAACGAATCCCATTGGAGCATTGCAGTTCACCAAAATACCTGGGAGTCACCTTGGACCATGCTCTGACCTACAAGAAACACTGCTTGACTATCAAGCAAAAAGTGGGCACTAGAAACAATATCATATGCAAGCTGACTGGCACAACCTGGGGATCGCAATCAGATACAGTGAAGACATCTGCCCTTGCACTTTGCTACTCTGCTGCTGAGTATGCATGCCCGGTGTGGAATACATCTCATCATGTTAAAACAGTGTATGTGGCTCTTAATGAGACATGCCACATTATCACAGGATGTCTATACACAATACCACTGGAGAAATACTGTTTAGCCAGTATTACACCATGTGACATCCATCGGGAAGTAACAGCCAGCAATGGAAGGACCAAGGCATTGATATCTCCAGCCCACCCTCTGTTCGTATATCAGCCAGCATGTCAACAAGTTAAATCAAGAAACAGCTTCATAGAACCATAGAATCCTAGAGTTGGAAGAGACCTCATGGGCCATCCAGTCCAACCCCATTCTGCCAAGAAGCAGGAATATTGCATTCAAAGCACCCCTGACAGATGGCCATCCAGCCTCTGTTTAAAACCTCCAAAGAAGGAGCTTCCACCACACCACACAGAGTTCCACTGTTGAACGGCTCTCACAGTCAGGAAGTTCTTCCTCATGTTCAGATGGAATCTCCTTTCTTGCAGTTTGAAGCCATTGTTCTGCATCCTAGTCTCCAGGGCAGCAGAAAACAAGCTTGCTCCCTCCTCCCTGTGACTTTCTCTCACATATTTATACATGGCTATCATATTTTCTCTCAGCCTTCTCTTCTTCAGGCTAAACATACCCAGCTCCTTAAGCCGCTCCTCATAGGGCTTGATCATTTTAGTTGCCCTCCTCTGGACACATTCCAGCTTGTCAACATCTCTCTTCAATTGTGGTGCCCAGAACTGGACATAATATTCCAGGTGTGGTCTAACGAAGGCGGAATAGAGAGGTAGCATTACTCCCTAAGATCTACTCGCAAGAACACCTCAGCAAGCAAGAGTCCAAAAGTGGCAGGTTAAAACCCAGCACCTCAATCAGTGGCTGATACCAGATGAGAGAATCCTGAACCACATTAGAAGCTATACTACAAATAATTAAGAGGTGGAGAAAAATGCATATAGAAAGGAAAAACACACACTTTTTTACTCCTATCCATTTATTAAACAAAACTTTTACAATGATTTCCATACAAGATTAGTGTTCAGAAAAAATTATGATTTTCTCTACATACAAAAATACAGGATTTGTTTTAAAACACTATGAAAAACAGATACGTACCATGAGAATTTTGGTGTATCAAAAAGAGCAGGGAAAAAAATCAGACTTGATCAAAAACGAGAGTCACATGAACTTGTGAATTATCCCTCTCCCGATTGTGCTAATATACAGAGCAAAACTGATCAACACTGCATACAAATAAATTTAAACACAGACTTGTTTAAGCACTGATTGCCTTCAGTATCACAAGAAGTGGAAAAAAAAGTCATTACAATCCTTCATTTTTAAACGACGTTGTATAGCAAATTTTAAAAAGGAAGTACACAGCCTACCACTATTATTTACTCCAGAAAGGTTCAGTATGGGGAAGGAAGGGAAAAGAGATATTCACAGCACAAAGGAGTCCTCGAAAAAAAAAATGGAGTCCTGGAGTACCTTAGCACAGGAAAGTATAACGGTGCTCAATTTTCACTCTCAAAGCAGCAAAGGCAAGACACGGCAGAAGCAACAAAGGGTCGAAGGAGAGCATTGGATTTGCCACTGAATTGATGCAGGCAGCGTGGTTGGTGGCATGTCCTCCCCTCTCATATCCCATACAAGATGCAGGAGCAGTGTCAGTGGACCCAGAAACGCAAGTGACACCAAATGCCCCCGGGGTACTCACATGACATGTTACATTAGTACGGCCGACTACAAGTACAAAATACTGTAGTCCAGCATTTCTCAAACTGGGGGTCGGGATCCCCGAGGGGGTCGTGAGGGGGTGTCAGAGGGGTCACCAAAGACCATCAGAAAATACAGTATTTTCTGTTGGTCGGGGGGTTCTGTGTGGAAAGTTTGGCCCAATTCTATCGTTGGTGGTGTTGAGAATGCTCTTTAATTATAGGTGAACTATAAATCTCAGCAACCACAACTCCCAAATATCACGGTCTATTTGGGCATATTGCGTATTCCTGTCAAGTTTGGTCCAGATCCATCATTGTTGAGTCCACAGTGCTCTCTGGATGTAGGTGAACTACAACTCCAAAACTCAAGGTCAATGCTCATCAAACCCTTCCAGTATTTTCTATTGCTCATGGGAGTTCTGTGTGTCAAGTCTGGTTCAATTCCATCCTTGGTGGAGTTTGATTGTAGGTGAACTATACATCCCAACAACGACAACTCCCAAATGACATTAACAATCCTACCTCCCAACCCCACCAGCATTCAAATTTGGGAATATCGGGTATTGGTGCCAAACTTGGTCCAGTGAATGAAAATACATCCTGGATATCAAGTATTTACATTACAATTCGTAACAGAAGTAAAATGACACTTATGAAGTAGCAATGAAAATAATGTTATGGTTGGGGGTCATCACAACATAAGGAACTGTATTAGGGGGTCGTGGCATTCGGAAGGTTGAGAAACACTGCTGTAGTCCATGTTGGTGGATTTTTCTGGAGTCTATGAATGAGATGCAACGTGTTGGTTATAACTAGAGTTGTCAGAGTTTAGGGGGATGCTCAAAATTCATGACATTGAGAACAGACAATGCTGCGTCTTTATGAAAACCATACAAGCATATCTCAGTTAACAAAGATATTTTACATCAATTCAGCCCCCTTTATTTCCTTTCTCATTTTCTGTCTAGATCAGTGTTTCTCAACCTGGGGGCCGGGACCCCTGGGGAGCGGGTTGCAAGGGGGGTGTCAGAGGGGTTGCCAAAGACCATCAGTATTTTCTATTGGTCATGGAGTTCTGTTTGGGAAGTTTGACTCAATTCAATCACTGGTGGTGTTCAGAATGCATTTTGGTTATAGATGAACTATAAATCCCAGCAACTACAACTACCAAATGTCAAGGCCTATTTTCCCCAAACTCCACCAGTTTTCACATTTGGGCATATTGAGTATTCGTGCCAAGTTTGGTCCAGCCTCATCATTGTTTGAGTCCACAGTGCTCTCTGGATGGATGTGAACTACAACTTCAAAACTCAAGGTCAAGGCCCACCAAACCCTTCTGTTGATCATGGGAGTTCTGTGTGCCAAGTTTGGTGAAATTCAGAATGCTCTTTGATTAAAGGTTATAAATCCCAGCAAGTACAACTCCCAAATGACAAGATCAATGGGATGGGCTCCTGGGATATAGGGCCTGCCAGGAAGGTTGCCTTTAGTCTGGTTTTACAGTTTGCAGTTCAGACACATTCTGAAGGCTTCTGGAACTGGAGGCGTCTCTAAATAAGGCACTAGAGATGGCTCTCTCTAAGGCAGTGATTCTCAACCTGTGGGTCCCCAGATGTTTTTGGCCTTCAGCTCCCAGAAATCCTAACAGCTGGTAAACTGGCTGGGATTTCTGGGAGTTGTAGGCCAAAACACCCGGGGACCCACAGGTTGAGAACCACTGCTCTAAGGGGAAAGATACAGTTTGGATCTTTTTCAAATAACATTTTTAGGCCTGATGCAACCAACAATATCCTCAAGAAGGGTTCTTGCAAGTGAAACTGAAGACTCCAAAATGGGCAGAAAGCGATCAAGTTATCCCACAAAACCAAGGGCTGTGGTATAAATCTCAGCAAAGTCATCTCACCTCAAGGGCAGGTTTTGTTAGTTTAAAGCAGTGGTTCCCAACCTGTGGTCCATAGACCACCAGTGGTCCACAAGAATGAAATATGATCCACGGCCTCACAATTACTACACCGTTGCCTCGAAACCAGATGGCAACGAGAGCAACTGGTCTCACAAAACGCTTATAGTGCAGAGACAACAGGGATGTCAGGAGGGGAGAGGCTGACTGCCCACGAAAGATTACTACTACCATATCAGCTCTAGGTTATTAAATATGGTTTTCTGTGGGCGAGCAGATGGCGAGTAGTATGGTATATGTTCTGTGTATCTCCTCCATGATGACATGATGGCAACAGTCTTGGACAGCAATGTCTCCCAAAGTGACCCATTTAAGGTGGAATCGGGTGTCAAACAGGGATGTGTTATTGCCCCAACTTTATTCTCCATCTTCATCGCTATACCACCTTGTTGATGGGAAGCTTCCCACTAGAGTGGAAATAATCTATCGGACAGATGGCAAGCTGTTTAACCTCAGCATACTGAAAGCCAAAACCAAGGTTACAACAACATCTGTTATAGAACTCCAGTATGCTGATGACAATGTCGTCTGTGCGCATTCAGAAGAAGATCTACAAGCCACTCTAAACACCTTCGCAGAAGCATACACGAAGCTTGGCCTTGGAACATCGAGAAAACCAGGGTGCTGTTCCAGCAGTCACCAGCCATCCCCTCTCCAATGCCAGAGATACAACTTAATGGTGTAACATTAGAAAATGTTGACCATTTCCGCTACCTTGGCAGCCACCTCTCCACCAAAGTCAACGTTGACACCGAAATACAACACCGCCTGAGCTCTGCGAGTGCAGCATTTTCCCGAATGAAGCAGAGAGTGTTTGAGGACCGGGACATCCGTAGGGATACCAAAGTGCTTGTCTATAAAGCTATTGTCCTCCCAACCCTGGCTCTATGCCTGTGAAACGTGGACTGTCTACAGACGTCACATGCAACTCCTGGAACGATTCCATCAGCACTGCCTCCGGAAAATCCTGCAAATATCTTGAGAAGACAAGCGGACAAACGTCAGCGTGCTGGAAGAAGCAAAGACCACCAGCATTGAACCAATGGTCCTCTGCCATCAACTCCGCTGGACCGGCCACGTTGTCCGGATGCCTGACCACCGTCTCCCAAAGCAGTTGCTCTACTCTGAACTTAAGAACAGAAAACGGAATGTTGGTGGACGGAAAAGAGATTTAAAGATGGCCTCAAAGCCAACCTTAAAAACTCTGGCATAGACACTGAGAAGTGGGAAGCCCTGGCCCTTGACCGCTCCAGCTGGAGGTCAGCTGTGACCAGCAGTGCTGCAGAATTCGAGGAGGCACGAGTGGAGGGTGAAAGAGAGAAACGTGCCAGGAGGAAGGCGCGTCAAGCCAACCCCGACCGGGACCGCCTTCCACCTGGAAACCAATGCCTTCACTGTGGGAGAAGATGCGGGTCAAGAATAGGGCTCCACAGCCACCTACAAACCCACAAAAATAGGAAGACTATCTTACTCGTCCAACGAGGGATCGCCTAAGTAAGTAAGTAATATGTTCTGTATCAGAAACTACAGCTAATGTGGTCTATCCAATGTAATTTTCCAAATCAGCACCCCAACTACCCAAACCGAATCTAAAGTTGACCAAAAACCAATTCATAACCCTTTTAGTGCTAATGTTGGAGAGTGGTCCCTGGTCAAAAAAGGTTGGTAAACACTGGTTTAAAGGTACATGGTTTGTGAGGAGATACTGTAATTTGCTATTTAAACAGATCCATCTATGTGTCAGACAGCATCTTGGATTAAAGGCCCCAGTTGAAAGCCAGTTTAAGCCCAGTCTAAGCTAAGGCTGCAACTGGAACAACTCTACAACTGCAGCCTTCAGTCCTGTCCAAGCATGGTCACGGTTAAGTACCAGCATTGCATTTGCTATTTTTTGTTCAGACAGAATTTGGTATGTGCTCTAAGCACATGACCGTAACCACAGTTATTTGGAAGTAAAAATTCTTAAGAACACTTAAATCTACAAAACCGGCATCCAAGAATGTTTAGTACTGTGGAGTCATGCCTCTAGCCCTCTCATGTATTCAGAATGGATATTTATTTTACATTATCCAGCAAATCTAGACAGAATGATAAAGGGCACGGGAATGCTGCCAAAAAGGAAAACTGGGCATATTCTACTTAATGCAAAACAAAAAATATCTGGATCAATTAAAATACGGAGCCCACAGTGGTACAATGGGTTAAACCCTTGTGCCAGCAGGACTGCTCACCAAAAGGTCAGCGGTTAGCATCCGGGGAGAAGGGTGAGCTCCCATTTGTCAGCTCCAGCTTCTCATACATGAGTGACGCCTCCCACAAGATGGTAAAATATCCTGGCGTACCCTAGCCAATTCTCTCACACCAGGAGTGACTTGCAGTTTCTCAAGTCACTTCTGACACGAAAAAAAAATTAAAATAGTATTGTATTGTCGAAGGCTTTCATGGCTGGAATCACTAGGTTCTTGTGGGTTTTTTTCGGGCTTTAGGACCATGTTCTAGAGGCATTTCTCCTGATGTTTCGCCTGCATCTATGGCAAGCATCCTCAGAGGTAGTACCTCTGAGGATGCCTGCCATTGATGCAGGCGAAACATCAGGAGAAATGCCTCTAGAACATGGCCCTATAGCTCGAAAAAACCCACAAGAACCTAAAATAGTATTATTTCTGGAGACCATTTCTGAGCTCCTTGTCATTGACATCGACTGGAAATTTACAGCATTAATCAAGATATTAATATCTATTCTTTGAGGTTAGGATAACACAGTATCTTGTATACTATCCAGCAACCCAATTTTTGACTTGCAATATACATAAGATAACAAACTGACAGGTAACAAAAGCCACCTTAAAGAACAAATAATGCAAATAAAAAAACAAGACAGTTTACACTTAACTAAGACAATATTTTTGGTCGTAAAGAGTTTGGTTTGTGAAACCAGTCTTTTGGAGTGCCACGCAATTATCACACAAAAATGACAAAAAGAACACAACTGCAACAAAATAATACTAAATACACTAAAGGGATATAAATAATTATAACTAGGTAACTTTGGAATGAAAAAATTGCATATTAATGAAAAGCATTTTATTATATTGGTATTAATAAATAATTAGATAAAATGCGTGATTAGAAGCAATATGATGAATGCAACGTGAGAATCGAAACCTAACAGGTTCAGGATCAAGAAGTGAACCATAAGAGAAACTGTTTTAATAAGTTAACAGAGACAGGATAAGTATATTAAAATTGATTGATACAGGCTTCTGGATATTTTCCTATTTTAATAGTATCTTCCTCCGAATAGCCATAATTTGTTGGTATTTTTTAAGCCCTGAAAACCAAAGTAAGGCACTGGAATGTGTAACTCTTAAGTCTTTTAGCGAAAATTGTTTTCTTCTCTCAAAAAACAATGTAAATGCCAAAAAGTGGCTAAATTTCAAATACTTCCATATGGAGCTTCTGCCAAATCCTTCTTCATATAACTTTTTGTCCCTGTTGACGTCTTACTACAATTTTCTCATGTCAGCTTCTTGTTCTGAAACCTGCTTTCTCAGGGCCCTTCTACACTGCCATATAAAATCCAGATTTGAACTGGATTATATGGCAGTGTAGACTCATATAATCCAGTTCAAAGATAATGTGGATTATCTGCTTTGATAAATCTGGATGATATGGTAGTGTGGAAAGTGCCTCTGTGTCTTTTGGTTTCGTTTGCCTTTATCGTACTGCGCTTGTATAATCACTTTGTGTAACCCTCTCCCAATACTAATGGAATGATTTCCCATGAATGTTGAACTTCACAATTCCATGTTTACATTACCGTTAATTAGATACCCTTTGCAATTTAGGTCTACATCCTATGATTAACCCTAGATTAGAAAACACACTGAATCAGTGGGATTCATCCTTCAACAATGAATTTGATCGGCCTACTCTAGTTGGAATGACCAACAAGATTCCAGCTTGTGTATTGTGTATAGTACAGTCAGCCCTCACATTGCAGATTTGAGTTATACAGATTTGATTGAACTACTGATTATAGTCATCCTGAAGAAACTAGATATTCCCAGAGAGTTGTACTCTCGTGTAAAAGATTTAGCAGTTTTATTACCGTTTCCCCAAAAATAAGACATCTGCTGAAAATATGACCTAGGTGCTAAATTGCTAAATATAATGCTTCCCCCAAAGGTAAGACCTAGCAAAGTTTTTGAGCTCCACTTGGTGGCCGGAAGCTGTAAGACTGTCCCTGTTGTACAAGTGGTCCAGAAACTGGGTTGTTGTAGGTTTTTTCGGGCTATATGGCCATGTTCTAAAGGCATTCTCTCCTGACATTTCGCCTGCATCTATGGCAAGCATCCTCAGAGGTAGTGAGGTCTGTTGGAACTAGGAAAAAGGGTTTATATATCTGTGGAATGACCAGGGTGGGACAAAGAACTCTTGTCTGCTGGAGCTAGGTGTGAATGTTTCAACTGACAACCTTGATTAGCATTTGATGGCCTGGCAGTGCCTGGGGCAATCTTTTGTTGAGAGGTGATTACATGCGCCTGATTGTTTCCCCTATGTTGTTTTGATGTTGGTCCAGGAACTGTTGTGGGAGATTGTTACAACAATAAATGTCAATTCTTCTTCATGGAAAAATAAGATATCTCCTTAAAATAAGATTTGGGAGCAAAAATTAATATAAGACACTGTCTTGTTTTTGGGAAAACAAGGTATTTGTGGTTTCTCACTTTTGCAGGTATCCTATAGCCCTAACACCAGCAAATGTGGAGAGCTGGCTATGTGCATTTGCACTTTCCTGGGGTTCTGGTACCAGTTAATGGAAGGAAACTAGACATATATTATTACAGGCTGTCCCCAAGTTACAAACATCCAACTTACAAATGACTCATAGTTAAGAATGGGGGTGAAACAACAGGAAGTGAGAAGGGAAATTCCCAGAAAACAGGCTCTGCTCCCTTGCGGACAGTTTCACTTTTGTTCCACCATGAACCCAGCAAACCTATTTCCTTTTCTATATACATCCAGTAGATCAGTGGTTCTCAACCTGGGGGTCGGGACCCCTGGGGGGGTCACTAGGGGGTGTCAGAGGGGTCGCCAAAGATCATCAGAAAACACTGTATTTTCTGTTGGTCATGGGGGTTCTGTGTGGGAAGTTTGGGTCGATTCTATCATTGGTGGGATTCAGAATGCTCTTTGATTGAACTATAAATCCGAGAAACTACAACTCCCAAATGTCAAGGTCTATTTTCCCCAAACACCATCAATGTACACATTTGGGCATATTGAGTATTCGTGCCAAGTTTGGTCCAGATCCATCCTTGTTTGAGTCCACAGTGCACTCTGGATGTAGGTGAACTACAACTCCCTAACTCAAGGTCACCAAACCCTTCCAGTATTTTCTGTTGGTCATGGGAGTTCTGTGTGCCAAGTTTGGTTCAATTCCATCATTAGAGGAGTTCAGAATGCTCTTTGATTGCAGATGAACTATAAATCCCAGCAACTACAACTCTCAATTGACAAAATCAACCCCCTGCTCAACCCCACTAGTATTCAAATTTGGGTGTATCGGCTATTTGTGCCAAATTTGGTCCAGTGAATAGAAATACATCCTGCATATTGGATATTTACATGGCAATTCATAACAGTAGCAAAATTACAGTTGTGAAGCAACAACGAAAATAATGGGTTGTTGTAGGTTTTTTCGGGCTGTATGGACATGGTCTAGAGGCATTCTCTCCTGATGTTTCACCTGCATCTATGGCAAGCATCCTCAGAGGTAATGAGGTCTGTTGGAACTAGGAAAAAGGGTTTATATATCTGTGGAATGACCTGTGAATGATCTGTGGAATGAAAATAATGTTATTGTTGGGGGTCACCACAACACGACAAACTGTGTTAAGGGGTCAAGGCATTAGGAAGGTTGAGAACCACTGCAGTAGATCTTTACTGAAGGGCTTATGGTTAGTGCTAAGAACACAGGAATTGTGTCAAGACAGTGAGATTATACCTCTCTAATTCTACTTTGAAAATAGAAGCCTGAGGATTCTATTAAGGCTGGTGTTTTAAAATATTTTTTTTAAAACCACGCCTTACAATGTATCGCTATTAATAGTGATAAAATAGTTCTAGAACCTCATTACATTAAGAAACACTCAATTTCTATCAGTATGCACCCCGTCATTTTAAGTGTTAAAATACTCTATTTTCTGTGATGTTTCACAAGCAGATTTCAACGTATTACTGACAGGATGCGGCAAAACATGTGATTGGATGCATTCAAAGCCATTCCCAAACTGTCTCAGAAACAGAGTATTTCCTAATGTGATGAGGTCCCTAGTGTGAAGGATCTCTATTTCACTGAGACATAGTTATGCTACACAAACACATATTTCACAAAGGCACCCTAGGTCAAACTGGGTCTTGTTTGACAACAGGTATGACAAGGTATAGCACGTGTCAACTTCTCCAAATCCAGGCTGGGAACGATACAATGAGTAATAAATATACAATTTACCATTTCATTATTGTATTATAACCGTTACATAAACTCCAATATATACAAATAGGTTCTGTCCACAATAATGCAAAAGAGAAAAATTGTCTCTAGAAGACAACTTAAGTGCATCGTTTATTCTGACTGAGGAAGTCTATGGGAGAGATCAGAAAGTGAACCAAACCAGTCACAACCCAAGGCATGCTTTTCCCCAGGCAAGCTGCCATTCTTTGCACCCAACCGAGTGCCCTGAGCACCCAGGGCACACAAGGAAGTACATTCATTGCCCACACAGAGACAAGCGACAAAGACAGAACTGAGCGGAAATGAAAAACAGAATCAGGATATTCTACTGGTGAGGCTTCTGGCCAAACCTGGTCTATTTTGACTGAAATGTCGAGATATGGGCTCTGTTAAATCCTACAAAATGAAGCTTCCCAAACAAAAACTTGCAGTGCATGTCTACTCAAAAGCAAGCTCCACTGGTAAATGGGTATATAAATGAAGATTAAAATGAGGTCAAGATTTTGTCTCATGTGTGATTTTAGACTGAGTTATGGAAAGGAACATGGAAGACTTTCCTATCCAAAGAAAATCATGACTGGAAATGATAAAACTATCATATTAAAAGCCACTCGCTCTCAGTCCAGTCAAAACATACTTAGAGATAAACATTAAAATGCTACACTCCTAAATGGCTGTTTCAAAGTAACCTTGGATATTAATAAGAAGACTCCAGAGTAAAAGCTCCAGAAGGCAGGTAACAAAAAATATCAGATGAAAACTAGTTACAAGCTAGACTTCATGTATTTTTCTGCTACTCGATCCGTATGCATTAAGCTACTAAAGAAGCATACTGTAGCAGATTACAAAAAAAAGGAGATTTTCTACCACCAATTTGTTTTATCTCGCAATTATTTGTACCACAATAGCAACCAGCTCTAAGCACAACAGCCTCAAACATGAATATCTGCATTTTGTTTTGGGTACTTATGTTTTCAAAATTAACTAAAAACACACAATTGAGCAGCCTTGCACTGAAACATTTTCTATGAAAACTGTGGGGAAGAAATGAATTAATCCTGGAAACACCATGCCCAGTAACACAATAATCAAGGTCGCTGTGTCAAACTATATACAGTAATACACAAAGGGGAAAGGTTCCCAACCATTAATACAACCAAGTGCCATTAATGTATTGTCGAAGGCTTTCATGGCCAAAATCACTGGGTCGTTGTAGGTTTTTTCGGGCTATATGGCCATGTTCTAGAGACATTCTCTCTTGACGTTTTGCCTGCATCTATGGCAAGCATCCTCAGAGGTAGTGAGGTCTGTTGGAACTAGGAAAATTGGTTTATATATCTGTGGAATGACCAGGTGGGACAAAGGACTCTTGTCTGTTGGAGCTAGGTGTGACCACCTTGATTAGCATTTGATGGGCTGGCAGTGCCTGGGGCAATCTTTTGTTGAGAGGTGATTAGATGTTCTTGATGGTTTCCTCTCTGTTGTTTTGCTGCTGTAATTTTAGAGTTTTTTAATACTGGTAGCCAGATTTTGTTCATTTTCATGGTTTCCTCCTTTCTGTTGAATTTGTCCACATGCTTATAGATTTCAGTGGCTTCTCTGTGTAGCCTGACATGGTTGTTGGAGTGGTCCAGCATTTCTGTGTTCTCAAATAATATGCTGTGTCCACAAGTCTACATAGGGACCACCAAACGCAGCATTGCCCAAACACGAATCAAGGAACATGAAAGGCACTGCAGACTAACTCAACCAGAGAAGTCAGCCATAGCAGAGCACCTGATGAACCAACCTGAACACAGCATATTATTTGAGAACACAGAAATGCTGGGCCACTTTAACAACCACTATGTCAGGCTACACAGAGAAGCCACTGAAATCCACAATGCCTCTAGAACATGGCCAGAGCCCGAAAAACCTACAACAACCAAGGGCCATTAAATAACATGACTTCTAGTCCCAGCATGCCATAGAATTGCATTGGATGATCTAGATATTCATCAAAAGTTATGGATTTGGGTAACATGATTACATGTTTTAAAATAGGATAAATGCATGATGATATCTAAAGCATAAGAGGAGACACCAATTCAGATACCACAAACTGCTAAAAGGCACCCAACATTTCTTCTCAAGACAAGTGAAGACTTAAAATATACACCAACAAAAACTCCATATCATACTTCATAAATAAGGTGTATTATTTAATTTTGGCTGCTTCCACACAGCAATTAATTTGGGCTGGATGTGGATTTAAGAAATCCAGTTTGCTTTCGAGTCCTCACACAGGCCCCCCACAAACTGGCTGCAAGCTGCAAAGGAGTCCCCAAAGGAGTCAGATGATTTCAAATCCATCTGAACCAAGGAGTGATTTTCTTCACTCTGGAGAAATGCGCTGTTTGACAACAGCTGATTGGTGTTTGACTTTAGCAGAGCAATGTAAGAGAAGGCATGGAGTTTTCCCATAGGAACACCATGCTTTACTTGCCAGGGGAGGCATTTGTTCTAGAAGCTGTGTATTCCTGTCCACATAAGCACTCCACAGCCATCTTTCATGGCCTCCTGGAGTCAATACTCAAACCATTACACCAATCCGGCTCCAAGTTGAAAGCCTCAATCCCAAAGACAGCGAACACATGTTCTAGCTTAGCTCCTGAGCTCCATACAATTAGACATGTTTTAAAAAGTAAGCAAGTAAACAATTAAAAATATTTTAACGCTAGTATCCTTCTGGTGTCTTACAAATGCACAAATTCTCCTATGGGAGCAGCAAGATAGTTGGAGCCCCCGGTGGCGCAGTGGGTTAAACCCCTGTGCTGGCAGGACTGAAGACCGATAGGTCACAGGTTCGAATCCGGGGAGAGGCGGATGAGCTCCCTCTATCAAATCCAGCTCCTCATGCGGGGACATGAGAGAAGCCTCCCACAAGGATGATAAAAACATCAAAGCATCCGGGCGTCCCCTGGGCAATGTCCTTGCAGACGGCCAATTCTCTCACACCAGAAGCGACTTGCAGTTTCTCAAGTCACTCCTGACACGACAAAAAAAGGCAGCAAGATAGTTTTGCCTGATGCAAATGAACTGTATTCGTTTTAAGATTGCAAAAGAGAAGTTGCACATGTGATATACAGGTTGCATAGTGTGCATAGATATTTGTGTCCACTGCACATTGATGCATGCTGGGCATTTTGAATGCAGTGCACATTGCACATTTGTTTACACATTGTTCTGCAAGGTGGCAACTAACTCACAAGTTAGGACTATGCAACTCTGATATAACTCCTTGCTACAATTTACCTTCTTAGTGCAAAATATTGGCCTTAAAGACCTTAATATTTTGTTCTAGTTGCAGATACTGACACCACACATGGCCTCGAGTGGCTGACTTTCCAGTAAGATGGGGTTGACTTCAAGTGCTATAAAGGCTAACTGAAACTAAATGAGCATCTCAAGTGATTAAATTTGCTTTTACAATCCAGAAAGATTTTAAGAAAGAAGCGATATCATGCAAAAACTATGAAGTACTGACATCGCCACCTGACACAGTTCACAACCACCCTACAATTAGTAGCATTCAAGCAATTCTGCCTTCTGGCTCTCCATGTTGGGAAAGGCTGGGCTGTTCAACCATCACTTGAGAAACATTCCTGATATTTTGAGATAAATTGACACCAGATATTACTGACTTTACATAATAGCCGTATGGTTGACCTAATGGAAGACAAATGAAACATGATGCAAAGGAGAGCCCAATTACTAGCTCCAAATCCCCTGTTCTCAGAGTGCATTACTTTCCCCATGAAATCCTGATGGGAAAATGGAATAAATTGACAGTTATATACAGATGTAAGCAAACTAAATAGATTACAGAAATACGACTCTGTCTATCACTGTGCCAAAAGAAGTCTTCACTGTGGACACTTATTCAAACAGTTCACAGATTAACTTTCATGCCTTGAAACGTATTATTTAGCTATCTTTGCTTAAATTAGTCAAACCAGTGTAATCCAAATACATAACCCAGATTGATTTGGCCAGGTGAAATTTTCAGTCAAACAAATTAAGCTTTCACGGGAATTTTGCCATTTCAGAAACAGCGCAGGACATGAATATCATAGAATCATGGAGTTGGAAGAGACCTCGTGGGCCATGCAGTCCAACTGCCTGCCAAGAAGCAGGAAAATTGCATTCAAAGCACCCCTGGCAGATGCCCCTCCAGCCTCTGCTTAAAAGCCTCCAAAGAAGGAGCCTCCACCACACTCCACGGCAGAGAGTTCCACTTCTGAACAGCTCTCACAGTCAGGAAGTTCTTCCTAATGTTCAGGTGGAATCTCCTTTCCTGTACTTTGGAGCCATTGTTCTGTGTCCTAGTCTCCAAGGCAGCAGAAAACAAGCTTGCTCCCTTCTCCTTATGACTTCTCCTCACATATTTGTACATGGCAATCATAGGAAGCAAATGTTTCTTAAACAGATCACACTGAAGCTTCCACACATTTGTGTGCATACATACACAGCCCACAGCAACTGTAACTTTGCATTTAAGTAACTGTTTCTCCCTTGAGTTCTCCTGTTGACGTATCTGCACCAGAAACATTAAATTTATTTTTTAACGTTTTTGGAGCCACTGTGAGGGAGGCTCTGTATAGGCTGAGCTTATTCCTATTCCCAAGATTAGAAATTGCAGGGCTCAGGGAAACAGAGGGATTTGGTCACATTTTCATCATCTCAAGGGTCTCATGTCCCCACCTAATAACTGAACCAATCCAAGGCAGATGGGAGTTGTAGTCCAAAACGACTAGAATCATGTAAAGTGGGCAGAAATGGGAGAGTTACATGTTCCTCAAAGCGCTATGGACAGACTTGGGTACATCCCATTCTGAAGGATGGGACGGTCAACTCATTAAGTTGTTTATGAGCATCACAAATACTATTTTTCAAGCCAGTTGTTTGGGGAATGGAAAGAAGGCGGCCTGCACAATTGGTGAATTTGCCATGGAAGTGCCACCTTCCAGCATGAAAGGTATTATTTAGTAAAATGCCAACAAAAAGTTTCGCAAAGTGTTTTGGACAAAGGTTCCTAGAGACTCCCAGCAAGAGATAACTTTTCTACTCTCTAGATTACTGTATTTTTGTGACTGCTATTGCTGCTTCTGTGGACCTGGCCCAACTCTCGTTTTGTGCCAAAGCAAAGAAAGTCTAAATCCTGAAGCTTCCAAAGGGTGAACAAAAAGGGGGAATGTTTCATTTTGTATGTTTTGGGGGAAAAAACTTTGCATTATCCTTTCTTATAGCAGAAAAGGAAATTAAAGTACTAGACACAGAAAGTAAATCTTAGTTCATACCTAGTTGTTACAAACAGAGCAATCTTTGTGCTTTTTTAGAAGTTTAGGAAGTCATTTAAATAATCCTCTAGCTAAAAGTTTGACATAGTTGTTTGTGGCAGATAAATATCAGAACTACAGGAGTGTATGAAGAAATTGTTTGGGAAACCTTGTCAGGGAAATATCTGGAGTTGTGCAACCATGTAACTGGTTTTACGTTATTGCTATCTGTCTCCCCAGTACATTGTACCTAGCGTTGGATGCTCTCTCTTTCAAAAGCAGAACCTCTTGCCGATTTTAATTCGGATGCTTCTACTGGATGGTGCAAATGTAGACAGGATATCAAGTTTCTTCTCTCTGGGTCTGTTAAGTCAGCAAAACAATGTGCACCAAGAGAGTTTGTCATTGCAATCGATCCTTCTCTTCCTCTTCCTCCTCCTTTATACACAAATATCTTCATTTGAAAAGGTCAATCTTTAGAGCCTTCATGTCAATGACTTCTCAATCCTTCTCCTACTCACTGTACATGGCAGTGCTCTTGCTGACCACATGCGCCTCCTTCATTTCCTAAAAAAGTGAACACTAGTATTTTAAAAGGTCTGCGGGCTTCTATTTGGTTTCCTTCTTCACAGACATCACAATTTGTATGTTATTTTCACCCATCAAGACGTTGAATCTCTGGGTGATGATCTACGTCTCTGGATTCTGTCCGAGCACGAATATAATCACTGGTTTGTCGGCCATTTTGCTGTTGGTTGTTAATTCTCCAATTTTTAACGGCTAGAAATAAATTCACAGCATAGACTGCAGTCGCTAGGAAACCAAATATCTAAAGAGAAAAGAAGGAGAAAATGCATTTTATTAAACATTTCAGAAAACAGGAATGTATAAGCTTCACACAAAAATGAAGCAGCCTTATTCTATCTTTAATCCTGTCGTCAGCAATGTAGTATCTGTCACATGAAGTAATCTCATGTCTTTGAAAGGTCCTGTAAAATGCAAGCCTATTTGCAAGGTTTGCAGCTTGGGAGTGATCCTGGACTCATCGCTGAGCCTGGAACCCCAGGTCTCGGCGGTGGCTGGGAGAGCTTTTGCACAGTTAAAGCTGGTGCGCCAGCTGCGCCCGTACCTTGGGAAGTTGGACTTGGCCACAGTGGTCCACACTCTGGTTACATCCCGTATAGACTACTGCATTCCCAGCTATACTGCATCTCTTTTTCAAAGCCAAATCTAATCTAAACATTCCATATCCAGGTCTAAAATATTTTGAGTCCAAAAGTCAAAGGTAATATGACAGACAATAGGTTGATAATATTGAGGATCACAAGAATCTAGTTTTCACTCTGATCTTCAGAATTATTTTAGGAATGGCTCTGTCTCAAAATGCCAGTGGTCACTCCGTAATTGTTAGTTGTTGTAGATTAACGACTCCAAAAGATTGATTTAAGTAGTAGTAATAGTAGTAATTTTATCAATTAGCCCTTAGGCCATATCACAATAAGAAACAGAACAACAAGGCCTGACAAGACCTGATCAGACTCCACGTAGAAAGTTAAAATAAGACACTTATAATAATACAGTAAATACATATGATAAGACGTGATAAAACTGATAAACTGATCAAGCTGAGTATATACATCATATTTCATTATCACCCCTACAATTTACCCTAATCAGCCCTACATATGTGCTTCTCAGACGTTCTCAGATTTAAGTAGAAAGACTGATAGTTGGGGAAGGATCACTAACATATCAGGTTTTGTTTATATCTTATTCACAATTTTTCAATTTATATTTATTTCTTTTATCCAGAGATGTCAAAGCATTGTACAGCCATAAAACATAAATAATACACAAATCAACAAACAATGCTATTTGGTCCCTAGCGATTAAACAGGGAATGCTCATCCAATATTCGCTTACTAGAATATAGTAATTTACAACCAACACATGAACATTTTCCCAAGAAAAAATAACATTACTATAACAACTTGGCAAAATGGTTGTTACAAGAATCCTCCACCTTGTGCGACTGTGGAACAGAACAGACAACGCATCTGTATGTTTGTCCGCAATGTCCTGCCTCGTGTACAGATGAAGAGATGTTGGAGGCTACAGACAATGCGGTTGCTATTGCCTGTTTTTGGTCATAAGATATTTAGCCACTTGTGTTCCTTCTGTTTTTATCAGTTTTATACTAATTTATGCAAAGTTTTTATAGGAAATAAATAAATAAATAAATATTATTACAACTAGCTCTTTAACATGTCATTCTGAAGCATGACATGAATCAACGGAGTGGAAGTGCAGTATCTGGCAGAGGCAGATATATAGATTAATAGATAGATTAAAAATATAGATTTTGCTTTAATGATCCCTGTGTTACCTTGTGACTCCTTGATTCAGAACTTGTCAAGTATCAGTTGGCTAAGCATGCTGCAACAAAAGGCAAAGCACAAAGCACAAAGCACATGGTCTGCCCATTGTTTGCAAATTGGAGCAAATTGGAGCCATTTCTTTCACCTTTAAGTGATTGAAAGGATTAGTCTATAAACTGGGAAAACAGAAAGCAGTGATGAGATATACATTCCACTTTTATTTTCTTTCAAAAGAATGAAAGTTCTCTTACCACAGCTGCAATTTCTGCTCCTTTTTTATGGTTAAGAGCCGCAAGTACTACCGATGCAATGAAAAAGAAGAAAGTGCAGAGTCCAGTATTGACTAAATCCTATGAAAACAGAATCAGGGAAGATATTTCATGGTGAAAATGCCAAATATTTGTATACAGCAGAATTTTGCAGTTTTCAGAAGAAGCAAATGCGACCGTTATAGATAAATTCTTCACTATTTTGAATAGAAATACCATTTTTCAGCAATGCTTTTTTAAAAACTTAAAAAAACACTTCTTCACTTCCAAGTGGTGAGCTTCTGTGCAACTTAACCCAACCCAGCCTCCATTCTTCCAGCCACAAAAATGTTATATGACCTAGCTATGGAGTATATATAGATTACTTTTTTGTTGCTAGCTCACTGGAATCCAGAATGTTACTCATATGCTTACCACATGCATCCACTGTATTATATAATATAGGACACTTATAATGTACTTTGACTTGGGAGGGAGAAGTAAAAAGAACAGATAGTGCACTGACATGTATGTACAAATATTCTCCACACAATGGAGAATGGTCGTTGTGGTGATTTTAGGATTCTTAGGAATCAAGAGTTCAGAAACATAGTCTATATTCCTGAATTTGTTGGCAATTGTATGTGTATGTGTGTATGCTGATTTTACAAAATTATATGTGTTGTAATTTTTGTTCCACATTTGATTTTGGTTATTTTTGGCTTGGTAAGTCAATAAAGTTCCAAACAAATTTCCTCCATAGAACTGTAATTATGCCCCTAGCAATAGGTTAATGCATGGTCTGGAATGCTGCGAACGTGGAAACATTTGGACTTTATTCCTAAGCAACAGCTAAATCTATGAAATAAAACTGCAGGAATTTCTAAACGTTTTGCTGAGTGTCAAGAAAAAGATAAACAGTTTTTCTGTGATGCTTTCACCTCCATCAACAGAAAGAAAAAGGAGCCGCAATGGCGCAATGGGTTAAACCTTTGTGATGGCTGAACTGCTGACCTGAAGGTCAATGGTTTGAATCCGTGAGACAGAGTGAGCTCCTGTCTGTCAGCCAACAGTTAGCAGAAGTTCAGCAGCTCAGCGGTTTAACCCACTGCGCCACCAGGAGAGATGGTGAGAGGGTAAAAATAAATAAATAAATAAATAAATATTTGTATACCGCCTTTCTCAGCCAACTCAAGGCGGTTTCCAACAAATCAGTACATATAAAAACATAATACAGATTAAAACATTAAACAATATAAAAGACCACAAAAGCAATAAAAACAACATCATTAGCATCTCATTATTATCAAGCATTGTCCAGTTCCATTGTCAAATCGTTCAATTTCCTATATTAGCTACTCTGCAACTTTTTTCTTGATTTCAGTTTTATTATTATTATTATTATTATTAAACTTAAATCAAGAAAAAAGTTCCCTAAGATCCACTGAGATACTTGCAGGAACATCTCAAGCAAGCAAGAGTCTAAAAGTGGCAGGCTAAAACCCGTAACCTCAACCCATGGCTGATACTGGATGAGAAATTCTCCTCTACGCACACAGAAGACTTGGGTGACTCGGAAGGACTGAACAGACTGCGCTCTGGCACCACAAGATGCAGAGTGAATCTTAGGAAATGGGGCTACAAAGCGGAGTCCACAATATGTGAGTACGGAGAAGAGCAAATCACAGACCACCTACTACAATGCAACCTGAGCCACATGCACAATGGAGGACCTTCTCACAGTGACACCAGAGGCACTCCAGGTGGCCAGCTTCTGGTCAAAGGAAATCTAGCGTAATGCCAAGGTTTTTTTTTCTTTGCTTAATGGTTTTTATTGATGAATAACATAAAAAACATTGAACACTGAACAAAAGTTTTGTACACACAAATGTTTAAAATATCCTATACATACCTATACATTGATATTAGTTTTTAGAACAGCGAAAGTAGATGAATATCATAAAGAGAGAGTATAAAGATTAGAAAGAAAAGAAATAAAAAAACAGTAAAAGAAAGAGCAATACAACAATCACCTTAAAACTCACCTGACAAACATACATTTATCAATTTTCCTTGTCACTTCCAGATTGCTTCTAGTGGTATTATTTAATTCCTTTTCCTAATATTCCTGATATACCTGCCACCTTGCATGTGTTTTAAGTCTTAATCGAGATAATTCTTTATTCTGCTTTTACAATCATTTGTATTTGTTCTTTTTTAAGAAATGTAATAAATTTACTCCAGTCTGTTCTATTTGATCTTGATCTGTTTTGGGCACGTTTTTGAGTCAAAAGGTCCATGTTCACAATATCCATCACTTTTGTTGTGGCTCAGCTTGACTCTGAGTCTGAAGCTGAGCTCTGTGAGCCTGAATTCCTACAGGATGAGGATGATGGGTTACAGATTTCTGTACATGCTTCAGACAGGCCTGACGGTGGGGCTGCTGAAGGGGAAACAGTCAGTCAGTTCTCAGGGGAAAAGAATGTTAGTGAGACTGATAACGAGTGTGAATTCCCACACGGCCAGGTGGAGATGTCTTTGCCTTCCCACAGTGATCCGGTCCAGCTGGACCAAGATAAGGGGTTGCATAGCCTTGAAGATAATGAATTAATGAGCAGGCAAGATCGTCTGCAATTAAGGCTCCGGAGAAGCACTTGCTTGGCCAGCAAGCAAGAAGCCAAGGAGGCCAAGGGTCAACGCAATGTGTTCATGTCTGCAAAGGGTATTTAGCCTTGTAGCTGACAAGCAGGAGCTGTCAGTCCAATGTAGCTCTTCCGATGCAAACTTCTGTGGATTAACTTTGGCTTTTAGCAGCACGCTTTTGGCTTCCTGAGTGGGATTTGGGCCTTGTTTTCAACTATGTTCTATGGACTCTAGTTTGACCATTGCTAAAGGATTATGCTTCATGGTTTTTGCCTTTGGATCTTGGGAACTGTGTCTTTGCATTTATGCCTTTGACCTGCCTATGGATTTTATGCATTTCTTATGCTCTGTTTTGATTTTGCCTTTTTCTCAATAAACTACAAAACCTACAGCTTTCGTGTGGTGGTGTCTGGAGCAAGGTGAAAACTACCCTGAGTTGCAACAACTTTTTCAATCCAGTTTCCCATTGTTGCTGTTTTTTCTGCCTTCCAAAATCGTGCTATGCATATTCTAGCTGCTGTGGTAAGGTAAAACAAGATATTTTCTTCATTTTTAAAAAAAATTGGAAATCTGTAATCCCCAGTAAAAAACATTCCGGTTTAAACTCAAACTTTAGTTGTAAAATTTCTCCTTTTTTTTTTTTGTAATGCCAAGTTATTAAAAACTTTTTGTTTTTCAATGCATTTTAACTCTACCCTGAATTTTTTTCTGACACAAAAAGTAAATAAATACTTTTCCGCAGCCTTAGAGCTACAATTGGTTGGGTGCAATTCCCAATACCCTGCTTCCTAAAGTGCAAACCCCAGGAAATGGGGCTACAAAGTGGAGTCCACAACATACGAGTACAGAGTAAAGAGCAAACCACAGACCACCTACTACAATGAAACCTGAGCCCTGATATATTCCCAATGAGGGACCTTCTGATAGTAACACCAGAGGCATTCCAAGTGGCCAGCTTCTGTCAAAGGAAATCTAATATAATGCCAAGTTTTTAATTTTGTTTGTGTTTTTAAATACATTATAACTGTTTCCTCAATTCGCTTCTGACGTGATAAATATATATATAACAATGTAGATAATAGATAAAATGTATAAACAAACTGGTTCTTTTTCTGATATGGGTGAGTAAAACCATTTTTCCAGTCTCCATGCCATATACCAGACAAAGGAAGCCAAGATCTAGAAATAACCCAGTTCTTTTTTATGACTCTATATAATTCTTACATCTAAAATAAAATATTTAATTACACTAGGAGAAAATAAACTTGAAAATTACCTTTGTATTTGCTACTAAAGCATTTATACCTTAGGATATTATAAAAAGTGTTTGAGTGAGTTTTCAGGCATGCCAAAATTTTCCATTACAATATGGAGGCTAGAACTGTTGAAGGGAGGGAATATGAGCTCAGCTGATCTTGCAGTTTGCAAAGTGCAATTTAAAAATTCAGAATAAACACAATGATTTTCTTATAGGGCTGACAATTACAGGTCCTTTGTTTATCTTAGACTTAAGCCAAGAGCCAAGCAGATTTAGGCAATGCCAAAATATTACAGCACATCATAAGATTTTCTCTTAAATATATCCTTATATCCCTACATACAAAAACCACTTCACAGGCTATTAAAAGGGGCAAAAAGTGGTAACAAAGGGATAAGAAAAGACTGATTTTAAAGAATGTTAAAAAAAATTTAAAGACAGAGAGTGCTGACTGTTATTTATGCATTTTAACATACCATATATAAGCTGAGCTTTTCAGCCTTTTTTTAGGCTGAAAAAGCCCCCCTCGGCCTATACTCAAGTCAAAGTTACTTATTATTTTACTCTGTTATTATTATGTATTACATTTATTATTTTATTCTATTTATTATTATTATTATTATTATTATATTATCTTTATTTTACTCTATTATTATTACATTTATTATTTTACACTATTTAATATTATTATTACATTTATTATTTTATTCTATTCTTGTTATTATTACATTTACATTATTTTAAAATGAAGGTAACGGCTTCCCCTGACATTAAATCTAGTTGTGTCTGACACTTGGGTGGTGGGGTGGGGGTTATCATCTCTATTTCTAAGCCGGAGAGCAGGCATTGTCCATAGACACTTCCTAGGTCAGTGGTTCTCAACCTGTGGGTCCCCAGGTGTTTTGGTCTACAACTCCCCGAAATCCCAGCCAGTTTACCAGCTGTTAGGATTTATGGGAGTTGAAGGCCCAAAACATCTGGGGACCCCAGGTTGAGAACCACTGTCCTAGGTCATGTGGCCAGCATGACAGCATGGAGTGCCGTTACCTTCCGTAGAAGTGGTACCTATTGATCTACTCACATTTGCATGTTTTCAAACTGCTAGGTTGGCAGAAGCTGGGGCTAACAGCAGGAGCTCACCCCGCTCCCCAGATTCAAACCACCAACCTTTCAGTCAGCAAGTTTAACAGCTCAGCAGTTTAACCCACTGCACCACCCTCCACATCCCTCAAAAAAGGATATAATAAATAATGCATGAGGCACCTCCTTGTATATTAAATAGGGCCCAGTCTTTATCAACATCTTATTGATTTAAAAGGTTAACTCAATTTTTACTCATTTTTAAAACCATATGTTGATTTTAAGCACAATTTGAAAACTGTAGGCTGTGTTTTCCTCAAGCACGAACAATAAAGACTTGCACCAAAGAAAATCCTGTCTTATGCAGGAAAAAAATATTCATAATACAATTTCAGCTTTATATTCTTTAACATGCAATGTTTCACGACACTTCTTATGCCAGTGGGGTTCATACTGAATTTAACGGAGCACATGTACTCCCTTGGTGCAAAAAACATTAATGAAACATCTCAAGTTTCTGTATGAAGCTGGTAGAGCTTAAAGTCTAAACTTCAACTGTTTATTCAGCTATTTTTATAAAGTGAAGGTTTGGATGAGAACTTACTGTAATGTTCCAGTTGATCTGTGGTATTCTTGCATGGAGATTTAAACAGAACATAAGTAACAGGACTCCAGTAACTACTGATGCACTACAGCTGACAAATTCAAAGAAGTAAATGCCTTCACAAGGGGAGCATTCCATTATCGTCTCTATGCAGATAAAGGAAATCAGTGCCAAAACCTAAGAGAAAGAAAATGAAAAAATATAAATACTCCAGAAACATTCTGAAAAGTCACAAATGATCCTGAAATGGGATTTTGACAGCCAAAACTGAGTGATATGATTTCAATAGGATTCTTGGTTTTAATGGAAAAGTCAAGATGTCTCATATTTTAAGGCTTCAGCCCTGTGCACACTTAATGAACTCATATAGGAATGGGCCATAAGTTAATTAGGTCACTAGTTCTTCCACTACTATGAAGAATATATTACTTATATCTCCATTCAGTACTTTTTTAAAGATATTTTTGAATTCCGAATTACTAGTAAATGCAATTTACCAAAATACTCAGTCCTCTATATCCAGGGATTCTGCATCCACAAATTCAAAAATCCAAAGCTTGAAAACATTCCCCCTTGATTTTATATAAGGAACATCATTTTACTATGCCATTGTATATATAATGGGATTTGAGCATCAATGAATTTTCGTATTTACAGGGGTCTTGCAGCCAAATTCCAGTGGATATCTAAGGCACACTATAAATACCTAGCTCCATCCAATAAAACTATATGAAAGCATAATAATAATAATAATAATAATTATTATTATTATTATTATTATTATTATTTATACCCCGCTCCAACTCCCCCAGGGGGACTCAGTGCGGCTTTCATGAGGTCAAGCCTATCAGTGGAGTACATACATTGTAATACAAAAACATAACAATACCAAGACATAAATATATAAGATGCAAATAATATAATAAACGACACAGACAACATAAAACATGCATTTAAAAACAGAGAATTTCATTGGGCTGGGCCACATTCAAGGTTAAAAATTTTAAAAACTGGGAGATAGGATAATATAAATCATCAGGATGAGGATCTGAGAATGAGGGAGGATTCAATTGCATGAACCATAAATAAAGTGCTTCTAAGGACATTTAGTGCAAAGTTTGGTCAGGGAGTTCTTACATTCAATCACTAAAGGCACATTGGAATAGCCAGGTGTAAAGAAGTTGATTATAAATTGTATGATTTTAACTGTATTTGTGTTTGGATTGGTGGCACTAATGCTGGAGCGGCCTAGCTGAGAGGAGTGCGTTACCATGGAGACGATGCTGTAGAGAAGTGGGAGGAGCTTAGAGGGGAGAGTTTGAAAAACGACAGTTTATGTTCAGTCAGAGTTAGAGTTTAGGTTCAGAGGAGTGAACAGTCAGAGTTAGGGTTTAGGGTTAGAGGAGTGAGCAGTCAGGAGTTAAGATTGGAGGGTGAGGAATTGGTAGAGGAAAGATTAGGAGGTTATAGCTGTAAAAGAGTGAATTGTGAAGCAAAGTTTCGAGGCTTTGGAAAGCCAGATTAAGCTACTGGAAGTTTCTTAGCCAGAGAGTCTGATAAGGGAAACATAACCAGTATTCCGTTAGTCTAAAGAAAGGCTAAAGAATAAGCTTATTAAGTATCTGATCAAGGGAGGATCAGATAAGGGAGACATCCCTGTATTGGAACTTTGTTCTGTAATAAGTGCTTCACCTCAAGAAGATACTGTATACCCTGAAAAAGTGTAACATTCAACTAACCAAGCATTATTCTGAGTTCTATAAGAAAAGTTACAACTTGCAACCACACGCTTTGTGCTCAATAAACTTGTTCTCTTTTGTTTGAAGACTGCCTCATCTCCATTAATTCTGCGTCCAGTGTGCCATATCTCCCAATAATACCTCACATCACACATTGGTGGCACCATTAAGAGTAATAAATAATAAATCGTCCCTCCTCTCTCCTAAGACGTTACACCAGGTTTTCAGATTCCTCCTGAAGATTGCTAGCGTGGGGGCTTGACTAATATCTCTGACTTTTGGCACAGTTCACTGACAGATGGCAGCTGGAAGTCTGTCTGCATCATATGGTGGGCTCTGTCTATGAACGGTTTTAGAAATGTATGGAAACTTGCATGTGATGAAGTCCTTAGCCTTTCCAGGTGCATCTCCATAGCAGGAAAATCCAGGGCTGGTCCAGAGTGCAATACTCTACACCAGGCCGCAGGATGGCTGCACTGCCCACCTCTGTCCTGATGCAGCACAGGACTGGGTGGTGTCCCTTACCCTGTTCTCCTGTTGCTGTTGTAGCTGTGACCACAGAGCTCTTGGCCAACCCTTGGCACCACTCCTGATGTTTCCATAACTTGGGGAGGGTGTCTTCATAACTTGGGGAGGGTGCCTTATTTATTTATTTATTTATTTATTACTTGCACTTATTTACCGCCACTCTCAGCCCAAGGGGCGACTCGTGGCGGTGAACAACAACATGGAAAAGACAATTTACAGTCATCAGAACAATACATAACATGCTACTACTACTTGACATATACTTATACTATACTAATACTAAAAATCCGCTTCGTCGTATCATGGGTCATAGTCAGTCTCATAGTCGTGGTCCATTCCGGTCGTCATTGCCAAGGATATAGTACTCAGTTGAAGGCCAACTCGAAGAGCCACGTTTTCAGGCTCCTACGAAAGGCCATCAGGGAGGGCGCCTGTCTAACTTCAGCAGGGAGGGCGTTCCACAGCCGGGGGGCCACCACCGAGAAGGCCCGCTCTCTCGTCCCCGCCAGGCGTGCCTGTGAGGCAGATGGGACCGAGAGAAGGGCCTCCCCGGATGATCTCAAGGTCCTCGTGGGCTCGTAGGCCAAGATGCGGTCTGCAAGGTATTTTGGGCCGGAACCGTTTAGGGCTTCTACTCTAAGTTGCACAGGCACCCTTGCAACCAATAGACAAAGAGTTCTTTCTCCCACCCTGAATATTCCACAGATATATAAACTCCATTTTCCTAGTTTCCAACAGACCTCATAACCTCTGAGGATGCCTGTCATAGATGCAGGTGAAATGTCAAGAGAGAATGCTTCTGGAATACGGCCATACAGCCCAAAAACTTACAACAACCCACTGTCCACAATAAGTCCTGATGTTGGTACTGCAATACCATATTACTGCAATACATATTTAATGTCAACAGCTGCTTCTATAGGGATTAGTACCACTATTTTTCTCTATTTAATTTGCTGCATTTCATTCATTTAGTTTTTGATAAATTGAGAAACACCAGCAATTGAAAATGGCTCCATTATTATAATTATTATTTCTAACAGCCTTCCTGTTTATCTAAAAGGGTCTACAAAAAGACTTATTGTGTGGTTCAGTGACGTCCTAACTCATGATTATAGAAAACCACTGAATAGACAAGCTTTTTCCTGAGGAATACCCACAATGTTTCAATAAGAATGTCACGATGCCATAATTTATTTTTTAAACCTGGTGACACAGCATTATCAATCATGTAGAGTATTTTGAGCTGTGGGAGGATTCAATTAGCATCTCCTTAAATGTATTCAATACCCCTCTTACATTCAAATATAGGTAGTACTGTTCTAATTTAGCTTGGTCATTTCAAAGTAGGTCCCATGACCTTATGATGTCGTTTCATTTACCCACAGTTAAAATAGTTGGGATAAATACAAATAGCTTTAGTAACAGGCCTTAAAGGCAGCACTGTTTTTCAAAAGGGAAACTACCATATTTATTTACTCAAATGTAAATGAACTTGCCAAAATTAGGGTGCACATTAGATTCGAGTTATATGATAATCTTAGCACTTTAACTACTCGCTGGGTTGCTCTACCTTCATTTCTTTTAAAACCCTACTAACAGATATATCCTACCTCCGTTCATGCCCAGTGTTTATTTTTTAAATTTTAAACTATTGCATTTGGCCCAACCATAGGTTTTTTAAATCCTTGCGTGTTACTGTTTATATGTGAGTTATATTAATTGTATTGTTTTTTGCTTATTGTTTTTTGTTTTATTGATGTGTTGTCGGGCTTGGCCTCATGTAAGCCGCTCCGAGTCACCTTGGGGAAATGGTGGCGGGGTATAAATAAATAAATAAAAATTATTATTATTATTATTATTATTATTATTATTATTATTATTATAGTGTTAAGGCAAAGCAAGCCTCCTATTTCAGGGATATCACTTCAAATTTAATTGCTACAGCTCAATCCTATTTTATCCTGGGATTTGTAGTTTCGTGAGCCCTCAGTATTCTTTAGAAGGGAAGGTTCAAGATCTTGTAAAACTACATGATTCCATGGCATTGTGCCAGGACACTTAAAGTGGATTCATTCTACATCACACCTCAATGTTTTCTTTTCCATTGTTGGACGCTTTGGTATTCTAACACTGTTGTTTTTAAAGAAGTAATTCTAAGAAGGCAGCAACTGTAAGGCACTCCTTTTTTGGCCAAATTACAAAGAGTGCACTTTTTGCCACAGCGTGTTATGCTCACCACCAAAAACAAAAAAAAACCCACAACATTTCTGGGTTTTGTAAAATTGAAGTGTGCATTAGATTCAATGGCACATTACACTCGAGTAAAGATGGTATTTAAGCATCACTGGGATAGATTTCCACCAACACTTCATGCAATGAAGTTCTTTCATATTGTACCTATGGACACTGCCACCATGTAGACAATTTGCATTTTCCTTGTCCACAATGGTCACGTTAATATTACACACAGTCTTATTACAATGAAGTGAGAGCTACACATTTCCTCTATGCAACTTTCTGCGATTTTTTATCGTGTCAGAACAAATTGAGAATATACTGCAAGTTGTTTCTGGTGTGAGAGAATTGGCCGTCTGCAAGGACGTTGCCTAGGGGATGCCATCCTGCGGGAGGCTTCTCACATGTCCCCGCATTGGAAGATGGCTCACAGACGGGAGTCTCGTGGATTTGAACCGCCAACATTTTATTTATTTATTTATTTATTTATTTCTGCTACTTATACCCCGCCCTTCTCACCCCCGAGGGGGGACTCAGGGCGGCTTACACAGACGGCACAATTCGATGCCCTTATACAAATACATACAGATATAAAAACAGTAATTAATAATTAACAGATTAAAAACATCAATATATAGCACCATAGCACAACAGTAAGCAATCTCATGGTCAGTGTTCGCGTTCCATAGGTCCAATAGGTTAAAATAGGTTCCTACACTATTTGCCCTTCATTATGGTCCTTCTTTTTTTTAGCTGCCAGAGTTTCCGAAAGCCTTCAGGTCTTCACATCAGCAGTTCAGCCAGCGCAAGGGTTTAACCAATTACACCACCGCGGCTCAGTCTTGCGATGATCATGTGTGATATGCTTTGTGTTATTTCCAGCCAGACAATTGCGGCTGCTCCAGTTTCTTCACCCGTCATGTATGTGAATGTCCACATTATATATGTATGACTCTATAGGGGTTTTTATTATGCAAAATGCCTGGTAAGAATATTGTCAGAACTAATGCATGTGATAGCAGTGAACATCCTGCCTGACCCTGTCCAGCAGAAATGAAAAAGAAAAATATAAACTGAGATAGCAGCTTAGATAAAACAATATTATTACCAAACAAGGGTGTTATAAAATTAAAGATATTTTCAAAACAGTTGTGAACATACTAAATTAGTTTGGTAGCATGCGAAAGAGGGTGGTGTGCAGCACAACTACTGAACAATTATACTGTTTAGCTGGTATTGCACCACCTGATATCCGCCGGGAAGTAGCAGCCAGCAATGAAAGGACCGAGGCATTGACATCTCCGGCCCACCCTCTGTTCGGATATCAGCCAGCATGCCAATGACTTAAATCAAGGAATGGCTTTCTAAGATCTACAGAGATACTCGCAGGAACACCTCAGCAAGCAAGAGTTCAAGAGTGGCAGGTAAAAACCCTCAACCTCAATCAGCGGCTGATACCAAATGAGAGATTCCCTCCTGGGCACACAGAAGACTGGGCGACTTCGAATGCACTGACCAGGCTGCGCTCTGGCGCTACAAGACGCAGAGCTAACCTTAAAAAATGGGGCTACAAAGTGGAGTCTATGACATGCGAGTGTGGAGAAAAGTAAACCACAGACCACCTACGAGACTATTAACTGGAACGAATTACAGAGAGCGGTCAACCCTCCTGTTTAAGGAGCTCCACTGGCTGCAGTTTATCTATCGGGCCCAATTCAAGGTGCAGGTCTTGACCTACAAAGCCTTGAACGGTTTGGGACCCTCCTAACTGCGCAACCGTATTTCCATCTACGAACCCACACGATCCCTTTGATTTTCCGGAGATGTTCTTCTTTCACTCCCGCCCGCATCGCAAGTGCGACTTGCGGGGACGAGAGAGAGGGCCTTCTCTGCGGTGGCCTCACGGCTCTGGAACTCACTCTCCAGAGATATTAGGCAAGCCCTCACACTGGCAATCTTCAGGAGGAATTTGAAAACCTGGTTATTCAAATGTGCCTTCAATAATTGAATGTAAGATTCTCCCTGACCACACTTTGCACAAAATGTCCTTAGAAGCACTTTATTTTATGGTTTGTGCAATGAAATCCTTCCTCATTCCCAGAGCCTCCTCTTTATAATTTACACTGTCCTATCTCCCAGTGTTTTAAAATTTTTATCCTTACATCTGGCCCTGCCTAGTGAAATTTTCTGTGTTTTTAATGCTTGATTTTATATTGTTGTGTCGTATATTATTTTGATTTTGCATTTTATGTATTTTGCTTAGTTTTACTATGTTTTGTGTTATATTGTTTGTATTGTATTGATGGGCATGGCCTCATGTAAGCTGCACCGAGTCCCCCTGGGGGGGATGGAGTGGGGTATAATTAAAGTATTATTATTATTATTATTATTATTATTATTATTATTATTACAATGCAACCTGAGCCCTGCCACATGCACCAGAGGCACTCCAGGTGGCCAGCTTCTGATCAAAGGAAATCTAGCATAATGCCAAGTTTTTAACTTTGTGGTTTTTTCTACATTATAACTATTCTTAACTCTGCATTTTAGATTGTTTTTAATCTGTTTGTTTGATTGATTGATTGATTGATTGATATGTATTTTAATTGCTTATATATTTGTTGTTGTTCATTCGTTCAGTCGTCTCCGACTCTTCGTGACCTCGTGGACCAGCCCACGCCAGAGCTCCCTGTCGGCCGTTACCACCCCCAGCTCTCTCAAGGTCAGTCCAGTCACTTCAAGGATGCCATCCATCCATCTTGCCCTTGGTCGGCCCCTCTTCCTTTTACCTTCCACTTTCCCCAGCATAATTGTCTTCTCTAGGCTTTGCTGTCTCCTCATGATGTGGCCAAAGTACTTCAACTTTGTCTCTAGTATCCTTCCTTCCAGTGAGCAGCCGGGCTTTATTTCCTGGAGGATGGACTGGTTGGATCTTCTCGCAGTCCAAGGCACTCTCAGCACTTTCCTCCAGCACCACAGCTCAAAAGCATCGATCTTCCTTCGCTCAGCCTTCCCTATGGTCCAGCTCTCACATCCGTATGTGACTACAGGGAATACCATGGCTTGGACTAGGCGGATCTTTGTTGCCAGTCTGATGTCTCTACTCTTCACTATTTTATCGAGACTGGACATTGCTCTCCTCCCAAGAAGTAAGCGTCTTCTGATTTCCTGGCCACAGTCTGCATCTGTAGTAATCTTCGCACCTAGAAATACAAAGTCTGTCACGGCCTCCACATTTTCTCCCTCTATTTCCCAGTTGTCAATCATTCTTGTTGCCATCATCTTGGTTTTTTTGACATTCAGCTGCAACCCGGCTTTTGCGCTTTCTTCTTTCACCTTGATTAGAAGGCTCCTCAGCTCCTCCTCGCTTTCGGCCATCAGAGTGGTGTCATCTGCATATCTGAGGTTGTTAATGTTTCTTCCAGCAATTTTCACCCCAGCTTTGCATTCATCCAGCCCCGCACATCGCATGATGTGTTCTGCATACAAGTTAAAAAGGTTGGGTGAGAGGATGCAGCCTTGCCGTACGCCTTTCCCAATCTTGAACCAGTCTGTTGTTCCGTGGTTGTTTTATATTTTGATGAGATGTGTTTATCTGTGTGGCATTAAATTTTTGCCAGATTTGTAAGCCACCTTGAGTCAAAAAACAGGCGGGGTAGAAATGAAGTAAGTAAAGAAATAAATTGCTTCTGACACGATAAATAAAAGGGCAAGCACAGAATGAACCACTATAATGAGCAAGCAAAGCAAGCTATCCTCTGCCATTATGTGTGGTTGGTTCAGACTGTTAATTTTGAATCAATAACTCTTCAAGAATTCACAAACATCTAGTCGACGTATACCCATTATTTCAATGCCCCAAGAAAACCTACAATTTTAAAAATCATAGTAGAAAAATAGTTATATTAAAAGACAAAAGCACATCTGGAAAGATCAGATCAACCGCGAAAATTAATCAATAATTAATACAACAAGCCTCCATTTTAAATGCTGCATTTTTAAAAACAGGGGTGGCAACTGTGCATCCCGGCAGATGTTGTTTAGCTTCAATTCCCAGCTTTCCTCACTACTGGATTGGGTGGATGGGGCCTCTGGGAACTGCATTTTGACAACCTCTGGCAGGCCAACCAATTCCCACTCCTGTTTTAAATGAGACTAAAAATTAGCAATATAGGCAGTATAAAACAAATGTGTAAGCAATTCCACATTTTGTATTTGATCCCAAGAAAGATAGTCTCGAAAGCATTTGTACAGACAATGTGACTCCTTTTGGGATAGCAATATGACTCATTAGAATGATACCCTTTGACTCAAATTCTGCAGAAGCCAGAAATCTCAGACCATAGTGAGAACTTCAGTCTTATGCTGGCAACATCTGAAAGCCTGCTTCAGCTTCTGACTTTAACACTAAATCAATATATAGAAAAACATGTAGGGTTCATTAAAATATAGATCCCTGTGTTGTAAACAAAACAAATCAAATCAAAAACATTCAGGTGCTCCTAAAGATTATTATTATTATTATTATTATTATGGGAATACTGGTTTCAATGTGATAACCAGTAATGGCTCAGTTATGATGGATCAACGCAATATCGTGCACACATTGCCCAAACATGAAGCAAGGAACATGAAAGGCACTGCAGACTACTTCAAACAGAGAAGACAGCCATAGAAGAGCACGTGATGAACCAACCTGGACACAGCATATTATTTGAGAACACAGAAATGCTGGATCACTCTCACAACCACCATGTCAGGCTACACAGAGAAGCCACTGAAATCCACAAGCATGTGGACAATTTCAACAGAAAGGAGGAAATGAACAAAATCTGGCTACCAGTATTAAAAAACTCTAAAATTACAACAGTAAAACAACAGACAGGAAACAATCTGGGATGCCTAATCACCTCTCAACAAAAGATTGCTCCAGGCACTAACAAGCCACACCAAACAACAGCCAGGCCATCAAATGCTAATCAAGGTGGTCAGTTGAAACATTCACACCTAGCTCCAGCAGACAAGAGTTCTTTTTCCCACCCTGGTCATTCCACAGATATATAAACCCTTTTTCCTAGTTCCAACAGACCTCACTACCTCTGAGGATGCTTGCCGTAGATGCAGGCGAAACGTCAGGAGAGAATGCCTCTAGAACATGGCCATATAGCCTGAAAAAAACCTACAAAGCGACACAATTCACACAATACATTCAACTCTACCATGTGAGCAGGAGTTTATGTGAAAGCTGTATTCTGAAGATAGAGAAGTGTGACATAGGACCACTGGGAAGTTCTGGACAGAGCATAAAGTTGATACTGAACTCACTATTGATAACAGAGCCCTCAAAAGAGGTAACTCGAATACTAATAATCTACATGTTTGTGGTTTGATATCACAGAATCACACAGTTTGAAGATGTGGTGATCCACCACTGGAGTTCTGAAAATCACCGGAGTTCAGCACTATCCTGAGTGTGCATAGTCTTCTTCCTCTTCTTTTGCTTTTTTCAGTTTCCCTTATGGTGGGGAAACTAAATTTAATATCAGCGGCTGAGAGGGAGGCTAAATGCACACTCTTCATCTTCAATGCCTCAGAACTGACCTCAGATTCAAGGATCTCTTAGTAGCCAGTTGGGAAGACATACTGGAAACTGATGGTACCAACATTGATATGGAAAATGTGATAGAGGCCAGAACCAAGGGATTCAGTGCCTTCTCATGCAGGAGAACCTTAAGCTTTGATTCACAGTATTTCTGAGCCTGATGTGGGAAGGCTTTTATTATTTTCGTGTTAACTTTGTTGAAAGCTGTTCATGCATGTAACAGTAAATCGTTGTTTAGCTTTATGTCAGAAAACACATTTTGTTTCACTGTAATCTGTATATCTAATCTTGAAACTCTTTTTTAAAGGTACACAAGGTTGACTTAAGACAAAAGTAGCAGCAGTTTAATCCTCAGCTGCTGAACTTGCTGACCGAAAGGTTGACGTTTTGAATCCAGGGAGTGGGGGTGAGCTCCCACTGTTGGGCCAAGCTTCTGCCAACCTAGCAGTTGGAAAACATGCAAATATGAATAGATTAATAGGTACCACCTTGGCAGGAAGGTAATGGCACTCCATGCAATCATGCTGGCCTTATGACCTTAGAGGTGTCTACGACAACGCCAACTCTTCGTTTTTGAAATGGAGATTAGCACACACACACACAACACACACACTCCAAGTTGGACATGACTAGACTTAAAGTCAGGGGAAAACCTTTACCTTCAGCAGCATCAATGCAACAAACAAAAAGGCAAAGAAACAAAACTAGTCAAATCTGCAAAAGAGAAACCCATGAATGTGGCGACTAACTACAGTGAGCTACCTTGAGGATCTGCTACAAGGGAATGAGTTTATAAATCTAAACAAACAAAAATAAATTACCTGAACAACATGTGAATGTGGTCTCCTTAAGCTGAATTATATACACAGAAACCTCCTACGAACAAAAAAACGACTTCACAGGACAAGAAAAGGAGCAAACACAACTTGGTGAGTTGCCAGTAGGTAGTTACTTCCTCCCCCAACTGCCAAAAGCTGGGGAGCTAACTAGCTCTGGATAAGAAGCAAGTCCAAACTGAACTCAAACAACAAAAGAGGAACAGCAGAAGAGGAACCAAACAACAAAGCTGGTTACAGTCCAAAAGGGCAACAGAGGCAGTGAAAAATGTATGTACAATGGGATTTGAATTAGGTATGTTTCCATTAACATATAGGCACCTGGATCAACCACTACCCTCAGGTTTTTTCCCCATCCACCAACCTCAACCCTTTTATGGCTTTCAATATACCTTGAACATCAAGACTGTCTAAATACTGTTGATTTAAGCAAAAATGGTTGTAGATAGTGTATGTTGACAGTAAAGGTAAAAGTTTCTCTGAAGTTAAGTCCAGTCGTGTCCGACACTAGGGGTTGGTGCTCATCTCCATTTCTGAGCCAGCGTTGTCCATAGACACCTCCAAGTTCATGTGGCCAGCATAATTGCATGGAGCACTGTTACCTTCTCGCCATGGCAGTACCTATTGATCTATTCACATTTGCATGTTTTCAAACTGCTAGGTTGGCAGAAGCTGAGGGTAACAGCGGGAGCGCACCCTGCTCTCTGGATTCGAACTGCTGATGTTTCGGTCAGCAAATTCAGCTGCTCAGAAGTTCAACCCACTGTGCCACCAGAGAGTCCTTGTGTCGACAGTAGCTAAGTTAAATTCCCATCTTAGTAGTTAAAGTATACAAAAAACTCCCAGTTGTTCTATAGTTGCATCTGTTCCTATTTCAAAGCAAACAGAAAAAGATACAAGTATTTCGATGCTGCCATTCTAGGCAGTTTTCCAGAAAACATATTCATTTGATTAACATTAGACTTCCTTCTAATTAAATGTGTCTAAGCATTGCATATTATTCTACCTGGTCTACTGGAACAAAAGCTGTCATAGGTAAAGGCACTTGCCTCATTAGATACATTAAAGCAGAGTTTCTCAAACTGTGCTCCTTCAAATGTTTTGGGCTTCAGCTCCCACAATTTCTAACAACTGGTAAGCTGGCTAGGATTTCTGGAAGCCGAAGTCCAAAACACCTGGAAGAGTAACACTACATTACACAATGGTTGGATTAATCATATCTACTAGGCATTATTTACTAGAACCCCCAGCTCCGTCAACAGGATCTTGAGCCAAAAGGTAATGGTTTCCCCTAGTCGTGTCCAACTCTGGGGGGTGGTGCCCATCTCCATTTCTAAGCCGAAGAGTAGACATTGTCCATAGACGCCTCCAAGGTCATGTGGCCGGCATGACTGTATGGAGCACCGTTACCTTCCCGCTGAAGCGGTACCTATTGATCTGCTCACATTTGCATGTTTTCAAACTGCTAGGTTGGCAGAAGCTGGGACTAACAACAGGAGCTCCCCAGATTCAAAACACCAACCTTTTGGTGAGTAAGTTCAGCAGCTCAGTGGTTTAACACACTACACTACCAGGGTCTCCTTTAACATTATACAGATAAGGAAATTTTATGTCATTCATACTGTTCGATAAGTGAAAATCACAAGTGGCTATTGAGACATCTACCAATACATTCTGATCTACCTTGTATCCATCTCTGTTTTAAATCAATGACAAGAGTCACAAATAAGGTCATTAGCAGTTGAAGCAAGATTAAACATGCTGCAAACAAAGTCACCAGACATATCTTGGGACCATAGAAAGGCCTCAGAAGAGAGTAGAGTACCTCCTACCTATTATTTTTCAACCAGTAAAAAAACATGACCTTGCAAAGCTAGATAAACTTCAACAAACATGCAAAATGTCACCTATTAGCTAAGTGCTCTGTTGCACACACCCTAATTCAATTACCTTCCTAGCAGGATTGAATCTGAGAACAAGAAAAAGAAAAATCTAAATATTTGAAAGAGATGAAAAATTGGTTATCATCACTCTCACAAATGTTTGAAGTTAAGAAACTGCATCCTTCTGGAACCCAGAACACACTTGTTTGTTTTGTTTTTTAGACGTGTATGACCTTTTAGAGCAGGGTCCTCAAACTAAGGCCCAGGGGCCGGATATGGCCCTCCAAGGTCATTTACCCAGCCCTCGCTCAGGGTCAACCTAAGTCTGAAATGACTTGAAAACACACAACAACAATCCTATCTCATTAGCCAAAAGCAGGCCCACACTTCCCATTGAAATACTAATAAGTTTATATTTGTTAAAATTGTTCTTCATTCTAATTATTGTAATGTTTTAAAGGTTTTTTGTACTACAAATAAGATGTGTGCAGTGTGCATAGGAATTCATTCATTTTTTTTCAAATTATAATTCGGCCCTCCAACAGTTTGAGGGATTGTGACCTGGCCCTCTGTTTAAAAAGTTTGAGGACCCCTGTTTTAGAGAATAGCCAAAATTTCTCAGGAAAAAACTAGAGCAAGGAAAGAAAGCTGCATACCAGGACACACATACAATAAATAAGCAACAGGATTATAGATAAATTACTAGAGAAGACTCGAAAAAGGTTGTAATTTCCAATATGTTTCCAAAAGGTATATATAATTTATATAATAGGTATGAAATCAAACATTTACTGATAACAAATCACCATTGCTGATTACTGATAACAATCACAGGCTGATTTTTCCTTTCCTTTTTTTACGAAATACAGCTGAAGCATCTTCTGCAGAGACCACTGTAAACACTGCACAACCGGATTTGCATAAAGGTCTAAATCAGCCACAAGGTGACATTCAGAAAACTTTCCCTGTGGCCAAACTTTTCAGGATCCCAACATTGAGCCAAAGGAGATCCCATTTGTGGTCAAGACCCACAGTTCAAGAAGCAACGAACCGCAAGGAACACAAGGAAAGAAGAGAACACAATTTGTTCTGGTAGTTTCTGACAGATCGATAGAGAGAGTAACCATCTATGCATAAAGTAATCTTGTTGCTTTTTAGCTGCTGCATCACACTGTTGGCTCATGTTCAATGTGTTGTCCACGAAGACTCCAAGATCTTTCCAAGGGAGGGGAGGGAGAAGAGGAGGAAGAAGAGGAGAGGGATGAAAAAAGAGAAAGAGGAGGAGGAGGTAGAAGAGGAGTAAGAAGAAGAGGAGGTGTAAGAAGAAGAGGAGGAAAAAGAGGAGGTGTAAGAGGAAGAGGAGGAAGAAGAGGAGGTGGAAGAGGAAGTGTAAGAGGAAGAGGAGGAAGAAGGAGGAAAAAGAAGAGGTGGTGGAAGAGGAGGAAGAAGAAGAGGAGGTGTAAGAGGAAGAGGAAGAAGAGGAGGTGGAAGAGGAGGAAGAAGAAGAGGAGGTGTAAGAGGAAGAGGAGGAAGAAGAGGAGGTGGAAGAGGAAGTGTAAGAGGAAGAGAGGGAAGAAGAGGAGGTGGAAGTGGAAGAGGGGGAAGAAGAAGAAGAGAAGGGAGAAGAAGAAAAGGAGGAGGAGAAAGAGGAAGAAGAGGAGGAAGAAGAAGAAGCGGTGTAAGAGGAAGAAGAGGAAGAAGAAGAGGAGGTGGAAGAGGAAGAAGAAGAGGTGGAAGAAAAAGAGGTGGAAGAGGAAGAGGCAGAAGAAGAGGAGGTGGAAGAGGAAGAGGGGGAAGAAGAAGAAGAAGAGATGGGAGAAGAAGAAAAGGAGGAGGAGAAAGAGGAAGAAGAGGAGGAGGAAGAGGAGGGGGGAAAGGAAGAAGAGGAGGAAGATGAAGAGGAGGTGTAAGAGGAAGAGGAGGAAGAAGAGGAGGAGGTGGAAGAGGAGGAAGAAGAGGAGGGATGAAAAAGGAGGAAGAGGAAGAAGAGGAGGAAGAAGAAGAGGAGGTGTAAGAGGAAGAGGAGGAAGAAGAGGCGGTGGAAGAGGGGGAAGAAGAAGAGAAGGGAGAAGAAGAAAAGGAGAAGAAATAGGAAGGAGAGGAGGAAAAGGAAGAAGAGGAAGATGAAGAGGAGGTGTAAGAGGAAGAGGGGGAAGAAGAAGAGGAGGAGGAAAAAGAAGAGAAGGGAGAAGAAGAAAAGGAGGAGGAAGAAGAGGAAAAAGAGGAGGAGGAGGAAGAAGAGGAAGGCCTGCCCTTCTCCCTCCCTCTTTCCCTCCCTCCCCGGCCGGCCCCCACTCACCGCCTGCGCCGCCTTGAGCCTCCCGGGCGCGCTCCGCAGGTACTGGGCGTCGCAGCGGAGGCCCCGGATGCCGGCGCGCTGCCCGACGGGCTCTGTGGTGGGCTGGTAGGGGCTGCTGGCGCCCGAGATCATGGAGCTGCTCGAGGCCTCCCCGTCGAAGCCCTCCAGCTCCTCGGCGGCGCCCCTCATGGCGGCAGAGCGGCCCGCCCGCCTTCCCTCACTCCTTCCTTTTGGGTCTCCTCAACCGGAGGAGGAGGAAGGCCCGGGCGGCATGTTGTTGCCTCAGGAGACGCCGTCCCTGCCTCCCTTCCTCCTCCTCCTCCTCTTTCCCCTCAGCGGCGACGGAAAGGGAGGCCCGCCCTGAAGCAGGAGACGCCTTCCCACACAGAAAAGGGTGCCTACCGCTTTAAACGCTGCCCCGCGGAGCATTCTGGGGATTGTCGTTTTGAGCAGCCTGGGACCTCACTGAGTGCGTATGGGAAAGGCCCCTCGCTGGACTACACGCCCCAGAATCCTTCGGGAGGCAGCCGCAGGATTTAAAGTGGCGGGCACACTCTAACACAGGCATGGGCTAACTTGGGCCCTCAATGTGTTTTGGACTTCAACTCCCACCATTCGTAACAGCCTCAGGCCCCTTCCTTTTCGCGGCTGAGGGGGAAAAGGAAAGGGCCTGAGGCTGTTAAGAATGGTGGGAGTTGAAGTCCAAAACACATTGAGGGCCCAAGTTAGCCCATGCCTGTGTTAGAGTGTGCCCATGCCTGGTGAAATCTGGGGACTATCTTGAGCTCCTTGGAGGAAATATAAGTTGTAAAGAAAACGAATACAGATACCACATTACCCTAGAAAAGCCAACACGCAGAGCAGAAAGACAATGGCTTCTCTCCACTGAACAGTCTACATCAGTGGTTCTTAACCTGGGGGTCGGGACCCCTGAGGGGGTCGCGAGGGGGTGTTAGAGGGGTCGCCAAACACCATCAGAAAACACAGTATGTTGTGTTGGTCATGGGGGTTCTGAGTGGGAACTTTGGGCCAATTCTATCATTGATGGGGTTCAGAATGCTCTTTGATGGTTCATCTCAGCAACTACAACTCCCAAATGTCAAGATCTATTTTCCCCAAACACCACATTTGGGCATATTGAGTATTTGTGCCAAGTTATATCCAGATCCATCATTGTTTGAGTCCACAGTGCTCTCTGGATCTAGGTGAACTATAACTCCCAAACTCAAGGTCAGTGCCACCAAACCCTTCCAGTATTTTCTGTTGATTGTGGGACTTCTGTGTGCCAAGTTTGGTTAAATTCCATCCTTGGTGGAGTTCAGAATGCTCTTTGATTTTAGGTGAACTATAAATGCCAGCAACTACAACTCCCAATTGACAAAATCAACCCCTCACCCAACCCCACTAGTATTCAAATTTGGGTGTATTGAATATTTGTGCCAAATTTGGTCCAGTGAATGAAAACACATCCTGCATATTGGTTATTTACATTACAATTTGTAATAGTAGCAAATTTACATTTATGAAGCAGCAACGAAAATAATATTATGGTTGGGGGTCACCACAACATGAGGATCTGTATTAAGGAGTCACAGCATCAGGTAGGTTGAGAAACACTGGTCTACATTCTAAATGCAAATTACACATGTTAACAAGCCTGTTGTTTTCAAAAGGTAGGGCGATAGGTGTTGTAGTTCATTGCGATGGTAACGTTCCTACTACTGGTAGGAGGGAGAAGAGAGATATTGACAAGCTGGAATGTGTCCAGAGGAGGGTGACTAAAATGATCAAGGGTCTGGAGAACAAGCCCTTTGAGGAACGGCTTAAGGAGCTGGGCATGTTTAGCCTGAAGAAGAGAAGGCTGAGAGGAGATATGATAGCCATGTATAAATATGTGAGCAGAAGCCACAGGGAGGAGGGAGCAAGCTTGTTTTCTGCTTCCTTGGAGACTAGGATGCGAAACAATGGCTTCAAACTACAAGAAAGGAGATTCCATCTGAACACGAGGAAGAACTTACTGACTGTGAGAGCCGTTCAGCAGTGGAACTCTCTGCCCCTGAGTGTGGTGGAGGCTCCTTCCTTGGAAGCTTTTAAACAGAGGCTGGATGGCCACCTGTCGGGTGATTTGAATGCAATATTCCTGCTTCTTGGCAGAATGGGGTTGGACTGGATGGCCCATGAGGTCTCTTCCAACTCTTTGATTCTATTATTCTATGACCACTACCCACCAGAGTCAAACATGATTCGACTTAATCTCGGGGGGGGGGGGGGGGGGGGAAGAACCTTTACCTTTTTTTTGGAGGAAAGTTTACAAACGAAGAAACCTCTCAGCAAAGAGATACAATGACAGCCCCCCCCCCCCCCCCATGGCCAGAACAGAGCACAGCCTCCAAAAGATGCCAAATGATGAGAAAAAGCCTAGACATAAATCTATCTGTTGTCTGTCTTGTCATTGTATAATTGAATGTTTGCCATATATGTATTGTGTGATCCACCCTGAGTCCCCTTTGGGGTGACAAGGGCAGAATATAAATGCTGTAAATAAATAAATAAATGTGGATTTACTCGATCTGATAGCCATGCCTCTGTATGTCCAGCACCCATTGGTTTTGCAGCATTTTTTTTTCAAATATTTTTATTGGTTTTCTTAGAATACATCAATACCTTCAATAATCTTATATTCCATCCTCAATTCATTACATCAACCAAAGTGTATCTTGTATACTCCCCCCCCCCCCGCCCCGAGCCACTTCAATTTGCATTCTCTTTCTTTTTGTATCATTTGTTCAACTTGTGTAAGTTTTCCTCCTTCCCTATTATTTTTTATCCAATTCTTGAACCATTGCTCTAACTGTAGACAATGGAACCATGAGAGTTTAATATCTCTAAATTATCTCAATATAGTTTCCTTCCTCATGTTTGCTTTTATTCAATCTCCAATTCTATCTATATTCTTCTCTCTTAATTTTTTATCTAATATATTTTTTAAAATTTTGGGGGATTTTTTTATTCATTATTATTGGTGTTATTGTTGAACTTTCTGATAATAATATTTCCTTGTATCTATTCCAAATTCCTATCACATTTCTCAACATTGGGTTTTTTATTCTCTTAATTTCTTTCCTTTTTATATCCTTAAAAAATATATTCCAAATTTTGTCCTCTACTTCTTCTGAATCTTCCTCCAACCATTCCAAATCCTCCTTATTTATTATCCCTTCTATAACTAGTCTCATCCTGTTTGCTTCATAGTATTTTTTAATATTGGGAAGTGCTAAACCTCCAACCTTTTGTGACTTATACCAAAACTGTTTATTTAACCTGTTTTTCTTATTGCCATTGCAATATTTCTTAATTAATTATTGCCATTTGTTTAATTCCTCCTCCGATATCTGTAGTGGTACCATTCTAAATATAAAATTTATCTTTGGAAGAATTTTCATTTTAACTAGCACTACCCTTCCAAACCATGATAGTTTTATATTTTCATATTCTCGTAATTGTTTTTGAGTTACTTTCCTTAATCTTGTTACATTTGCCTCTTCCATTTCATATAATTCCTTTGTTATAATTTTGCAGCATTATTCCAGGTGTCCTCGAGTCTGCCCTCAGGAAGGTCTGAGTTCTGAGAAGGAGCCTCGAGGGCAGAGAGAGAACTACAGCTTTGGTGCCTTCCCTAAGAATTACAGGAAAATATTTCACTCGAAAGCTGGGGGTGCTATGGTCTTCTTCCCCTCCCTGTTTGATTGTGAAATGCATAACCCCACAGGATGGTGATCTTGCTGTCTTTGGAGGTCTTTAAACTGATTGGATGGCCATCTGCTGGGAGTGCTCTATTGTACAAACCATTGAGTTGGACTGGATGCCACCTGTCATCTCTGTCATTTCATTTCTTGTGAGCCTTGCAAGCTATAGTGTAAATAAATAAATAAATTCCTACTGCTGGCAAAAAATACTGGAAAGTTTTAGTGCGTCGGCATATTTGGTTGGTTGAATTGGTGTATTCTGAATTCAGAATGTTGTTCGCTTCTGACCACAGATCTAGACCCGTACTGCAGTAAAGACACGACACTAGTGAGCAGTCTTGGTTGGTGTTTATTGAAGCCATTAATGAAAAGACATGTCCTCCTTTTTTGCCAGCACTAAAAAGCAAGGTTCAACATAGCTGCTCCTGGTTAAAGCTGTACAACTGGACTAAGGGTTGTGTTGGATATATCTGCAGTCCTCAATGGAAGTTAAAAACATCAATAAACTTAGTAATACAAGAGAGTGAACTTTCATTTACAGCATGGATATGGTTAAGTTCAGTCACTTTCAATGCAGTTAAATTAAATAAAATACAACAAGTTCTGTTCAGTTTAAACATGTCTTAAAATGCCAATAAAAAGTGCAAACTTAAAAAAAAAAACAAGCAGCATAACCATTGCATTTTGATGGAGGGCCAATCCTGTATATTTACCTTCTCTTCAAGTTCAATAGATTATTACTTTAGTTTAAACATGAACAGTAGATGCAATCACTGTACTGTATATAAATATAGCTGTGTAGTAATTTTAACAGTCTACCATAAAAGTGTATCCTGAAAATAAAAATTAATTATATTTCAAAAGGTACTGTTTGCAGTTTGGCCTTTGGTTCCAATGCTTAAGAACATAAAAAAAGACAACTGTGCATCTTTCCAAAGTTACTAGTCCTCAGCAAACACTGCATCGTCTTTCTTCGAGAAACGAGGAGCATTCACTTGTAAAAAGGGGAAGAAGGGGAAATTCCAACTTTGTTTGAATCGAAGCACTCTGTTTTACACAGTGGGAAAGCAATATATATTTTTTGCTTTTGTTCATCTGTAGTGGAGCAAACATTCATTTCATATGGCATTAAAAAAAACAGCAGATACACAATATTGATACTCAAAGTAAACTGTCTGTATGAATGACAACAATATTAATAAGAGGCAGTTAGGTACCAAGGCTCACACTGGAACCACATACATCATGAGATGAAGGACTTTATCACACTTGAACAGTGGTTCTCAACCTATGGGTCCCCAGGTGTTTTGGCCTACAACTCCCAGAAATCCCAGCCAGTTTTCCAGCTGTTAGGATTTCTGGGAGTTGAAGGCCAAAACATCTGGGAAGCCACAGGTTGAGAACCACTGTTCTAGATGGTCGTTGAGGTCCTCCTAAGGTCACTATATAGATCTAGACCAGTGGTTCTCAACCTGTGGGTCCCTCCCCAGGTGTTTTGGCCTACAACTCCCAGAAATCCCAGCCAGTTTTCCAGCTGTTAGGATTTCTGGGAGGTGAAGGCCAAAACATCTGGGGACCCACAGGTTGAGAACCACTGTTCTAGATGGTCGTTGAGGGCCTCCTAAGGTCACTATATAGATCTAGACCAGTGGTTCTCAACCTGTAGGCCCTCCCCAGGTGTTTTGGCCTACAACTCCCAGAAATCCCAGCCAGTTTTCCAGCTGTTAGGATTTCTGGGAGTTGAAGGCCAAAACATCTGGGGACCCACAGGTTGAGAACCACTGGCTTAAAGAGTAAGTAAGGAGTGAAATATCAGAAACTGAAACTGCCCAAATAAGGGACAGTCAAAATGAAATGGAATGAAAGGTTGACAGTCAGGGAACAACTATGGACAGATCTGTGTTCTGCCTAAATAGCAAATGAAAAAAATGATTTTAGTTCACTTAATTATATGTTTCGCAATTAAACAAACACAGTTTGTATTCATAAATTAAAATGTAAAATAAAACACACAATTTCCCAAACAAATTCACTAATGGACAATATGGCCACCAATCTCATGGACCTTCTTGACTCCGCACTAACGGATCAACATGACAATAAGGCTGTCCTTTTCCAAAATTCCAATACTGTTTTAGGATCTTTTTGTTCTGTTCCTTTTCTGACCACCACTGACTTTTGCATCAAAACAAACAAACAAAAACTGGGCAGTTCCAGTTTCTGATATTTTGCACCTACTCAAAGTGCCTCCCACTTAAAATCCTGTTGTTGCCTCCTGTAGAATTCTGGGCTTTGTAGTTAGGGAGGGACATTTAAAATGCTCTGCCAGAGAGGTCCTGGGTCTCCCTAAACTACAAAACCCAGTATTTTGCAGGAGGCCGCCACAGGATTTCAAATGGGATGCAAACTCTTTGCCTAATCTTTAAACTCTAGTGTAAGGTCCTTGGACTTGCTCGTTTTGCTTCCAAAGTGTCATTCTTTGCAATTGAACACGATTTCCACGTAGCCCAGTGGTTTTCAACCTGTGGGTCCCCAGATGTTTTGGCCTTCAACTCCCAGACATCATAGCTGGTAAACTGGGATTTCTGGGAGTTGTAGCTCAAAACACCTGGGGACCCACAGGTTGAGGACCATGGACGTAAACAAATCAACTCTGGATTGCCTAGCCCATCAGAAGGCTGGTTGTATGTTATTGACATTCAGCAAGCATGGAAGGTGGGGAAGCACCTTCTGTTAGAACCCAAGGTGAATTCAAATCAGCCATCCCAGCATGCCAACGCATCTATACATGGCACAACAGCTGCAGCTGCCTAAGAGTATAAGTAAAGCTGCAAACTGCAAGGGCAAGATGCAATAGCATCTGCTGGGGTGGCCCAAGGCTAAAGGTTTTGCTCACAGATTTCTGACAAATCATATGCCAGATGGTCATAGGCAGCAAAACCACACACCAGATCCCTCGGCCACTTTGAATATCTCGTCACTTTAATATCTAGGCAACTGTGGATATCAATGAGGTGTTAAAAGTAAATTTAAAAAAACGAAGGAGACATAACTGGCACAAGTGAACATGCTTTCATGTTAACACAAATAAATACTCTTAGTCTTCTAGTTAGTGTTAAACGGACTTACAAAACAAAGAGAGGGCCTCTTTATGTAACACAGGTTTTACAATTACATCCAGGACTGTATTAGTGGTCAATTTGTTCTGTGTGTTCATTCGTATGTTCTGTATGTCTGTGTGCATGCAAACACACACACATATATGAGCATGTTCTATTCAGAAACAAGATAGCCAAACACACAAATCTCTTATCAATAAAGTAAACTCTGCATAATTCATATGATGTTTTCTTTTTCCCTTCTGCAAGTTGATTATAAACATGTTTGGTACTATGATGCAAGGTAGTGTTTCAGTACAGAAACTCAAAAAGTGCCATTTCAGTAACTTTGAAAGTTTATCTCAGGGGCTAAAAAGTACTAATCTGATTACCAACAACAGACAACATTCGGGTTTCTTTCCACATTGAAAAGCTACACTGAAAGAGATAAAACATGAAAATAACAAAGCCGTGAAGGTCTATGTTTATCTGTGTAAACCTACAAATACGAGTTTACTGCAATTTGGGACGAGATCCTTGGAAGAAAGTCTATCAGAAAAATCATAACACGTTTTTTAAAACCTTAAGGCAGGATTCAGTTTTTCTCTTGGAGTGAACTTTAAAAAACAATGTTTTCTGTCACATGTCTCATTATGGGAAAATGATATGTCCTTGTATTGTCAAAGGCTTTTTCATGGCCGGAATCACGGGGTTGCTGTGAGTTTTTCAGGCTGTATGGCTATATTCCAGAAGCATTCTTTCCTGACGTTTCACCCACATCTATGCCAGGCATCCTCAGAGGTTGTGAGACCTCACAACCTCTAAGGATGCTTGCCGTAGATGCAAGCGAAGCGTCAGGAGAGAATGCTTCTGGAACATGGCCATACAGCTCAAAAAACTCACAACGACCCAGTGATATGTCCTTGTTCTTCCCAGGCCAGGCAGTTTTGAGTATTTGGGAGTGGAGGAACAACCCTAACTAAGCAACGGCTTTCAGGGAAAGAAAGAATTAAAAAATTAAACATGACTATCAAAAGTTAACACATTTCAAAATAAAGTTAAACAAACAGAGACTGTTTGTACTATAGTGCACAAGAGGTTCAAGCACCTTCTAAAAGACACATCTCTCACTGTGCCAGGCACTTGGTCTAAGCAAGTTTCTCCCTGTGTCAGTTATGACAAAAAGGGCACCCATCATACTTTTCCTTACTTCTGTTAGAACAAAAACAAAATGCAGTTGAGAGTAAGAATAATTCCCATGATGTTCAGTGTTGTAAGTTTTGAGCACGCCTCAATTAGAAAGGCATTTTTTAAAAACGTGATTATCTGACCTACAATACTGCTTCACTCCAGTCTCTCCAATACGCTTTTTTGCTCTGCTAAGCAGATCTTGCATTTCATCTTTTTAAAAAAATGCAATCTATACATTCTTCATCTAACCAACAATCGGCTACACCAGATTCGCTCCAAGTACGACTTGAACGGCCCATGCCTGTAAACTTGGGGGAAAGGGACCTCATTCTTCCCTACTGCCAGCAGCTATTAGGGCTTTCCAAAAGGAATTTTGCATCTTGTCTCTTTGTCTCCACGACCCACATCTCCACTTCCGTTTGCCACCCCAAATAAGAGAATTGCCCTGTTTATTCTAAAATGGTTATTTCAAAACAAAGGAATTTCATATGCAAAACTTCCCAAATGTGCACTTGATACTGGGACAAGCCAATGAAGGTTAAGTTTTGTTTCCCCCCTGCCCCATGAAAAACTTATAGCATCTGCCATAGCAGAGAGCCCCTGGTATTATCAGATCAATGTACAGAGTTATTTGGTCATTTACATATGCAGCTCTCAAGCATAATCAAGCTTCATTTTCTGTTGGAGAGGAGTTGGCCGTTACCATAGAGTCTGGCTTGCGCGTCATTCTGTCCAGTTCTTCTTGAACATTTGTCAAAACAGTTTTTTGCCCTAAAAAGCACCAAGTTGTTAGTTTATGTATGGGAACATCAATAGATTTCATTATGTTTGCAGAGCCCACAATTCTACTGTGGCAAAGAAAAAGCAAAATACAGTAGAGTCTCGCTAATAATAATAATAATAATAATAATAATAATACTTTATTTGTATCCCGCTACCATCTTCCCAAGGGACTCGGTGCGGCTTACATGAGGCCAAGCCCACAGCACATCAATAAACAAAGACAATAACAATAGTCAATACAAAACAGTTAAAATAAACTCAAAAATAAAAATACACAATAAACAATAAACAATAACAATAACATACAGCATTTAAAACCTATGGCCAGGCCAAATGTAATAATTAAAATTTAAAATGCTGGGCATGAACAAGGTAGGGTAAACTAGGATAGGGTTTTCAGAGAAAGATGAGGCCGCACAGACAATCCTAAATCAATATTAAAGTGCATTTGAGGACATATTGCTAAGTGTTTTCCTTATTCTGGGAAGGCACACTGGAACAACCACGTTTTCAGGCTCCTCCTAAAGACTGCCAACGTTGGGGCATGTCTGATGTCCTTAGGGAGTGAATTTCAGAGTCGAGGGGCCACCACTGAGAAGGCCCTCTCCCTCGTCTCCACCAATCGCGCCTGCGAAGGAGGTGGGAGCGCGAGCAGGGCCTCTCCAGATGATTGAAGAGATCATGTGGGTTTGTACACAGAAATGCGGTCATGCAGGGTCACTTATCTAACATAAACGGGCCGGCGGAATGTTGGATAAGTGAAAATGTTGGATAATAAGGAGGGATTAAGGAAAAGCCTATTAAATATCAAATTACATTATGATTTGACAAATTAAGCACCAAAACATCCGATTTTACAACAAATCGACAGAAAAAACAGTTCAATACATGGTAACGTTATGTAGTAATAACTGTATTTATGAATTTAGCACTAAAACATTGCAATGTATTGAAATAGCTGTGGAACTGGGCAGGAGGCAGACTGCATTGGATAATACAGAACGTTGGATGACTGAAGGTTGGATAAGCGAGATTCTATTGTATCGAGGTGGAGTTACACATAGTGGGGCTACACATTTGTGTGCTAAAAACATTTCACTCTTCCATTAGCCAAACTGAACCTTTATAGCAGGGGTCCTCAAACTTTTTAAACAGAGGGCCAGGTCGCAGTCCCTCAAACTGTTGGAGGCCCGGATGATAATTTGAAAAAAAAAGAATGAATTCCTATGCACACTGCACATATCTTATTTGTAGTGCAAAAAACACTTTAAAACAATATAATAATTAAAATGAAGAACAATTATAACCAATATAAATTTATTTGTATTTCAGTGGGAAGTGTGGGGCTGCTTTTGGCTAATGAGATCGAATTATTGTTGTTGTGTGCTTTCAAGTCGTTTCAGACTTAGGTTGACCCTGAGTGAAGGCCGGGTAAATGACCTTAGAGGGCCGTATTCGGCCCCCAGGACTTAGTTTGAGGACCCCTGCTTTATAGTCTTAGTCAGGCAGAGGGGGGAAATGGTGACATCCAGAAGTTGCAGAACTGTAACTATGGACATCACTGGTTATGCTGATTAAGACGAACCAAATGAACTAAATTAATTTACATAATTACTGTATATACTTGAGTATAAGCCGGCTCGAATGTAAGCCGAGGAACCTGATTTTACCACAAAAAACTGGGAAAATGTATTGACTCAAGAATAAACCAAGGGTGAGAAATGAAGCAGCTACTGGTAAATTTCAAAATAAAAATAGATACCAATAAAATTACATTAATTGAGGCATCAGTAGGTTAATGTGTTTTAATATTTACTGTATTTCAAAGAAACATAGTAAACTAGCTCTGTAAGTAGAAAAGGAGGATCAAGAAAAACAATATGGTATCAACAATAACATAATAATAATAATAATAATAATAATAATAATAATAATACTTCTTTTGTATCCTGCCCTATCTCTGCATGGGGACTCAGGATGGCTTCCAATATAGTAACAGGCAAACATTCAATGCCTATATAAACAATGTAGAGCTAAGCTCTATCACTATATATACTAATTTCACATATGCATTTCCCCCTGAAACATTTAAAAATCCTCTCTCTATATATGTGCATTTCCCTCCTGCAATATTTGCAAGCCCGATATATCTTTATTTATATCTATCTAGACATCTCTCTATTTATGTGTGTGTGTGTGTGCATTTCCCCTGCAATATTTATAAGCCATATATATCTATATTCATATATATCTTTCTAGACATCTCTCTCTATATAAATAATTATAGTTATATAGGATTTGCAAAGACCTGAGGGGAAAATTTTTATATAAAATTAATGTACCGTATATACTCGAGTATAAGCCAACCCGAATATAAGCCGAGGGACCTAATTTTACCACCAAAAACTGGAAAAACGTATTGACTTGAGTATAAGCTGAGGGTGAGAAATGTAGCTGCTACTGGTGATCGTCAATAGGTTAAATGTTTTTGAGTATTTACACAAAACTGTAAGACTGCCCAACTCTGGTTCAACCATTATTCTAACCTCCTTCAATGTAAATGTGCTTACCTATTACCTATAATGATAGAATAAAATAATAAATGTAATAACATGTAATAAAATAATAATAGAGTAAATAATGGAAATTGAATAATAATAGTCATAATAATAAAGTAATAAATGTAATAATAACAATAATAGAGTAAAATAATAAATGCAATAAATATAATGATACAATAAAATAATAAATGTAATAAAAGTAATAATAGAGTAAAATAATGTAAATGTAATAATAATAATAATAAAGTAAAATAATAAATGTAATAAAAATAATACTAATAACAGAGTAAAATAATAAATAACTGACTCGAGTATAAGCTGAGGGGATTTTTTTCAGCCTAAAAAAAGGGCTGAAAAACTAGGCTTATACTTGAGTATATACAGTATATAAGATAGATAGATAGATAGATAGATAGATAGAAATATATAGGTACATAGGGATTGCAAAGGCTTGCAGGGGGAAAGGCCTATATATCTGGAGGTGAGATTAACAAATATTTCATAGGGAAATGCTTTTATAAGATTAATGGCTATTCCTGACTTGCAAGGGCTTCTCCCCCTCTTGAGCAAGAGAGGGAGGATTTGGAAAAGAAAACACACTGTTAAGAGAGAAAATGAGAGAGAAATAAATCATACATTGCAGGCAATGGCATCCAGGCTCCGCTGCCCAGCTTGACCCCATTATAAGCTGAAGGAGGCTTTTTCAGCCCCAAAAAGGGCTGGAAAACTCAGCTAATCTTCGAGTATATACGATAATTAACTTTCAACCCAACAAGGGCAAAACATCACTCCCTTTGGCATCTAGCTTCCTGCAAAGCCCAAAAGTTACATCATCTAATGATTTGAAATACATTTTAAGTTGCTTTGGGCTTCCTCACTCTGGGTTGCTGGAAGAAAAAAGGAAAGGCTCAACTGGTCATATGATTCTCTGCTCTAAGCTACTCTTTGTAGTTTCAAAACAGGCTCAAAACGCCTGCGAAAAGACTAGTATTTATTGAAAGAATAGAAAAAGGGTGCATCAGCCTGGAGAAAGTATATTAGCTTTCCAGCTCCCACCCGCCCCATTCACTAGATCTGCATCTTCTAAACACACACTGGGGTCACTTAAGAAAGATGTCCTGGTGGATCGGTGTAATTTTCAGTTTAGTTTCTGTCCTTTGTTCCCTTATAACAAATCAATACCTGATTTTTTAGTGACATTCTGTACTCCTCCAGCACCAGGGCTCCCAGGAGAGCCAGTCTTTTTACTCAAAAGACTGTTGAAGAAGCTGGCCAGGACGCCTTCACTTGCTGCATTATCTAAATAAAAGAGTTCAAGACATGTCAAGTTTAAATGGATTACAAACCTTTTGACACTTTAATTGTTTTCAAAACAACAAAGTAAGGAGGAAAAGTTATATACAAATCCCCTAACCATAACTCACCCATCAGAGCTGTTTACTCATACACAATTTTCTGGCTTTATCGTTCTCCTTTCTCCCCAATTTAATGGCTCTTATGCCAACTTCTTACCTAGCCATCACTCCTATGTCTTTGGATATGTTTCCTTTCAATACAAGTGCATTGATCACAAGTAACTTATTCACAGTGGTTATAATTATCACCTCTGCTGCCTTGGAGACAAGGACATGGAACAATGGCTTCAAACTTCAGGGAAGGAGAATCCACCTGAACATTAGGAAGAACTTCCTGACTGTGAGAGCTGTTCAGCAGTGGAACTCTCTGCCCTGGAATGTGGTGGAGGCTCCTTCTTTGGGGGCTTTTAAACAGAGGCTGGGTGGCCATCTGTCAGGGGTGGTTTGAATGTGATTTTCCTGCTTCTTGGCAGGGAATTGGACTAGATGGTCCATGAGGTCTCTTCCAACTGTTATGATTCTATGATTCTATTCTATTTATTTATTTATGTTGTTGTATCAGGAGCGACCTGAGAAACTGCAAGTCGCTTCTGGTGTGAGAAAATTGGCCATCTGCAAGGACGTTGCCCAGGGGACGCCTGGATGATTTGATGTTTTTATCATCCTTCTATTCTATGATTTGTGTGAAATAACAGTTGGATCTACACAGTCATATAATCCAGTTTCAGAATGCAGAGTAACTGAATTGAGCACAACCTACGTGTTGACATAAAATTATGCCAATGTTTATTTATTTTATTTATTTACAGTATTTCTATACCGCTTTTCTCACCCCGAGGGGGACTCAAAGCGGTTTACACATAAGTAATGGCAAAATTCAATGCCAGTACAAATAGTTACAATTATACACTACAATTAAACATAAATCAAATTAAAACCATACATCCATAAGCAATAAAACAATAATTAAAACAATAAAACAGTCTCATTAGTCAAATCGCCGTTCCAGTCATTGTCTTTCTGAAATGCTGCATACATTTACTTCTACTGCCCGAAGACCTGGTCCCAAAATCATAATTTTAATTTTTTTGTAAAAGCCAGGAGGGAGGGAGCGGATCTTACCTCATTTGGGAATGTGTTCCATAGGCGGGGGGTCACAACCGAGAAGGCCCTGTCTCTCGTCCCTGCCAGGCGCATCTGTGCTGTTGATAGGAGCGAGAGCAGGGCCTCCCTGGATGATCTTAGATTACGAGGTGGGATGTAGGGGCGGATGTGTTCGGACAAGTAAGCTGGGCCAGAACCGTATAGAGCTTTATAGGTCAAGACCAGCACTTTGAATTGGGCTCGGAGATGGACCAGCAGCCAGTGGAGCTGGCACAACAGGGGGGTGGTATGCTCCCTGTATGCCGCCCCAGTTAGTAGTCTGGCTGCTGACTATTGAACTAGCGGAAGTTTCCAAACCGTCTTCAAAGGCAGCCCCACGTAGAGCGCGTTGCAGTAATCTATTCGGGATGTAACCATCGTGGTCAGATCAGACTTCCCAAGGTACGGGCGCAGCTGGTGCACAAGCTTTAACTGTGCAAAAGCTCCCCTGGCCAACGCCAAAACCTGGGATTCCAGGCTCAGCGATGAATCCAGGATCACTTCCAAGCTGTGAACCTGCGTCTTCAGGGGGAATGTAACCCCATTCAACACAGGCTGTAACCCTATGCCCTGTTTGGCCTTGCGACTGACCAGGAGGACCTCTATCTTGTCTGGATCCAATTTCAATTTGTTAGCCCTCATCCAGTCCGACACAGCGGCCAAGCACCGGTTCAAGGTCTGGACAGCCTCCTTAGTAACGGGTGGGAAGGAGTAACAGATTTGGACGTCATCTGCGTACAGATAACACATTACTCTGAAACTCTGGATGATCTCCCCCAGCGGCTTTATGTAGATGTTAAATAACATTGGGGACAGCACTGAACCCTGAGGGACTCCATAAGACAATGGTTGTGGAGCCGAACAGGTGTCATCAAGTAACACCTTCTGAGACCGACCCTCCAGGAAGGACCGAAGCCACTCCAAGTCCCATTTCTGTGAGGCGTTCCAGAAGGATACCGTGGTCAACGGTATCGAAGGCCGCTGAGAGGTCCAGCAGAACCAACAGGGACACACTCCCCCTGTCGGGCTCCCGGCAAAGGAACACATGGAAACTAAGGGAACTTCCTCCAAAATAAAATCCCCGAATCTCTATCCATCAACCAGAACCACATCTGCTCTGCCCAGATCAAGGTTTGGATACAGCACAACTTCAGCAGCCTAATTTCAGATCAAATGGATGTTGACCCACTTGTCAACTTGGGGTTGCACAATTAGTTTATAAAGCAGAGAGACTATATATATATATACACACACACACACATTAAATTGAATTGCATACTTTTAATAGTTGGATCTGGCTTCTTAACCGATGCTATTGGTGAGGCACTGGGGACAGTAGTAGGGCCTGGTCGGCCTTGGGGTCTCGGTGATCCAGAAGGCCCTCGTGCAGGAGATTCCTGAACAACAAGACAATGTACACCCAACATGAAAAGTAAGTTTAAGTCTACTGAGCATTAATTTATTTATTTACAGTATTTATATTCCGCCCTTCTCACCCCGCATGGGACTCAGGGCGGATTACAATGTACACATATATGGCAAACATTCAATGCCAAAGACACACAAAGACAGACAGTCAGAGGCTATTTAACTTTTCTGGCCACCAGGGAAGCTGTCGCTTTCATTGTCCATCTGCAACACTGATGAAGCACTTTCCACATTCCCTGCATGATTTTTGCTGGAATGCTTTGGAGTATTTTTTATGGCCTCGAAAATTAGTTAAATTAGCCTCCCCATACATAGGTGGTACCTAATTTTCCTACTTGACAGATGCAACTGTCTTTCGGGCTGCAAAGGTCAACAACAAGCTACACAATTGGGCGGAAGCTCACTCCGACCTGGGCTGGCTTCGAACTCATGACCATTTCGTCAGAAGTGATCTTAATGCAGCTGACACTCAGCCAGCTGCACCATAGGCACGGTGCAATTATCTGATCTCCCACATAGCTCCAAATTAAATCACGCTTTAGATCAGTGATTTTCAATCTGTGGGTCCCCAGATGTTTTGGGCTTCAACTCCCAGAAATCCTAACAGCTAGTCAACAGGCTGGGATTTCTGGGAGTTGTAGGCCAAAATAAATGGAGATCCACAGGCTGAGAACCACTGCTTTAGACTGAAGAGGAGTGAAACTGGATTGTTGTAGGTTTTTTCGGGCTATATGGCCATATTCTAGAGGCATTTTCTCCTGACGTTTCGCCTACATCTGTGGCAAGCATCCTCAGAGGTAGTGAGGTCTACTGGAACTAGCAAAAGGGGTTTATATATCTGTGGAATGACCAGGGTGGGACAACGAACTCTTGTCTGTTGGAGGTAGGTGTGAATGTTTCAACTGACCACCTTGATTAGCATTTGATGGCTTGGCAGTGCCTGGAGCAATCTTTTGTTGAGAGGTGATTAGATGTCCCAAATTGTTTTCTCTCTGTTGTTTTGCTGTTGTAATTTTAGAGTTTTTGGTAGCCAGATTTTGTCCATTTTCATGGTTTCCTCCTTTCTGTTGAAATTGTCCACATGCTTGTGGATTTCAATGGCTTCTCTGTGTAGTCTGACATGGTGGTTGTTAGAGTGGTCCAGCATTTCTGTGTTCTGAAATAATATGCTGTGTCCAGGTTGGTTCATCAGGTGCTCTGCTATGGCTGACTTCTCTGGTTGAAGTAGTCTGCAGTGCCTTTCATGTTCCTTGATTTGTGTTTGGGCAATGCTGCGTTTGGTGGTCCCTATGTAGACTTGTCCACAGCTGCATGGTATACGGTAGACTCCTGCAGAAGTGAGAGGATCCCCCTTGTCCTTTGCTGAACGTAGCATTTGTTGGATTTTCTTGGTGGGTTTGTAGATTGTTTGAATTTTTGACTGAGAATAGACACAGCATATTATTTGAGAACACAGAAATGCTGGACCACCATTGCATTTGCAATGGTGGTGGGATCGAGAACAGGGCCTCTCCAGATGATCTTCAGTTTTGTGATGGTTCGTACCAGGAGATACGTTCGGGTAGTCTGGGCCAGAACCGTTTAATGGTGTATTTCGTATTGTATTTAATAATTTGATTTTTATGTATTTATTTGATTGTCCTATATGTGAAAGACTTATGGTCTAAGCATTGAATAAACTATCTCATTATTTTTCTTTTCTATGTAAACAAGAACAAATTACTTTAATCTCGAGGTGCTACAGGAATGACTATCTGAAATGGTGTGCTTTACTCCAAGAAGGCTGTAAACAAGTGCTGTAATAGAAGAGTTCAATAGTTTCAATTGTCTGGTATTTTGACTTCTTTTCTAGATTGAAAGCAATGTTTCTACAAATATATACTTACAGAAGCCCTTGTGGGTGTGGCTGGTTGCTTGGCAAGGTACGACTAAAAGAGAACCAAACGCTCATAAATATACTGAGATATACATTTCAAAAAGTAACTGTGTGTATAATGTTCTTTTGTAAGTTTAAGCGTCATCCTTTTTGGATCTGACATATTTTTATAAACTATCAAGAGAGGGCACCAGAGTTAAAGAGCAATGAGGATTACTTCCATATAAGTGAATTTAGAATAAGGGAAAGACAAAACCACTTACAAGTATTCCTCGCCTGAGAAAAACTTATGAAATTGATGGAATTTCCATAAGTCAACACAACTTGAAGGCACGGATACAAAAAAGTGATGTGAGACATGCTATGGATTGTATATACCCTAGAGTTGGGTCCAAATAACAGTTAACGAAAAGATTTGTCATTTTCGGATAATCATTTTCGTGTAATTTTTACAAACAGAAAGGGGAAGAGAGAGACAAAAAGACCAGTGAAATGAATTCAGAGAGACAATGTTTTCGGAAAGAGTCGAGTCCACAAAATACCTGAGGCAGGGAATCTGTGGCGTCTTTTTCTCTCCCCAGCAGAAGAAGCCTCCTCCATTTTTTCATGGAAAGTTCCCTCCTCCTCTAGAGAGGGCCCTTGGAACTCACTTTCCCAGTGGCACTAGCATAGGGTGGCCATTGAAAGTTCCTCTCAGAGCATGATGGGAGTTGAAGTCTTTCTCTCTGTGTGTCTCTCAGCCAGTAAAAAGCCTGGTGGTATCCATGCTCTGATTGACTGAGAATGGACACAATCGGCGACTACAATTTCCAGAACCCTCTCTTGCAGTTTGTCTTATTTCTTTAAATGTTATGTTTAAAACTTAAGATAATTCTAAAAAAACAGTAGGTTGGTAGATGTGCTGTCGCACGCTGGGCCTGTAATAATGTCTGTTTAAAGGACATGTCTTCTGTATGCCCAACGGGATGCCGGGGTGCCTCAGCTGAAGGGTCCCTTAGATTTCCCAACACAAAGTTCTGTTGAGGCTCAAAATAAGTTCAACAAAGTTCTTTATTTGAGCTTAAATCTTCAAACAAATGAATTAAACACTTTATAACCTTGGAAAACCGATAGCTTTCTCAATCTGCCAACAAGGGGCAGGCAACTGGTGGTAAACTGTTCCTTTCTTCCTTAGGGAAATCTTCTGACCCCTCCTTGGGCAATCTTTATTTACCTTGCTGGCGTGAGGCCCCTACTTCCGGCTCCAAGCTACTTTATGCATAGCCCGAGTGGTCCCTTACCAGACAAGATTTCTGGAGATCTGCTAAGCTGAAAGGTGTCCTTTAGATTACGCCACGAAGGCTTTAGGAACTGTCCTGTTGCCCCAGCGAAGGCTGGATGTATTCCCCCAGAAAAAGCTGTGGAACTATTCCTTTACTCCCCCAGCAGAGCTGTGAGAAGTGAAGCTTTTGTGCAGGTGGGAAAGAGAATCCCACATGTCCTGCTGTTAGGCTTCAAACAGTGAGACTGAACAAAGGTCCTCCTTTGCCTCCAAAACCCTGGGAAAAAGGGCAGGTCTAAAGACTCTAACGATTATTGCTGACCCTATGGCTGCAATCTGGGGAGGCTACCCGATTGCAAAATGCATGGCTAAATAAATTCATACAAACTAGCATTGCCAGAAAAAGAGGTTAAAATCTCCTGGCACTGCTATGCCAGCACAGTGGATTTTTTTAAAAAACTTGGCAGGCCTGCAGTTGTACATGGGGTCTACAACGGAGGCAGGTTTCATGCAGATAGGACTTAAAATGGCTGAGGATTGAGCCTTTAAAGTTTCCCATTGTACCCAATGGGCCAAATCTCTGCTGAATGAAATGGGAAACACCCCATCCCTTTTGAGTAACTTTATGGTAAACAAAATGAGGAATCAGATGGAACGGACCCGAAAACAGTATATCTTTTGGCCTGAATGCACATGACGAATATACTCATACATAAGTTGACTTCAGGTGTTAAGTCAAAGGCAGGTTTCGGTGCACAAAATATGGATGTTTATATGTCCCGCAAATAAGTCTATGGTCATTCTGCAGGCATCTGTAGGCTGCAACCAGCCCATAAGCCATATGTTGTGCAGGCCTGGTCTAAGCTCTCATCTCTCACTTCTCTATTCATTGTTGGGGAAGGTTCCCATTTTGAAAAGAGTTATGAGGTTGAATTTTTGACAAATATTTCTACATTTATTCATGAGTATATAGAGTAATCTCACAGGAAAAAGATAGGTGTATCAATTTTTTAAATCCAGAGATTTATCACTATGTGTATACTATGATTTTATGCTTGCCTAAAGCAATGGCTTACTCTTAAAGAATAGGGGAATCGCAATGCTGCAGAGCATAGAGCTCTCTCACAACATTCTCACAGAAGCGTAATTCCCAGGTTCTTTGGAAGCAAGTCCTGGCAATTAATGCAATGCAATCCCATACCCTGCCGCTATAGCCTTAACAACCAAAACTACATCTGCACCCATCCTGCACAGAGAATGGACAAACACAGGAGGGCACTGCATTCTAGTGCACTGCATTCACTTTCTGCAGCACCTCAGTCTGATCATCCACATATCAATTTTTCAATTATTTACAAGTGACATCGATTTCAGCATTCTAAACTTAAGAAAATAACTCAACAGTTTTGTTTTCCTACCTGTTGCTTCATAAGAAAGACTTGTTCATCTTCAGCAGCAAGCTCCTTATCGTGAACTAACTGATGAAAGGGGAACAAGAGAAACACAAAACTAATTATAAGGTGAGAACGGAACAGAATTACCTTAGATATCATATATTCATGAAGTCCTTTCTCCAGTCTTCAATTAATCTGAGCAAATTGCTTTTATGTCTGGCACACATTATGTAGAAGATTCATATTTAAGTCCAAACTCAAGCAGACATAATAATAATAATAATAATAATAATAATAATCCTGCAGGTGACAGCAGGCTTGCAGAGAAACAACTGGAAAAGCTGACACTATATGAGGATTTAAAAATCAAACTGCAAAGACTCTGACATAAACCAGTAAAGGTGGTCCCAGTGATGATCGGCACACTGGGTGCAGTGCCTAAAGACCTTGGCCTGCACTTAAACACAATCGGCACTGACAAAATTACCATCTGCCAACTGCAGAAGGCCACCTTACTGGGATCTGCACACAATATTCACCGATACATCACACAGTCTTAGACACTTGGGAAGTGTCCAACGTGTGATCCAATACAACAGCCAGCAGAGTGTCTGCTGTGAACTCATCTTGTTGTGTTTCAAATAATAATAATAACAACAACAACAACAACTACTACTACTACTACTACTTTATTCTTATATCCCACCACCAATTCCCCGAAGGGACTCGGGGAGGCTTACAAATGGCACAAGATGCCTAAAAACATAAAAGTGAACACAATATAAAATACAATAAAATAAAACACATGCACATATAAAAACATCATGCATAAGTTCCAGGAAAGCTCCAGGAGGAAAGTTAGAGAAATCATCATCAGCATCAGAATAATAATAATAATAATAATTATTATTATTATTATTATGTTGGAGCTGCTGTAACAGGGAGGTTGTCCACTCCCTGCAGGCAGCCTGTTAGCAATCTGGCTGCAGCTCTTAGGACCAGCTAGTTTCCAAGAACTCTTCAAAGGCAACCCCACGTAGAGCACATTACAGTAACCCAGAAGGGATATAACTGAGGCATGTTCCGCTGTGGCCAGATCTGTGGCTTCTCAAGGAACGGGCACAGTTGGTGCACAAGCTTTAATTGTGCAAAGGCCCTCCTGGCCTCCGCAGATACCTGGTCCCTCCAGGTGCAGTGCTGAGTCCAAGAGGATCTCCAGACTGTGGACCTGTGTCTTCAGGGGGAGTGTAAACCCATACAGTACAGGCTGAATCCTTATTCCCCGATCTGCCTTCCGAATGACTTGCCTATCTCTGTCTTGCCTGGATCAAGTTTCAGTTTGTTTGCCTGCATCCAGACGTTTACTGATTGCAGACAATGGTTTAGGGTCAGGACAGCTTCCCTGGCTTTAGGTGGGAAGGAGTAGTAGAGTTTGGTGTCATCTGCATATAGGTGGCACTGCATGCCAAAACGCCAGATGACCTCCTCCAACAGTTTCATGCATAGCATGGGGAACAAAACAGAACCCTGAGGCACCCCACAGGACAATGGCTAGGGCAGTGGTTCTCAACCTGGGGTCCCCAGATGTTTTTGGCCTACAACTCCCAAAAGTTCCATCCAGTTTACCAGCTGTTAGGATTTCTGGGAGATGAAGACCAAAAACATCTGGGGACCCCAAGTTGAGAACCACTGGGCTAGGGGTTCAAACAGGAGTCCCGCAGCATAACCTTCTGCATACGGCTCTCCAGGAAGGCTCGGAGCCGCTGTAAGACAGTGCCTCCCAGTCATATCCCAGCAAGACAACCCTGAAGGATACCATGGTCAATGGCAGGGGTCCTCAAACTTCTTAAACAGAGGTCCAGGTCACAGACCCTCAAACTGTTGGAGGGCCGGATTATAATTTGAAAAAAATACGAATTCCTATGCACACTGCACATATCTTATTTGTAGTGCAAAAAACACTTAAAATAATACAATAATTAAAATGAAGAACAATTTTAACAAATATAAACTTATTCATATTTAAATGGGAAGTGTGGGCCTGCTTTTGGCTGATGAGATAGGATTGTTGTTATTGTTGTGTGCTTTGAAGTAATTTCAGACTTAGGTTGACCCTGAGTGAGGGCTGGGTAAATGAACTTGGAGGGCCGTATTCGGCCCCCGGGCCTTAGTTTGAGGACCCCTGGTCAATGGTATCAAAAGCCACTGAGAGATCCAGGGGAACCAATAGGGACACGCCCCACCCACCCAATCTAGTGCTTTGCAGAGGTCATCCACCAAGGCGACCAAAGCTATCAGTTCCATAGCGCGACCTGAAACTAGATTGAAATGCATCTAGAGCAGGGGTCCTCAAACTTTTTAAACAGAGGGCCGGGTCACAGTCCCTCAAACTGTTGGAGGGCCAGATTATAATTTGGGAAAAAATGAATTAATTCCTATACACACTGCACATATCTTATTTGTAGTGCAAAAAACATTTAAAACAATACAATAATTAAAATGAAGACTATTTTTAACAAATATAAACCTATTAGTATTTTAGTGGAAAGTGTGGGTCTGCTTTTGGCTGATGAAGTAGGGTTGTTGTTGTTGTTGTTGTTGTTGTGTGCTTTCGTTTCAGACATAGGTTGACCCTGAGCAAGGGCCGGGTAAATGACCTTGGAGGGCCGTATCCGGCCCCCGGGCCTTAGTTTGAGGACCCCTGATCTAGAGAATCTGATTCATCCAGAAGTCCCTGGAGTTGGGAGGCTGAGACATGCTCCAAAATCTTGCTCAAAAAGGGGACACTGAACACTGGCTGATACGTGTCCATTATGGAGGGGTTCAGGGAGAGCCTTTTTAATATAGGCTTTAATATAGGCTTTAGGCAAGTTGGAATTTTGCCTTGTTCTAAGGAGGCACTGACGATCCCCTTCACCCACTCTGCCAGTCCCCCTCTGGCCTGCTTGATTAAACAGGAATTTGCTTCCTAATGGCTGGGATTCAGCACTTCACCAGCCAAACTGCCACATGAACTGCAAAAGCTGCAAATAGACAAGGGACACATAGGAAATGCTGCCCATAGTACTTCGATCCATTCAGTCCTTCTACCCAGCGTGGAGGTTTCAAGCAGGAGCTAAGCTGCCTGCCTTCAGTGTTATTGTTGGATTAGTATATCCATATCAACAAAACTATGAGCAGATGGTCTCAGCAGCTGCTTGCTAAAGAGTTAATTTTTAAGTCGGAAGATTTAGTGTAACAAATAATCTTTATTATTAGCTCTTAAGCATTGCTCAGGGGCGGGGAAGGCCTTCTGGGAGATTTGGAACCTTTTTGTACTTTAAAAGCTTTATTTATTTATTTATTTATTTATAGCCTGATATACATTTAAAATAGATTTAAATCAAAATCAAAATTAAGTACATTAAAACATTATAAAACATTGGGTTGTTGTAGGTTTTTTCAGGCTGTATGGCCATGGTCTAGAGACATTCTCTCCTGACGTTTCGCCTGCATCTATGGCAAGCATCCTCCTCACTACCTCTGAGGATACTTGCCATAGATGCAGGCGAAACGTCAGGAGAGAATGCCTCTAGACCATGGCCATACAGCCCGAAAAAAACTACAACGACCCAGTGATTCCGGCCATGAAAGCCTTCGACAATATCTTATAAAACATTACTATTACTATAAAACTATGCAACCTGCAATCATAATCCAGGTCATTCTGGTAGTCATTGCATATAATTCCAGTTAATCCATTGCACTATGGTTCTTCTCTGAAGGCTTGATGCCAGAACCACATTTTCACTCTGATATAACATCACAATCTGACTTCAGAAAACTGAACTACTCCAAGTGTTAAGAGAATGCTACTAGTTTACAAAAAGAAAATCCAGATTACAGAGTCAAATTAAGGCCTCAGATTCTGCATATTCTCTTCATATGATAGTTACCAGGAACACTGTGTGTAAAATAAAGCGACATCTACTTCAAAGAGGCTATACCTTTCAGGTTGTGAAAAGGTAGGCACATTTTTTCATATGTGGTGGACTTGTAAGGAAACTTTGAAATATTGGACTTTGGTCCACGAGGAGACACAAACTTTTTTTGAAAAAGACTTTTAAAAAGAAACCTGAGTACTATTTGTTAGGTTTTACAGATTCGGAGTTACAGCTTAGTGAAAACGACAACAAATTATTTACTTTGTAAATTGAATTGTTTTTGCAAAACTCTGGAAACAAGAACAAACCCCAGCCCTTGATGATTGGCTGGATAAGGTGAGAGAAATAAAGGACGTGGATGAATTAACTTTTTTATTAAAGAAGAATACCGGGAAGACAATAAAAAGGACGGATTGGGCTCTCTTTCAAAACTACGATAAAAATAGAAGAGAGAAAGAACGATTGGAGATTTAAATAAGAATTGAAAACTAAATGTGAGGGAATACCATGAAGATGAAATGGAAGTCGAACCTTTCCCCTATTTTTTCCCTTTCTCTCTCTCTCTTTTTTTCCTTTTTTCTTCTTTATTCCTACTTTTCTATCTTCTTTTAAATATTCCCCCCCTTTCCATGTAATTATATTAAGCTTTAATAAAAATTATACAAAAAAAAAGAGGCTATACCTTTCTTACAGGAGGCTTTACAATGAAGTTTTCATATGCATCTTCTGCTTTAACTGTTGTGAAGTTTTCATGTAGAATTGCAATTTTCTTTTCATTGTCCCAGCCAGCAGGTCTAGGGAAAGAAATACAATGTATGTGCATAGAGTTGGCCCTTCATATTTGCAAGTTTTTTTCTTTCACAGGCTTGGTTCTTTGTGAATTTGTAGTTATCATTTCACTAGATCCAATTACTCATTCCCCCCTTCTTTTCCCCTCAATCTCTTATCCTTCCAACAGAGACAGCCACACTTTAATCCTTTTCTGGCCCTTCAACCATATTGTCCCATTGCTCTTCCTCCAAATTCTCCTCCCTCAATCTCCTGTCATTCTAGCAGAACTAACAAGATTTAAACCCTGCTTCCGGATCATGGATGTCCCCACCTCACTCCTCTGCCTCACAATCTACCTCCACTCTGTATTCTGTCCTTTCACAGCAATAATAATTAAGTGCTAAGCAACAACATTACGGTAATGAGAACTGGAATGGTATAAGGAAGATGAGACTGGCTATGATTCTACTAAGAGACGAAGCGGATTTTTATGTAGTTTGTATTTGTCGTATAGTTATATGCTGTTGATACTGGCCTTTGTAACTGTCTTTTTATGTGTACTGTACACCGCCATGAGTCGCCCGTAAGGGCTGAGAATGGCGGTTAATAAGTGCATCAAATAAATAAATAAATAAATAATAATAATGGATTATTGATGTCGCCATTCCAGGTGAGTCGCATTGAGGAAAAACAACAGGAAAAACTCAGCCGCTATCAAGACCTCAAAATTGAACTGCAAAGACTCTGGCATAAACCAGTACAGGTGGTCCCAGTGGTCATTGGCGCACTGGGTGCCGTACCAAAAGATCTCAGCCGGCATTTGGAAACAATAAACATCGACAAAATCATGGTCTGTCAACTGCAAAAGGCCACCTTACTTGGATCTGCGCGCATCATTCGAAAATACATCACACAGTCCTAGATGCTTGGGAAGTGTTCGACTTGTGATTTGTGATACGAAATCCAGCATTCAGATCTCGTTTGCTGTGACATACTGTGCTTTTGTGTAAATAATAATAATAATAACAATAATAATAAATGTATTACCCGCCTCTCCCTGTGCTCAAGTTGGGGTACAACATCATTAAAGCAAGAAATATAACATCATTAAAATGCATACAAGAAGATACACCAGGTATGGGAAAACCCAGGCCCGGGGGCCGAACCTGGCCCCTTGGGCTCTTTTCTCAGGCCCTCTTCTCTCTTACCATCCTATCCTTCCTTCCTTCTCTCTCCTTCCTCCCCTTCTTTCCTCACCTCTCCTGTTCTCACTCCCTCCTTCCTTCCCTTCCACCCTTTTGTCCTTTCTTCTCTTTCCTCCCCTCATTCCCTCTTTCTCCTTCCTTCCTTCCTTCCTTCCTTCCCTTTTCTTCTCTGTTTCCACCCTCCCTCCCGCCATTCCCTTTCACCTTTCCTTTCTTCCTTCTCTTTTCCTTCCTTTTCCTTCCTCTTTTCCTCCTGGTAGATGTTTAGCTGGGAGAAGAGACGATTGAAAGGGAACATGAGAACTATGTTTCAGTATTTTAAAGAGTGTCTCATTGAGGAGGAGTAGGAAAACTGACTTCCTGCTGCTCTCGAGACCAGGGCAGAAATGAGAAATGGTTTCAAATGGCAGGGAAAGAGATTTGACTGAAAAGATTAGGAAGAACTTCCCGGAGAGTGGCTTGGGAGTGTGGTGACGTCTCCTTTTCAGAGGCTTTTCCACAGAGGGGGTGCTTTGATTGTGCCTTCTTGAATGGCAGGGGGTTGGCCCTTGGGGGTCTTTTCCAACTCTAGGATTCTAGGATTCCATATCAGTAGGACATATAGGGTCTCATGGATACACTTTTTACCTTCCATCCACCATCTCATCCTGACCAAGGCCAAGCCTTTTTGGGATCCAAACGTTTCCCGTCTTCCCTTCACTTTCTGCCTCCGAAAGAGAAGAGGGAGGAAAGGGGACTTGGGGAGAATCCCCTCATTCCCTCCCTCCCAGCCTGCCCACCCCTCTCCGTTCCGCCATGTGTCCCCCAAGTTAGAAAGTTTGCCCATGTCTGAGATACACAAGAATTAAAATGCAAGTTAAAATCTACTGATGAAAAACAGATTTAAATTTGACTACATAGGTCAGATTTCAACCCCCTTTTAAAACCCCTTCTCTTCCTCCCAGCCAACCTTCTTTCAAGCTCATTCTTGACTGAAATAGGTTTAAAATTTGGCTGCCGCTATTGGGAGTACATGAGTGCCCCATATACATACTTTAATTTCCAACAAAATACTATTTTAAAGTCTTATTGCAAGCCTAAAAGAGGGTAAAGGCCTCTTGCTCTTCCCTTCAGCTTACATGAAAACTAGAGGCAACACAAAGAAGGGAAATGGGGTGGAATAATTGACCAAAATATAAAGAATTATTAAAGAAAGAAAAAGGTGTGACTGTATTAAAGATACAACAGGAAATGAATATGGGAAACAAAAAACTATCGTGGTATCAATATAGACAAATAAAGGAATGTTTTAAGAAAGACAAAGAAATAGGTTTTCAAGAACAAGATATCTATCTACCTTGGGGTTTCTTCTCATTTTTTCTCATTTTACTCTATTTTATTTCCTACTTTTTTATCTTCTTCATTATATTTCCCCCACTTTCCATGTAATCGTATACTCTTTCAATAAAAATTGATTTTTTTAAAAAAAAAAGAACAAGATATCTTCTGGAACACTATATTGAAGTCAGAACGAAAAGTAATAACAAAAATATATAGGAAACTATTGGAATGGAACACAGAATCGGAGGGAGAAAAATATATATGAAGAGATCGAAAGAAAATATTTGAAAAACAACTAAAAAAGAAGATTGGGAAAAAAATTGGAAAACAAAGATTAAATACACATACGCAACAGACCTAAAAGAAAATTGGGTTAAAGTAGCACATAGGTGGTACATGACCCCTCAAAAACTTGGGAAATGTTACAAAAACATAAACATAAAATGTTGGAAATGTGGAAAGATAGAGGGATCATATTTCCACATGTGGTGGTCATGTACAAAGTCTAAAACATATTGGGGGAAAATTCACAAAATATTGCATGAAATATTAAATATAGGAATCCCATTCAAACCTGGGACATTCCTACTAGGGATAATAGATCAAAAATTAGAAAAAATATAGATAAACTTATTTTTCTATTGAATACTGCTGCAAGAATTTGCTACGCAAAATTATGGAAAAAAGAAGAGATCCCAGAAGTTAGTGATTGGATAGAAAAAATTGTAGATATTAAAAATATGGACAGATTAACATATCTAATATCAAAAAAATAAAGGGACCCCAATAAAAGAAACCGATTGGACAAAAGTGACAAATTATTTGAAACAGAAAAATGGAAATATAATAATATAAAAGGAAGAGGAAACAAGAGGGAAGAAAAGGCAAGACAAAAGAAAGAAGAGGAAAAACCACTTGAAAGATACTCAGGAAGTCAATAAAGGAGATACAACCATCTTGCTCCTGTTTTTTAATCACTTATCTGCTGTTTTTTATTTTATATTTTTCTCTTTTTTTCTTTCTTTTTCCTTCTGACTATTTTCAATATTTTGTATTTTAAAAAAGAAAACCTTCAATAAAGATTATTTACAAAAAAAACTTACATGAAAACTGCATCCTTTTCTACCACTAAGGCAGGAGTGGTAAAGTGAAAGCCGTATGCTTTATGTACAGTATACTTATACAACAAGTCGAGATTCTTTTCTTCCTTAACGGATGTATAGATCAAGGCTGCTCCATCTATTTTAGGTATGTTAAGGAAAGCAGTAGGCAAATGCTGGGGTCGATTCAAATCAAACCAGATTGTTAAAATATGTATTCCAGGTTTTTGATCAGAGGTTTTCAAAAATTAAGTATTTTAATTCAGATACTATAAATGACAAGCCAAAAGTACAACTCTTACAAACCAGACATTTCAGTGTCTAATGAAAGACTATGGAGAAGAAGGACTGGGTGATAGGTACTTAATATGAGGACAGAAAATAAAAGTCGTTATTATGGACAGTGGCAAAGTCAAATATCAACACAACAAACTTATAACTTGTATTTCACTTTACTGCATCACATATAAATTCTAAACATTTTTTAAAAATAATCTGTGGTCTATAAATGGGTGAAATGATGGCATGCTGAGCTATGGAAAGTCGACAACTCAATATGTCAACATTAATTATTAATCTCAACTAGGAAAAGGATACACTGTAAGCAGAATCTACGAATATGCGACTGGATGAAATCGAAGTGTTCTTCTCTGTAGTCATGTTCTTTTTCTAATATACCTACTGCATCACACTGAAAACGAAAGATAAAGAGCAACCTTAGAGTTGAAGATATGTGCAAAACAGGTATGCTTTTACCTAAATCAATGTTCAAAGCAAATTTAATAAGAGATCATTGCCAAAGTCTGACAGGTGAATCATCTTTCTTAAAACATCAGAAAAGCATGAATCTGAAATCTATATACCGTATATATACCGCATATAAGACGACTGGGCGTAGAAGATGACCCCAACTTTTCCAGTTAAAATATAGTTTGGGATATATTCGCCGTATAAGACTACCCCTCTTCCAACGCACATCAAATAAAAATGTAAAAAGCATCAGATTTGATTTCAATATGGTCATTTTCGTATTACTGTACCTCCTTCTCTGCCTCTCAGATCTCGCACCTGCACCACTTCACGGCAGTCTTCAGGAGCGAGATCTGAGAGGCAGAGGAGGAGGTACGGTAATAGGATACAAGGGCGGGCCAGACAGGTAAAAGAGGTGCATTTGTCTGGGCCCAGAGCCACTTTATCTCTTTTTACCATATCCCGGGCGCCCCAGAAGCCTGCAGCTTGCTCCATCCTTCACTTACACCTTCCAGGTGTGGCGCCCCTTCACCTCACCATCGGGACCGCATTAAGTCCACGAATCCTGATGAATGGATTTTCTTCTACCATACTTGTACAGCATCGTCCTTAATGCTTTCATACAATCACTGCATACAGCAGGGACACGGCCATTGTCATTTTTGAGCTTCCCCCACCATATATGCGGCAACCACAGATTCTCCAATCCGATTGGAAGTTTCAGCACCCGGTCTATAAGACTACTCCCACGTATAAGACGACCCCTGACTTTTGAGAAGATTTTCTTGGGTTAAAAAGTAGTCTTGTACACCAGAATATGCGGTATATTACATACTACAAAGTATTATGGTGCTTTGTTTCTGATGTTACATTTTCATCTGTCACAACAAAGCTACTGATTCAAACAAATTGAAGCTATATCCAGACAAGACAAAAGTGCTCCCTGTCAATCCGAACTGGGAATAGGGATTCAGCTTTCATTAGATGGGGTCACACTCCCCTTGAAAATGCAAGTCCGCAGTTTAGAGGTACTCCTGGATCCAGCTCTGAATCTGGAGGCCCAGGCATCAGCAGTGACCAGGAGTACTTTTACACAGTTAAAGCTAGTGCACCAAAGGAGCCCATTTCCTGCAGAAGTAGGATCTGTGATACATGCCTTGGTTAGATCCTGGTTGGACTACTGTAATGCGCTCTATGTGGGGCTGCCTGGGAAAAGTGCTCAGAAACTTCAGTTAGTTCAAAGAGGAGCAGCCAGACTGCTAACTAAGGCTGTAAACCGCTCCGAGCCAAATTGGGAGTAGTGGTATACAAGTCAAATAAATAAATAAATAAATATGTACTAACCAGGGCTGACCTATCAACAAGCCTCATAGCTATAATCTCTTACTATTTCTTTATTTAATTTATATCCCGTCCTTCTCTACGCCAAAGGGAACTCAGAGTGGCATTACAAATTAGGCAGTAATTTGATGCCAAAACATAAACATACACTACAATAAACATTTACATTAAAACAACACAATTTAAAATCAGTTATTAAAATCACACCAACCAGCATCATAATTCAAAGCTGTTCCATTGGTTCATTCACTGTTCCTTATTCTCTTATTGCACTAAAAAAAACTTGCTATCTAAAAGCCCAGCCACATAACCACGTTTTTACTTTCTTCCTGAAGGTCAAGAGAGAGGGGGCTACTCTAATTTCACTAGGGAGGGAGTTCGATAGCTGAGGGACCACCACTGAGAAGGCTCTGTCTCTCATCCTCACCAGTCACGATTGTGAAGGTGGTGGGACCGAGAGCAGGGCCTCCCCAGAAGATCTTAATCTCCAAGGTGGATCATAGGAGGAGATATGTTCAAATAGCTAAGCTGGGCCGGAACCAGCTAGGACTTTATAGACTAAAGCCAGCACTTTGAATTGTACTCGGTAGCAGACTGGCAGCCAGTGGAGCTGGCGTAACAGGAGGGTTGTATGATCCCCGTGCCCTGCTCTGGTGAGCAATCTGGTTGTCGCCCGTTGGACCTATTGAACCTTCCGAACAGTCTTCTAAGGCAACCCCACATAGAGCTTGTTGCAGTAGTCTATTCGTGATGTAACAAGAGCATGTACCACCATGGCCAAGTCTGACTTCCCAAGGTAGGGATGCAACTGGCACACAAGTTTTAATTGTGAAAAAGCTCCCCTGGCCACCACCGAGACCTGGAGTTCCAGGTTCAATGATAAATCCAGGAAACAGTCCCACGCTGTGAACCTACATCTTCAGAGGGAGTGTAACCACATAAAACACAAGCTGTAACCTATACCCTGTTTCCATTGGCTTTCTTAAAGAATGAGTAAATCTAGTTTCAAACTTATATTGGAAAAGAAGATTAAATATAGAAAAATAAAAAACCTTAACTGATTTTTAAAAGCGGCAAGAACTTCTTCCCAAGTAGATGAAAGTTCAACAAATTGAAATGGCTGCTCCCTTCCATTTTCTGACTAAAAATAGAAACCATTCCATTTAGATGAAGAGCCCTCCCATGTAAACATGGAAGTTTTGCCTTCAAATCACAATGTTGTGTACAATTGAAATAAATACCACATATCACCAGTGAGCTGGAGCTCGAGCTCACCTTTGTGCAAACAACTATCACAGGAATCCCAAGGTTGTGGGTCAGCACGTTATCGCCAAGTGGTAAAGTAACATTCTCATCATCCTGTCCTGATGGGCCTCTTCTTTGTGGTGATCCCTGATAACCTTCTTCAGGTTCTATATATTCTTGGAAAGCCTTCACAACTAGGAAAAATATTGATAACATATATTAAAATGCTTTTGTTTTATAACAAAGTGTGATCTCTGAGATTAAACAAACAACAAACTCAAAGCAGAACGTGAGATTCAAAACAATAACAAAACAATCTGCCATTATAAAGATTGAATAGACCGTTAGTGTTTTAAAATGGCTTTGTTTTGCCTGACAGATTTATTTTCGAAGTCTTAAAAAACAACGTTTCAAAATAACACATTCTTTAAGGTGTTCTGATGCCTTATTCAAAATCTATTTATTGTGATTTGAAATGTCAATACAGCAACACTGTATTTTGTATTAACTGCAGTATCTAAGTGGCAGTGTTCAGAGAGTTTACTTCATAGGGAGCTATGAATATGGTTTTGTATTAAGTGCAGTATCTAAGTGGCAGTCTTGAGACTTCTCCCATAGGCTCCACAAGCCAAATTCAAGATGGCTTCTGTAACTGCAGCTCCTGCTTTACCTTCTGTAATCCATAAGAAGCCAAAGACAGGAGAGAACAGATAAAGCCATTAACAAGAATGATGTATGGCATGTTCCCTGCATCACAAGAAATCAGCCAAGTGTTTCCTGCCCCATCAGAGATCTACCAGGAGATACAGATCTATCTTCTATCCACCCTATCTATAAGCAGCAAGAATTGTTCGCTGGCAATTTACCATAATCCAGGACAGTCCTCGAAGTATTGGGTGCAACATGAAAAGTTGGTTAAAGTGTATCTCACTTGCACTAATACAGGCAGACAATACTAACAGGTTTTGATCACTGCAATATATTTAGATGTATTTTAGCGTAATCAGTCCCTGAAGGCTGCTTAATTCTATCCAGTTACTATCAAAACTTGCACACTTTACAAAAGTACCATTTCATTTTTTATGCCTAAGTGGAGTATCTTGCATTTGTCACTGTTGAACTTCATTTTGTTAGCCAGTTGGCTTTCTATTCCTTCATATCACCTTGTTCTAGTGAAGGAGGCAGGCAGTGGTACAGGCAAACCAAGACTGTCTTCCTTACCAGAAGGAAAGAAGTTGGGGTGATCTGCACAGAAGAAGTCAATTTTATATGCCCTTCTCTATGTATGTAGATCACTCCGGGACATCCGTAGGGATACCAAGGTGCTTGTCTATAAAGCTATTGTCCTCCCAACCCTGCTCTATGCCTGCGAAACGTGGACTGACTACAGACGTCACATGCAACTCCTGGAACGATTCCATCAGAGATGCCTCCGGAAAATCCTGCAAATATCTTGGGAAGACAAGCGGACAAACGTCAGCGTGCTGGAAGAAGCAAAGACCACCAGCATTGAAGTGATGGTCCTCTGCCATCAACTACGCTGGACGGGCCACGTTGTCCGGATGCCTGACCACCATCTCCCAAAGCAGTTACTCTACTCTGAACTTAAGAACGGAAAACGGAATGTTGGTGGACAGGAAGAGAGATTTAAAGATGGCCTCAAAGCCAACCTTAAAAACTCTGGCATAGACACTGAGAACTGGGAAGCCCTGGCCCTTGACCGCTCCAGCTGGAGGTCAGCTGTGACTAGCAGTGCTGCAGAATTCGAGGAGGCACAAGTGGAGGGTGAAAGAGAGAAACATGCCAGGAGGAAGGCGCGTCAAGCCAACCCCAACCGGGACCGCCTTCCACCTGGAAACCAACGCCTTCACTGTGGGAGAAGATGTGGGTCAAGAATAGGGTTCCACAGCCACCTACAAACCCACAATAATACTCATCAAGGAACACCATCTTACTCGTCCAACGAGGGATTGCCTAAGTAAGTAAGCAATGTAGATCACTGCATTCTGCACTCCTTTCTTTGTCAATAGCCAAGGAAACACAGCAAAATATTCATAAGAGGCCGGATTGCTCCATATCTAAACTGCTGTGCTATTCTGACATTTAAAGCGATGTTACAGTGAACAAGAGCCTGTTGTAGACAACTGTGGTATAAGAGGCCAAAACTTTCCCCTTAGGGTGAATTGTCCTCGTGCTGCTCAAGCTGCTGCTTCAACTGGTACAACAAATCCTTCCATGTCCAAAGAAGACGAAAAACCACAAAACTGGCTATGGTTGACCTCCTGCAGTGTTCCAACAGTTTGTTTGACAGCTTTCATTACATTTCATGATTGCCACTACTTCTGCATGAAGTGCTCCAACCCAGGAATGACATAACATCACTGCTTAATTCCAAAAGCAGGCATTGCTTTCGCTAATACAAAATGATGTCATTCCCATCAAAAACATCCCTCGTGATAGAAGAAAGGAATCCTTTTATCCAATGAATTTCAGACTATTTGTTTCAAAAAGCCACATGATACAAGTTTGGAAGTAAGCTTTTTGCTGCACCGCTTTAAAATATGCAGATTGTAAGGTTAAAGTTAGACATGTGTGCAATTAACAGGAGAGATTCTGTCAATTATATTTCTTGGCAATGAAGGAAGTACCAAAAGAGAATGTCTGAAATGTAGTGCTTTTTAAGGACATGACAGCAATTTAAAAGGCTATTTTCCAAATTTTAATAATAAACTAGTTGTCCCCTGCCACGCATTGCTGTGGCCCAGTCTGTTAATATGGAAAATAAAGTAATGACAAAGTCTTGGTTTCTAATATATGTAATTTCTTTATGCTTGTGGGTAAACAGTATTTCTTGCTTTCCTTTGTCAGTGTTGATGTGGAGATTGTCTGGTTTGCCTACTCTGGAACAGGCAACATATAATTGTCCTTCTTCAGGGGTCCCTTTCAAATCAATGATACTATATTTGTGTGTGTGAATCATATATACCTATCTATATCTATGGCTGGATGGCTCTTTGTCAGGAGGGCTTTGATTACATTTTCTTGCCCTGATGAAGGGAGTTGGATTGGATGGCCTTAAATATTTTCTGTTGGTATGGGGGTTCTGTGTGGGAAGTTTGCCCCGATTCTGTCGTTCGTGGGGTTCAGAATGCTCTTTGATTGTGAATCCGTGACTACAACTCCCAACTGTCAAGGTCTATTTTCCCCAAACTCCATCTGTGTTCATATTTGGGCGTATTGAGTGCTTGTGCTAAGTTTGGTCCAGATTCATCATTGTTTGAGTCCACAGTGCTCTCTGGATGTAGGTAAACTACAACTCCCAAACTCAAGGTCAATGCCCACCAAACCCTTCCAGTATTTTCTGTTGTTCAAGGGAGTTCTGTGTGCCAAGTTTGGTTCAATTCCATTGTTGGAGTTCAGAATGTTCTTTGATTGTAGGTGAACTATAAATCCCAGCAACTACAACTTCCAAATGACAAAATCATATTTTTTGAGTGATGGTCACTCCTTGTGTTGTAAGAAGTTTTGTTGCCAAATTTTGTGTGATTTCATTCATTGGTTCTTTTGTTTTTGAGGCACTCATTATGCACAGAGCATTTATATATATATAGATTCAAAAGAAGGTCATGCAAACACCGTACTCTTATGATTGAAATATGCAGTTAGACCTCAAAGTCGCCTGTCTTTGTGACTCATTTAACAACAGTCCCATCATAAAAAAGCTCCAAATATATTTATCCCCCTGCATTAGTATATAAATAACTCTTAAGCTCAGAATGTCCAGGTAGACCTCTCCTGTCTTTGAGTATCCTTTATTTAGTAACATTCCCACCATACAGAAATTATGAATAGGCAGCTTCATGACAACCCTGATAGACTCCCTGCGTTAGAGAATAAATCATTATGTTCTGAAAGCAACTATCATACACGTCTCAGACCTTCCATATCGAAGAATATCAAACAGCACAGGTGGTGCTTCAGTTCCTACAAACATTTAATACTACATCCTTGACAATGATGGTGCAGGCCACAAAGTTACAGGAAATCCAACACTGCAAGATATTTCTTGGTTTCACAGTGAGTGTGTTGACATTGTGCTTGGTTCTGGGATTCAGTAAAACAAGTCAACTTTGTGCACATTATTTGCTTTGAACTAGAATATATGGCTGTGTGCTTGTTTACTGCACTCTCCTATAAATCCTCATAGAATCAAAGAGTTGGAAGAGACCTCATGAGCCATCCAGTCCAACCCCCTGCCAAGAAGCAGGAATATTGCATTCAAATCACCCCTGACAGATGGCCATCCAGCCTCTGTTTAAAAGCTTCCAAAGAAGGAGCCTCCACCACACTCTGGGGCAGAGAGTTCCACTGCTGAATGGCTCTCACAGTCAGGAAGTTCTTCCTGCCTTGGTTAGACCACACTTGGAATATTGTGTCCAATTCTGGGCACCACAATTCAAGAGAGATATTGACAAGCTGGAATGTGTCCAGAGGAGGGCAACTAAAATGATCAAGGGTCTGGAGAACTAGCCCTATGAGGAGCGGCTTAAGGAGCTGGGCATGTTTAGCCTGAAGAAGAGAAGGCTGAGGGGAGATATGAAAGCCATGTATAAATATGTGAGAGGAAGTCACAGGGAGGAGGGAGCAAGCTTGTTTTCTGCTTCCCTGGAGACTAGGACACGGAACAATGGCTTCAAACTACAAGAGAGGAGATTCCATCTGAACATGAGGAAGAACTTCCTGACTGTGAGAGCCGTTCAGCAGTGGAACTCTCTGCCCTGAAGTGTGGTGGAGGCTCCTTCTTTGGAAGCTTTTAAACAGAGGCTGGATGGCCATCTGTCAGGGGTGCTTTGAATGCAATATTCCTGCTTCTTGGCAGGGGGTTGGACTGGATGGCTCACGAGGTCTCTTCCAATTCTATGATTCTATGAAAATAAGTATCATATTAAGATAGATGCTTTTGAACTGTGGTGTTGGAGGAAAATTCTAAGAGTGCCTTGGACCGCAAGAAGATCCAAGCAGGAAATAAAGGGAGGGAAGGATATTAGAGGCAAAGATGAAGTACTTTAGCCACATCATGAGAAGACAGGAAAGCTTGGAGAAGACAATGATGCTTGGGAAAATGGAAGGAAAAAGGAAGAGGGGCCGACCAAGAGCAAGATGGATGGATGGTATCCTTAAAGTGACTGGCTTGACTTTGAAGGAGCTGAGGGTGGTGACGGCTGACAAGGAGCTCTGGCGTGGGCTGGTCCATGAGGTCACGAAGAGTTGGAAGCGACTCAACGAATAAACAACAACAATCATATTAAATCTCAGATTACTTACATTGCTGTTCCATGTCTCTCATCTCTTCCGGAGGAATTTTCAACTTATCAATATGTTCACGCAAGACGCTTGCCCATTTCTGTAACGATTCCATAATAGTCCAAGGTCTAGACATATCAGCTACAAATATTACAAGAGTCTCTTGTAATGATTCTGCTGAAACAGCAAACTTTAAGAGGCCTTTATGGTACAAGTCCCCATCAAGTATCCAGACATTACAGCGCGCCTGATCTGAAATGCAGAAGATTATTAATACATATCCAACAACCCACAGTTAAACACCTTACATATTTGTTAAATGCACTATTTTATAACAGTTTAAACTGATTATGCATACAGAAATTAAGACACAAATGAAAACAAGCCTCAAAACGATGGGTGAAAAACCTTTGGCTCCCCAGATTTTTAAACTATAATTTAACCAATCGCTTATCACGAGCCATGATGGAAGTACAGGCCAAAACATGTACAGGAGCAAAATTTCCCATATCTGGCCTAACCTTCCTGAAACAAATAGGACTTTCTTTATTCAAATGTAAGTGATAGGCCTACTAGTCTTATACAACTCACAACTCTAGCCCCATGTGATAAGATTTCCTAACCACCCCTTCTAAATCTGAATGCATGTTCTGCCACAACGATTGGCTACAGAAAGGAATCTCAGGGGGAAACCACAAGCATACAGAGTACAGTGAAAAATTATGTACACTGAATAAATTATTTAATTCTGAGCGAGCATCAAAAATCCATAATGATAAGGTACTCAACGTAAACAAACCAAATGCATTTAGTTCTTAGAAAGTAATGTAACAAAGAGTATGGGAAAATCCAGGATATTCTTATATTTTCCCTTTTAGAAGCTCCATTTACATTTCAAGATATGCAAACAAATGGATGCAAATAAAATTACAAACCTATATAAGTTTACATGTGACTAAGCTCCATCGAACATCTGAGTCCATGGATGAGGATATAAAGAGATATTATCAACCCAATTGTGTCTGTGAGAAGAAACCAGCCTTCTATTTTAAGCAACAGGGATGCAGAAAAAGCAAAATCTTTACCATCTCTATCTTCATCATGAATGTTTAGGTACAGGTATTCAAGTCCTCTTCCTTTCTTGCCATGTTCCGTTCCCTGTATTTTAGTCATTAGTGTCGTTTTACCTGAGCCATCATCACCTGCCAATAAGTTTGCAGAGCAGAAAAGAAACATGAACAAGGCCACTTTGAACGGAAAAAAACAGTCATGCCTTTTCACAGATAAGACATTTTGTGGGTATAGACAAAGTATCTTTATTTGTTGTGACTTCAAAATGAATCAGTAGCTCCACCCAAACACAGTTTAAAATGGGTTGGTGTAGATTTTCTCTGGCTATATGGCCATGTTCTAAAGGCATTCTCTCCTAGGAGAGAATGCCTCTAGAACATGGCCATATAGCCCAAAAAAACCTACAACAACCCAGTGATTCCAGCCATGAAAGCCTTCGACAATACAGTTTAAAATATTAGTAAACTGCAGAGTAAAATACTTATTTGATCCAGTAATTCCACAAAAAGCTACAGTTGCAGTTGTGATTTATGCAAAACAACAACAAAAAACAAAACATCTTACTATAAGGCTCATGTCAATGCATTAGGTTTAAAATACTGTTAGCAAAGAAGATACAAGTTCAACTTAACCTTGGACACAGCCATATAACCCAAAAGTGCCTCTAAACAGATTTTCAAAAAAATTACATTACTTCCTTTTCTAACCAAGCATACTTAAAATTAAATTTCAGTATTCCTGCAACTATCAAAAGCTCTCCATTGCTATTCACTGGAACTTACCAAAGACAAGAATATTTTTACCAGAGGGTAATTTAGATCTGGACCTGGTGGAAACTTCACTCAATATCGAGAACCTGTGGACACAAAAAAGATCCCATATTAGTCTGTCAGAGGGCCTTTCCACAAAGCCCTATAAACTCAGAATACCAAGGCAGAAAATCCCATAATATCTGCTTTGTCCTGGGTTATCTGAGTCCACACTGCCATATATTCCAGTTCAAAGCATATAATGTGGGATCTTATTCAGCTGTGTGGAAGGGGCCTGAACAATGCCACAAACCAGGTGAAAGAAACAATTGTGAGAGGTAAAGAGAAGAATGACTGAATGGTGTGCAGAGAAGCAGAACCTTGACAGGGCACCTTTTTCTTGGATGAGTAAATAAATACCAAGGATGTTTTATTTCTGGCCATGTTTTCATTACAATTGTTTTTTGTTTGTTTTTTTTTGCTCAGGAACATGATTTACCAGGGAAACAAAACTGAATGAATTACAGGTTATTTTTACTGTCAGAGTGTAAATTAAGATGGGGGAGTTGACGTTGTGATCAAGCATTAGACATATGAACACAAATGTTACGAACTGTATTATGATGGACTTTCTACTGGACAGGAAGTGACTAAAGCCCCTTCCACACAGCTGAATAAAATCCCACATTTCCTGCTTCTTGGCAGGGGGTTGGACTGGATGGCCCATGAGGTCTCTTCCAACTCCTTGATTCTATGATATATATGGCAGTATGGACACAAATAACCCAGTTCAAAGCAGATATTGTGGGATTTTTCTGCCTTGATATTCTGGGTTATATAGCTGTCTAGAAAGGCCCTGGATCTTGTACCGGAATATTAGGAGCCCTCCACACAGCCATATAACCCAAAATATCAAGGCAGAAAATCCCACAATATCTGCTTTGAACTGGGGTTTTTTTGTTTTGTTTTTTGTCGTCTCAAGAGTGACCTGAGAAACTGCAAGTTGCTTCTGGTGTGAGAGAATTGGCCGTCTGCAAGGACGTTGCCCAGGGGACGCCCAGATGATTTTTTTGATGTTTTTATCATCCTTGTGGGAGGCTTCTTTCATGTCCCTGCATGAGGAGCTAGAGCTGATAGAGGGAGCTCATCCGCCACTCCCCGGATTCGAACCTGCGACCTGTCGGGTTTTCAGTCCTGCCGGCACAGGGGTTTAACCCACTGCACCACTGGGGGCTCTTTGAACTGGGTTATCTGAGCACACACTGCTATATAATCCAGTTCAATTAAGAATGTGAATAATCAGATTCACAAATGTGGAGGGATGACTGTCAGTTTTTTTTTTTCTGGGAAGCTGTAAATGCTTCATCTTCAAGCAAGGGATCTTGCTTAGTATCCCCACAGGCACAAATATACCCTCCAAATATACCAACTGGGTAAGGACAGTCCCAATTAATCCTCTGTCATCCCACTTTTTCAACTGCCTTTCTGTCTCCTCCTCCCACTTTCCTCTTTTGTTCTGTACTTATTTCAACTGCTGTGGACTGTGTCCAAAGCACAGAGAAAATTTGCATTCAATTAACACAGTGGATGAAGGGGGAGATAGAGAGAGGGAAGGGAGCAGATTCTTGGTCTTCCTGAGAGGCATAGGGTCCTTCCACACAGCCCTACATTCCAGAATATCATGGCAGAACAACCCACAATATCTACTTTGAACTGGGTTATCTGAGTCCACATTTGTGCCATACATCCCAGTTGAAGGCAGATAGTGTGGGATTTTATTCAGCTGTGTGGAAAGGGCCTCAGGCTCAACTGCTATGGCCTCTCCTGAGCTATGATTCTTCCTTTTTACTAATGTTTTCCATCTTGACCACATCTGATGTCACCTGGCCACACATGTCCCGGCTTTCAGGAATGCATATTGGGCTAAACAAATTCATTCATTTCAGCCAGTGCTTTACGACTTCAACTCCTGTACCTACTAGCCATCTTGTCATACAGCCTCATACCAATCCCTAAGCAGGCATTCTGTAGGCAAAATGAACACAATGCAAAGAAATGTTTTCCTAGTTACTGTGGTCAATAAATGTGTACATGTTTAAAAAAAATACCATATTGGAAACTGTTTTTAAAACAATGTTTGACTCTCTTGGTTTGAAATCATTCATCACTTTTGGCTAGCTATCTTTTAGGGGCTACAATACTGAAAGACTGCCACTGGGAAGAACTGCTATGCATCTGTTGGGAATATTCAAAAAGAGTTCTTGCCTATGCAGCACTTTAGTTACCCTGAGTTGAAAAAGGATTTTGGAAACCTGACCTCTAAGGAAATTCTGCTGCTTGTGGCTGGGGTGAGGTCCCTTTTCCCACTGCTGATCCTCAAAGATTGAGACAGACAGCATTACTTTGCTCAAATGTTAAGTTCCATAGTTGAACACTGGTGAACACTTCAGCTCCCAGACTCATTAGTCAGCATGTTGAACAGTTGGGAATTCTGGGAGCTGAAGTCTGAAACATGTGGAGGACCAAAGTTTGCCAACCACTAGTTAAGCCCATTTGTCTATTGCTTTGTCATGACAAGTGTTTTGTTTAACTATTAACGTGAATGATCAGGAAGCAAAAATCCTCTGCTTTCACAGCTTATTAAATATAGCTATAAAAATATGACACTAGTGCAATGCTGAAGGACATGTTTATCATGGTTTACCTCCAGCAATGTCAGTCTCTCCACTATAATGGTAGCATAGATGGTCATGACTAACAGGTATTCCAATCCCTTCTCAACTAAAAACTCATTAAGATTACTTTCCTTTAGTCTCACTTCAATTCCACTGATTTCTTCTCTTCCTAAGTCACAGAAAAGAAGCTGAAAAGCCAGTTTAAAGACCAAAATGTTTAACACAATGGGTTTTGTTAACCATGCTGAAGATTGCACATAGATAATCCAATACTACAAATAACCCTTCTGATATACAATTATTGTATATACCCCTTCCTCAAAGGTTTATCAGGAATAATATAGTGAAATGATCACAAGAGGTAATCTAATACTCTATTATTTATTTATTTATTTGCTGTATTTATATACCGCCTTTCTCACACCTGGGGGGACTCAAGGCGGTTTACTCTAATCTGCTTTCAGAAATATCCAATGCAGGAAATAACACTAGAAATAAAATACTCCAGGACTGAAAGGGACATATAATACAGTTCATAGGAGTCTACACTGACTGTATAACGCAGTTCATTCTGCATTATAATGGGAGTGTAGATGGGACCTAAATGTGTCATGAAATTCTCCTTTCCCAAACAACCATCACAGGGAAATCTGAAGAGTCAGCCCAACCTCTCCTGCCATTAGACCTGCATGGGTAGATTAAGTTTCTGCTGCATTCATGCTGACAGTATTGATTTCCTACTGATGTATATGAGAAAGCCTAGTCTTGTGATTTTTTACTCCTTTCCCCCACAAAATAACAGTGGTGGCTACTATCTCCAAATTGGGCCTTTGAACATCAGAGACGGGGGAAATGGACTTGGCCTCAGGGGAGTCTCTTTTCATAGAATAACAGATTGGAATAGACCACATGGTCTACATAATCCAAACCCGCCATGCAGGAAAAGCACAATCAAAGTATCCCTGACAGATGGCCATTCAATCTCTGTTTAAAAGTTTCCAAGGAAGGAGCTTCCACAACACCTCAAGACAGAGAGTTCCACTGTTGAATAGCTCATATGATCAGGAAGTTCTTCCTAATGTTCAGGTGGAATCTCCTTTCCTGTCATTTGAACCCATTGCTCAGAGACCTAGTTCAAGCCTGCACCCTCTTCCTTATGACATCATTTCATATATTTATACGGGTGAGGAGGATCGGGGCAGTCGCCATATGTCCCTCCTTCCTCCCAGCATAAGGATGAGGCAAGCATGCCTATCCTTATGCTAGGAGAACAACCTGAGGATGACCCAGGTCCTGTCCTGCTCCCTCCTGCCCCACCCTCTCCCGGGCCTTAACCCTCATGGCCTGCCCCACCCAGCATGCAAACAGCCCCCTCCCTCCCCGGCCCACTATGTGGCCCCAAGGCAAATAAAGTTTGCCCATGCCTGATCTAGACATTATATCCTTTTTGATGCAGCCCAAAACCCCATTGGCTTTCTAGCTGCTGCATCACACTGTTGGCTCATGTTCAAGTTGTTGTCCATGAAGACTCAAAGATCTTATCACATGGACTGTTATTGAGCCAGGCATCACCCATTCTGTATTTTTGCATTTAATTTTTTCTGTCTAAGTGTAGCGTCTTACATTGGTCCTTGTTGAGATTATTTTGTTAGTTTTGGCCTATCAACTCTCTAATCTGTTAAGGTTATTTTGAATTCTGATCCTGTCCTCTGGAGTATTAGCTTCCCTCCCAATTAGGTGCCATGTGCAAACGTGATAAGCACATCCTCTAAATCTTCATTTCGGGGCCCTTCTACACAGCCCTATAAGCAGATATGGTGGGATTTTCTGCCTTGATATTCTGGGATATAGGGCTGTGTGGAAGGGCCCTGAGTGCTTTAGCGATGCAGTACGATTCTTCTGCTGGCCATAGGACCCAGATTATCAAGGCAGATAAACCACAATATCTGTTTTGAACAGAGTTATTTGAGGTCTCTTCTACACTGCCAGATAATCCAGGGGCCCTTCCAGACAGCCCTATATCCCAGAATATCAAGGCAGAAAATCCCACAAAAGATCTTGGAGTCCTCGTGGACAACAAGTTAAACATGAGACAACAATGTGATGTGGCGGCAAAAAAAGCCAATGGGATTTTGGCCTGCATCAATAGGAGCATAGTGTCTAGATCTAGAGAAGTCATGCTACCCCTCTATTTTGCCTTTGTTAGACCACACCTGGAATATTGTGTCCAATTCTGGGCACCACAATTGAAGAGAGATGTTGACAAGCTGGAATGTGTCCAGAGGAGGGCGACTAAAACGATCAAGGGTCTGGAGAACAAGCCCTATGAGAAGCGGCTTAAGGAGCTGGGCATGTTTAGCTTGAAAAAGAGAAGGCTGAGAGGAGATATGATAGCCATGTATAAATATGTGAAAGGAAGTCACAGGAAGGAGGAAGCAAGCTTGTTTTCTGCTTCCCTGGAGAGTAGGACGCGGAACAATGGCTTCAAACTATAAGTGAAGGGGTGAATTGAGCTTATTAGGCGAAAAGAGATGTCGGAAATGCTAAGAATGCAAGCCTAAGGAAGAGCCTTGTCCTTTGCCATAGAAAGGAGCAAGGGCAAGGAGAGACTGAGTTTTGGAAAGCACAGGAAGGAACAGGATGCAAGCTGAAGGACTTACCACAGGCTGACATCCAAGAATTTGAAGTCATAACATCTATGAGAGAGGCTCTAAGTCTGTGAAAGGTTATCAGTTTTTGTAGGCGTCAAGTGGCTTTGATCCGCATAGTCAAAGCCATAGTATTCCCTGTAGTAACCTACGGATGTGAGAGCTGGACCTTAGGGAAGGCTGAGCGAAGGAAGAGATGCTTTTGAACTGTGGTGTTGGAGGAAAGTTCTGAGAGTGCCTTGGACTGCGAGAAGATCCAACCAGTCCATCCTCCAGGAAATAAAGCCCGACTGCTCACTGGAGGGAAGGATACTAGAGACAAAGTTGAAGTCCTTTGGCCACATCATGAGGAGACAGCAAAGCCTAGAGAAGACAATTATGCTGGGGAAAGTGGAAGGCAAAAGGAAGAGGGGCCGACCAAGGACAAGATGGATGGATGGCATCCCTGAAGTGACTGGACTGACCTTGAAGGAGCTGGGAGTGGTGACGGCCGACAGGGAGCTCTGGCGTGGGCTGGTCCATGAGGTCACGAAGAGTTGGAGACGACTGAACGAATGAACAACAACACAACAACAAGTGGAAGGAGGTGAAAGAACATGTTTTTGAAAGGATGTTTGGAAGTGTGTGGATCTGTTTCATGACACATCAGAAAAAGGGTATAAAGAATGAATTGGAAAGATCAAATGGCATAGGCAGCCTTTTGAAAGACATCTGATTGTCCGGCTGGTTCTGTCTTTGTGCGGCCGCACTCGCAATAAAATAATTTTTGCTTCATACCTCACAGAGACTGATTGTCTTTTTAGAGTCACCATATTTGCCAATTAAAATAGTTCCCTTCATTTTGGGGGCCTCGTCCGGGATCTTGAGAGCGGTTCAGCAGTGGAACTCTCTTCCATCTGAACATGAGGAAGAACTTCCTGACTGTGAGAGCTGTTCAGCAGTGGAACTCTCTGCCCTGGAGTGTGGTAGAGGCTCCTTCTTTGGAGGTTTTTAAACAGAGGCTGGATGGCCATCTGTCAGGGGTGCTTTGAATGCAACATTCCTGCTTCTTGGCAGAATGGGGTTGGACTGGATGGCCCATGAGGTCTCTTCCATCTCTATGATTCTATCTGCTTTGAACTGGGTTATCTAAATCCACACTCAGATATTCTGGGATATAGGTCTGTGTGGAAGGGCCCCAGGTCATTAACTGTGTTTCTGAAGGGTCTCTGTCCCCATCAGGAGGAGGGGAGGGGAAGGCCAATTTTAGAGGGAAGAGGTGCGACTCCTGGAGACAAGCAGAAGGGCAAAGGCAGAAGCAGAGCCTCGCCCAAGGCCGGGAAGCCCGGCCTATTCCCTCCCCAGAAGCGTCCTGCCAGGGGTGGTGGTGGTGGTGCTCTTCAGCCCCGCCCAAAGCGCCTCCCAGGCCCTCCGAGGCCTCCCGGCTTCCCCTCCAGAGGCACAAGATGCGGGCCGCCCTCCCACAGCACCTCGCCCAGGGCAGGCAGGCAGGCTGGAGGGCTGGGGCGGCGGCTGCTCCTGCTCACCAGAGGCTCTGGCCTTCCTCCTCCTCGCTGGGGAAGTCGGCAGCCACGGGCCCCTCCGGCCCGAGAAGCTTCTTCTCCGCCAGCACCGGCGCCATCTTGCCAACGGCAGCCACCACAAAGAGTGACCTCATCCGCCCAGGCCCCGCCAGGAGGACCCAGGCGTTTCCCACGACGCCAACAAGGACCCCTCTTCTGTCTATGCCGCTGCCTGCCTCCCCGCTTAGGATTTCAAGCTTTCCCGAGCGTTCGGCTTCCACTTAAATCTTTTCATCTTTCAATCCTGGCTTCGCTAGGGCACGAAACGGGTTCTTCAAGGCGGCATTTCTATTCAACAAGAGGAGGGAAGAGTGGTGACAGTCAGGCAGAAGTTTAGTCACCTAAGAGAGTGGTACTTGCTTCTGGAATGATGAGTTCAAGATTTGAGACGGCCGCCGCCCTGCGTTTGAGCAAAGCAGAGCCACCTAGTGGCGTCGAGAAGCATTGCTCTGCCCAGGTGAGGGCATAATAATAATAATAATAATAATAATAATAATAATAATAATAATAATAATAATAATAATAATAATAATAATAATACCATACCATACCATACCATACCATACCATACCATACCAAGCCACTTTGTCTCTCTCCTGAGGAATCTGTATAAGGACCAAGTAGTAACAGTAAGAACTGACCACGGAACAACAGACTGGTTCAAAATTGGGAAAGGCGTACGGCAAGGCTGCATACTCTCACCCAACCTTTTTAACTTGTATGCAGAACACATCATGCGAGGATGTGCGGGGCTTCAGAAATGCAAGGCTGGGGTGAAAATTGCTGGAAGAAACATTAACAACCTCAGATATGCAGATGACACCACTCTGATGGCCGAAAGTGAGGAGGAGCTGAGAAGCCTTCTAATCAAAGTGAAAGAAGAAAGCGCAAAAGCTGGGTTGCAGCTAAACATAAAAAAAAAAAACCCAAGATTATGGCAACAAGAATGATTGACAACTGGAAAATAGAGGGAGAAAATGTGGAGGCCGTGGCAGACTTTGTATTTCTAAGTGCAAAGATTACTGCAGATGCAGACTGTGGCCAGGAAGTCAGGAGACGCTTACTTCCTGGGAGGAGAGCAATGTCCAATCTCGATAAAATAGTAAAGAATAGAGACATCACACTGGCAGCAAAGATCCGCATAGTCAAAGCCATGGTATTCCCTGTAGTCACCTACGGATGTGAGAGCTGGACCTTAGGGAAGGCTGAGCAAAGGAAGAGAGGTGCTTTTGAGCTGTAGTGTTGGAGGAAAGTGCTGAGAGTGCCTTGGACTGTGAGAAGATCCAACCAGTCCATCCTCCAGGAAATAAAGCCCGGCTGCTCACTGGAGGGAAGGATACTAGAGACAAAGTTGAAGTACTTTGGCCACATCATGAGGAGACAGCAAAGCCTAGAGAAGACAATTATGCTGGGGAAAGTGGAAGGCAAAAGGAAGAGGGGCCGACCAAGGGCAAGATGGATGGATGGCATCCTTGAAGTGACTGGACTGACCTTGAAGGAGCTGGGAGTGGTGACAGCTGACAGGGAGCTCTGGCGTGGGCTGGTCCATGAGGTCACGAAGAGTCGGAGACGACTGAACGAATGAACAACAATAATAATAGTAATAATAATAATAGTAATAGTAATAATAGTAATAATAATAAACAACTTTGGGTTGTTGTAGGTTTTTTCAGGCTATATGGCCACGTTCTAGAGGCATTTTCTCCTGACGTTTCATCTGCAGCTATGGCAAGCATCCTCAAAGGTAGTGAGGTCTGTTGGAACTAGGAAAATGGGTTTATATATCTGTGGAATGACCGGGAGGGGGGGCAAAGAACTCTTGTCTGTTGGAGCTAGGTTTGAATGACCACCTTGATTAGCATTTGATGGCCTGGCAGTGCCTGGGGCAATCTTTTGTTGAGAGGTGATTAGATGTGCCTGATTGTTTCCTCTTTGTTGTTTGCTGACAAACAACAAGAGGGATCCTCTCACTTCTGCAGAAGTCTACCGTATACCATGCAGCTGTGGACAAGTCTACATTGTTGTTGTTGTTCATTTGTGCAGTCGTCTCCGACTCTTCATGACCTCATGGACCAGCTTACATGGGGCCAGGCCCAAACAACAATTACAATAAGAAAACCAAAATACAACCGAAAACACAAACAATAAACAACATCATAATTACATAAAACATATGAATACATAACAATATAAGAATTACAATAGACACAGGCTACATGTAATGATAAAAAAACCAAATTAAAACTAATTAAAAACGCAGACAAGATAAAAGAGAGAAGCAGATAATATGCGGAGTAGTACTCATTATGGCGGGGGTTGTGGAGTCAAGCTTTCCCACAAGGGGGGGGGGGTAAATCTACTCCAATGACAGAACTTTAAGTTAAACAGTCATGTGAAATTGTATACCTACTCATCAAAGGCACAGTGGACCACTCGAACAACCACCATGTCAGACTACACAGAGAAGCCATTGAAATCCATAAGCATGTGGACAATTTCAACAGAAAGGAGAAAACCATGGAAATGAACAAAATCTGGCTACCAGTATATATTTAAAAAAAAACCCTCTAAAATTACAACAGCAAAACAACAAACATCTAATCACTTCTCAACAGGCACTAACAAGCTACACCGAAAAAACTGCCAGGCCATCAAATGCTAATCAAGGTGGTGAGTTGAAACATTCACACCTACCTCCAACAGACAAGAGTTCTTTGTCCTAGCCTGGACATTCCACAGAAACATAAACCCAATTTTCCTAGTTCCAACAGACCTCACAATCTCTGAGGATGCTTGCCATAGATGCGGGTGAAATGTGAGGAGAGAATGCTTCTAGAACATGGCCATATAGCCCAAAAAACCTACATCAACCCATCCTCTACAGAGCTGTGGATTTTGAGGAGGAATGAATAAGAGGGTGAAAGGGAAAAATGTGTCAAGAGGAAGATGCATCAAGCAAACTCTTGTCCACCTTCCATCTAGGGATGTATGTCCTCGCTGCGAAAGACCACGTGGGTCCAGAATAGGTCTCTTCAATCACTTATGGACCTATTGCTAAGACTCTACCCAAGGGAGGCAATCATACTCGACCACAAGGGATCGCCTATAATATGATGATGAAGGCTCAAGAGCCATAAGAAGAAGAGACCACAAGAAGAAGAGCACCTAGACATCAGATCTAGGTCCCTTCCACACAGCTGTATAAAATCTATATTGAACTTGATTGTATGGCAGTGTGGACTCAGATAATCCAGGTCCAAAGCAGATATTGTAGATTATTTGCCTTGATATTCTGGGTTATATGTGTGTGTGGAAGGGCCCCTAGAATGCACATCGGTCATTCTTTTCCCCACAATGACAAGAATACTATATACTATATATAAAAAATAAACCAGGAAAGCAATTTTGATTAATTTGAAGGGAGAAAACGCATAAAGGGTCTTCAAATAACAGATGGAAGTCAAACCCAATTTTTAAATTTTTTTTATTCTTTTTTTTTCCATTTTTTCCCCCTCTCTCCCTCCACTTACATTTTTTTTTAAACCGGAGAGTTTTCACACTTTTGGGGTACACTTTTGCCTATGTTTGATTATTTTTTGTCTTCTTGGGCTTAACTATCGTTTCCTACTTTTCTATCTTCTTCACAATATTCTCCCACTTTCCATGTAACCATACTATCCCTTAATAAAAATTATTTTTTTAAAAAAGAGAGAATACTATATTTTGATATTAATTATAGTTGGGATTTCTGCTATCTTGTATTCATCGCTTTGAAATGCATATCTTTATGTTAAAATCAGTATGCACAAGGCTTATATAAATCTGCGCCCGTTTGTCCTGGGAAAGCAATGGTCCATATCTACATGTGGGCCCTCTGGTGGTGCAGCAGGTAAAACTGCTGAGCTGCCGAACTTGCTGACCGAAAGGTTGATGGTTCGAATCCAGGGAGGGGGGTTAGCTCCCGCTTTTAGCCCCAGCTTTTATCAACCTAGCAGTTCAAAAACATGCAAATGTGAGTAAATCAATAAGTACCACTTCTACAGGAAGGTACTGATACTGGTCAAAGGACATTTAACCAACTACTGTCTGTTTGTTTGCTTTGTTCTGTTAGAAATGTAATATAATGGACTGGTTGCTCTGACACGACAAATAAATAAATACAGGAAGGTAACAGTGCTCCATGCAGTCATGCTGGCCACATGACCCTGGAGGTGTCTACAGACAACGACGGCTCTTCGGCTTAGAAATTGAGATGAGCACCACCCCCCAGAGATGGACACAACTAGACTTAATGTCAGGGGAAACCTTTACTTTTACTATATCTACATGCAGTAAAAACACCAGATATGAATTTCCCAGGAGATATTTTAATTCAGATTAATTATTTATTCTGATGATGAAAAAGGGCAAAGGGTGGGAGATAAGAAATTGGTTCTGCTATGCTATTGCAGGAAATGATAAAAGGGGGAAAAGGAATTATACCTCATAAAAACTTGGCTGTGGGACCAAGCTTTTGGGACAGGGCAATAAAGCAGCAATAGGAAAGATTACCAGGCCAGTTAGATTTGACGCAGATGACCAAGACGGTTTTAAATGGTGTATTTTAATATTGAGATAAATGCTTTTCATGTTTATGTATATATGAATTCTTGTTCCGGCATTGAATGTTTGCTCCGCCCTTCGGGGTGAAAAGCCCCCTTCGGGGTGAAAAGGGCGGAATATAAATGTTTTAAATAAATAAATAAATATTCCTTGGTAAGTGCACCCCACATATATTTAACATAGAACAAACTTTTGCAGTAGCATTACATAGCAAGCGATATAATGTGTTCATGTTTGTTTTTAGAAATGTTTATTTCTAAATATAGTAAAACACTGGAAAATACAATGGCTGAAATTCTTACGATAGTATCACAATATGAAACTACTGCTCATATGTATTCTAAGTTTTAACAACAATTCAGTGCTGCTAGTTTAAAGATTTTAAGAACCTATACAACTCTAAATAATCAAAAAGAAAGAAAGAAAGAAAGGGTCTCTATGAAATAAATATGAGCTGATGAGTTTAAATCGGAATTAATCCTATTTGTCTGACAGCATTCTTTTGATGTTGCATATTTTTTGGTTGTCATTCTTCTGTAAGACAGAAAAGACAAAGACAAATCAAACTTCACACTGGAATCCTATGTCAAATTCTGGGCACTGAAATTTAAAGGAGATGTTGACAAGCTGGAATGCATCCAGAGGAGGGTGACTAAAATAATCAAGGGTCTGGAGAACAAGCCCTATGAGGAGCAACTTAAAGAGCTGGGCATGTTTAGCCTGCAGAAGAGAAGGCTGAGAGGAGACATGATAACCATGAATAAATATGTGAGGGGAAGTCATAGGAAGGAGGGAGCAACCTTGTTTTCTCCTGCCCTAGAAACTAGGATGCGGAACAATGGCTTCAAACTACAGGAAAGGAGATTCCACCTGAACATTAAGAACCTCCTGCCTCTGAGAGCTGTTCAACAGTGGAACTCTCTGCCCCGGAGTGTGGTGGAGGCTTTTAAGCAGAGGTTGGATGGCCATCTGTCAGGGGTGCTTTGAATGTGATTTTCCTACTTCTTGGCAGGGGGCTGAACTGGATGGCCCACGAGGTCTCTTTCAACTCTATGATTCTAGGATTAAGCGTATTTTGCAATGCAAATATTATCTATCTGATAATTCATGATTTTAGATGTGGTTGAAGTGTATTCGTATTACACTGTTGTAACACTTATAGCATTTCAACTGTCACAGATCTATCCTATATAATCTTAGAATTTATACTTTCTTGTCATACTCATTGTTTTGGTTTTTTTGTTATCTTTTTTAATAAAACTTAAACTAAATAAGAAATGTACTATGTACAATAGAAAAAACATTTTTTTAAAAAAACACCTACAAACAACAATAGAAACAACATAAGAAATTACTTCTAACGTTTTTCTTGGCAGCTATAAATTCATATACCAAGTCAACATCCCCTTTAATACCTTTCTTACATTTATTCTGAAATTCAAATTCTACTGTGCCAAATCTAATTATTAACAACATTTTAACGGTTCTGCCTCCAAACCAAGTGGATAACTTCCATTCATAGAAGTCGGATGCTGGGGAAAATGGAAGGGAAAAGGAAGAGGGGCCAACCAAGGACAAGATGGATGGATGGTATGCTGTGGGTGGCAGCGGCCGACAGGGAGCTCTACCGTGGGCTGTGTCAGAAATATTAAATATTAACTAGGTATTTTTAATTACAAAAATGTGAGTCAAGCATGTAAAGGGGTTAATGGATGAAATGACTCTGCAAAACCTATAGTTCAATATAAGCAGGTGTGCCTGTAGCTTAGTAGCTCTCAGTCCTGGAGAGGTCTCAGTGTGAGGTAGACCTCAGAGTTTGTCGGCCGCCGTGTGTGAGAAGCCTTGTGTGAGAAGGCTTTGGTGAGAGAAGCCCCAGGTTGAAGGCCTCGTGTGTAAAGCTCCAGTGTAAAGGCTGCTATGTGTAAAAGGCTACTGTGTGAAGGTCCTGTGTAAGTGTAGTGTGAGAAAAGGCTCTATGAGAGCAAAGCTTTTTATCTGCATGAGAAAGAAGCCCAGCGTGGAAGCAAAGAAAGAAGTATAAATAGCTTTATTTGTACTATGGAAACCTTGTTCTTGTAAACAGTGCAACCATATTTTCCTATAAAGAAAAGCCTACTAAGGAAGAGATAAAATTGGTATGTGTGTTTTTTTTGTTTTTTTTATTTTTGCCTAATGGTGCTGGGTCAGGCTGCTGCTAATAAGTTATTCTGATATACATTTATGAGAAGGGTCTTTTGTTAATAAACCCACTCACCAGGCATGTAGCCCCCCCCCCCCCCCCGAAATTCTCATGATGGTCCACAAGAAGGCCTTACTGGTACATGATTTAAACAGTTAAACAGTTATGTTTATTCATATCATGATCTGATCACCATGTTCAATATATCCCATATGCATGGGGGTATTGGGATAACGATACAAAAGGTTTGCTAAGGTAGACCCTCTTTCACTCAGGCTCACTCCCCCCCCCCCCCCCGAATCAAACTCAGCTCTCCCTGAAACAAAATCCTGGCTATGGGCCTGCCACTCACACAACAGGCTGGTCCATGATGTCACGAAACAATTGAACGAATAAACAACAAACAGAAGACAGTGAAAGTTTCCCATCCCTTATTCACCCTGTACAAAGAAGACTGGGTATTTGTGTGACTAGACCTTCAAATTGCCTGACAACTTTTTGCAACCCCACAAATTTCATAGGATTTTCTTGGGCAAAGAATAATCAGAGGTGATTTTGCCAGAACCTCATATTTATTGGCAGTCCTTTCTTCTTAGCCTCCAAGATCAGATGGGACTGAGTGCCTTTGGAAGACTACAAAATCAACAGTACCTGCAATTTGAAGTATTTCTTCGCCAGATCAACATTGGTCCTTCCATTTTGAAATGGGTATGCCCACAAAATGGCATTCCAGTGATGTCCCATTTTCTTTACACCATTGAGAAGATACATTATTTCTTCTGGTGTAAAATCTTTCCTGGTTCTCCGTTTGACTTTTTTAAAAGCTCTTGCCAATACACCTGATAGAGGAACTTCAGTGTTCTGCAATAAGAGTTAAAACAACATACATCTGGGACAGGTTTATAGTTCAGTGTTAAAAGGAATGTTTTACATGCTTAAAATCCTATGTTCTGTATCAGACCAAATATAGTTTTTTAAATAACTTTTACACACACACACACACACACACACACATATAATACAGTGCAGTAACATCAGCTTTCCTAAAAGGAAAAAGAAAGCAGGGAAAGGGCTAAACACAATTTTCCCAATATTTTTTCTGTATCTACTTTAAAGCGTATTTATATAAAATAGGATAAATTCTGAAGGAACCGGACTGAGACCTTTACCTGACATCCTTGAGAGATGCATTCAGTGATTATGCACACTACTGGGCTAGATGGCATCCAGAGGGTTTCATGATTCTCACTCTTTTCTGATACAATTCTGAATATGTTTTTAGTCAATTTTAAAGTTTTTAGCTATTTCTAATGCCATTAATATTTAATTTTATTTTAATGTTTGTATATTTTTAGATTTTAAATTGTATTGCATTGCTTTTACTGTAAGCCATTTTGAGTCTCCTTTGTAGAGAGAAAAAGTGGGCTATAAATAATAATAATTGTGCAGGTACAGCTGTACCAGGAGCTCCAATTTTGTTTGCTTTGCATCGAATGTTTGTTGTAGTCCTAAGTTTCAGGGACTCTGTAGATAGGTGGCTTCTTTTGGCTGCAATCATAGGGCAAGCCACCTGTCAATTATTGTTAGGTTCCCTGGTCCCGCCCCCTTTTTGGGTTTTGGAGGGAATAGGAGCCATTTTGGGCCAGTCGACACAGAGAAACCTTTCATGCAGGACATAAAACCAGGACCTCCTGCAGAAAGCTTCGTCTTCTACGGCTTGGCCTGGAGATATACAGCCTTACAGCTTGGCCGGGGAGAAAAGGCCCCATAGCTTGGCCGAGGATTTTACATCCTTACAGCTCCTTTGCTGAGGGAATCTGGTCCCACAGCACTTCAGTCAGCCATCACCGAAACCTGAACTCCTTCTTTTTCCCCTGGAAGTCTTAAAAGCTCTGCTTGGTAAGGGTCACTCGCGGAAGCCAGAAGCAGTTGGTACCGGGTGTAGGGGCTCCACGCCAACAGAAGCAAAGACAGACTGCCCAGATTAGAAGTTAAGGATTTCCCTATTAGTTAAAATACAGTTTATGAAGATAGTTCCTGTTCCCTGTGGACAAGATTGAGAGAGCCAATAGACTATTAAGAAAGCCTTAAAGTACCTGTTTGATTTCAATAATAAAGAACTTTGTTGAACCTTTAAGCAATCTAAAGACTCTGTTTTAAGGAAATCCAAAGGCCTTTAATCTGAGGCAGCCCCGGCGTCCTGTTGGGCACATAGAATTTATGTCGTGCCTACAGTCTTATGTATAAGCCCAGCGTGCAACAGCACAATAATAATAATAATAATAATAATAAGTTTTATATTTGCTATTAACTGGCTCATAGTGTAATTGGAAGGGACTATTGCTAGGCTGGTGTCAGGTAGCAGGTCTGAAGGGATACATCCATTGATAAAACATCAATTTGTCTAATTACCTTTTAATAATCAAATATTGCTTGTCTTAAATGAAAGAATTCATAATTTACAGCATCCATAAATTGTATAAAATAATTCATAATGGTGTTATTAATCCTGTTTATCCATGTGCCGTGATTATCAATAGCACTTTCTACAAAGAACACTATTTCCCGTATTAGAGATAAGATCTATATCCAGAGATTGAAGTGGAAAATTTAGTTGGCAGTACCTCATCTTCAAATAAGTAAGTATCTTTTTCATTCTGATCCTGGCCTTTACAGCTATATTTTGCGCTGACTGTTTGTTTTTTGCAGCATGCATCCTGTTCGATTTGAGGATTTTCTGTTTAAAAGAATAGATACTTCAGTTATATTAAATTATTTAAAATGCAGCATTCCCTTCCCCCTTTGGTTCCGTTGCTCTATCAATACTTTCTTTATTACATAGATCAAATAAAGTGGACCTCATTCAACCCAACTTTCTGTATGTGGTCTCATTACTCCATGGTTGGTCATCAAAAGCTAGAGCTGTAAGTTAGAGCCAGAATAGTTATTTAACTAAATGTATGCCCTCATGTCTACTCAGAAACAAGTCCCATTGGATCTGTTTGCTGATACAGAGCTAGGCTCTTGGAAAGTTCGCCCACAATTTCCTTCTGTTCTGTATATCTTTACAAACCTATTCTGTATCTGGGTTTCTGTGAGTTTTCTGGGCTGTATGGCCATGTTCCAGAAGCATTCTTTCGTGATGTTTCACCCAAATCTATGGCAGGCAGAATCCTTTTGGAACATGGCCATACAGTCTGGAAAACTCACAGCAACCCAGTGATTCTGGCCTTACTGCCTTGGCAAATAAATAAAAAAAATACAAATTATGAAGGGCTCTCAAAATTACCATTATAGTTCAGAGATGTATTTCTGTGGAAAATAATAGATCTTTTAAGCATCCTTTTATATTTCATTTCAGTCTGTAGAATAAGTCTGTGTTTCTCACATAGATATTGACAAGTCTGCAAAATCTTACTAAAATTTCTGCTATTTAAGGAAAGTCCTGTCGTTTGACAACCTGAAAAAAACGACAACATATGTTTAGAAATTATAGCATTAAATTATTCCATGAAATATTTCGGCCTGATTTTAATTTTTTTATTTTATCCCATGGCAACAAACACATTCTTTTGTTATGTCTTTTTTCATATTTAACCACTGTAAAGTAAGCAAATATTTACTATGATGTCTTCAGTAAATGTAATATTAAACCTGGCACATGCCTTTTATTTGATCAAAAACAAATTGAATTTTTGCCCAAATTTTCATGGCATGATTTTTTTTATAATAAAATGTAATTGCAACTATAAATATAAAAAAGAAAATTTGATATTTCAAAATAATAAATTGGTGACTATCAAGACAATTCCCCAATATAGGCTGATGTCATATACAAGCCTAGGCTGAATAGCCACTTCAAGTGAACTCAGTGTGACTTCCTTTCAAGCAGATAGTATATAGGAATGGATAGTATATCCATCTTAAAACAAGATTTTTTAAAAAATCACCTGAGCACCTTAGCACTGATATGCTAGTGTTTTCAGTAACATGTCCTGTTCTCTGGCTTGTTATGCTTAAACATTGTGGCTCTATGAAAGAGAAAATATTAATATTAATATTTGAATTACTATTTCCCATTAATATGTTATAAATTATTAATATTCATTAAAACATAATTATATATTATCATAATCTTTATTTATAAATGACAAGTGAAGATTAAAATTGTGTGAGAGTGTATCTCCAGTGGCATTTCCCTGCCTGAGAGGCAATAAGGGGATCAATCTATGACAGGATGTTTCCCTCTCCTTTGCTGGTAAGAAAACTGTCATCTGACACCCCAGGACCTTGTCTTTTGGAGGTGGTGATGATTATTACCTTTATTTATACAATGCCTCTTTCTCATAAGTAAAGGTCAAGGTTTTCTCCTGACATTAATCCAGTCGTGTCTGACTCTGGGGTGTGGTGCTCATCTCCATTTCTAAGCCGAAGAGCCAGCGTTGTCTGTAGACACCTCCAAGGTCATTTGGCCGGCATGACTGCATGGAGTGCTGTTACCTTCCAGACGGAGTGGTACTTATTGAACTACTCACATTTGCATGTTTTTAAACTGCTAGGTTGGCAGAAGCTGGAACTGACAGCGGGAGCTCACGCCTGATTCAAACCCGTGACCTTCTGTCAACAAGTTCAGCAGCTCAGTGCTTTAACCCACGGTGCCACCGAGGGCTCCTTTGCACAGTTTATTAATTTTTTTTTTTAGAAATTCTACTACATGAGAGAAACTAAACGGTGTATGACTGTTATCCATTTAATGTAAACTAATTTAATTTCTCACAGTCATTTTGGTAATATCTGTTTTGGACAAAAGGATGACCTTTGAGATCATAACCTTTTGGAAAGCAAGAAACTCCATAGCCTTTTGGAAGCATGACTGTTATCCATTTGTATGACTGACAAAGTATGACTGTTATCAATTTAATGTAAACTAATTTAATTTCTCACAGTCATTTTGGTAATATCTGTTTTGGGCGAAAGGATGACCTTTGAGATCATAACCTTTTGGAAAGCAAGAAACTCCATAGCCTTTTGGAAGCATGACCTTTTGGAGATTAATTGGCATTCACTACCATTTGGAAAATCATAACCTTTTTGTAAAGTATGACCTTTCTGAGAAGACCAAAAAACACGTTTTGAGTGAATCTTTTCTTTAGTGGTAAATATTCACTAGTATTTATCCAAGGCAAATTAGGTTTCTCAACTGTTAGACTGATATACCTGGTTATCTTTTAGGAACAAAGATATGCCAATGCACAAAATATGTAGCAAATCTTCAGAAGTGTTATTTCAGTTACCCTGAAGCACATTTGCATGTTTTTGAACTGCTAGGTTGGCAGAAGCTGGGGCTAGCAATGGGAGCTCACCCCACTCCCTGGATTCGAACCACCAACTTTTCAGTCAGCAAGTTCAGCAGCTCAGTGGTTTAACCCACTGCACCACCGAGGGGCCCAAACATCTACTCTCCCATGAAATATATTTGGTTTTAAATCATGCTCTCGAGAGACAAAAATAAGATAGTCTTCATTAAAAATAACATAGCTGGTTTACTTACAAACTTCATGTATTCAGCAGACAGGTACATTGCTTACCAGTTGAAAGTTTAAATAGCAAGTTCTCTAAGGCATTTTGTTGCAGTCTTTATCTAAAGCATAACTTTATCTGTCTTATCTAAAGCATAACTCATGTAGTCTGATGCAGTCTCATGTCTAATACATAACGAACACAGACTATACTATACTGACTGAACACAACACAACACTTCTAAACTGGAGTCTCAATCTGAATAGTCCCAGATCCGATCACATGGTCTGTAGTCCCTCCCACAACCTCAAACAACATAGAGTTAAGAGAAAACTGCATACCAATATATACTTCTTACTTACTTACTTAGGCGATCCCTCGTTGGACGAGTAAGATGGTCTTCCATCATGGATTTCCTTGTGGGTCCGCATGTGGCTGTGGAGCCCTATTCTTGCTCTGCATCTTCTTCCGCAGTGAGGGCATTGGTTTCCAGGTGGAAGGCGGTCCCGGTCGGGGTTGGCTTGACGCGCCTTCCTCCTGGCACGTTTCTCTCTTTCACCTTCCACTCGTGCCTCCTCGAATTCTGCAGCACTGCTGGTCACAGCTGACCTCCAGCTGGAGCGCTCAAGGGCCAGGGCCTCCCAGTTCTCAGTGTCTATGCCAGAGTTTTTAAGGTTGGCTTTGAGCCCATCTTTAAATCTCTTTTCCTGTCCACCAGCATTCCGTTTTCCGTTCTTGAGTTCGGAGTAGAGCAACTGCTTTGGGAGACGGTGGTCAGGCATCCGGACAACGTGGCCTGTCCAGCGGAGTTGATGTTGGAGGACCATTGCTTCAATGCTGGTGGTCTTTGCTTCCTCCAGCACGCTGACGTTTGTCCGCTTGTCTTCCCAGGAGATTTGCAGGATTTTCCGGAGGCAGCGCTGATGGAATCGTTCCAGGAGCTGCATGTGACGTCTGTAGACAGTCCACGTCTCACAGGCATATAGCAGGGTTGGGAGGACAATAGCTTTATAGACAAGCACCTTAGTATCCCTACGGATGTCCCGGTCCTCAAACACTCTCTGCTTCATACGGGAAAATGCTGCACTTGCAGAGCTCAGGCGGTGTTGTATTTCGGCGTCGATGTTGACTTTGGTGGAGAGGTGGCTGCCAAGGTAGCGGAAATGGTCGACATTTTCTAATGTTACACCATTAAGCTGTATCTCTGGCATTGGAGAGGGGGCGGCTGGTGACTGCTGGAACAGCACTTTGGTTTTCTCGATGTTCAGTGACAGGCCAAGCTTTGTGTATGCTTCTGCAAAGGTGTTGAGAGTGGCTTGTAGATCTTCTTCTGTATGTGCACAGACGACATTGTCATCAGCATACTGGAGTTCTATAACAGATGTTGTTGTGACCTTGGTTTTGGCTTTCAGTCTGCTGAGGTTAAATAGCTTGCCGTCTGTCCGATAGATGATTTCCACTCCGGTGGGAAATATATACACCAATATATACACATACAATACAATAAACAATTTGAATTATATACATAATAAATAACTAGTATAGGAGACTTGTAAAAGATTGCTATTTCCAACAATCTTAAATTAGAATCTGTGCCTACCTGTATTTTGTCCTTGTTGAGGTTTGCGTGGAATTACAACATCTGGTTGCTCAAACAAGAATTCTCTGCAGGAATCAAAAATGAAAATGTGGGTGCAAAATATATACTCGTTTTGTTCATTCATACCTTCACATAATCACCACAATTTCCTATATTATTTGGTAATAATGCTAAGATACGACATTTTAATAGAAAAGAATTCCCAGATGATTTACTGTATATACTCGAATATAAGCCTAGTTTTTCAACCCCTTTTTTATGTTGAAAAAGCTCCCCTCGGCTTATACTTGAGCCAAGGTTTATTATTTTACTCTGTTATTAGTATTATTTTTATTATATTTATGTTATTACTCTATTATTATTATTTATTACGGAGCCCCCGGTGGCCCAGTGGGTTAAACCCCTGTGCCGGCAGGACTGAAGACCGACAGGTCGCAGGTTCAAATCCTGGGAGAGGCAGATGAGCTCCCTCTACCAGCTCCAGCTTCTCATGCGGGGACATGAGAGAAGCCTCCCACAAGGATGATAAAACATCAAATCATCCGGGCGTCCCCTGGGCAATGTCCTTGCAGACGGCCAATTCTCTCACTCCAGAAGCAACTTACAGTTTCTCAAGTTGTTCCTAACACGACCAATTTTTTTTATTACATTTATTATGTTACTCTATTTATTACATTTATTATTTTACTCTATTTATTATTGTTATTAAATTTATTATTTTGCTCTCTTTATTATTATTGGAAGGATACGTAAGCACATTTACATTGAAGGAGGCTAGAATAATGGTTTCATCAGAGCTGGACAGTCTTACATTACAGTTTTATGTAAATATTCAAAAACATTTAACCTACTGGCAGGGGCGGCTCAAGCCATTACGCAAAGTACGCATTTGCAGTATAGTTGATTTTGCCCGGGGGCGCTCTTAAGGCGCTCTTGGGGGAAAATAGACCTTGACATATGTGAGTTGCAGTTACTGGGATGTATAGTTCACCTACAATCAAAGAGCATTCTGAACTCCACCAATGATGGAATTGAACCAAATATGGCACACAGAACTTCCACGATGAATAGAAAATATATATCAGCGATTGGTTGGGGGGGGGGGGGCGGGGGCGGTGCCAAAATACTGTTTGCTTACCCTTGAAAATTACCCAGGGCCCCCTCTGCCTACTGGTACCTCAATTAATGTAATTTTATTGGTATCTAGTTTTATTTTGAAATTGACCAGTAGCTGCTATATTTCCCACCCTCAGCTTATATTCGAGTCAATACATTTTCCCAGTTTTTGTGGTAAAATTAGGTATCTCGGCTTATATTCGGGTCGGCTTATTCTCGAGTATATACAGTATATAGTTCTTATTTGCAGGACTGCCCAAAAATCATGAAGAAGCAAGAAATATGCTGGTTAAAGCAAATATTTGAAAGAGTTGTTTCAAAATCTTCCAATGTAATTTAAAATAGGATTTTAACCCTTTTCACAATAATTTTGCTACCAAAACCTGTCCTCAGCTGATATGTGAGATTAGTTTATACACAAATAAATACAGCAAGTCTCGATCCAACTCAATAATAATATTTAGTCTATAGTTGTGAATTAAAAGAATCTGACCTTGCCTGAACAGCAGATTTACAGGATTCGCAAATAGCGTTTCTACTTCTCACGTGGACTTTGTTTATATTCTCTGTGCCAACTTTATTTGGGGAATGATGGTGGTTATGACATTCATTTTGACTAATTGGAGCATCGGTCCAATTTCTTTTGGCAAGCTTTAGTAATTCATTCTTAGAAGAAGGAGGATTTACAAATTTTGCAGCCATTAGCTGAGCAGATGCAGAATTCAGTAGTTGTTCCACTTTTGTAGATGTCATGCTTTTATTAAATTGTTCCTTGTTTGTACTTGCTTTAAGGTGATTTGATGCCGTCTGTGGGATGATTTCTTGAGGAATACTGCCATCATTTATTTGCTTTTCCCTTTTTTCCTGCATTTAGAAAATTACAACTGAAGAAAATATACATAGCCCAAAAAGCATGCCAACTTTTTTTAACAAGAGTTTTTTTCCTAAGCTTTTGTGGATATTATCTATCAAATTGATGTAATTAAGCGAATAACCTCCTCCCACACACAAAAACAACACCACACCACAACGCTTTATTACTAACTGGGCAGATTCTGACTGGGGAAATAGCACACTAATATATATATATATATATATATATATATATATATATATATATATAAATGCTCTGTGCATAATGAGTACATTAAAAACATTAAAAACAAAAGAACCAATGTATTAGCTTGCTAATTTACCGTATATACTCGAGTATAAGCCGACCCGAATATAAGCCGAGGCACCTAATTTTACCACAAAAAACTGGGAAAATGTATTGACTCGAGTATAAGCCGAGGGTGGGAAATGCAGCAGCTACAAGTAAATTTCAAAATAAAAATATATACCAATAAAATTATATTAATTTAGGCATTAGTAGGTTAAATGTTTTTGAATATTTACATAGAACTGTAATTCAAGATAAGACTGTCCAACTCTGATTAAACCATTATTCTAACCTTCTTCAATGTAAATATGCTTACAGTCCTCCAATAATAAATAGAGTAAAATAATAATAATAATAATAATAATAATAATAGAGTAAAATAATAAATGTAACAATAAGAATAATAAATAGAGTAAAATAATAAATGTAATAATAACAACAATAATAAAATAATAAATGTAATAATAACAACAACAACAACAACAACAAAGTAAAATAATAAATAACATTGACTCGAGTATAAGCCGGGGAGACTTTTTCAGCCTAAAAAAAGGACTGAAAAACTAGGATTATACTCAAGTATATACAGTATATACCCTGGAGAACAGGGATGATGGTTTCAAATATTATTATACCCTTATTAGACACCATGCTGAACCTAATTTCTCTCTATTGCCATATTCAGAGACATACCTCCTTTTCAAGCCTTTCAATTCTATGTAAAATTTCTTTTGCTCTCTTCCAGTGGTCTTCAAGATTTCTTTCTTTGTTCTGCCTATCTACCTCCAATTGTTCCATGTTATCATCCACTTTTGCTGGATGCTCACTCAACTGCCATGACAATTTCTCCACTTGAAAAAAGAAAAAAACCACCTTAATTTTGTTTCATAAAAATAAAGCATTATATTTCATGCTACACATACTGGTGGATCTTAGGTAATGAAGTAGCTGTGTTCCTGGGCTTTGCATCTTTTAAAATGAACTTTGGCACTTGAGGTGAAAACACAGAAAGAACGGGGATAGATTCGTACATCACAAAAAAGAACATGTTTCAACAAACTCTTTATTCAAAACTAACATGCATATGTGAATGAAACAACCAGGTTAGGTTTTAACTTGCATAGTAAATGAAAACTTTTTGGTACCAGTCTTTCAAGATCTCTATATTGTTAATGTGTAAAAGCAATACGTCTGTTTATAAAATCTAGAGAGAGAATAACAAAGTTTTGAACACAGAACAATTGACTTTGTTTTCATGTATCAATAGTAACTTCCACACATCAGCTGTAACAGTGATCTGAAATACCTGTATCATATAATACATATTATGTATATTTGAAATTTGTGTCCAAGGGTCATGATTTACACCTTTCTGGGTGTATATTATATCCCAATCCATCTCCACAAGTGTGTAAATATACATTATATATGAGCATTTATTGGCACTCTGTACGACTGCTGAAGAAGTGGGTTTATATCAATGAAAATAAATAAAACTTGTATTCTTTTAAAAAGTGCTGCAATATTTCTTTTTCTCTCCCTCACCCCCTTTCCGTCAACCATTTCATGATAATCCCGAACTTCCCATGTAACATTAGTAACAATCCTCAGTATCAGTTCCTACAACTTGTTTTCTACAGTAAAATCTATGAATAATAAGTAAAACAAATTGCAATAGGTTTGCTATAACAATAGGATATCAACAGTTCAGCCCCAGATTATTTGAAAAACCCCATCTCCATGTACAAACTACCACGAGTGCTGCAGTCTGCAGAGAAGGCCCTTCTTTGGAGGTTCTTAAACAGAGGCTAGATGGCCATCTGTCGGGGGTGCTTTGAATGCAATATTCCTGCTTCTTGGCAGGGGGTTGGACTGGATGGCCCATGAGGTCTCTTCCAACTCTATGATTCTATGAGCCTCTCGGTCTCACCTCGGTCTCAAGTATGACTGGTGGGAACAAGAGAGAGAGGACCCTCTCCGTGATCCCCCTCCCGGATGAATTCAAAATGCCCCCCTCTCTCCTCTCCTTCAAAAAGCTTTTCATATATGCACTTTAGCATAGGATGAGAAGGACTAATTACACCTTATTCACACCCTGCCTTGTTATTGAACATCTACCTTTGTTAATCTGCTGCCATACCATCCAATGCCTATAATTTTAGATGAAATGTAATGAGTTTTTAATGGATTAAAATGTTAAATGTGTGTAATTTATTATGTCATGTTAATTTAAATTATTTTTTGTTTATTTAAGCTGGGTTTTGACTAGTTATATGTTATCCTTGGCATTGAATGTTTACCACTATGTTTTATTACCCTGTAAGCAGCCCTGAGTCCCCTCAAGGAGATAGGGTGGAATATAAATATAGTATTATTATTATTTGAAGCACAACAAGATGAGTCCACAGCAGACAAGATCATTCTGCTGGCTGTTGTATTGGATCACATGTTGGACACTTCCCAAGTGTCTAGAACTGTGTGATGTATCGGCGCAAAATGCATGCAGATCCCAATAAGGTGGCCTTCTGCAGCTGGCAGATGGTAATTTTGTCTATGCCGATTGTGTTTAAGTGCAGGCTAAGGTCTTTAGGCACTGCATTCAGTGTGCTGATCACCACTGGGATCACCTTTATTGGCTTGTGCCAGAGTCTTTGCAGTTCGATCTTTAAATCCTCATATTGTGTCAGCTTTTCCAGTTGTTTCTCTTCAATCCTGCTGTCACCTGGGATTGCAACATCAACAATCCATACTGTTTTTTAACATGATCGTGAGGTCAGGAGTATTGTGCTCCAAAACTCTATCAGTCTGAATTCAGAAGTCCCAGAGTAGTTTGACATGTTCATTTTCTGTAACTTTTTCAGGCTTGTGATTCCTCCTCCTCCTCCTCCTCCTCCTCCTCCTCCTCCTCCTCCTCCTCCTCCTCCTCCTCCTCCTCCTCCTCTTCTTTTATAAATAACACCTAATCTACATTTCAAACTATTCACACCTGAAATCGCTTATACTTTACTGACCCACATATTTACCCACACTATATTAATCATGTTTTTACATAAATATTCTTAGATAAATTCTAAAAAGAACAACTTTCTATTTATAAAATCTTCTGGGTTGATCACCTAAATTTGGTCTCATAGCAAAGTTATTTACAAGCTTGTCCAACCTTTAGGCTTCCGTGGGCCACATTGGAAGAAGAATTATCTTGGCTCACACCTAAAAATCCACTAATACTTATTCTAGGTGATGAGCAAAAAAAAAGTCCATGCATAATTTTCATTAAATTTGCCACCACAAATAATAAAAAAGTCCTCTATTTTTATTTTATTTCATAAATAAATAAATAAATAAAATCACTAAACAAATCTCACAGTGTTTTCAGTAAGTTTATGATTTTGTGTTGGGTCATAGTAATAGCTGTCCTGGGCCACATTCAGCCCATGGGCCACGGGTTAGATAAGCCTGCCCTAGAAGGTTTCAGAACTGGAAATGGTAATAATTGTAACCTTACTGGCCTGTTTGCAATTTTGTAGCACAAAAGTTGCAGCCTTATGTAGTTCTTCATCCTGTGATTCAGTTAGTGCTTGAATCATAACCGCAAGGCCATTGTTCTTCACCAGAGTATACTGATTTTCTTCTAAAAAGTATAATTAGTCATAGTAAGACAAAGTTATCCAAACTCTACTGTTAACTAGAAGTTCCTCCCAGTATATCTGAAGGAAAAGCATGAATTTTGCAATTAAGTGCAAGTAATTTTGAATTTTCACCACAGCTTCAATTAACAATGTCTGAATTTGATGTATACAATCTGTCAACATGCTCTGCTGTAGTAACTTCATGTATGAGGACTACTTAGTTGTCGTTCTCAAGCCACTAATTTGTTCTATTGATTTGGGACTGACTAAGTATTACAGGGACTGACTGAGTATTACATAAACTAAACATATCTTGTCATATTGCAGTGAAACATGTTAATTACATATAGAAATTCTTCTGTTTTTTTAAAAAAAAACTTTCAGTAACTGCAAATTGCAGTGAATCTTTCCACTGCATTAAACACCTGAAACAAGCATAATTTATTCTAATTTCCACTATAAATTGTTACCAGTAGCACCAAGCTTATCTAGCTCTCGGGCTTCTAGACAATACCCAAATCTGCACCCCAAACCCAGGCTTTCCAGGGGGGCGGGCGGTCTAGATGCCCTCCCACTAACTACCGGGAGGACACCCAGACACCCAGAAGCCCCCCCCCCCCAATAAAGAGCCCTTAAAAGAAGAAATAATTTACCCAGCAGCCATTAAGGTACTCCTGGAGTTCTCCTGGTGCGTAGAAATGGCATGCCAGGAGGTGGGGGGGGGGGGGGGGGCAAGGGTGAAGAGGACCTTAATGGCAGCTAGGTAAGTTATTTCTTCTTTTACTAGTATTGCTATCTTGCTCATTTGTACATTTGGAAGCCCAAACAAGTGAGATGGCTGTGGGGACTCACCCCCGGGTGGTCCAGAGCTACCCATGGGTGAATCCCCATAGGCCCAGTTACCCATTAGACCCGAGCCTTTCACAAAATACCAGATTTAATGGTGTATCTATTTCAGGACTTTCTTCTGAATTAATCTTTTAACTGAGGCATCATTTGGATGCCTCTTGTAAAAGCCTGACAGGTCCCGTATTTTTGGGCTTGTCTGGAAGGGCCATCTAAAATTGGGAATGGTGTCTAAAATTGGGAATTGTCTAATCCTGGCTGCCTCAGAAAGAAAGTGCCTCAAGGTCACATGGGGAAGGTTGTCACTAAGTAGAAACTTGTGCTTGAGCTTGTTCATAGAAACTGAATGATAGTAGAATGTGGTAGATGCATTCTACTTCCTGTTTGTTACATGGGCGGAGTCTTTCATTATATGGGATACCTGCAAATCTCCCACATAGCAATTCAGATGGGAGCACGTTGCACCTTGCTTTGGAAAATAGGTCGTGGTATTTTGCCACAGTCAAGTTCTTTAGATCGTTTGCTGTGTAGAAAGGCCCAACATAATGTATGGACAGGGCACTTGGGGAGCAAGATACATAAGAGCGAGAGCGCAAAGATAATGTCCCACAGTCTCAGTTTGATTTATTTGTATCTCTTAGTAAATACAAAGGATAGATGTTCAGCTGGCCCATTTCAAAAAGTAAAATTAGGTTTCTCTATTTCAGTGGGACATATTCCTAAATCAGCATGCCTTAGATTACATTTTCATTTTTAAGCTTAAAAATATAGTCAATCTATATCTTTTTAAAAGGAAACAAATTATACTAATCTTTTTATGAGCTTCCTAGTAGTATAATTATGCAGTGGAATTCTAATGTCACCTGTGTCTTAGTGCAGCATTTTGAATATATTTAGTATATTCAATTTTAAATTAGCAGAAATTGCATAAATATAAAACAGAATCTTACCACAGCTTTCTGTACAATGTCCAAGGGTAAGTATAATACTGAATTGTTCTCCTGGATCCAGAAAGTTGTTAGAAAGCAGAGTCAGAAGATTTGGCATGATACTGTACTTTGGCAAGCTGACTCCAATTGTAGCTATCGAGGAAAACATACCCATTAACATGGAATACACAGACATAATCTTTATTAATGACTTAGATGAAGGGTTAGAAAGCATGATAATCAAGTTTGCAGACAACACCAAATTGGGAGGGATAGCCAATACTCCAGAGGACAGGAGCAGGATTCAAAACGATCTTGACAGATTAGAGAGATGGGCCAAAACTAACAAAATGAAGTTCAACAGTGACAAATGCAAGATACTCCACTTAGGCAGAAAAAAACAAAATGCAAAGATACAGAATGGGGGACAATGCCTGGCTCGAGAGCAGTACGTGTGAAAAAGATCTTGGAGTCCTCGTGGACAGCAAGTTAAACATGAGCCAACAATGTGATGTGGCGGCAAAAAAAGCCAATGGGATTTTGGCCTGCATCAATAGGAGCATAGTGCCTAGATCTAGGGAAGTCATGCTACCCTCTATTCCGCCTTGGTTAGACCACACCTGGAATATTGTGTCAATTCTGGGCAACACAATCGAAGAGAGATGTTGACAAGCTGGAATGTGTCCATAGGAGTGCAACTAAAATGATCAAAGGGTCTGGAGAACAAGCCCCATGAGGAGCGGCTTAAGGAGCTGGGCATGTTTAGCCTGAAGAAGAGAAGGCTAAGAAGAGATATGATAGCCATGTATAAATATGTGAGAGGAAGTCACAGGGAGGAGGGAGCAAGCTTGCTTTCTGCTTCCCTGGAGACTAGGACATGGAACAATGGCTTCAAACTACAAGAAAAGAGATTCCATCTGAACATGAGGAAGAACTTCCTGACTGTGAGAGCTGTTCAGCAGTGGAATTCTCTGCCCTGGAGTGTGGTGGAGGCTCCTTCTTTGGAGGCTTTTAAACAGAGGCTGGATGGCCACCTGTCAGGGGTGCTTTGAATGCAATATTCCTTCTTCTTGGCAGGAGGTTGGACTGGATGGCCCAGGAGGTCTCTTCCAACTCTATGATTCTATGATAATATTTGACAAATGTACTGCAACAGAAGACTAGCAGCATCCCTTTTCCAGTTATCTAAAGCTTTCTCCCAGTATCTCCTGGTGTTCTCAATTACTTGCTAGTCCCTTTGGAAAGATCTGTGGAGAAGGGGAACTACACAGGAAGAAAATTACTTCAGACTTCTGTTCATGGAGGATGGCAGCTCGTGGCTTTTATATTAAGAATGTAGGGTTATCCAGTTGTGTTCCAAATTTAAAAGACCTAGCCAATGTGTTTGAGCCTTTACTACACAGTCTGGAATGAAAGACTGAATGAAATCACCACACTCCTGACAGGGAAGCCACAAGCTTCTATTTGCTGAATAAGCTTTCATAGATCTACAAGTACAATGAAGTGCCACAAAGTAGCTGCCCCGACTCACTTTCCAAGCAATCTGCTCCCAGAACAACAATTGCCCCATCAGTTGAGAGGGAAACATGCAGAGGCAAACACACCAGCTTCTCCCTTTCTCTTCTCCCCAGTTATCCACCAAAGAAGCAGTAACACTGTTGGATGGGAACAGCTACAGCTGAAATTTAGATTTTGGAAAATGAAGGAGGGCAGTTACCTTCGTGGTGAACTTTTTTATGGTCCCACTTTCTTTGCTACCTTAAAATATTCTTAACAAGGGTTTCAGGAAGGTCATAAACCAAGACAGAACACGGGCAATAAGATCACTGGATGCTCTATGAGCACCTCGTTCTATGGAAACACACAGATGCCTGACTGGTGCCTAAATACAGTATATCATTGTGTAATACAAACTGTATTTTCTAAAAGTTTTTTTAAAAAAATATTTGGGTCTGTTCACTCACAGTTATCAGCAATACAGGCATCCAAAGTTTTGGTCACCACTACAGCAAGTTTTGTGTTTGCAGAGTTCACAAGAGAATTATGTGTCAACTTGGCCAGAAGCTCATCCAACACAGCCAATCCACCAATAGAAACAAAAACACACTGTATTTTTGCTTGAACAAACAAACAATAACATAAAAATTACCAGCTATATTCTCAATTGTTTGATTTATCGCTAACATGTTTAGGCATAATAATATTTTTTTCAAAATTAGTTGCAAAAATGCATTATATTATATTATATTATATTATATTATATTATTTACAGTACTTATTCCGCCCTTCTCACCTCGAAGGGGACTCAGGGCAAATCACAATACACATATATGGCAAACATTCAATGACGATTATACAATGATAAGACAGACAACAGATAGAAATATATATAGGCTTTTAAAAATCTTCTAGCATCTTTGGAGGGTGTGCTCGGTTCTGGCCATAGGGGGATGCCATCGCTTCATCTCCTTGCCAAAGAGCTTTCTTTGTTCGTAAACTTGCCTCCAAAATGCTGTGCCTAAAATACCTCCCTGCTTAATGCGGTTCCTATTCATCTACTCACATTGCTGTTTTCAATCTGCTAGATAGGTGGGAAAATGGTAATTCTGCAGATATTAAAATGAAAACTTGACAACAAAAGCAACCTCTGTTGCTTTATTAATGATGTAGAAGGGCAGTGAGTAATTGGAAGCATAGTTTTTCAACCCTCTGTCCCTTTGAGAATTCTTATGCTACTTATGCTGTAACATACACAATGAATATTCAGAAAAGTGTCTTTATGCTACCCTGGGTACAATGTTTATATTTATTTATTTATTTATCAATTTTATATACCGCCACTCCCCGAAGGCTCGGGCGGTTTACAATATACACATGTAATACATAACATTAAAATCAAGGAAAAATTCAATCAGCAAGGATCAAATGCCAGCCTAAATAAATAAGTTTTACAAGTTCTATGAAAGGATAGTAAATCTCGGAGAGCTCACGTCCCAGCTGGCAAGGCATTCCACAGGTAAGGAGCCACCACCGTAAATGCTCTACGCCTAGTAGGCATCAGGTGAAAGGTCCTAAAATTGGGAACTTCAAGTAAATTCTGGTCGTCTGAACAGAGTGATCTCTGGAGTTTGCAGGGGATGAGGCGGTCCCTCAGGTATTCCAGCCCCAAGCCATATAAGGCCTTGAAGGTAAGAATCAACACTTTGAACGTAATCCGATACTCAATCAGCAACCAGTACAGTTGCTACAGGATTGGAGTGATATGACACCTTGCTGGGACCCCTGCGAGAAGCCGGGAAGCAGCATTTTGCACTAGTTTAACTTTCCGTATCACCGATAAAGGTAGGCCTATGTAGAGGGTGTTACAGTAGTCCAACCTTGAGATGACCGTAGCCTGGATCACTGTGGCCAGGTTGTCCCTGGACAGATAGGGAGCCAGACACCTAGCCTGACGCAGATGGAAAAAATAGGGCGGAGGCCTGGGCCTCCATTGTCAGCAGAGGGTTTAAAAGGACTCCCAGACGCTTTACCAAAGATGATGGCCATAATGTCACGCCATCCAGGGTAGGCAACCGGATCACTCCTCTGTCCGGGCGACCCAACCAAAGGATCTCCATCTTCGCTGGATTCAGCCTCAACTTGCTGGCACGCAACCATCCAGTAACAGCCTTAAGGCATTGATGGAAATTATCGGGTATGGAGTCTGGTCGGCTTTCCATCCTCAGAATGAGTTGAGCGTCATCAGCATATTGATAGCATTCAAGCCCAAAGCCTCGCACCAGCTGGGCAAGTGGCTGCATAAAGATGTTAAACAACAGCAGGGAAAGGATAGCCCCCTGAGGGACCCCATATTTACGAGAGGCCCTCTTAGAGACCGACCCTTCCCACTCCACACGTTGACCCTGTTTTGGAGGAAAGAGGACAGCCATTTAAGGGCCATCCCCCTAATTCCAGCCATGGCTAGGCGGTGAATCAAAAGATTGTGATCAACCGTATCAAATGCTGCTGTAAGGTCCAGTAACACAAGCAGTGCTGATCCTCCTTGATCCATCTGGCAACGAAGCTGATCTGTAATGGAGATCAGCACGGTCTCCGTCCCATGCCTCTTACGGAAACCAGACTAGAAGGGATCTAATCCGGCTGTATCTTGTAGGAACTGCTGCAGTTGCTCCGCTACCACCCTCTCAATCACCTTTCCCAGAAACAGAAGATTCGAAACCAGGCGGTAATTGGAAGGAACTGGTTTCTTCAGCAGTAAAGAACCACGGCCTCTTTCAGAGCCTCTGGAAAAACTCCTTGATCAAGGAAGCCATTTACTATGTTCAACAAAGGACCACGTAGTCCCTCCAAGCAAGATTTAACTAGCCAAGAGGGACACGGGTCGAGAGAGCAAGTGGTTGTTGTTAAGCAAAGTCTTTAGTAATGACTTAGATGATGGAATAGAAGAATTGCTTATCAAATTGATAATGACACCAAATAAGGGGTGGTGGGAATTAATGCCTCAAATGACAGAGACAGAATTCATATTGACCATGACAGATTAGAGCCCCCAGTGGCGCAGTAAGTTAAACTGCTGAACTTGCTGATTGAAAGGTCGGTGGTTCAAATCCAGGGAGCAGGGTAAGCTCCTGCTGTTAGCCCCAGCTTCTGCCAACCTAGCAGTTCGAAAACATGCAAATGTGAATAGATCAATAGGTACTGCTTCTGTGGGAAGGTAACGGTGCTCCATGCAGTCATGTTGGCCACATGACCTTGGAAGGGTCTATGGACAACGGCAGCTCTTCAGCTTAGAAATGGAGATGGCCACCACCCACCAGAGTCGAACATGATTAGACTTAATGTCAGGGGAAAAACTTGATGACCTTGGAGGCGTCTTTGCAGAAGATACAAGATGTTAAGCACAACGGAAACCGAAAAGCTATCCCATCAAATTCTGAAATGGTATTAAATTGAAAGTAAAATATCAGTACAACCTTAGATACTTACAGTTGTTTGCAACTGTGAGCCCAATGAATGAGCATATTGGACGCACTATCTCAGGCTTTATAGAGCTTTGTAGCAAGTCTTTTGCATGTGAAAAAACCAAACTGCAGGTTCTCTGGTTGTCCTCTGTACATAAGAACAAAACCCTTCAAATTTAGTTGTGTTGAAAACTAATTGCATTTTGTCTCATATTTGCAAGCAGAAAAATAAAGCATTAATTTTAAAAATTACCATTTTGAGGGTTATTGACACAAGCACAGAGAGCACTGCACACTGAAGACCACAGCTGATACTGACTAGTATTTTGATCCAAAAGATTTCCCTGGGACGCTGAAATAATTGTTCTGTTGGGGTGAAGGTGGTGGAAGATAAAATGAAAATAGAAATTTAATCTTATAGATATCAACTTTCTCAATTTATTTGCCACCGCTTTTTGCTTACCTAAATAAGCGCAACAGAACATCTAGGCAGCCAGATTCCCTCACATGTGTTTGTCCACTCTCTGCAAAATGACCATTTATGGTAATGTAATTAATTATGCTTTAAAAATAACAAAGTATTTAAAACATCACAACTGTGTTATGTATTAGCCACCCCCATATAATATAATAATGTGTAAGTGTGTGTGCATCAGTTACTTCTCCCTTTGTTCAAGCAGGTAAAACTTTTCAGAAATTTTGAGAGTTCAAAATTTCACTTGAATTTTGGATCCTGGTTTGCGTGCCCTCCAACTATCTCAGTTTGTCAGGGGCATATGATGTGTCATCCTATTTTTTCAGCTGGTTTAAAGACATTCCACCTGTTCCAAACTAAGATTACAATGCAAAAGTAGCGTATATACTCGAGTATAAGCCGAGTTTTTCAGCCCTTTTTAAAGGCTGAAATGCCCCCCCCCCCCAGCTTATACTCGTGTCAAGGTTATTTATTATATAACAACTCTGTTGTTTTTATTATTTTTATTACATTTATTATTTTACATTATTATTATTACATTATGTACCCTTATATTATTTTTATTACATTTATTATTTTACTCTGTGTACTCATTTCTGCAGCTTAGCATATCCTTAGCTAAAATAACTTGTTTAATTTCGTTGAGTACAATAGAATTAGAAGAACATTGACTGATTATATGTGATCATAATTAATTGTGAGTTTATGAACAGCTGGATCTATTTTAATATGCACCAAGGCAGAAGATCTTACTGTTGTTTGAAACCAGCACTAATAAGACATAAACAGACATTCTCTTCAAATTTACACTTGTATCCTTGTTAGTCAAAATCTTATGAAGGTCTTCAAATAGTCCTGAAGTGCATAACACCTGTTGGGAAAATACTGAAAGAAAAGAAATATTCCTTTATCAAAGTCAACAAAATTAATCACATTCGGTAATAAATTCTACAAATTCAGGTAGCAGAGTAAGTCAATTATAACAAATCCCAAAACTAATATGCAACCACTATATGCACCCATATGCAACCACTATATGCACCCACATGAAAGTGTGCCCAGTTTTATTTAACTAGGCTTATTTCTGAGTAGACATATCTATAATCTGTGAGGATTGTCAGAAATAATGAATATTAACAAGGTATTTTTAATTACAAAAATGTGAGCCAAGCACTGAAAGGGTTAAATGGATGCAATGACTCAGCAAAAGCTGCAGTTCAATATAAGCAAGTGTGACTGTAGCTTAGTAGCCCTCAGTCTGTGAGAAGTCTCTGTGGGAAAAGGGCCTCAGTGTGTTAGTATGCCCCAGTATGATAAGGCCTCAGTGTGAGAGAAGAACCAGTCTAAGAGAGCCCTCGGTGTGAGAAGGCCTAGTGGGAGAAAGGCCTCAATGTGAGATAGGCCTCAGTGTTAGGGTCTGGTGTGAGGAGTGTAACCTACTGGCCTACTGTGAAAGGCTGGTGTTTAGTTCCTTAAAGGCAAAAAGCCAAACAGCTGTTTTCTTGTCTCAGAGCCAAGAGGGGGCGGAGCCAACAGGCAGCCTTGAAGATATGTGTAGCCACCTGATTGGTTAATAGCCCTGGGTGGAGTTAAGACGAGACAAGGGTAAAAAAGGAACCATTTTAATGTCAGTTAGGAGTTTGGAATCAACAGTTGGAGTTTGGGTTTTGAAAAGGGAGGAAGAAGAAAGTTTAGCTTGTGTTATATAATAGTTACTTCAAGGAAGAACTATTGGTTTGAACAGGCCCTGGAGAATTGGGCTGTTTGTATTGAGAGAACTGTTTAGTGGAATATTAAAAGTTTATCAGTTTGAAGGTTTTGACTGGCACCTGTAATTCAGGCACTGAACTACTTCTGAAACCATAACACTTTGTACAAGTAATACTGCACCCATTAAGCTTCTGTGCCTGTTCTGAATAAACAAATAAACATCTTTCTTTGTTCGTACCAAACAAAAGTCTCTTCATGCATCTCATACAAACAACACATATAAGGAGGTAGCTTGTGGAAGAGTTCTATATTTGGTGGCAGCATGTATTAAACTTTAAAAAGAAAATAAAGGACACAGAATCTTCTGCAATTGAGGGATATTCCTAACAGCTATTAGAGTAGCCCGTTGCAATGAGCTTCAGTGAGGAAGCTTGATTGTGAAAGCTTCTGTGTGAACTTCTGTGTGAAAAGAGGGTCTGTGAGAGCGAAGCTATTTATCTGTACGGGAAAGACGCCCAGCGTGGAAGCAAAGAAGAAAGTATAAAGAATTTTGTTTGTGTTATGGAAAACTTCTTGTAAATAGTTCAACCATGTTATTTTGCTATAAAGAAAAGACTTCTATTGTCTCTATGTTTTTGTTCTTTTATCACTTTTGGCTATTGGTGCTGGATCATGCTGCTGCTAATCAGTTATTCTGCTGTACGTTTATGAGGAGGGTCTTTTATTAATAAGCACATTTGCCCAACAAGGATTGCTCTAGTTCAGTGGTTCTCAACCTGGGGTCCCAAGATGTTTTGACCTTCAACTCCCAGAAATCCTAACAGCTGGTAAACTGGCTGAAATTTCTGGGAGTTATAGGCCAAAGCATCCAGTGACCCACGGGCTGAGAACCACTGCTCTAGTTGGAGGAATTCTTATATAACAAGGTGTAATGTACATTTTGCAACTGCTAAACAGATTGAATCATATACATAAGAAAGGACCAAGGCAGTGACATCTCCAGCTCATCCCTTGTTTGGGTATCAGCCAGCACGTCAATGACTTAAATCAAGAAATAGTTTTCTAAGATCTACAGAGACACTCACTGGAACACCTCAGCAAGTGGGAGTCCAAAAGTGGCAGGCTCACACCCAGAACCTCAATCAATGGCATTTTTTCAAATGAGAGACTCCCCCTGGGCACACAGAAAACTAGGCGACTTGGAAGGCGCTGAACAGACTGCGCCACGGGATGCAGAGCCAATCTTAAGAAATGGGGTTACAAAGTGGAATCCACGACAGGCAAGTGTGGAGAAGAGCAAACCACTGAACATCTGCTGCAATGCAACCTGAGCCCTGCTACATGCATGGAGGACCTTCTTGCGGCAACACCAGAGGCACTCCAAGTGGCCAGATACTGGTCAAATGACATTTAATCAACCACCAAGCTTGCAAACTTTGTGTTTTGTCTGTCTATTTGTTTGTTTTGTTAAAAATGTAATACAACTGTCTAGTTGCTCCTGAAATGATAAATAAAATAAATAAATATACATAATCACATATTCAGCAAAATAGACAAACAAAAATACAGTGATTTAAAGAATATGACTAAAAATTGAGAATAATAAACTTGTGTGTTACCATTTGTCTCAGCTAAGCCTCCTAATGTAAATAATGCAGCTTCCTTTACCATGCTGTGGACACTTGATTTTGCTAGGCCTTGTACGAAAAGGAAACCACCTATTTCTCGAAAATAATCATTTGCATGACCTGTAACAAAGAAAGATACAAAAAAAGCTTTGCGTTTCAAAAAAAATAATTCCAACTTAAAAACTGGAGAGAACACGTCACAAAGCAAAGGTAAAATGCAATAATCTTACTGTTTTGCTGGCAAGCTGAATAAATGGTAAGCAAGGCTTCCTTTTGAGAAGCAGGATGGTTCATTTGATACTTCAGACATTCAAGTAGTAAGTTAAGATCAGTTTTCATCTCTACAAGGATAAAGCAAATAGATTATAAAATGATTTCCAGGAAACTTTATTTTCAAGCACACTGAAAACTGTCAATTGATCCACTAAGGTTACTTGTCCGACTGATGTTTCCATCCATCAGTTTACAGAGCAATGTGCATTCTGAGTAGAAAATATTTTAATCATTTCTTATCTCATGGAAATAAATGTTTAAAATAAGTAAAGAAAAATAGATGCATGTAGGAATTTACGGTTTTAAGTGAGCCAGATGTTCTACAAAAATTCCTGTCAGGTAAGGAATGAATGTAATGTAACGTAGTACAGTGGTTTGAATGTTGGACTATGCCTCTGGAAATTAAGGTTTGGATCCCTGTTTAGCCATGGAAGCCCATTGGGAAAGCTTTGACAAATGACCCACTGGGCAAAAGCAAACCCTCTCTGAACAGATCTTGCCAAATAGCTTAAGATCATCATAAGCAGGACATTATTTGAAGGCACACAACAACAACAAAAGCATTAGGACTGAAAGAAAGGGCCAAAATCACCATATTATTGACAAACATGGTGTTGAGAGCCAGCATGATATATAGTGGTTTGAGCATTGAACTCTGGAAATTAGGGTTTGGTTCCCCTACCCCCCAATTCAGCCATGAAAAACACTGGGTGACCTTGGGCAAGTCACATCCTTTCAGCCCCAAAAGCCCAGTGATAGATTTACTATAAACCAGAAATGACTTGAAGGCATTCAACAACATGGTGTTTCAAAAAAATCACTTCAGAAGGTCGTCCCTCTCACTTGCCACACAAGTTTGAAGTTTGACAGACTATTCAGGTGATGGAAAGTAAAATCAAGAATATAAAATAATTTATTTAATATAAAAATCTTGCCAATCAAAAGCTTGACAGTTCAAGCCCGGGTTGGGATGAGCTCCCAGCAGTCAGCCCAGCTTCTGCTCATTTGAAAATATTAATGTGAGTAGATAAATAGGTACCACTTTGGTGGGGAGGAAATAAAAGTCGCCCATGTGGACATGCTGGCGATTCAATTGGAAGAGTGTCTAAAGGCAACAAAGTTCTTTGGCATGGAAGATGGAGCAACAGCACCCCCTCCATGGCCAGTTGAGCACAGCCTCCAAATGCTGGAGATGGAAAACGATGGGAAGCCTTTACCTCTGTTTATGTACTGTCTGTCTTTGTTAATTGTATAACGGCATTGAATGTTTGCCATATATGTCCCCTGTAATGCACCCTGAGTCCCCTCAGGGTGATAGGGCAGAATATAAATGAAGTCTATTGTTGTTGTTATTGTTATATTATTAATTTTGGAAACTGACCGCACTGTATTTTTTGCTGTTTTTCATTTTCCATTTTGATTGTGTCCCTTTTCTTAGTCTTTAGCTGTAATTAAGAAAGGAAAAATTGCACATATCAAAGCAGACAGATGGGCTAAAACACCCAAAATAGGTTCAGTTTACTAAAATCTATTCTTGTCTTTTGTACTGATTCTCACAATAAAACACACACATGGTGCCTTGTAAAAGTAGCTATCCATGCCAACATCCCATTTGTTATGCTACATCCTTAATTCATTGAATTGCCTCTTGTTCCACTTGATGTATACAAGATACTCTACACCAGGCATGGGCAAACGTTGGCCTTCCAAGTTTTCTGGACTTCAACCCCCTTGTAGAGTTGACAACCTTGAAGACTGGCATTTTCCCATGCCTGCTCTACACAGTAAAGGTCCAAATATTTTTAATGGAAGCACAAAAAATAAGTAAACAAATCAACCTGAAATACAGTATCTCCCATTCCCTGGTCTATACTTGGAAGAATCCCTTCCTGAACACAGCATTTACAGTTGTGAGTCTTCTTGTGTAAGTTTTTATGTAATTTTCAAACTTGGTTCCTACAATTGTTCCCATGCTCTTCTATCTAGACAAAATTGCACTGGCTCTTTCAGGTTGGATAGAGATTGCTGGCAAATAGTCATCTTTAAGTCTTACCGTAGATTCTTGATCAGATTAAAATCTGGGCTTTGTTGAGGCCATTCACTTTGTGATAGTTTTCTCTGCTCAATTGCAGTACAGATATTTCCAGTTCCTTCAGCCTTTCCACTACTGATCTCTAGTTGCATCATCTAATCTCCTTCCTACTCAGTCACTCAGGTTTAGTAGACAGCTTTTTCTAGGCAGGGTAATAACTGAACCATATTCTTTGAATTTTGAAATAACAGATTTAATAGCCCAGAGAACAAGTAACTTTGGTTTATAGGTTAGATATAGCCTGCAACCCTTTTATTTTCTTATCTTCAGTCAAACAGGTAGGGCCGTGGAAGAACAGCAGGTTGAACCGCCAGCTGCAGAAAATCTTGCTGACCAGAAGGTTAACAGTTCAAGCCGCAGGTTGGGGTGAGCTCCCACCGTTAGCCTAGCTCCTGCCTACTTAGCAGTTCAAAAACAATAATGTGATCAATGTGAGTAGATCAAGTGAGGGTTTTAAAAGTGAGGGGTACAGTCCAACGACAGCCAATGGTTAAAGTGCATTTGAAAGGACATTATTTTGCATTTCTTTGTATTGCTGTTATTGTTTTTCTGTTGTGATGTGTTGTTGGGCTTGGCCTCATGTAAGCCACTCTGAGTCCCTTGGGGAGATATAAAGTTTTATTTTATTATTATATTTATTTAATTTCCCAATCTTGAACCAGTCTGTTGTCCCGTGGTCGGTTCTTACTGTTGCATCTTCATATTATCTGCTTTGAACTGGATTACTGTATATACTTGAGTATAAGCCTAGTTTTTCAGCCCCCTTTTTAGGCTGAAAAATCTCCCCTCGGCTTATACTTGAGTCAATGATATTTACTATTTTACTCTGTTATTAGTATTATTTTTATTGCATTTATTATTTTACTCTATTTATTAATATTGTTAAATTTATTATTTTACTCTTTATTGTAATTATAACATTTATTGTTTTACTCTATTTATTATTATTATTACATTTACTATTTTACTCTTTATTATTATAACATTTATTATTTTACTCTATTTATTATTATTACATTTATTTACTCTTTATTGTTATTATAACATTTATTCTTTTACTCTATTTATTATTATTATTACATTTATTCTTTTGCTCTTTATTGTTATTATAAAAATTATTATTTTACTCTGTTCATTATTATTACATTTATTTACTCTATTGTTATTATAACATTTATTCTTTTACTCTATTTATTATTGTTATTACATTTATTATTTTACTCTTTATTGTTATTATAACATTTATTCTTTTACTCTATTTATTATTATTACATTTATTCTTTTACTCTTTATTATTATAACATTTATTCTTTTACTCTATTTATTATTATTACATTTATTTACTCTATTGTTATTATAACATTAATTCTTTTACTCTATTTATTATTATTGTTATTATTACATTTATTCTTTTACTCTTTATTATTATAACATTTATTCTTTTACTCTATTTATGATTATAACATTTATTATTTTACTCTTTATTATTATAACATTTATTATTTTACTCTTTATTATTATTACATTTATTATTTTACTCTTTATTATTATAACATTTATTATTTTACTCTATTTATTATTGTTGTTATTACATTTATTATTTTACTCTATTATTGTTATTATTACATTTATTATTTTACTCTCTCATTACTGTTATTACATTTCCATTATTTTACTCTCTTATTATTTTTATGACATTTATGATTTTACTCCCTTTATTATTATTGGAAGGATACTGTTATTACATTTACATTGAAGAAGGTTAGAATAATGGTTTCATCAGAGTTGGATAGCTTTATCTTAAATTACAATTTTTAGGTAAACATTTTTGAATATTTACTCTACTGATGCCTCAATTAATGTAATTTTATTGGCATCTATTTCTATTTTGAAACTTACCAGGAGCTGCTGCATTTCTCGCCTTCGGCTTATACTCGAGTCAATACATTTCCCCAGTTTTTTGTGGTAAAATTAGGTGCCTCGGCTTATATTCGGGTCAGCTTATACGGTATATGTAGACTCATATAATCCAGTTCAAAGCAGATAATATGAATTTTCTGCTTTGATACTCAAAACCATTGAAGGGATCCTAAGCTACTTCGCACCTCAAGTCAAGATGGTCCTTATGTTGGGATTTCTGACTTCCATCGGCCTCTGTCAGTCTAAACCAGGTAAGTGCAAACTTGGGCCCTCCAGGTGTTTTGGACTCCCAACTCCCATGATTCCTAACAGCCTCAGGCCCCTTCCTTTTCCCCCTCAGCCGCTTAAGCGGCTGAGGGGGAAAAGGAAGGGGCCTGAGGCTGTTAGGAATCGTGGGAGTTGGGAGTCCAAAACACCTGGAGGGCCCAAGTTTGCACTTACCTGGCCTTAACCGACTTCAGAACATCCACCATCTTGAATTCCTCAGACAAAATGTGCATATACTTGTAATCTATGCAAGTAGAGATGGATACAAGGCGTATTACGACACAAATGTCCTGACAGGAATCTGTGACTGGTCTCACAAGGAGGACATACCTATACCTGCTCCAGGGGACCAGCCTGAGAGGAATGATTGTAGATTTTCACTCATGTTGGACCTCGATGATTCCTTGAAAGCAGGACACTTCTCACAGAGATACTAAACTTTAAATGATGAGCAGTGTTGACAGCCAACCACCGTCGGTTCAAGGATGGAGAGGATTATGTTATTTGGGATGTTAGGCCTACCAGCCAAGCGGCCTAGCTCAGCCTGTCATGGCCGCCGTGCCTCTGTCAGCCTAAACCAGGCATGGGCAAACTTTACCCCTCCAGGAGTTTTGAACTTCAACTCCCACAAGGCCGAACAGCCTCAGCTTGGCAAGAGCAGTTGCAGTCCTTCATCGTTCCTCAACCGTTGGATTTATAGTTGTGCTTCCCAACCTTTTTCTTCAACTTGTTGACAGGAAGTTTCCCAACGGAGTGGAAGTCATCTATCAGACAGATGGCAAGCTGTTTAACCTCAGCAGACTGAAAGCCAAAAGCAAGGTTACAACAACATCTGTTATAGAACTCCAGTATGCTGATGACAATGTCGTCTGTGCGCATTCAGAAAATCTGCAAGCCACTCTAAACACCTTCGCAGAAGCATACACGAAGCTTGGCCTGTCATTGAACATTGAGAAAACCAAAGTCCTCTTCCAGCAGTCACCAGCCATCCCCTCCCCAATGCCAGAGATACAGCTTAATGGTGTAACATTAGAAAATGTTGACCATTTCCACTACCTTGGCAGCCACCTCTCCACCAAAGTCAACATCGACACCGAAATACAACACCACCTGAGCTCTGCGAGTGCAGCATTTTCCCGAATGAAGCAGAGATTGTTTGAGTCGAGCAGGAGTCCCCTAATAACACCTTCTGGGAGCGACCCTCGAGGAAGGACTGGAGCCACTGCAAAGCAGTACCCCCGAGGCCCATTCCTGCGAGGCGTCCCAGGAGGATACCGTGGTCGACGGTATCGAAGGCCGAAGAGAGGTCCAGCAGAACCAACAAGGACACACTCCCCCTGTCCAGTTCCCGGGGAAGATCATCAACTAAGGCGACCAAAGCTGTCTCAGTACCATGTCCCGGCCTAAAGCCAGACTGCGCCGGATCCAGATAATCAGTGTCTACCAAGAAATCCTGGAGTTGTGAGGCCACCCACATGTTCCAGAACTTTGCCCAAATAGGGGAGATTGGACACTGGCCGCTCCAGTTCTGTCGTTTGTGGGGTTCAGAATGTCAAGGTCTATTTCCCCCAAACTCCATCTGTGTTTATATTTGGGCATATGGAATATTTGTATCAAGTTCAGTCCAGATCCATCGTTGTATTGTCGAAGGCTTTCATGGCCAGAATCACTGGGTTGTTGTAAGTTTTTCGGGCTATATGGCCATGTTCTAGAGGCATTCTCTCCTGACGTGTCGCCTGCATCTATGGCAATCATCCTCATTACCTCTGAGGATGCTTGCCATAGATGCAGGCAAAACGTCAGGAGAGAATGCCTCTAGAACACGGCCATATAGCCCGAAAAACTTACAACAACCCAAATCCATCATTGTTTGAGTCCACAGCACTCTCTGGTGTAGGTGAACTACAACTCCCAAGGTCAATGCCCACCAAACCCTTGTGTTTTCTGTTGGTCATTTGGTTCAATTCCATCATTGGTGAAGTTCAGAGTGCTCTTTGATTGTAGGTGTACTATAAATCCCAGCAACTATAACTCCCAAATGACAAATTCATTTTTTTTTGAGTGAAGGACATACATTGGGTTGTTAGGTGTCTTGTGTCCAAATTTGGTGTCAATTCGTCCAGTGGTTTTTGAGTTCTGTTAATCCCACAAATGAACATTACATTTTTATTTATATAGAAGACTCCTATTTAATAGTTTGCAGGAAGCCTCAACAGGCCATTAACTTGGTCTAAACAAGCTTCCAGAGAACATGGCATTCACGAAAGAAAAATAATAAAAGAAACATATGTGTTGTCGAAGGCTTCCATGACCAGAATCACTGGGTTTCTGTGAGTTTTCTGGGCTGTTTGACCATACTCTAGAAGCATTCTCTCCTGATGTTTCATCCACAGCAGATTTATTGTTTTTATGTATCAACAACAACTTTCACACATCAGCTGTAACAATGATCTGAAATACCTGTATCATATAATGCATATTATGTATGGGTTGCTCTGAGTTTTCCGGGCTGTATGGTCATGTTCCAGAAGCACTCTCTCCTGACGTGTCACCCACATCTACAGCAGGCATTATCAGCTGGGAGAATCTTTTGTTGGGAGGCAGGCATGTAGCCGGCGGGGGGGGGGCCTTGAGGGGCTTCAGCTCCCCCCCCCCGAAATTCTCATGGTGGCTCGCAAAAAGGCCTTACTGATGCATTATTTAAACTGTTGTTTATTCATATCATGATCTGATCACCATACTCAATATATCCCATATGCATGGGGGTATTGGGGTAACGATACAAAAGGTTTGCTAGGGTAGACCCTCTTTCACTCAGACTCAGCCCCCCCCCCCCCCGAATCGAAATCCTGGCTACGGGCTTGTTGGGAGGTGTTAGCTGGCCCTGATTGCTTCATGAACAACACAGAGGGATTCGAGGCATGAAACAATCAGGGCCAGATAACACCTCCCAACAAAAGATTCCCCCAGGGAGGAAGCAGTCAGGCTTTGAAGTTGCAAGGCCATTTAATACTATTCAAAGTGGCCAATTGTAACATTCGTACTTGCCTCCAACAGACAATAGTAGTTTCTTCCAACAAAGGAAGTATAAAGAACTTTGTGTTTTTTTGCTGTGTTTTTTTCCGGGCTATATGGTCGTGTTCCGGAAGCACTCTCTCCTGATAGTTGGCAAAATAACTATGTTATTTTGCTATAAAGTAAAGCCTCCTATGGAAGTGATAACTTTGATCTGTGTGTTTTTGTTCTTTTTAGCACTTTTGGCTACTGCTGTTAAGTAACTCTGCTGTACATTTATGAGGAGGGTCTTTTGTAAATAAGCCCACTCAACCAACAAGATTTTCCACTCAAATAAAAGGACATCTCTTGGGTGGAAGGCAGGGCACAGCTCAATGGCCCTCACCTCAGTTACTCCCTTGCTGCAAGTACTGTTCTTTTGTCACTGCTTGCCTCAGCTCTCAATAAGGACTATTGTGTCTCTCCACTACCCGCATCCGTTGAAGTTGATCATTATTCAAATTAGAAATCTCTGCTGGTTTCTAGTTTCAAGTTGGAAAATGTATTTCTGTGGCACACACAAACTGCAACATGCCAGATGCTTAATTTTATTGTTCTGGCATAAGCAGAACCACACTGGTCACATTTTCCCACCCCAAATAAAGATAAATCTTTAAAATGTGGAAAGGTACATTCCAGATCATATAAATAATGAGCTGCTTTGGAGCTAGAACATTCCAGATCATATAAATAATGATTATTTGGATACCAGGGGGATACAGGTTAAAACAGTAATAGCAATAATAATAATAATAATAATAATAATAATAAATTTCAGAATGCAAAACTGCTAGATATAAACTTCCAGCTATCTTAAAAGTCATTTAAGATTTTAATTTAATGTAATTTTCTATGTTTAAAACTAGAAGAAGAAATTAAGCAATAAGCAGCCTTTCACAAGGGAATAGCACCCAGTGAAAAGGAAAGAGTTGAAGACTGGCTGAGAAAATGAGTAAGAAGAAAAGATAGGTGTGTTGGGGAGAAGTGAGAATGAGATGATTACTAAAGTGAAGGAGAAAAGCAAGGAAAGAGAATTGTATGATCTCACTTGCAAGTTTGTAGACCTCATTACCTTCTGGCAAACAAACTACTCCAATGTGGGCTAGGCAAAACTACGGCGAGGTGGATCTGTAATTGGTTAAATGGACGAACCCAGAGGGTGATTCTCCCCAAGGCTTCCTCATCATCCCAGAAAGAAGTGACGAGCGAAGTGCCATCAGCAGGGTTCCGTCCTGGGACCGGTGACTTAGATGAAGGGCTAGAAGGCATGATCATAAAGTTTGCAGACGACACCAAATTGGGAGGGAGAGCCAATACTCCAGAGGACAGGAGCAGAATTCAAAATGATCTTGACAGATTAGAGATGGGCCAAAACTAACAAAATGAAGTTCAACAGTGATAAATGCAAGATACTCCACTTACGCAGAAAAAACAAAATGCAAAGATACAGAATGGGGGACGCATGGCTCGAGAGCAGTACGTGTGAAAAAGATCTTGGAAACAAGTTAAACATGAGCCAACAATGTGATGTGGCAGCAAAAAAAGCCAATGGGATTTTGGCCTGCATAAATAGGAGCATAGTGTCTAGATCTAGGGAAGTAATGCTACCCCTCTATTCTGCCTTGGTTAGACCACACCTGGAATATTGTGTCCAGTTCTGGGCACCACAATTCAAGAGAGATGTTGACAAGCTGGAATGTGTCCAGAGGAGGGCGACTAAAATGATCAAGGGTCTGGAGAACAAGCCCTATGAGGAGCGGCTTAAGGAGCTGGGCATGTTTAGTCTGAAGAAGAGAAGGCTGAGAGGAGATATGATAGCCATGTATAAATATGTGAGAGGAAGTCATAGGGAGGAGGGAGCAAGCTTGTTTTCTGCTTCCCTGGAGACTAGGACGCGGAACAATGGCTTCAAACTACAAGAGAGGAGATTCCATCTGAACATGAGGAAGAACTTCCTGACTGTGAGAGCCGTTCACCAGTGGAACTCTCTGCCCTGGAGTGTGGTGGAGGCTCCTTCTTTGGAGGTTTTTAAACAGAGGCTGGATGGCCATCTGTCAGGGGTGCTTTGAATGCAATTTTCCTGATTCTTGGCAGGGGGTTGGACTGGATGGCCCAGGAGGTCTCTTCCAACTCTATGATTCTATGATTCTGCTGCATCAGCAACATGTATTTAAAAATGCATGTGCATTATAGTGGGTTGGATTCATTCTTCTCTCTGCTCATATCGAAGGAAGATAGCAAAATGACAATTACAAGCAATATTTCCCTCCCACTTTAGCTGTGTTGCCTGAAAAACTGCTCCAGAGGCTTCAGGGACAATCTGGAACAACTAGGGCAGGCATGGGCAAACTTCAGCTCTCCAGGTGTTTTGGACTTCAGCTCCTACAATTCTTGGCCTCAGGCAGTTTCCTTTTCCCCATCAGCTGCTTAAGCTATGAATTGTGGGAGTTGAAGTCCAAAGCACCCAGAGAGCCAAAGTTTGCCCATGCCTGAATCAGGGGGTTGATACAAAGAAGGAATAATTGAAAATCACATATACTTCGAGTAAGTAGAATCAATTATTTTCATGAAGGTTCAAATATGGATCTAAATCAAGTGAAACTACTTTTCACTTGAAAGCAACTAACATTATATTGAAGACACTATATCACACTTCCTGCAGGTCTTTTGGTTCAAGTAGGCATTTATTTAACAAATGTTCAGAAATACTCTGAGTGATATAAGCAAGCTACAGGCTGTTAGAAGCGAAATTCTGCTCCCAACAGAAAAGAACAGAAGTGTTTCCTCCCCTAAAAGCATATGATGAACCAGGGACAATAGTCAATGCACTCGTGTTTTTAAAAAATATGCAACCTTCCTTTTTCCAATGTCTTTTGTTAAAATAAAATAATGTATTTATTACAATTTGCAGTACATTTTGATGTTGGAAATACACAATGCAAAAGGGTTAGTAAATAATTCAGCAGCAATACTGTGCAGAACAATATGGAAAATCAAAGCAGCTACAGTTTTAACAATCCATTCTGTGATAGCCTACAGTTTGAATGTTGCTGAAGTCTGTGACATGCCATTGTAAATGTAGGTGTTATTAAAAATGACAAATTGCTTTGTAATAATTTTCACAACCTCCTGAGCACCAACTCCTGTAAAACAAGACAGAATTGACATGACATTAGAGGCCTAATACTTAGAAACCCACATACAATCTTATTTATCTTTTCTCCAAATGTAAACAAAGACGGTTACATTAATAATTCCTGGAGCTGATTTAGCTTAATGGAAGAACATTTTCTTTGTGAGAAGGTTTCAAGTCCAGTCCTTGGCAACTTTTAGGAGATCTCAGGTGCTGGAAAAGGTCACTGCTTGTCAAGCAGACTATACTTGTCATGATTAGACTGCAAAGGCCTGAAAGGTTTGGGGCAGAACATCTAAGGGCCCTTCCACACCATGCCCTTTATCTCAGGATCTGATTCCAGATTATCTGCTTTAAACTGGAATATATGAGTCCCTACTGCCAGACAACCTGGGATAAACAGATAATCTGGAATCAGATTCTGAGATAAAGAGGCAGTGTGGAAAGGCCCTAAGAGACCAGTTCTTATATTTTATAATTGGACAAATTATAGTTGGCAACTGCACACCCTATTTATATAAATAAGAGTATATAACTTGCTAAAACCTATACACTGTAGCATAGGTTTTTAAGAAAGAAAACTTATTTAAGTTTCAAGTTTGGGAAGACTGTCTGATGTTCCTTTAAAATATGTAAACACAAACCACAAAACCTGACTGGAAGTAACCCTGCAAGTTGGTTTATTTATTAGATGACATCTGATAAGCAAGAAATATGGAGAATTCCAAAAGTGCAACCTTCTCTAGACAAAGACCTATAATATATCAAACATAAAGATAACTCATAGGGTTCTGGTCAGATAATCAGTGCGTTCAAATGAGAGGCAGGAGAAAATAAAAGATCTATGTCAGAGCCACAAAAATCAGGCTATGATATATGTCTCTATACATACTAGGATTCTAGGAGTTACTAGGAATGAATGCTTTAAGTTGGTGATATTATTTGGTGTTTTGAGATGGTTTTAAACAACTGATTTTAGAGTAGATATAACTGATTTTAATGTTTGTGTATATTCATAGTTATTTTATGTGGCGGCATGGAATGCTTGCCTTTGGGTGAGAAGAGCAGAATAGAAATGTTTAAAATAAATGAATAAATAAATATTATTTCCCAAGTTGTTAATGGTTATTGTCAATCTCTATAATTCATCACTCATTAAAAAGAACCCTCTTGACCCAATGATCTGTATTCTAGCTTTAGGTTATCAATGACATAAACATAAACACCTTCTATACTGCCAGATAAAATCCAGATTATCTGTGTTCAAAGCAGATAATGTGGGTTATCTGCTTTGATAATCTGAATTATATGGCATTGTAGAAGGAGCCATATATGCATGCTTCATACTCATGCTTTTAGCCTAGCTGTTCTTCTGGTGCAAATTTTAACACCACAATCTTGTTGATGCTTAAAAGGCATGCATGATCTCACTCACTGACATGAACACAGAAGATCAGAGAAATCTGGAACATAAATTACGGTTCTTACCCAAACAATGTATAGTAAAGGTAAAGGTTTCCCCTTGACATTAAGTCAAGTCATGTCCGACTCAGGGGGTGGGGTTTATCTCAATTTCTAAACCAAAGAGCCCACATTGTCCGTAGACACTTTAAGGTCATGTGGCCAGCATGACTTCTTGCAGAAGTGGTATCTATTAATTTAGTCACATTCGTATGTTTTCTAACTGCTAGGTTGGCAGAAGCTTGGGCTAACAGCAGGAGCTCACCCCACTCCCCAGATTCGAACTGCCAACCTATTGGTCAGCAAGTTCAGCAGCTCAGCGGTTTAATCCACTGCGCCACCAGGGGAACCAAATATATACACACTGCAAACATTGTAGGTTGTAAGATGAGCAATTTTTTAAAATCATGACAAGACCAAATCCACTAAATGACGTCTCATACCTCTGATTTTATAGTGTGTATTCCAACTGCCTAAATTAAAGTCGTTAAATTAACCATTAACGACTTGGAAAAAATGCTTTCATAACAGAAAAATGTTTGAACCAATGTTCCAAAATTCTACTAGATCAGAAAGACACCATGGACATTTTCACATACTAATAACTCAATAGTTTGCGATACTAATATCCTTACCTCCCAAAAATGCTGCAGTAGTATGAGGCTCAGCAGCTCCGTAACGACAACTACACCAAAAAGACATAAAAAAAATATTTATGATCTCATGTAAATCTCTAGGGAAATATTATTTTTACCATATGTAACACTTACAATTCATGGATGTAATCATCCTTCACGGTTACAGGCAATCCATATTCCTGAAGAAAACTATTGAGGCAAGATTTAAGTTTTCCAATATCATCCTCCACCTGGTAGTTATAAACCCCTAAAAAGAATCAAAATAAAATAGAGAGTTAGCATCTCATTGTTTATTATGATATTGCACAATGGACAGAATCCCTCCTATTACAAACCTCCTTGATTTTATTGTTTAAACCAAATTTTAATTTCTCTGTAAGTTTCATTACATACCGTATTTTTGTTCATGATTTTTGTTCATTGACTGGTCTATGCCTATAATAAATATCTGCCTTTAAAATAATCTTGCAACACAAGTGAGCAAAGCGCCCTTTCTAAAGTTGAAGCAAACTTTTCCAATTTTATTCATGTGATACATATATATGTGTATGTGCCACATATATAAAAATATCAGACAATCTATAGATAATTGGAGCTCCCAGTGGCGCAAAGGGTTACACCATTGTGCCGGCTAAACTGCTGATCAAAAGGTCAGCGGTTCAAATCCAGGGAGCTGGATGAGCTCCCATCTGTCAGCTCCAGCTTCCCATGCGGGGGCATAAGAGAAATCTCTGACAGGATGGTCCCCTGGCCAACGTCCTTGTAGACGGCCAATTCTTTCACACCAGAACAACTTGCAGATTCTCAAGTCATTCCTGACACACACCCAAAAACATAGATTTATGAAATTTTAAACAAAGAATGCTATTAAGTTTCTACTGTAGCAGCCACTGATGCTTGTGCACTTTTCAATAATTTAATTTAATTTAAATATTGATCTTTCGTAGGTTTTAACTTTCCTGTAATTTGTAAGCTGCCTTGCATTCCAATTTTGGGAAAAAGTGGAATACAAATATTCAGGTGGAAGAGATAACAAACTAAATAATAGTTATTCTACCACGTACCAACAAAAACTGTTTTTAGTTTTTGTCTATACTCTATACTATTATATTGGACAAAATTAAAATGAAGTTACCTGGGTATCTACCATGGTGTTTAAAAAATCTATCGACGGCTCGTAGCATTAAGTACAGCACCATCTCGCTATCTGGATTATCCATATGAGAAACTTTTAAAGGAAAAAAAGACAATCTATTATTATCATACAGATGATAATTAATTATTTTTTTTAAAAAAAATAGTACTGATCTCTTTTCTACATTTCCTAACCTTTGGAGAAACATATTCTAACTCCATTAAAGACCTTCTGAATTTATCACTTTGGGGTAATATTGAGCTTCTGGTATTCTATAATTGCCGGAGATCCAGCCCCTTTTCTACTAAATATGTTGGACTCACAACAGTAGGAAAAACTATGTCTCTCTTATTTCCGATTTCAGCAGGGCAACAGAAGAGGCAACTTCCACTGTGCCGTACTTGCCGTATATAGAATAGAATAATAGAATCACCGAGTTGGAAGAGACCTCATGGGCCATCCGGTCCAACCCTCTGCCAAGAAGCAGGAAAATCACATTCATACCTGAGTATAAGTTGAGATTTTCAGCCCCTTTTTAGGCTGAAAAAGCCCCCCTTGGCTTTTACTCAAGACAAAGTTATTTATTATTTTAATCTATTATTATTCTACTGACATAAAAACACAGTATGTCACAGCAAATGAGATCTATATGCTGGATTTTGTATCACAAAATCACAAGTCGAACATTTCCCAAGAATCTAGGATTGTGTGATGTATTTTCGAATTATGCATGCAGATCCAAGTAAGGTGGCTTTTTGCAGTTGACAGATCGTGATTTAGTCGATGTTTATTTCCAAAGGCCGGCTGAGATCTTTTGGCCACTGGGATCACCACTGGGATCACCTGTACTGGTTTATGCCAGAGCCTTTGCAGTTCGATTTTGAGGTCTTGATAACGGCTGAGTTTTTTCTGTTGTTTTTCTTTAATGTGACTGTCACCCGGTATGGCAGCATCAATAATCCAGACTTTTTTTCTTTTCTACAATCGTGATATCTGGTATATTGTGTTCCAAAACTTTGTCAGTCTGAATCTGAAAGTTCCACAGTATTTTTGCGTGTTCATTTTCCACTACCTTTGCCGGTTTCTGATCCCACCAATTCTTTACTGCTGGTAGGTGGTACTTGTGACATAAGTTCCAGTGAATCATTTGGGCCACAGAGTTGTGCCTTTGTCTATAGTCTGTCTGTGCGATTTTCTTGCAACACCTGAGGATATGGTCCATAGTTTCATCAGCTTCCTCAGAGCCCAAGGTGGCGCAGTGGGTTAAATGCCTGTGCTGGCAGGACTGAAGACGAACAGGTCGCAGGTTCGAATCCGGGGAGAGGCGGATGAACTCCCTCTTTCACCTCCAGCTCCTCATGCGGGGACATGAGAGAAGCCTCCCACAAGGATGATAAAAACATCAAATCATCCGGGCATCCCCTGGGCAATGTTCTTGCAGGCGGCCAATTCTCTTACACCAGAAGCGACTTGCAGTTTCTCAAGTTGCTCCTGACATGACATAAAAAAATCTGCTTCCTTGCACAGTCTGCATTTTGGGTCATCCGCTGATTTTTCGATCCTGGCCTTAATTGCATTGGTTCTGATGGCTTGCTCCTGGGCTGTAAGAATCAGGCCTTCTGTCTCCTTCTTCGGTGTTCTATTTGTGAATCATAACCAGGTCTTCTCCTTATCAACTTTTCCTTTGATTTTGTCAAGGAACGGCCCATGCAATGCTTTATTGTGTCAGCCGTCAGCTCTGGTTTGTAGTGCAGCTTTCTTGTACTGGTTCTTTGTCTTTTAAATTGCAGTTTTATGTAAATATGCAAAAACATTTAACATACTGATGCCTCAATCAATTTAATTTTATTGGCATGACTTTTATTTTGAAATTTACCAGTAGTTGCCGCATTTCCCACCCTTGGCTTATACAGGGTGCAGCAGCATAACTTCCTTTTTTCAAAACTTAATAAAACCCATTGTATAAATCAGAATTTTTTTATAATGTAGGTGCATACCTAAAGTTTTGTTTTACATAGTTTTGAAGATCAAATTAGGTAGGTGACGTCCCCCGTTTTCCATACACCGAGTAAACCGATTTCTGGCGTTTGTCATGACTCTTGCCAGCATAGCAGGCGTTATGTTGGCAATTTCTTCCTGGATGTTGGTCTTCAAATCTTGTAGGGTCCTTGGATGGTTCACATAAATACGGGATTTCAAAAAACCCCATAGAAAAAAATCACAAAGGGCCAAATCGGGAGAGCTGGCCGGCCACTCCAAATCTGCTCGAAAAGTAGGCCTCAACGGCAGAAGCACGCTCCTCACTGTTCCAACGCATGATGGCGACTGAACTGTGTCAGGACAAAACTTTATACTCCCGCCTCTCGAACGAGACCACTAGCGCTCCGCTACGTCTTCAACCGACTGAATGGCGCGCATTTAAAAAAAGGAAGTTATGCTGCTGCACCCTGTACTTGAGTCAATACGTTTTTCCAGTTTTTTGTGTTAAAATTAGGGGCCTCAGCTTATATTCAGATCGGTTCATGCTCGAGTATATACAGGTAAATGTTGACAACTACCACACTTTAAATTAATGTCAGATTGATCCAATAACCCTCATATATTTCCTTCTAGGAGTCAGGCATATTTTAAAAATAATACTCTCAAATGTTATACTAAACACCTGTCCTACTTGTGCATGCAATCATAGGCAGTAACATTATAAAATAGTCACACTCAATTACACATCAATGAACAATGTTTGCTTTTCATGGGAAGTGTTGACTGCAAACTTGTCACTTTAGATTTCCAAATTCATTGGGAAAGCCCAGATTGTGTGGATCAAGGCTAACTTTTAATGTCTAACATTTTAGTTTTAAAATTGTTGAACTGCTTTTCAAATAACGTTTAGATTTATACTTGTATCAATTTTTGGTTGCATTTTAATCTGTACTGTTTTCAAATATGTTGTTAGCTGCCTTGGTAGACAGGTGGTATAGAAATGAATAATGTAACAGTAAAAGCTATTATTATTTGATACACAACAAGATTAGTACACAGCAAACAAGACCACTATGCTGGTTTTTGCACTGGATCACACGTCAGACACTCCCCAAGTGTCTAGAACTGTGTGATGTTTCGGCAAATAATGTGCGCAGAGTAGGGTGGCCTTTTGCAGCTGGTAATTTTGTCAGCACCAATTGTTTTCAACTACAGGCCAAGGTCTTTAGGCACTGCACCCAGTGTGCCGATCACCACTGGGACCACCTTTACTGGCTTGTGTAAGAGTCTTTGCAGTTTGATCTTTAAATCCTCCTTTCATGTTGTTTTTGTCATTATTATTATTCATTCTTATGACCAGAACACACACAAATAAGGGATGCTTTCATAACAGAGAGAGCAAGATGTACTCGTTCTCGCCTTTCCACTACTGAATTGTTGGTTTCTCACTGCAACTACTTCCCTGCAACTACTCTGATTCTATTCACATACAGTACAAACAAGGAAAACAGCAACATGACCTGCCAAAGAAAATTGCACCCAGAATACAGATAATTAAGTGAGCTCCTTACTTATCTCTTCCTTATTTGCAGTGTTTACCCCGTACTCGTCAGAAAGAGATCTACATCGTACTACTCGGAGAAATGCTGAGTTGCTACCTAAACACAGCATTCAATGTTGGAAAGAAGGGAAAAATATAATTAAAACAGCATTTTATAAAACAAAACAATTAGCCCTTTGGAAATTCTTTTAACAAAAACAGAGCATAAACCTGGTACCTTATAAAATTCACTATAAAAAGGTAAAGGTTTCCTCTTGACATTAGGTCTAGTCATGTCCGACTCTGGGGGGTGGTGCTCATCTCAATTTCTAAGCCGAAGAGCCAGCATTGTCTGTAGACACCTCCATGGTCAGGTGGCCAGCATGACTGCATGGAGCACCGTTACCTTCCCGCCAGAGCGGTACCTATTGATCTACTCACATTTGCATGTTTTCGAGCTGCTACGTTGGCAGAAGCTGGGTCTAGCTGCAAGAGCTCACCCTGCTCCCCATATCTGAACCATCAACCTTGTGGTCAGCAAGTTCAGCAGCTCAGTGGTTTAACCCACTGCTCCACCGGGAGCTCCAAAATACTATACTTTTTCTAATACCTTTACAAAAATGGAATCTATTGACATCATTCCAATAAACTACAAAAGAGTAATCCTCCAATTACTTTACTTTCTCTAATGGACAAAAAGTACTAACAGGTTTTACTGAACTTTTCTCCAGCTAGAATATGCAGAATATTCAGCAACTTCCTTTAAAATCAATTACCGTAAGTTTATTATTTCATAACATTATCTAGTGAGAAAGAGAAAGCAACTCTGTCCCAATGCTCTGCACAATCTCCAATATACTGTTTCAAGGATGATTTCCTTCACTCACTATAATGACACTGACAGCTCTGCATGCACACTGGAAATGCATGTTGTATCTATTTTTATTCAGTACTTAAAACATTATGGACTCTAGGGAAGATTCTTCTAAACGTAAGCCCTGATAGAATAAATAAATCACCTCTTGTGGAAAACCATCCTGAATATCTAGTAAACTATACTGATAAGATGTCTTGACAATTGGGGGTAAAGGTGGGATATGAATGAAAAAGTTACAGTAGTAGTAATAATAATGTTCATTAATATCATTTTGGTTATACAGCAGCAAAGAAAAAACGAATACTTACAAAGTAGCTTCAATTCTTTCTGAGAAATCGATTCTGGTGCCTATAAAATACAATATTATTTTCCTCCAAATTAACATTGGTTTTCTACTACAGTTAGTTGATAGAATTAACATCAACTTAGCTCTTTAATAATACATGGAATGCAATAAAAAATCTAAAAATATTGGTGTCAGTCTTCTATAACTCCACGTACCAGGTAGCCCTCAATCACAAGGAGTAAACTTCTATGTACTGTTTCAGCTCCCATCACTCTTGTAATAATAATAATAATAATAATAATAATAATAATAATAATAATAATAATCTTTATTTGTACCCCGCTACCATCTCCCCAAGGGACTTGGTGCGGCTTACATGAGGCCAAGCCCGCAGTACATCAATAAACGAAAGCAATAACAAATAATCAATACAAAACAGTTAAAATAAATCTCATAAACAAAAAAATACACAATAAACAATAACATATAAGCATTTAAAACCTATGGCCGGGCCAAATTTAATAATTAAAATTTAAAAATATTTAAAAATAATGCTGGGCATGAACAAAGTAGGGTATAACTAGGATAGGGTTTTCAAAGAAAGATGAGGGTGTGCAGATCAATATTAAAGTGCATTTGAGGACATACTGCTAAGAGTTTTCCTTATTCTGGGAAGGCACACTGAAACAACCATGTTTTCAGGCTCCTCCTAAAGACTGCCAGCGTTGGGGCATGTCTGATGTCCTTGGGAAGTGAATAGGAACTCCTGGTTTTAAGCCCAACTGCACTTTACTAGAGACTCAGTATTATCTGCACATGGCACCTACCTCCATATACCTCTACATATTACCTGTCAAGTTCAGCATTTTAATTTTTGTCCATTGCATTTGGCCTGGCCTTTGGTTTTAATTATGTCACGGTGTCATTGTTTTACTGGTTTATTGTTTTGCTTGATGTTTATTATTTGCTTTTGAGTTTATTGTGTATTGTATGTCGTTGATTGTTGGGGCCTTGGCCATAATACAGTATAAGCCTTGATCTCCCAGGGTACATCTACACTGTAGATTTGAAGCAATCTGACACTACATTAACTGCCACAGCTCAATGCCATGGAATCATGGAAATTTTAGTCTGGTGAGGCTCCAGAACCCGTTGCCAAAGAAAGCTAAGACGTTGCAAACTACAACTGTCATGATCCCATATCATTCAGCCATGACAGGTAAATTGATGTTAAAATGCATTCATCCTACAGTGTATTGTCCTAATAAAAATACAGTGTCCTAATAAAAATTCAGACCTCTATACTACACATGGACAAAGCCATATGAATAGTAGTGTTTTTCAGTAAATCTTTTACTAAAAATCCAAACTGAACTATTTTCTTGCTCATGCCACATTTACTTTGGTACTCAAGAATTTTGACACTCCACCAAGTCATTTGTGGCATCATAAAACACAAAACTTAGAGCACAGGTGACACTTTTGTGTTGAAAGCGAGGCAACATCAATTAAACACAACTCTATACCTCACCTTGCCTACGGATTGCAGCAGTTTGGCAGCATAGTTGGCCACAGCATCAGCATCTTTCTTGGCTTTGTCACGATATCTTAAAAAAACAAAACAAAAGTATGCCTCTATAATATTTCTGCTCTAAATTAGCAGTGTCAAATGAATTACACTGTCCAAAGAAACAAGAAGATAATATATTGTCGAAGACTTTCATGGCTGGAATCACTGGGTTGCTATGAGTTTTCCGGGCTATGTGGACATGTTCCAGAAGCATTCTCTCCTGATGTTTTGCCTGCATCTATGGCAGGCATCCTCAGAGGTTGTGAGGTCTGTTGGAAACTAGGCAAGTGAGGTTATTATATCTGTGGAATGTCCAGAATGGGAGAAAGAACTCTTCTCTGTTAGAGACAGGTGTGAATGTTTCAGTTGGTCACCTTGATTAGCATTTGATGGCCTTCCAGTTTCAAGGTGCTTCCTGCCTGGGGGAGTCCTTTGTTGGGAGGTGATTAGCTGGCCCTGATTGTTTCTTCTCCCCTGTTTTTGAGTGTTGTTCCTTATTTAATGTTCTGATTTTAGAGTTTTTTAATACTGGCAGCTAGATTTTGTTTATTTACCAACAAAGGATTCCCCCAGGCAGGAAGCAGCCAGACCTTGAAACTGCAAGGCCCTTAAATGCCAATTGCAACATTCACACTTGCTTCAAACAACAAGAGATCTTTCTCCCACCCTGGACATTCCAGATATATAAACCCCACTTTCCTCGTTTCCAACAGACCTCACAACCTCTGAGGATACCTGCCATAGATGAAGGCGAAACATCAGGAGAGAATGCTTCTATAATATGGCCATACAGCCCAGAAAACTCACAGCAACCCAAGCAGACAATAGCTGGAAATGGCCTAAACTGTCTTTCTTCTTGAACACATGTTATCACCAATGTGAATATAGATAGGAAAATCAATGAACTAAGCCGCTATGGACAACATTCTAAGAGGGTTGCTGTAGGTTTTTTCGGGCTATATGGTCATGTTCTAGAGGCATTCTCTCCTGACGTTTCGCCTGCATCTATGGCAAGCATCCTCAGAGGTTGTGAGGCTGCTTGCGTCTGAGGATGCTTGCCATAGATGCAGGTGAAATGTCAGGAGAGAATGCCTCTAGAACATGGCCATATAGCCCGAAAAAATCTACAACAACCCAGTGATTCCGGCCATGAAAGCCTTCGACAATACAACATTCTAAGAGTTTGATCTGGTGCATATTTCAGCATATGATTCATGAAATAATGGAACTCTTTCACAGACCCAGTAAAAGATAAGCATTATACTGCAAATTCCCTATAGGTATATGTTTGCAACTCATATACCAATATGCTTTAAGAAAATATACAAGCTGGCTAGATATCGCACAAGAAAAAAAATCTGTTCAACCTTAATCAAAAATAAACAACTGTAAATATACTTACATATTTTGCAATTTAATAAATTTACTAGAATCTGCTATCATATCTGGAATTACGCCCCTCACAGGTAAATTTCCTTGCCCTTCTTTGGCCACAAATTCCTTTACAGCTCGAGCCAAAATCCAAAATGGTGGAGTCTAAGAGTGAACAAAAAAAATTATTCTGATGATTTTCTATCCCAAGACACTAAACACTGGGCATTGAATAAAGTTATTTGTATGTATTACCTGCTGTGAAAGATTATTGCAATGATCATCGTTGAAAATGTCTTCAATACAAACTGGTATCTATAAAACAAATAGAATCACTTGACCAACTTTTCCAATGAAGCATTCTGTTTTATGCACTTAAGACAGCGTTTCTCAATCTGGAGGTCAAGAACGCTGGGGGGTCGCGAGATCATTTCAGAGGGCTCCCCTAAGAGCATCAGAAAACACATATCTCTGGGGGGGTCTTAGGAACCCCTTTGGCAGAGAAAGCTGGAGATCTCTCCGCCTCCCACTAAAAGCCCTCCTCCACTGTGTTTGGCTTGCCTCTCAGCCAAGGGGAGGGCTGTTTCTGAGACTCCAAGCGGGGAGGGGAGAGCAGCCATGCTCGGCACATAACAGCATGCTTTATATGTGCGAGGGAGGGACAGCAGGTGAGGTTGGAGAAAGGCTCATGCCAGCGGGTCCCTTCAAGACATACGGGTTCTGTGTGGGAAGTTTAGTCCAATTCTATCATTGGTGGGGTTCAGAATGCTCTTTGACTGTAGGTGAACTCTAAAGCCTAGCAACTACAACTCCCAAATGTCAAAGTCTATTTTTCCCAAGCTCCACCAGTGTTCACATTTGGGCATATTGATTATTGGTGTCAAGTTTGGTCCAGATCCATCACTATCGGAGTCCACAGTGCTCTCTGGATATAGGTGAACTACAACTCCAAAACTCAAGGTCAATGCCCACCAAACCCTTCCATTATTTTCTGTTCGTCATGGGAGTTCTGTGTGCCAAGTTTGATACAATTCCATCATTGGTGGAGTTGAGAACGATCTTTGGTTGTAGGTGAACTATAAATCCCAGCAACTACCAACTCCTAAACGACTAAACCTATCATCCCCCCCAACTCCACCAGTATTCAAATTTGGGTGTATTGAGTATTTGTGCTAAATTTGGTCCAGTAAATGAAAATACATCCTGAAGGAGTTAATGAGCTTAATAATGCAAAAATGCTGAAATGCTAACTTCAGTAAAGATACCCTTCTCAGCAAAAGGGTATGGGAGATTGGAGGCCAAAGGGCAGATTATGTGTTTTGAATATACAGGATGTTCAAGATGTCTAAAAACACAGGATGACCTGACATTTCAATGCTTATCTATATACAAAATAATATATGTTTATCTATGCTGGTGCCGCACACATAGAGCCTATCAGTTAGAAGGGAGCCCCTGGTGGTGCAGTGGATTAAACCCCTATGCCAGCAGGACTGAAGACCGACAGGTCGCAGGTTCGAATCCGGGGAGAGGCGGATGAGTTCCCTCTATCAGCTCCAGCTCCTCATGCAGGGACATGAGAGAAGCCTCCCACAAGGATGATAAAAACATCAAAATCATCCGGGTGTCCCCTGGACTTTTCCTTGCAGACAGTCAATTCTCTCACACCAGAAGCGACTTGCAGTTTCTCAAGTCGCGCCTGACATGACAAAAAAAAAATTAGAAGGGTCGAAATGGTCAAATAATGACAAAAGCATGTTTTTAAGAATCTGATTGGAGAATGGAGATGAGTTGAGGGGTTACTCCTTGATATAGTAAAAAAATGTATAAAAGATAACAGGAAGATTGTAACAGGACAGAAAGCCATTTCTTTGAAGGCACACTCTGGTCTTCGGCTGTTCCGTCTCTGCGTGGCCACGCTAAAAAAATAGAGATTTTTTCCTTCACCTAAGAAGGCTGGTTGTTTGCATTTGCTCTCTGGGACTGAGAGGTTTTAGGGGTTCCCTTTCAATCCTGCATATCAGGTATTTACATTACGATTCACAACAGTAGCAAAATTACAGTTATGAAGTATCAACAAAAATAATGTTATGGTTGGGGGTCACCACAACATGAGGAACTGTATTAAGGGATAGCGGGATTAAGAAGGTTGAGAAACACTGAGTTAAGATTATCTGAAGTCCATGACTTACCTTGGTAGCCATCACAGCTGTGTTCACATTTTTAATTGCTTCTTCAAAGTTTTCTTCATCTTCCAGTCCTCCGTTTTCATTCTTTAAGATGCCTAATTAGAAATAAATTATTAAATGAAGGAACTGTAGTGAAATCAAATTTATTCCAATGTTAATTTAGGACATGAAACTGTGCTTCTTTCTGATTTTCAAATGCATCTATGAAACATCCTGGCAAAAATAATGGTGGCATCTGGTATGTTGACAAAAGCTCCTATTTGGTATTACCTTGCCTAATCATCTCTCGGAAAGCCTCCTTCTCTTTATAGTTCTTAGGCATCTGACCGCTGTTCTAAATGGGGAAAAAATAGAACATACATTCAATCATTACAAGCTAGTTAACAAATAGTAGTCTAAAGGTGCATCTACACATAGAATTAATGCAGTTTGGTGCTTTAATTGCCATGGCTCAATACCAGGCATGGGCAAAATTTGGCCCTCCAGGTGTTTTGGACTTCAACTGCCACAATTCCTAACAGCCGGTAGAAGTCCAAAACACCTGGAGGGCCAAAGTTTGTCCATGCCTGCTCAATACTCTGGAATCAATGAAGTTGTAGCTCTACAAGGGACTAGCTGTCCCCTGCCACACGTTGCTGTGGCCCAGTCTGTTGATCTGGAAAACTAAGTAATGAGAAAGTGTTGGTTTCTAATATATGTAATTTCTTTATGCTTGTGGGTAAACATTATTTTGTCTTGTTTCTTTGTCAGTGTTGATGTGGAAATTGTCTGGTTTGCCCACCCTGGAACATGCAACTTATGATTGTCCTTATTTAAGGGACCCTTTCAAATCTATGATACTGCATCTCTGTGTGTGTGAATCATATCTATCTATATCTATGGCTGGATGGCTCTTTGTCAGGAGGACTTTGATTACGTTTTCTTGCCCTGATGAAGGGAGTTGGACTGGATGGCTTTAAGTATTTTCTGTTAGTCATGGGGGTTCTGTGTGGGAAGTTTGGCCCAATTCTGTCATTCGTGAGGTTCAGAATGCTCTTTGATTGTAGGTGAACTGTGAATCCCAGTGACTACAACTCCCAAATGTCAAGGTCTATTTTCCCCAAACTCCATCTGTGTTCATATTTGGGTGTATTGAGTGCTTGTGCCAAGTTTGGCCCAGATCCATCATTGTTTGAGTCCACAGTGCTCTCTGGATGTAGGTGAACTACAACTCGCAAACTCAAGGTTAATGCCCATCAAACCCAGTATTTTCTGTTGGCCATGGGAGTTCTGTGTGCCAAGTTTGGTAGAATTCCATCGTTGATGGAGTTCAGAATACTCTTTGATTGTAGGTGAACTATAAATCCCAGAAACTACAACTCCCAAATGACAAAATCATAATTCTTTGAGTGATGGTCACTCCTTGTGTTGTGAGATGTTTTGTTGCCAAATTTGGTGTGATTTTCTTCATTGGTTCTTTTGTTTTTAAGGTACTCATTATGCACAGAGCATTTATATATATATATAGATTTAGCAAAGAAGGCTGGTGCTTAGCTAAACTACCATCCCTATGCTTTCAATATCTGCCGAGGTGCAAATGTTTATACTGCTGAAACCAGAGAAAACAAGATCTCCTTAATGTCTAAGGTTTGTACTGTCCAATAACTAAGGCCCTTACACACAGTTGAATAAAATTCTACGTTATCTGCTCTGAACTGGACTAAATGGCAGTGGGGAATCAGATAATCCAGTTCAAAGCAGATATTGTAGGATTTTTAACAGAGGCCCCTCCCAGGGTCCTTCCACACAGCCATATAACTCAGAATATCAAGGCAGACAATAATCAATATCTGCTTTGAAATGGCTTATCTGAGTCCACACTGCCATATAATCCAATTCAATGTGGATTTTATACAGCTCTGTGGAAGGGGCTCTAGACTGCCATATAAAACCCAGATTATCTGCAATGAACTGGATTATATTACTCCTTTTTACAACCGTCTTCCAGGGCCCTTCCACACAGCCCTATATCCCAGAATATCAAGGCAGAAAATCCCACAATATCTGGTTTGAACTGAGTTATCTGAGTCCACACTCAGATAATGTGGGATTTTCTGCCTTGATATCCTGGGATATAGAGCTGTGTGGAAGGCTATAGTAAAAAGGAGTTTAGTGATGGGCTTCATTTCTCCCCCATGTCTGAGGAACTGGAGTTGAATGTGATACATGTTTGGCACACACTGGCAACCCTTGGTTCCTTTGTTTACTCAATGCCTCAGTGGGGTCCAAACAGAGAAACAAGGAGATACACACAGCCCTCTTGTTCCATGCAGTACTTAATCTTTCATGCTTCAGTAGGAGAGAATAAGAACAGGGAAACAAAACTGTACTGATTCTGAATGAACACAACATGCTCTGTGTTGTGGAAGGCTTTCATTGCTGGAATCACTGGGTTGCTGTGAGTTTTCAAGGTTTCAGAAGCATTATCTCCTGGAGTTTCCCCACACCCATGGCATGCAGCCTCAAAGTTGTGGGATCTGTTGGAAACTAGGCAAGTGGGGTTTATATATCTGTAGAATGATGTCCAGGGTGAGAGAAAGAAGTCTTGTCTACCTGAGACAAGTGTGAATGTGGCAGTTGGCCACCTTGATTAGCATTGAATGGCCTTGCAGCTTCAAAGCCTCGCTGCTTCTTGCTTTGAAGATGCAAAGCCATTCAGTGCTGATCAAGGTCATAAATTGCAACATTCACACTTGCCTCAGACAAGAGTTCTTTCTCCCACCAAGGACATTCTACAGATATATAAACCCCAACATTTTAAAAGCAGTTAGACACCAGAAAACTACAATAGTTTCATCTATGCTGATGATCGTGCCATTACCGCTCAAGCAGAAGGCTTTGAGATGGTTGAACAGAAGCTCTCCGAAGCTCTAGGTGCTCTTACTGCCTATTACAGGGAAACCAGCTGATTCCTAATCCATCTAAAGCTCAGACATGTGCTTTTGACCTCAAGAACAGACAAGCATCCCGAGCTCTGAGGATTACCTGAGAAGGAATTCCACTAGAGCAGTGGTTCTCAACCTGGGGTCCCCAGATGTTTTTTGCCTTCAATTCCCAGAAATCCTAACAGCTGGTAAACTGGGAGTTGGGAGTTTCTGGGAGTTGTAGGCCAAAAACATCTGGGGACCCCAGGTTGAGAACCACTGCACTAGAGCATTGCAGCACACCCAAATACCTGGGAGTCACTCTGGACTGTGCTCTGACCTACAAGAAGCACTGGCTGAATATCAAGCAAAAAGTGGACGCTAAAAATAATATCATACAAAAGCTGACTGGCACAACCTGGGGATCACAACCAGACACAGTGAAGACACCTGTCCTTGCGCTATGCTACTCTGCTGCTGAGTATGCATGCCCAGTGTGGAACACATCTCACCACGCTAAAACTGTGGATGTGGCTCTTAATGAGACATGCCGCATTATCACGGGGTGTTTGCACCCTACACACTGGAGAAATTACACTGTCTAGCCAGTATTGCACCTTCTGACATCCGATGGGAAGTAGCAGCCAACAGTGAAAGGACCAAGGCAGTGACTTCTCCAGCTCGTCCCCTGTTTGGATATCAGTCAGCACGTCAATGACTTAAATCAAGAAATAGTTTTCTAAGATCTACAGAGACACTTGCTGGAACACCGCAGCAAGCGAGAGTCCAAACGTGGCAGGCTCAAACCCAAAACCTCAATCAATTGCTGATACCAAATGAGAGACTCACCCCTGGGCACACAGAAGACTGGGCGACTTGGAAGGCGCTGAACAGACTGCGCTCTGGCACCACGAGATGCAGAGCCAACCTTCAGAAATGGGGCTACAAAGTGGAATCCACAACATCCGATTGTGGAGAAGAGCACACCACTGACCACCTGCTGCAATGCAACCTGAGCCCTGCCGCACGCACAATGGAGGACTTCCTTGCAGCAACATCAGAGGCACTCCAAGTGTCCAGACACTGGTGAAAGGACATTTAATCAACTACCAAGCTTGCAAACTTTGTGTTTTGTCTGTTTGTTTGTTTTGTTAAAAATGTAATACAAATGTCTGGTTGCTCCTGACACGATAAATAAATAAATAAATAAATAAACTACAATCTTAGGCAGAGTTATGTGCAAGGTTACAGATTCTGTCCTAAAACATATAAAATAAATCTCTGCCCAACTGTTCTTCAACACAAAACATTGCAAATTTTAGGTTTCCATAAAAATCAACATACCTCATTATACCATATTTCTAGATACTTGGATACAATCACAATCCATGGGATATGGCTGTGTTCCTGTGAATGCAAATGTAAACCAGGTATAGTAAAAGAAAAATTAGAAGCCATATTGCTGTGTGAACTAAGTTCAACACACAAATGAAGAAATAGGTAAAGAACTGCTTTCAACAATGTTCATGTAATTTACAGCATATTTTATATATCCATATATTAATGTCTTAAGAGCTTATATGTGACTTTGCAAATTAGGCCAGCACCAGAAATTGATAGGCTGTACCCTTTATGAAAATATCCCAATTGTAAGAATAGCTATATGTTTGTCATTTTTTTAATTGAATCTGCCTTGAGCTGACAGCTTTGGCTTGGCAAATATGTGAAGAAGACAGCCCTGTGGTAAAGGAATTTATTTTAAAAAGCATAACTCATTTTTTCCCTAAAACAAATACATTTACCACAATTTTACACAGTAGATGCATTAAAATATTATATGCAACAAAACAATTTTCACTCCATATGTGGCATGTATTAATATGTGTTTTTATGACTGTGTTTTAACTAATGTATGTTTTAATATGTGCTTTTATAGATGTCTTTGACAGTATTGTGCTCCACCTGAAGTCAAAAGGAGAGGCAGACAATAAATAATAATAACAGAGAGATTCCATCTGAACATTAGGAAGAGCTTCCTGACTGTGAGAGCTGTTCAGCAGTGGAACTCTCTGCCCCGGAGTGTGGTGGTTGCTCCTTCTTCGGAAGCTTTTAAACAGAGGCTGAATGGCCATCTGTCAGGGGTGCTTTGAATGCAATATTCCTGCTTCTTGGCAGGGGGTTGGACTAGATGGCCCATGAGGTATCTTCCAACTCTATGATTCTATAATAATAATAATAATAATAATAATAATAATAATAATAATAATGTAAATGCATAGAAAATGCAAGTTTGCCATCCCCCACTTCTTAAAGATATTTTAAAACAAAAATATAATGGGTGCAGTCTGTAATCTTAAATATAATTGCTAATCTCATCTTGATTAAACATGATGAACACATTGCTAAATGGTAAAGCAACACTTAGGAAAATCCTACTTAATCAAGGAATATATTCTAGTTGGAACTCTTCTAGTACAGCAGTTCTCAAACTGTGGGTTGCGACCCCTTTGGGGGTCAAACAACCTTTTCACAGGGGTTGCCTAAGACCACTGGAAAATAATTTTATGGTTGAGGATCACCACAACATGAGGAACGGTCACAGCATTAGGAAAGTTGAGAACTCCTGTTCTAGAAGAAATCCATGAACTGTCACGAAAATCTACTTGTTGTTATTGTTTATTCATTCAGTTGCTTCCAACTCTTTGTAAACTCATGAACCAGCCCACACCAGAGCTCCCTGTCAGCCGTGGCCACCCCCAGCTGCTAAATAGAATGACAATACCAACCTTTTTTTCCATATGATCCAAATCAAAAGACTGAATATGCTCCTTCAGTTCTGGAAATGGATTGTCAAGTCTCAAGTCATCCAAAGCATTATCTGGGTGAGATTCTACAACTATTAAAATATTACATAAAAAATAATTAGAAACCAAATTGGAAGTTGACATCAAACTTCACATCTGATGTGTATTATTGCTTCAGGAAATTATGTCAGACAAACAGCCATGTTTGTATACTTTGAAAACACACTCCTTCATGGCTTTTTAACATCATTTCCTGAATTGACAACATAATATGATACAATCACCAGAAAATGGCACAGAATGGAAATTTAAAATCAAGTCAGTCTTACACATCGGCACTGGATTATATAGTTTATACAACAAACTAAATATATTATCTTCTGGGATATACAATCACCATTACGTATATGCAAAATATCTGACAAACTAGCAATATATAATTAAAAATGCCATTTATCAAAGTAACTTCAATACTAACAAAAAACCCTTAATATTAAATACATTTTACCTGAATGTTCTTTAATAATAATTCTCATATATCCTATTAATCCATAAGTCCTACAAACCAACAGTGGAATGTCATAATTCCAGAGAACTTCAGCAAGCCGGAGTAATGTGCTGAAAAGTGTCAAAAAATGTATCAGATACAAAGCACAATCAATGGAAAAAAACATGTACTGATTAATATTATTTTGCAAATGGTTATGCATTACCAACATTACAAACTGTTTTCTACTGCCATGTAATATCTAGCATAAGATACAACCTAAATTCTATTGTTACTCCTGGCAAAATTGACTTATTGGATCAAATGGATTTATGAAGTGCTGACTCACTATTCAACAACTGAGTCAATGGGTCTACTCTAGACCCAGTGGCAACAAACCATCAAGATTTCATCTAATGTACACAAAATACAGGGTTAGTCAAAATGCATAGGCCAATAAGCCATTCAATTGAATGGCTTATTGGCCTATGCATTTTGACTAACCCTGTATACATAGTGATCATTTATATCATTTATATTGTTTACATTTTGCTCGGCATGTTATATTGATATTCCTCATGGCTGTTTAAATTATTTCTAGTCTCCTTTTAATTCAGCTGTTAATATATGAGCTTCAGCAAAGCCCATGTTTCAGATTAGGGAGCTCCTACTGGTCTTGGGCAGAGGAAAGTACAGAAACATTAGGTAAATGAATTATAGGACAGATACCCGAAAAGTAATTATATATTTCAGTTTTTCCTGACTCTCAAGATCTAGATTATTCTGCCAGCCCACCATTGAGTCTTGTAGTGTTGCTACTGGATACCAGTAGCAAGACTTTCCCTCCAAGAATAAAGGAAAACATATTAAAATCAAACTTAAAATTATTGCTTACCTCTCTGGAAGCTGAGTTGTAATCACTACATTAAATCGACAAAAAAATGAGGCATCATTGTCTAGAAGTTTATCTGGATCCTTGAGAAGGCATGAAAGACATGAACATCAGACCATTATGCACAAACCTAACATGATTTTTTAAAAATTTTCATTATTTATTCTCCTAATATGGGGCTCAATGAGACTTTCAAGGTTTAAAACAAGATAGAACTAAAAACCGATAATATAACCTCATAATAAAAAAATTAAAACACAATTAGATGAGCCATCATGTTAAAACACCATTAATATAAAATATAGAATTATTAAAAGACATTCCTCACCCCTTTAAAATTGCATTCAATAAGACCACCCTGCAATGTCATACAGCACATACAAGCTGTAGTGTTAAGAGGGAACACCAGCTGACACAAGCCCATTTAGTGGCAGAATACAATGCTATCATATGACAGTGTGTCTGTATGCAGACATGTGTGCTTGGAAGAGGGGAACAATTATACAAATCAACTGGCTCAAAAATAAATACTTACAATACTTTAGCCACATTGTGCAACTGAGGTATGGACATGTAACCTATTTCTTTGAATTACCCCACCCCCACCTAAAAAAAAAAATCTAATACACTCATGTGTACAAACATATTTGATACAAACCTCTTCAACAAAATGTCCTGACACTTCATTATTCAATTCTTGTAACAATTCTGTGGCACACTGGGCACGATTCTGTTGAAAAATAATAATCTGATGGGTCAAATTAGCATGGCTATGGTCCAAGGCACACTTAGTTGGGGGTAAATTCCCATTGATATTATTTTTATGCCGATACTATAAAAATAAATTGCACATTCTAATTCCCAACTCCTTGTTTTTGCACAGGTATAGTTTTTTAACTGTATGCATTGGCTGAAAAGGTATGACTAGAATTGCCATAATGCTTGTAGGTGTGAATTGAGGCTGCCTAAGATCTTGATAGATTTCTAGTGATGTCATAGGATGTTCCAAGTTAAACACAAAGCTCTTACAATGAAAGTTTGTAATCCAATCTGGTGATACATACACCACCTTCCCTCCCTCCTATTCCGCCATCCTATCCCTGCCAGCAGTCGATAAAACAGTGTGCAGCCAGGCCCAGCCATCCTACCAATACAGGTATTTTTGTGTGTATTTAATAGCTTGAGGGCCTAGAGAGACCTGCAGTTTTCCCATTTTCCCAGGTGTCTTATGCCCCCAAGCTCCACGATAGTGGAGTGTCTTCTGTATAACCTTCTTTATATCGGTGTGGATCTGTAAGGGCGTCAACCGCACTTACGTTGTGTGATCTATAATTTTCCCTGGTGTCTTGTGCCCCCAACCCCTATGAAAGTGGAGTGACTTCTGTATAACCTTCTTTGTATCGGTGTGGGTCTGTGAGAGTGTCAACAGCACTTACACAATGTGATCTATAATAAAACCTCATTATAGAAACTGATGGCATCTTAGCTGCAATCCAATAGATTCAAAGCCATGGTCCATGGATGAGTGCCCATGCACAAGCCAGCATTGGAAATCCCAGGATAATTTTGGTACTAATTCCTGGCCCATTTGGGGAAAAAAAACTATCAGACTTCACAGAAAACTATGGAAGCACTGCTAAAGACCATTGCTTCTTAAATTGTGGATCATAACCTCAAATGGGGACCCCTTAGCTTAGTGGTTCACAACCTGTGGGTCTCCAGGTGTTTTGGCCTACAACTCCCAGAAATCCCAGCCACTTTACCACTTGTTAGGATTTCTGGGAGTTTAAGGTCAAAACATCTGGGGACCCACAGGTTGAGAAACACTGTCTTAGCTCAACGTTGGGGTCCCTAAAATTTAACAACAGTAAAAGGTTTCTGAAGGCCATTTACACAAAACTGTTAGCAACAACATGCAGTGTTTACTTCATAATTTTTTTCAACTATACTCCACAAAAAAGGATAATCAGCCTGTTTAACAAGTCTTGCAAATACTGATTTCAATAAACGTTTGGTTTTTATACCTATTTTATATCTCTATATACCTGGGGTCACAAAAATTATCAGGTGGAAAGGGGTTGCAAGTAGAAAAGTTTAAGCCCTGCTATAGCCCACAACTTCTTAAACTCTGGGTCCTGACCCCAAATGGGGTCCCCTTAGCTCAGTGCTGGGATCCTGAAAAATTTGGCAACAGTAAGTTTTCTGAAAACCACCTAGAGGTTGTTTGAGGCATTTACATGAACCTGTTGTACAGTGTTTACAGAGGATTCTACAAAAGATGCTTCAGCTGTACTTCATAAAAAGGAAAATCAGCCTGTTTAGCATGGCTTACAATCTGTTATCAGTATATGTTCAATTTGTATATGTATTCTATATACCTGGGTTCACATACACATTTCTCAGGAGGAATGGGGTCCTGAGTGGAAAAGTTTTAAAAGTCCTGTTATAGACATCTGCCAAAGAGTAATTCCCAATCGATTCATTTTTCTAAGTAGGTGTATGTGTGTATATATGCTATCACATTACTAATAGTAACAAGACTATATTTATATTCCACCCTATCTCCCTGAAGGGACTCAGGGCGGATTCCAAACATAAAAGGCAAACATTCAATGCCCGAATACAACAACAATACATCCATAGTAATAAAATTTGGCAACCCGATATATAAAAACAAATTATGACTTAACAACTAAAATTAAATAAAAAACTGAATTGAATTAAATTATAAAATAAAATAAATCTAGCCTGTTATATCAGACATAACAGATTCTGCGCCAAACATAACCCTTCATTATGAAAAAGCAAGGAATATTTATTTCATCAACTGAATTATATATATCACGTCTTCAACAAATCACACATAGAAAAACTTACCTGCCCAATATTGCTTCTTTGCAGAAAAAAACTAAAAGAAAAAAAAATGACATTCCTTTAGAGCTGTATTGTGATAAAATATTTTTAAAATTAAACATTCATCTCATATAAAATGCCTATCCCTGCACCTGTATTTTTAGGATTCTAAAGGATTCCCGGCAAAAGTATGATAGCTGGGACCAAGTGCTGGTAGTGCTATGCTGGTTGCGTAATGCGGCTCTGAATTAGAGAAGGGAACACGTGTGCCAGACAGCGCACCGAGAGACGCAGCTGCGGCAGTATACCAGTGAAGTAATGTAACGCAGGTGGGATAGGATAACAGTGAAGTAATGTAAGAGTGATTGGAATTGATTCATTTTTCACCACTGCTTGTATTTGTCCTCTCCTTTCTATCCTGTTTTCCAATGCAGCAACGTTTTTGAACGTGTTTGCATATGATCTCCGGATAGCCTACATCAGTATGCTTGGCTGTTTCCCCCCCCCCCCCCCGCTGCTTCTACTGAACTACCTTGTTGACTCTGTCGTAGCTGCATCTCTCACTACGTGCAGTCTCTCATGCATATGGTGCTGTGTCTGGTGCACGTGTTCCCTTCTCTAATTCAGAGCCACGTTACGCAACCAGCGCAGCACTACCAGCACTAGGTCCCAGCTATCACACTTTTGCCTGATTCCCTGCCCCCAAATCAATATTTTGAATCTTCAAATAAAATGTAAATACTGCCTTATCCAAAAATCTACTGTGGAAGGAGTCATGTTAATTTATAAAACCAAAACCAACAAAGATTATTGTGGCACATTAAAAAACCATCTGATTGAAGTGATCATACGCCAAATTATTTATTTATTTATTTATTTATTTATTTGCGGCATTTATAAGCCACCCTTCTCACCCCGAAGGGGACTCAGAGCGGCTTACAATATATATTTTCATACAATATATTATATTATTAGCATAGAACAATATCAGCATTATATATTACTATATTGCACTACACCATTATATTGTTATATTATTAGTAATATTACATGTAATGTAAATATATAATTATAATTATAATATTGAATTATTATTACTAATATTATATTGTATTACAGTCTTTAAAGTGCCACAAGACTCGCTATTGTTTTATCATTCCTCACATAATTATGAGAGTACACACAATAAAGCAGAGAATATGCAGAAAATATGCTCAGATATCATAACCAGGCACAATCTATGTTAACTATGTTTGGTTGCTTACTCCATGAAGAGTACAACAGGTGACAAAACAAACTATGATTCTGCTAATTTGATTCTATCCTGCTCTGATCAATAGCTCATAACTTTCCTAATGAACATATTAACTATTTTTTGCTGAAACTGTAGTTACCTATTTCCAACATCTTCACCAGTGACTTGACAGCCATCTACAATTGTGAACGATCCCACACCTAAAACACAAAAACAAAGATACTGCTTACACTAAATTACAGGCGTTGTTGCAGAAAAAAGTAATGGTTTTTCATTATTAGTTATACCTGGTAGAACCAAGTTCTTAAGGAGCTCTGTTCCTGTGGCAGTTGCATTTATCACACAAACATGAGCAGACTCTAAAGCTTCTTGCCCATGGTCACCCCATAATCTGCAACACAAAACCAGAAACATAATGCATAAAACAGAAACAAAACAAGTGGTCATACAAAGGACACCACTCTTGAAAAGAGCTCCCAACTAAATGATACTGGATAGCCAGTGTGGTGTAACATTCCAACTGAGGATGGGAAACATATATTCTGCCATGCACGAAAGTATGAGGGGTATTTTTAAAGTAAGGTCCGTTTTGTTGTAGACACTAGTAGTTCACGCGCATACCGCAACAAGCGCGTGCGTCGTGTACCGGCATGCCTCGGGAACAACTGTGCTCAGTTTCCGCTCTGTAGCTAACCTGTACGGTTCTGTTCTGTGCTTTAAAAATGTTTAAGACTATCAACTCACCCGCCGCATGTGAGGTTCGCTCAGTTATACGGTTTTTGTCAGCAAGGAACCTGCCTGCTGCAGAAATTCATCGACAGATTTGTGAAGTGTACGGTGATAGTGTTATGAGTGAAAGCAAAGTGCGTAAGTGGGTATGACAATTCAAAGATGGCCGTGACAACGTCCATGATGAGGACCGCTCCGGTCGCCCTTCTTTGATAACAGGGAACTCTTAGTTATCGGAGCAGGCGACAAGTTTTTATGAAGAGGGTATTTTAAAATTGGTTGAGGTATGATAAGTGTTTGAACAAACTTGGCAACTATGTCAAAAAATAGAGTGAAGTATGTACTTTCTGAAAATAAATTTACTTTTTTGAAATAAACTTTGTTGTGTACTTATGTACACAATTCAAAGTGCTGGCTTTAGCCTTTAAAGCCCTAAACGGTTCTGGCCCGACCTATCTGTCCGAACGCATCTCGTCCTATGAACCAGTAGGGCTTTAAGGTCGTCTGGGGAGGCCCTGCTCTTGGTCCCGCCGGCTTCACAAGCACACCTGGCGGGGATGAGACAGGGCCTTCTCAGTAGTGGCCCCTCGGCTGTGGAACGCCCTTCCTACAGACATCAGATCGCCTCCCTCCTTATTGGCATTCCGGAAGAGAGTGAAGACCTGGCTCTTCGAACAGGCTTTCAACTAAGCAGTGCAATTGATTGATTACTGGAATATGGATTAATGGACGAGATCGGAAGCTGATTCTATTGATGAGACGTGATGGATTGTTATTTATTATTTATTTATTTCAGTTTTCTATACCAAGCTTCTCAACCTCATTGAGGGAGTCAGCCCGGTTTCCAGCCATAAAAACATATACACTCATTAAAATATCATATATCACAATTACAAAAACACTTTAAAAACACTATATATAAAACTACAATGGTCAGTCGTCCTATTAAGATGGATCTACATCAACTTCCATCCATGATCCTATGGTGTTATCTCATTCATCGAAGGCCTGACTCCACAACCACATCTTCACCCGTTTCCTAAATGTTAGGATGGATGGGGCAGTTCTGGCCTCCAGATGGAGAGAGTTCCAGAGTCGCGGGGCCACCACCGAGAAGGCCCTGTCCCTCGTCCCCACCAGGCGCGCTTGCGAGGCCGGTGGGACCGAGAGCAGGGCCTCTCCAGATGATCTTAATAATCTTGATGGTTCGTAGGGGAGAATACGTTCGGAGAGGTTATTTTGCTGTATTGTTGTATTGATGTTTTGATGTTAATTAATTGATATTACTGTTTTAAATGACGAATGATTTTGTATTGTGTTTTGTACTGAGTCGCCTGAGGGCTGAGAAGAGCGGTATACAAGTGAAGTAAATAAATTATGTTCCAACGGACCTTACTTAAAAAATACCCCTCGTACAAACAAAGCCCTCCTGACAGAGGGCCATCCAGTCTCTACTTCACAAACTCCCACAGTAAGAGACTCAGTAAAACTGAGGCAGCATATTCCACAGATGAACAGCTCTTACCCTCAAGATGCTCTTCCTAACGTTGCAACTTGAATCCATGGCTTCACTGTGGTCTCAGGGCCCTTCCAGACAGGCCCTACATCTCAGGATCCCAGGGTTTCTGTTTAGCCCAGTGGGGATTCCTCTCCTGGGATAGAGGGCCTCTCTGGAGCAGCAGAAACCAAGCCCCCTCCCGCCTCAATATTGAGCTCCTTCCTTTCTCCCGCCCCCGGTGGTCGCTCAAGCCCACCTCAGCTGCCGGTCATAACGCTGCTCCTTCAGGCTGATCTTGGCCGACTGTGTAGTCTGCGCCGCCGCCATCTTGCCGGCTCTGGGGGCGGGGCCTCCTCCGCGAAGGGGCGGGGCATATGGGGTGCGCCTGCGCACTGGCCTCGCTCGGCTGGGGAAAGGTCAAAGGATGTTTTAAAGCAGGCCTAGGCCAACTTGGTCCCTCCAGGTGATTTGGACTTCAACTCCCACCATTCCTAACAGCCTCAGGCCCCTTCCTTTCCCCCCTCAGCTGCTGAAAAGGAAAGGGCCTGAGGCTGTTAGGAATGGTGGGAATGAAGTCCAAAACACCTGGAGAGACCAAGTTTCCCAAGCCTGCTTCAAAGCCAGTCATCAAATCCACAAGCCATGTATCTAAATCCAAATCATGCTCTCCTGACTCAACAGGACACACTGCAGCCTTCCAGATGTTCCTGCATCACAACTCCCATCAGTTCCAGTCATGATAAGAAAGACAGGAGTTGTAGTCCAGCACACCAAATCACCTTGTCTCTCTCCTGAGAAATCTGTATAAGGACCAAGTAGCAACAGAAAGAACTGACCACAGAACAACAGACTGGTTCAAGATTGGGAAAGGTGTACAGCAGGGTTGTATACTCTCACGGCCTCCACATTTTCTCCCTCTATTTTCCAGTTGTCAGTCATTTTTGTTGCCATAGTCTTAGTTTTTTTTATGTTTAACTGCAACCCAGCTTTTGCGCTTTCTTCTTTCACCTTCATTAGAAGACTCCTCAGCTCCTCCTCGCCTTTGGCCATCAAAGTGGTGTCATCTGCATATCTGAGGTTGTTAATGTTTCTTCCAGCAATTTTCACCCTAGCCTTGCATTCATCAAGCCCCGCACATCGCATGATGTGTTCTGCATACAAGTTGAATAGGTTGGGGGAGAGTATACAACCCTGCTGTATTCCTTTTCCAATCTTGGACTAGTCTGTTCTTCCATGGTCAGTTCTTACTGTTGCTACTTGGACCTTATACAGATTCCTCAGGAGAGAGACAAGGTGATTTGGTATGCCCATCCTACCAAGAACTTGCCACAATTTATTATGATCCACACAGTCAAAGGCTTTAGAACAGTCAATAAAACAGAAATAGATGTTTTTCTGAAACTCCCTGCCTTTCTCCATTATCCAGCAGACATTGGCAATCTGGTCTCTCGTTCCTCTGCCTTTTCTAAACCCAGCTTGTACATCTGGCAACTCTTGCTCCATGTATTGTTGGAGTCTTCCTTGCAGGATCTTGAGCATTACCTTACTGGCATGAGAAATAAGGGCCACTGTGCGGAAGTTTGAGCAGTCTTCCACATTTCCCTTTTTTTGGTATGGGGATATAAGTTGATTTTTTCCAGTCTGATGGCCATTCTTGTGTTTTCCGTATTTGCTAGCATATGGCATGCATCACCTTGACAGCATCATCTTTCAAGATTTTAAACAGTTCAGTTGGGATCCCCTCGTCTCCTGCTGCCTTGTTGTTAGCAACAAGGCCCATTCAACCTCACTCCTCAGGATGTCTGGTTCTAATTCACTCACCACACCATCAAAACTATCCTCGATATTATTATCCTTCCTATACACATCTTCTGTATAGTCTCGCCAGCTCCTCTTGATCTCTCCAGCTTCTGTTAGATCCCTGCCATCTTTGTTTCTTATCATGCCCATTTTTGCCTGAAATTTACTTCCAATGTTTCTGAGTTTCTGGAAGAGGTCTCTTGTCCTTCCTATTCTGTTGTCTTCTTCCAAGGTAGTCTTCATTAAAAATAACATAGCTGCTTTACTTAGAAACCCTCACTGTATATCAATTCTAACTTCCAAGTAATCATATGCTAAAGGGTTTTTGTTTTTTAGAAAAAGAAAAAAATAGTATAGCGAAACTGAATCTGATCTGTAGCTGTAACCAACCAATCCATTTTCCAGATGATATTATATGACTGCAGGTGCACAGCCTGAAATTACTTAGACTTCTCTACAGTGTATGTCATGAGCAAGTACTCTTGTTATAGCTCTATCCTGCATAACCTGAGTGAAACTCTGTACAAAGATAAGATCCTATTTCAGAAATGTGAGTGGAGAGAATTCTTGAGCAGAGAGTATTTAGCACACGGCAATGGAAAATCTCACCTGATCTTGAGGCCCCTTCTACACAGGTGTATAAAAGCCAAATTATCTGCTTTTGATTTCAGCACCATGTCCAGATTAGCATCAGAATGGATTCACTGGCTGTATAAAATCCATATTGAATTGGATTATATGCCAGTGTAGACTCGGATAATCCAGTTCAAAGCAGATAATGTGGATTATCTGTCTTGATATTCTGGGTTATATGGCAGTGTAGAGTGCTGCTGAGGAAAGCAAAAGAAATAAAAGAAGATTCTGGACACAGTCTTAAAAAGATTGTGTGTCAGGAGCAGACTGAACAGTTGTGTTGCATTTTTTTAACAAACAAACAACAGACAAAACACAAAGTTTGCAAGATTGGTAGTTGATTAAATGTCCTTTGACCAGTAGCTGGCCACTTGGAATGCCTCTGGTGTTGCCGCAAGAAGGTCCTCCATTGTGCATGTGGCAGGGCTCAGGTTGCATTGCAGCAGGTGGTCTGTGGTTTGCTCTTCTCCACACTCTCATGTCGTGGATTCCACTTTGTAGCCCCATTTCTGGAGCTTGGCTCTGCATCTCGTGGTGCCAGAGCGCAGTCTGTTCAGCGCCTTCCAAGTCACCCAGTCTTCTGTGTGCCCGGGGGGGAGTCTCTCATTTGGTTACAGCCATTGATTGAGGTTTTGGGTTTGAGCCTGTCACTTTTGGACTCTCGCTTCCTGAGGTGTTCCAGCGAGTGTCTCTGTAGATCTTAGAAAACTATTTCTTGATTTAAGTCGTTGAGGTGCTGGCTGATATCCAAACAGGGGATGAGCTGGAGATGTCACTGCCTTGGTCCTTTCACTATTGGCTGCTACTTCCCGGCGGATGTCAGGTGGTGCAATACCGGCTAAGCAGTGTAATTCCTCCAATGGTGTAGGGCGCAGACACCCCGTGATAATGCGGCATGTGTCATTAAGAGCCACATCTACCATTTTAGCGTGGTGAGATGTGTTCCACACTGGGCATGCATACTCAGCATCAGAGTAGTATAGCGCAAGGGCAGATGTCTTCACTTTGTCTGGTTGTGATCCCCAGGTTGTGCCAGTCAGCTTTCGTATGATAGTATTTCTAGCACCCACTTTTTTGCTTGTCCTTATCCAAGGATAAGAATGACTGAATAGAAGAGCAGACCTCAGATGACACATAGACCACAGTGTGCAGGAAAAACCGGAATCCATCTGGGTGCAGGGCTGCCCTCATTGATTGAACCTCAAGTCTTCAACAAATTCAGGGTATTAAACCTTGAAAATTGTTTATTTCCATAAAAGTGAGATGGTAGATCTGTTCTGGATTTTAGTCTAATCTTCAAAGGAATGTGCCAAAGTGCTGAATGTCCTTTGAGGAGGCAAGTTGAATGCTGGACAAGTCAAATTAAAAGTCAATAGTGGATTTAACTACCTTTGAAGTTCAAGTTTAAAGTTCAACCAAGATCCTCACAGTCAAAGCATGGTATTCCCCGTAGTACCTACGGATGTGAGAGCTGGACCATAAGGAAGGCTGAGCAAAGGAAGATAGATGCTTTTGAGCTGTGGTGCTGCAGGAAAGTTCTGAGAGTGCCTTGGACAGCGAGAAGATCCAACCAGTCCATACTTGAAGAAATAAAGCCTGACTGCTCATTGGAGGGAAGAATAGCAGAGGCCAAGATGAAGTACTTTGGCCACATCATGAGAAGAAAGTAAGCTTAGAGAAGACAATGATGCTGGGGATAATGGAAGGAAAAAGGAAGAGGGGCCGACTAAGGGTAGGATGGATGGATGGTATCCTTGAAGTGACTGGATTGACCTTGAAGGAGCTGGGGGTGGTGACAACCGACAGGGAGCTCTGGCGTGGACTGGTCCATGAAGTCACAAAGAGTTGGAAACAACTGAACGAATGAACAACAACAAAGTTCAAGTTAAAACTCAAGTGTAGATTCAACTGCCTTACTGATATGGGAGTCAGGAGTCATCCGTGGCTATTGATGACGGGAGAAATTGTGGTATTTTCATAATTTATGTAGGAGATAGATGTGTAAACCCGACTCACAGCAGACTGAATCAAGACTCAAAGGGCTGAATTTCTGCTGCAGCTGCTGCCTCTTTAAAAAAAAACCTGAAGCAGTCCTACAAGTAAGCTTTTATAGAAGCAGTTAAGCTGGAACATTAAAAGACCTGGCAGAAAAGCAAAAGGAAGCAACCTGCATAATGACCTGTCATGACTGCTGGGGATATGGGGAGAAAGATGGTAAGTTATTTGCATGCCTACCTTCTTCTGATACCAAACTTACACTTTCTTCTCTTTTATGTTCAGGGTATTTTTTGCAATACTTCTTGTAGGTGCATCCCCTGCTATTGGCATCAGGCAAAGTATGCATGTGGGCACTTAAATGGTCAGTGAAGAAACATCTTTTAAACCATTGTGTAAAAGAAGCATAATATTTCTGCCATGCTCAGATTGCATTTTAATCTTTGGAGGATACTCTTACAAGTTAATTTTGCACTTGCTAAGCATGAACTATACTATACTATACTATACTATACTATATATACTAATATATAGTTTTGCTGAGTTTTGTCCATGATCTGGGTCTTTTCTAAGAGTTTTCAAATAAATAGGGTTGCCTCGTACTCCCCATCTCACTGAGGGCTCTTCCACATACCATATAACCTAGAATATCAAGGCAGATAATCCCACCAGGAGTCTGTACTGTATATTTGATGTATGAGGGTGCTAGAATTAATTATTTGCCGGAGCTTTCTCACTTTTTTAGGAATGTTGCCTTCCTAACTCCTATGAATTTGGAAGGCTGACTCTAGTTATTAGTGAGGTCACCAAGACTGAGGTTGGAGCTACACTGACCTATATCCCAGGGTCTGATCCCATATTATCTGGCAATGTAGACTCATATAAACCAGTTCAAAGCAGATAATCAGTGATCAGATCCTGGGATATAGGATAGCGAAGGAGCCTTAGTGAAGGTACATTTCAAATGTGAGGTAATCAAGAACAGTCAAAGTACTTTCTTGGTCTAGTGAGAAATATTTTACAGAAGGATGCCCATATTTGTGGGGGAAATGTTCCTGGCTGAATCACTGAATGGGGCAAACTAACTGAATCTGTAGATATGATTGAACACTATTACATTATCCGATGTATTGCTTTTCTTTACCAAAGTACATACCTGTTTAGTTCATTTCCTTCCACTTTCTATGCCAGGAGTGGAAGAGGAAAAGGAAGAATAGGGAACAGACTGTCCAAACTAGGGTTGTCCAACCACGGAAAAAATTGTTTCTAAACTCGATTCGTTTTTGGGGGTTTTTTGCGTTTCGTTATTTAAAAGAATTCCGAAATTTTTCTTTTAAAAAGTTCGATATTTACGAAATTTCAGAAATTACGAAACAATTTCGAAATAATAACGAATCGATTCGTTAATGGCGGACGCGATTGCGCAATACGCTAAAAAACCCTCCAAATGGGACCGGGGGAACTTCTGAAGCTTCCCTCTCCCTCTGTTGTTGACTGTTGGTGTGATAATTTTTTTTTTATCACTGATAAAACAAACAACGACTATAAAACTTGCACCAGAAATACAGAAATAATAATGAAATAATAACGAAACAATTTCGAAACAATTACGAAACAATTTCGAAACAATTACGAAATGAATTGGAAAAATTCGTTTCGTTTTTTAGTTGCTCCTGAATGGTTCAATATCGCTTCGTTATAAAAAAAAATAATGAATTAATAACGAATTACGAAATTAACGAATGAAACCGCCCAGCCCTAGTCCAAGCCATTTAAACTGCCTAGGAAATATGTGGGGTTGTGTATTCCTCCCCATCACCCTACAATGATGAGATAAAGAAAGGCTGGTGAATATTCTTTAAGGACTCTATGATTTTCTCTTTGATAAGTTACCAATGTGTTTCTTTTTCATGATTCAAATATTAGTTTACTTGCAAAGAACTCATTTTAGCAATACTGAACGCATTAAAACTTACGAGTAAACGTACAATCCTTTTCCTTTATTATTCTTCTTTTGCTCCCCAAAGGCCCTTCTGAGTGGTGCAACTCCTATCCCATTGCCGAAGGCAGCCACCAGTCCCCCATAGATATCATTCCCACGCAGGCTATTTATGACCCCTGTCTGAAGCCCCTTGGCTTTTCCTATGACTCCTGCTCATCTCTTGACATCACCAACAATGGACATTCAGTCACAGTGGAAGTTAAAGGTGTTGATAATAAAACAGGTAAGTGGTGCATGAGATGCTGTCTCCTAAGCTGGTGGTCACTTATCTCTGCTTGACATTCATAGGTTAAATTTTTATATTTTTTTTCTCATAGAGTTGGAAGAAACCTCAGTTCTTATTAGCAACTTTTAATTACAGCCCAGCAAGCAGGTAGTTTAGTCACTGCAGGCCTTGATATTTTACTGGTGCTTCCAAAATTATTAACTCCATCCATTCATCCTTCAATTTTTCCATTCATTCCCACGGAGCATTAAATCCACATCGATCAAATCTGCAGTGATATTTTTGTGACAATACAGCTCGGAAAATTCACAACAACCCAGTGATTCCGACCATGAAAGCCTTTGAAATACATTTAGGATAGGTGTTTTGAGTCAGTGTCCAAATTAGGTCATTGTAGGCTTTGAACTTAAAAGTGTTCTGCACTCTTCCTCAGCTTTAAGTGGCAATTACCTTTACTTCCTGTTCTTCAAAATTAGGTAAACTAGCCTTGTGTTGTAACTCAGGGTAGTTTTCACCTTGCTCCAGACACCACCACACCAAGGCTGTAGGTTTTTTCTAGTTTACTGAGAAAAGCAAAATCAAAACAAAGAAATAGAAATGCAATAGTTCCATGGGCAAACAGAGACTTAAATGTAAAGGCAAAGTTCCCAAGATTCAAAGCCAAAAACATGAATCATAATCTCTTAGCAATAGCCAAACAAAGTCCATGGTAAACAGTTGAAAACAAGACCCAAATCCCAGACTCAGGAAGCCAGAAGCGTGCTGCGAAAAGCCAAGGAAAATCCCCAGAAGTTAACATGGGAAGAGCAATATTGGACTGACAACAACTGCCTGTCAGCTACAAGACTAAATACCCTTTGTGAACATGAAAGCATTGCGTTGACCTTGGGCACCTTTGGCTTCTCGCTTGCTGGCCAAGCGAGTGCTTCTCCAAAGCCTTAATTGCAAACGATCTTGTCTGCTCATTAACTCATTATCCGCAAGGCTAAGCAACCCCTTATCTGGGTCCAGCTGGGATGGATCCTCCACCTGGCCATGTGGGATTTCACTCTCGCTATCAGTCTCTCTAACTGCAGGAACATTCCTTTCCCCGGGGAACTGACTTGTGGTTTCTCCTTCAGCAGCCACACTATCAGCCCCATCTGAAACATGTACAGGAATCTGTAGCCTATCAGCCTCCTTGTCATCCTGCAGGAAATCAGGCTCAGAAGGCCCAAAGTCAGGCTCAGAAGACCCAAACAGCTCAGCTTCATACTCAGAGTCAAGCTGAGACACAACACCTTGCTACATTGATTTCCCATTATAAGATCTCTTGCAGTGATGAAGGCATGATGGGAATCCATAATACATATATTGGAAAATATATATTGGATGTAACCACATTAGAAATAGGAATTAGAAAATATATATGAAATTACAAAGGGACATGTATGTATGCATGAACATCACTTCATTTGGGAAAATATTCTCTTCTTAAAAGCTGCAAATTAGGTGCCACCAAGAGGCTAGAAAGAGGCCAGGATTTACGAAAGGAATGTCTAAGGCTTCTGGCAGATATCAAAACTTGCACCAAGTAGGGCTTATCATAAGATTAATGAGCCTTGCTATCAAGAGGCTTCTTCAGGAGGGACTTATCTTAAGATGGATGGAAGTTCTTGCTATCAGTAGACATTCTGGCGCTATGGGGTACAGGATGGTCTTCTTAATGAGCAGCTCTTTAGATAAAGGTGCTTAATGGAAGAGTAGAGGTGTTTAAGTTAAAATATGCTATTGAAGTCAATGTAAAAGTGGAATTTTGTGATGCACATTGTGAGGCTTGTATGATGCATGCATATTATTTTAAAGGGTATATAAACCAAGGCAATTCTTTGGTTCAGCAAGCTGTTTCCTGGAATACCAGCAGGGCCAATATCCGGTTGGCGCCAACCGAGAATAAACCGTGCTTTTACAGACCTCAGGAACTCTCTTTTGTCTCTTTTCCTCAAACCTGGTTAGCACCCTCTGGGTTCTTTCACTTAACCAATTACAGATCCAGCTAACCGTAGTTTTGCCTAGCCCACATTGGACTAATTTCCTTGCCAGAAGGTCATGAGGGACCTTGTCGAAGACCTTACTAAAATCCAGGTAAACTACATCCACGGCATTCCCCGCATCTACCCAGTTTGTAACTCTATTGAAAAAAGAGATCAAATTAGTCTGGCATGACTTGTTTTTGATAAATCCATGTTGACTATTAGCAATGACCACATTTGTTTCTATGTGTTTGCAGACCACTTCCTTAACAATCTTTTCCAGAATCTTGCCTGGTATCGACATGAGGCTGACCGGGCGGTAATTGTTTGGGTCATCCTTTTTTCCCTTCTTGAAGATTGGGACCACATTGGCCCTCCTCCAGTCTGCTGGAACTTCTCCCGTTCTCCAAGAACTCTCAAAGATGATTGCCCATGGTTCTGAAATGACTTCCGCTAGTTCCTTCAATACTCTTGGGTATAGTTGATCTGGCCCTGGGGACTTGAACTCATTTAGTGCAGGCAGGTATTCCTGGACAACTTGTTTCCCAATTTAGGGTTGGATGTCCTCTATCCCTCATCCACTCCATCTTGCTGAGGTTGAAGATGGCTTTCTTTTTGTGAGAAGACTGAGGCAAAGAAGGCATTAAGTAGTTCGGACTTTTTCCTATCCCCTGTCAGTATTGCTCCATCTTCTCCTCAAAGAGGCCCTATCGCCTCCTTGCTCTTTCTTTTTCTACTGACATAAGAAAAAAGTCCTTTTTATTGTTTTTATGTCCCTGGCAAGCCTGAGCTTGTTTTGTGCTTTAGCCTTGTGGACCTTTTCCCTACAGGTGTTGGCTATTTGCATTCTTCTTTGGTGATTTCTCCCTTTTTCCACTTCTTGTGCATGTCTCTTTTGTGTCTTAGCACAGTTAGAAGGTCATGGGCAACCTTGTTGAAGGCCTTACTGAAATCCAGGTATGCTATATCCATGGCATTCCCTGCATCTATTCAGCTTGTAACTCTATTGAAAAAAGAGATCAGATTAGTCTGGCATGACTTGTTTTTGATAAATCCGTGTTGACTATTAGTAATGACCACATTTGTTTCTATGTGTTTGCAGACCACTTCCTTAACAATCTTTTCCAGAATCTTGCCTGGTATCAACGTGAGGCTGATCAGACGGTAATTGTTTGGGTCAACCTTTTTTCCCTTCTTGAAGATTGGGACCACATTAACCCTCCTCCAATCTGATGGGACTTCTCCCAAAGGATGTCTAACTGATGACACCTGCGTGTTAACCATATCACTTTCTCATTTGTATTCTGTTGCAGTTGTCAGTGGGGGCCCACTGGAAGTTCCTTACAGGTTGAAACAGTTCCATTTTCACTGGGGGTCAAAGCATGACACTGGATCAGAGCATACCGTTGATGGCAAACCTTTTCCAATGGAAGTGAGTAATAAATCTTAGGTGTCTTATACATTTGCACAAAATAAAAATACCCTCACCCACAGTATGCTAATACTACAATACCACACCATGTGCCTATGAATACTTCCTCAAGATTTATGGAGCCAAAGTTTCATGCAAAATGGTTTTGTTTTGGGATATTTATAAAAGCAATTTTAATAGCTCTCACCAGTCCAAGGCTTGCAGGTTCCTTAGACTGGGAGTCATTATAAGTACCCCTTATATCTAGCCCTATTGGCTGTAGCTACTGGAAATTGTAGTTCAACAGATATGTTTTGAAAAATGTGAATCTCCACTACCATTTGGGAAATGGGATTCATAACCTTTTGGAAAACCACTGGTCACAGGAAAGGCATGACCTTGCTAGAGATCATAACCTTTTGGAAAGGCATTCATTACCATTTGGGAAGAAAACCAGGAGTCTTCTGAGAAAAGTTAAAAACTTGCTTGAGTCAACCTTCTCCTTAGTGATAGATATCCATCAGCATTCATGCAAAGCAATTGGGTTTCTCAGCTACTTAACTGATATACTTATCTATCTCTTTGAACTGTTAGGGACAAAGGCCATTCAGTACTAATCAAGGTAGCCAGTTGCAACATTCACACTTGCCTCAAGCAGACAAGAGTTCTTTCTCCCACCCTGAACATTTTACAGATATATAAACCCCACTTCCCTAGTTTCCTCACAACCTCTGAGGATGCTTGCTATGGATGTGGGTGAAACGTCAGGAGAGAATGCTTCTGGAACATGGCCATACAGCCTGGAAAACTCTGAACCCAAACAACCAGTGCTCCAGGCCATGAAAGCCTTCAACAACACGTTAAAAACACTGAAGCAGTTACAACATCATTAGTCAAATAAAGCACAGGACTTTGTCACTAATTGCTTGTAAATAATGATGCCTGATTGTCCTACTCAGCTTCATTTAGTTCACTGGAATGCAAGCAAATATATGAAGTTTGAAGAGGCAGTGACAGCCCCAGATGGCTTAGCAGTGGTTGGTGTTTTCTTAGAGGTAAGATTTATATGCTCATAGTCATTGCACTATGTAACATGATTTTTTTCCTGGGTTCTAAATGTAATTTCCTAATTTGTTCTATCATCAAAACATGGGGAAAGTTTATTATTTTGCAAAATCCTTGTTTTTTTCGGGACATCCTGCAGCACTATTTTGCTATAGCAGTGGTTCTCAACCTTTCTAATGCTGTGACCCCTAAATACAGTTCCTCATGTTGTGGTGACCCCCAACCATAAAATTATTTTTGTTGCTATTTCATAACTGTAATTTTGCTACTGCTATGAATTGTCACGTAAATATTCGATATGCAGGATGTCATAAATTTCATTGTCATAAATTGAACATAATTAATGCATAGTGCTTAATCACAAAAACAATATGTTTGGAGGAGTATGGACAACAGATGATGGTATCTGCAGTACCTTCAACCAATTCAGCTCTGACTTCCACAGCCGAGACTCTGGAGTGGTTTGGGAGGAATTGAAAGTGAGTTAGGGGAGACGTAGTTCACCTACATTTGGAGAGCACTCTGAACCCAAACAACCCTGGATCTGAACCAAATTTGGCACAAATACTCAATATACTCAAAGTTGAGCACTGGTGGAGTTGCGGGGGATTGATTTTGTCATTTGGGAGTTGTAGCTGCTTAGATTTATAGCTCACCTACAATCTTTGAGCATTTTGAACTCCACCAACAATGGAATTTTACTAAACTCCCATGATCAACAGAAAATACTGGAGAGGTTTGGGGGAGTATGGACAACAGATGATGCTGTTGAAAGCATTACAAATCCCGTCATCTGTTATACTTAACAATTGATATATAGCAGTGTTAAGCACTTATTTTAAAGTTGAAATATCTTTGATGATGCTCTGTGCTCCCCCCCGACCTGCATGCATGGTGTGGGGGAGCGGCAGAGGGGCCTTCATGCGCCCTTGGGGCAAGGCCAACGGAGGCAGCCTCGCGACCCCTCCAAAATGGCCAGGCGACCCCCCTGGGGGTCGTGACCCCTAGGTTGAGAACCGCTGTGCTATAGTTTTTCAATGAATACCCCATCGAGTCAACATAGTTTGTGGCAACCACAAAAACGAAGTTTCTGGAGTAGAACAACTACTTCGAAGCAAGGACTGCACAATTAAATAGAAAATAAAACTTTTAAACAAGAAACAGAAAATATTTCATATTTTATTACATATAGTGTTATAGATCAATGAGGGAATGCAGATTCTCTGGACACAAATGATTACGCTTACCAGAGATGTTTATTTTAGCTTCTTCCTTAAAAAGAATGGTGGATATAATATAAGTTTAAATGTTTCCCTACATGTTTTATAGGAGACTGTGGTGGCTCAGTGGATTAAACTGCTAAGATGCAGAACTTGCTGATCGGAAGATTGGCAGTTTGAATTTGCAGATGGGGTGAGCTCCCATTGTTAGCCCCAGCTTCTGCTAACTTAGCAGTTCAAAAACATGCAAATATGAGTAGATCAATAGGTACTGCTTCTGCACAAAGGTAACAGCTCTCCACGCAGTCATGCTGGCCACATTACCTTGGAGGTGTCTACGGATAACACCAGCTCTTCATCTTAGAAATGGAGATGAGCACCAACTCGCAGAGTCTAGACTTAATGTCAAGGAGAAACCTTTACATTGTAGAATTAATACACTTGACTCCACATTAACTACTATGGCCTAATGCTATAGAATTACGAGAGCTGTAGTTTGTTGCCACACCAGAACTCTTGGGCAGAGAAGGCTAAAGACTATGTAAAAATATAGCTCTCATGATTCCATAGCATTAAGCCAGTGTTTCTCAACCTGGGGGTCGGGACCCCTGGGTGGGTCACGAGAAGGTGTCAAAGGGGTCGCAAAAGACCATCAGAAAACACAGTATTTTCTGTTGGACATAGGGGTTCTGTTTGGAAATTTGGCCCAATTCAGTGGTTGGTGGGGTTCAGAATGCTCTTTGATTGTAGGTGAACTATAAATTCCAGCACCGACAACTCCCAATGTCAAGGTCTATTTCCCCCAAACTCCACCAGTGTTCACATTTGGGCATATTGAGTGTTCGTACCAAGTTCGGTACAGATCCATCATTGTTTGATTCCACAGTGCTCTTTGGATCTAGGTCAGTGGTTCTCAACCTTCCTAATGCCGTGACCCCTTAATATAGTTCCTCATGTTGTGGTGATCCCCAACCATAACCCTAACATTATGAATCACCATGTAAATAATGATCTGCAGGACGCATTTTCATTCACTGGAGCAAATTTGGCACAAATACCCAGTATGCCCAAATTTGAATACTGATGGGATTTGCAGGGGGATTGATTTTGCCATTTGGGAGTTGTAGTTGCTGGGATTTATAGTTAGCCTGTAAACAAAGAGCATTCTGAACCCCACCAACAATGGAATTGAACCAAAATTGGCACACAGAACTCCCATGACCAACAGAAAATTCTGGAAGGCATTGGTGGGCATTGACCTTCAGTTTGGGAGTTCAAGTTCGCCTATATCCAGAGAGCACTCTAGACTCCAACAATGATGGATCTGGACCAAACTTGGCACGGATATTCCATATGCCCAAATGTGAACACTCATGGGGTTTTGGGAAAATAGACCTTGAGATTTGGGAGTTGTACTTGCTGGGACTTATAGTTCACCTACAATCAAGGAGCGTTCTGAACCCCAACAATGATAGAATTGGGCCAAACTTCCCACACAGAGACCCCCACGACCAACAGAAAATACTGTGTTTTCTGATGGTCTTTGCTGACCCCCCTAACACCCCTTCACGACCCCTCCAGGGGTCCCAACCCCCAGGTTGAGAACCACTGATCTAGGTGAACTACAACTCCAAAACTCAAGTTCAATGCCCACCAAAACTTTCCAGTATTTTCTGTTGGTCATGGGAGTTCTGTGTGCCAAGTTTGGTTCAATTCCCTCGTTGGTGGAGTTCAGAATGCTCTTTATTTGTAGGATTACTATAAATCCCAGCAGCTACAACTCCCAAATAACAAAATCAATCCCACCCCCCAACCCCACCAGCATTCAAATTTGGGCATGTTGGGTATTTGTGCCAAATTTCGTGCAGTAAATGAAAACACACCCTGCATATCAGATATTTTTATTACGATTCATAACAGTAGCAAAATGACAGTTATGAAGTAGCAACAAAAATAATTTTATGGTTAGAGGTCACCAAAACATGAGGAACTGTATTAAGGGGTCGCGGCATTAGGAAGGTTGAGAAACACTACATTAAACCATGGCAAAGTGGTGTCAAACTTCATTCATCCTACTGTGTAGATGCACCCTAAGATGTTACAAGATGGAACCAGTGGTCATTGATGAGGGATCTGCCATGTTGGGAGGTGTAGTTAGCATATCTGGAGAGCATCTACTGTATTTGGGGGAAGCTGACCGATCTGAACTGTTATCGTTAAAAAATCCTACTTCCCAAAATCAACATTGTCTTTTAAACATTTAGATTGGAGAAGAACATGCTGATATGAACAGATTAACAGATGCCTTATACATGGTCAAATTTAAGGTAAGTTTTCAGCAAAAATGTAGAGTAGGCAAGATGGATGCACGTGGAACTGCATACTCTGCAAGAAGAATGGTTGATGGTTTTGGTCTTCTCGGTGGTGGCCCCCTGACTCTGGAACTCACTTCCCAGGGGCATCAGACATGCCCCAACACTGGCAGTCTTTAGGGGGAGCCTGAAAATGTGGTTGTTCCAGTGTGCCTTCCCAGAATAAGGAAAACTCTCAGCAATATGCCCTCAAAATGCATTTTACACTGATTTAGGATTGACTGCGTTCCCTCATTTCTCTCTGAAAATCCTATCCCAGATATATCCTACCTGTCAAGACCCAGGCGGACCAGCAAGGCAAGACAGCAGTTAAGGAGTTAAACAAAGGTCTTTAATGTCAATTAACATAACAAAAAGGGCTCTTAAAAGCAGAGCTGTAAACACAAAAGGGCTTGCGGCCAGCCAGAATGTAAACAAATGTAAACAAACCAAGTCCCAGTCAGTCCTCGCTGGGAAAAGGAAAGCAGCAAAACACAGGCAGTAAAGCTTGAAGTCAGCAGCAGAAAAACTCAGTTCATTCCAAATCCAAACAAAACAGCAAACAGCAATCCGCATGAGGAGCGGTCCAACGAAGTCACCAAGGGATAAGCAGAAGCGTAGAGTGGTCCAGCAGTCCGAGGGTCAGGGCAGGAGATAAGACTCACGAATCCAGTTCCGGCAAGGTCGTCCACACAATCAGGAATCCACGAAGCTGTAAGCAGGAGCTCAGGGCAAGAGTTAAACACAAGACACACGGTAACACGACACTTTGAACTCTGCAACTAGTCTGCTCCCAAACTGCTCCTTAAATCTCATCCGAGTCGCTGGAGTTACTTTCAGGTGCATCCATTTCCACAGGTGAATCCTGACTTCTCCATTGCTGCCATTCTGTACTTCGGACTGCATCCTGCAAAGTAGTATCTGAAACCCAAGTGTCAGTAAAACCCTGGAACTCATCACTAGAAGAGGGAGCATTAACCACATCTAACACTTCCTGGACCTTGGTCCAGTCCAGCTCTTCCTCTTCGCTGTCAAACTCCTCACAATCAGCTACATCTTTAAGGCGTTTAGAAACAGATTCCACATCACTATCCGAGCTGCTTGCTACTCGCTTTACACCGCGGTAATCCTCCACCTCCATTTCCTCGCGAGTAAACCCCTCAAAATCCTCCTCATCCGTAGGCTCTAGGAACAAGTCTCTAATACGCTTCAGCTGTTGCTGAGCGTCTTCCTCTTCCAAACCTCGTTTCCTTCTACTACTAGTAGTAGGTACATGAGACAGACGCTGAGTCACAACACTACCTCGTTCACGTCAGCATTATTTTTAATTTTTAATTTATTACATTTGGCCCGGCCATTGGTTTTAAATGTTTATATGTCACTGTTGATTGTTTATTGCCTATTTTTGTTCATGTTATATATATGATTTGTATTGTATTGATTGTTTTATTGATGTTTTGTTATTGATGTTTTGTGTATTGATGTATTCTGGGCTTGGCCTCATGCAAGCCGCACCAAGTCCCTTGGGGAGATGGTAACGGGGTACAAATAAAGTTTATTATTATTATTATTATTATTATTATTATTATTATTATTATTATTTTGTAGCTCCCAAAATGTTCTGTATAAAGCAATTTCATTTATATGCTTAACTCCAATTTGTGCTTTTCCTTTTCTTAGGGGACCACGGCCCAGTTCAAGTGCTTCAACCCAAGTTGCCTCCTGCCACATTGTCTAGATTACTGGACTTATCCAGGATCATTGACAACACCTCCCCTTAATGAAAGTGTGACATGGATTATACTGAAAGAGGTTGTCCAAATTTCCGACAAACAGGTAAATGTTAAGGAAGGGGGGTGGAGGGAGAAAGCATTCCTCCAGTTCCAAGAGGATTTTTCCATTATTATTTGTACAAAAAATACAATTAAGGACCTCCAATTCAATGCTTCAATGTATCCTTACCTCCTAAGTTTTGGGTAGTGGATGGGAAGTGCCAATCACTTGTAGTCACAGGTCCGCAGCCTGGGTGTCCTCCTGGACTCATCACTTACGCTTGAAGCTCAGGCATCGGCAGTGGCTGGGAGGGCCTTCGCAGAATTAAGACTCGTGCGCCAGCTGCGACCGTGAAGTCGGATCTGGCCAGGGTGTCCATGCCTTAGTCACCTCCAGATTGGATTACTGTAATGCACTCAACGTGGGTCTGCCCTTGAAAACGGCCTGAAAATTTCAACTTGCACTAGGTTACTAACTAGTGTGACTTACAGGGAACTGTCAACCCCCCTGTTTAAGGAGCTACATTGGCTGCTGTTCATCTTCCGGTCCCAATTCAAGGTGCAGGTTCTTACCTACAAAGCCCTGAACGGTTTGGGACCCGTCTATCTACATGACAGCATTTTTGTGTACGAATCCACACGATCTCTTCGATCATCTGGTGGGGCCCTGCTCTAGCTCCTGCCTCCTTCGCGGGCGCAATTGGTGGGGATGAGGGAGAGGGCCTTCTCGGCGATGGCCCCCCAACTCTGGAACTCACTTCCCACTTACACACTTAGACATGCCTCAACATTGGCAGTTTTTAGGAGGAGCCTGAAAACATGGTTGTTCCAGTGTGCCTTCCCAGAATAAGGAGAACTCTCAGCAATATGTCCTCACAATGCACTTTAATACTGACTTAGGATGGACTGTGCTCCCTCATTTCTCTCCGAAAAATCCTATCCTACATTTTACCTTGTTCACGTCAGCATATTTTCAATTTTAATCTATTACATTTGGCCCGGCCATTTTTAAAATAGTTTATGTCACTATCGATTGTTTTTTGTTTATGTGATTTATATGATTTGTATTTTATTGATTGTTTATTGATGTTGTGTTTATTGATGTTTTGTTTGATGTACTTTGGGCTTGGCCTCATGTAAGCCGCACCGAGTCCCTTGGGGAGATGGTAGCGGGGTGCAAATAAAGATTATTATTATTATTATTATTATTAATATTAATATCCCGCCACCATCTCTCATATGAGTAAACAATAAGCAATCAACACAACATCATAAATTCACAGTACCCCCCGGTAAAACAATAAAATACAACAATTGCGGTAGATAAAACAACAGTATTCGATCTCAGAAGTATAAAGTGCTAATAAAGAATCTAAAGGTCCTAATATATATTATTAGGGAGTCTAAACATGGTCAAAGGCTTATCGGAAATTATTACTCCAACTAGAATGGGCCCAATGAATCAACTTGATCAGCAATTGATTCAGTTTGGTCTAATGGAGTTGTGACTATTTATTTATTTATTTATTTATTTGGTAGTTTTGTATACCAGTCTTCTCACCTCCATTCGAGGGACTCGGGCCGGTTTCCAACATCAATATTACAGACCGTCATTAAAACATCATATTTCTAAATCACACTAAAACATTAAAACATTGAAACAATTAAAATAGCAAAAATACAATCATATGATTACAGTGGTCAGTCGTCATCAAAGTCATTATTCGTCGTCATCCATCCATATCACAGGATCATGGCTCATTCGTTGAATGCCAATCCCCAAAGCCAGGTTTTCACCTGTTTCCTGAACGTTAAGATCAAAGGGGCAGTTCTGATCTCCAGTGGAAGGGAGTTCCAGAGTCGAGGGGCCACCACCAAGAAGGCCCTGTCTCTCGTCCCCACCAGCCGCGCCTGTGAGGCCGGTGGGATCGAGAGCAGGGCCCCTCCAGATGATCTTAGTAATCTTGATGGCTCATAGGGGAGGATACGTTCGGACAGGTAAATTGGGCCGGAGTCGTTTAGGACTAACAATTGAATTTAATATTTTGCGTATTAAGCATTTGTTAGAAAGTTGGGGCAATTCTTACCTCCTGCAAATAATATTACAATAAGACTATACATCATTCCATAGTAACTGCGGTGTTCCCATTAGTATGAAATGGATGTCTCATTAGTTTAAATGTCTCACATAAAACAATCCTGTGAAATAAAGAGGCTGAGAGATCATAACCACTCAGGATCATCCATGGTTCAAATCCACCCCCCACCGCTGATTTATATTCTAGGCAATAATGCTATTTAATTTGAATTTAATTTGAATAATACTGTTTCACAGATGGAAAAATTTCGAACTCTTCTGTTTACCACTGAGGAAGATGAAAGAATCCAGATGGTGAATAATTACCGTCCACCTCAGCCTCTTAAGGGACGAGTTGTCCGTGCGTCATTCAAAATGTAAGGCAGAGCGATGGGCATGAAGAGCAGAGTATCCACAGCCCCCCAGAGAACACCATCCAAGCCATTGTGGATATGGTTTCCCTATATACCAACATCTCATATTAGAATGGATAACAAGCCATCAACTACACCATTGTAAACAAGGCCGCAGCTGACCCAGCCACCAAACCCAAACTCCATGTACTTATAATTACTTGCTTTTGGGAATAATATGTACCTCTAATTCAGTGGAATTGTCTTGGGCACCCACATGGAAACACAGTGTGCAAACATCTTGATGGTTGACCTGGAACAATGCTTCCTTAGCACGTGCATCCAAACACCTCTCCTTTACCTATGGTTTCATGATTACATCTTTGGAATTTGGCCATGTGGAAAGCAACAACTTCCAATCTACCATCATCAAAAGATCTTGGAGTCCTTGTGGACAACAAGTTAAACATGAGCCAACAATGTGATGTGGCGGCAAAAAAAGCCAATGGGATTTTGGCCTGCATCAATAGGAGCATAGTGTCTAGATCTAGGGAAGTCATGCTACCCCTCTATTCTGTTTTGGTTAGACCACACCTGGAATATTCTGTCCAATTCTGGGCACCACAATTCAAGAGAGATATTGACAAGCTGGAATGTGTCCAGAGGAGAGCGACTAAAATGATAAAAGGTCTGGAGAACAAGCCCTATGAGGAGCGGCTTAAGGAGCTGGGCATGTTTAGCCTGAAGAAGAGAAGGCTGAGAGGGGATATGATAGCCATGTGTAAATATGTGAGAGGAAGCCACAGGGAGGAGGGAGCAAGCTTGTTTTCTGCTTCCCTGGAGACTAGGACGCGGAACAATGGCTTCAAACTACAAGAGAGGAGATTCCATCTGAACACGAGGAAGAACTTCCTGACTGTGAGAGCTGTTCAGCAGTGGAACTCTTTGCCCCGGAATGTGGTGGAGGCTCCTTCTTTGGAAGCTTTTAAACAGAGGCTGGATGGCCATCTGTCAGGGGTGCTTTGAATGCAATATTCCTGCTTCTTGGCAGGGGGTTGGACTGGATGGCCCATGAGGTCTCTTCCAACTCTTTGATTCTATGATTCTATGATTCTACCCTAAGGACAAAGCGTTCCACACAACAATATCACCTGCTTGATTTTGTTGTTTTTGATGGAGCATAGCGCTTGGACAGACATTGCTCCATGCTCTATCATTGTGTATTTGACCCCAATGTGTTCTATATTATATATACTAGCTTGGGGACCCGGCGCTGCCTGGGTTATTAGAAAAAGTGGGTAATGGCGGTTCTGTATGCCTGGGTTGTTTGAGAAAGGATAGGGCCGGCAACCTGGCAATCAGAGTTGGAGTCCTTAGACCCGCCCTTTTTCCCAGGGTTTCGGAGTCAAGGGAAGACGTTTGGTTAGTTTCACTTTTTTTTTTTTGGAGCCTAACAGCAGGACGTGTGGGTTTCTCTATCCCATCTGCAAAAAGGCATCACTACTCACAGCTCCTCTGGGGGAGTAAAGGGATAGTTCCATGGCCTTTGCCGAGACGACAGGACAGTTCCTATGGTCTTCGTGGAGCAAATCTAAAGGACACCTTGCAGTTTGGCAGATTTACAGAAACCTTGTCTGGTAAGGGACCACTCGGGTCATTCATAAACTAGCTTGGAGCCGGGAGTAGGGGCCTCACGCTAGCAAGGTAAAGAAAAATTGCCCATGGAGGGGTCAGAAGATTTCCCTAAGGAAGGAAGAAACAGTTTACTATCCAGTTGCCTGCCCTTGTTGGCAGATTGAAAAGGCTATCGGTTTTTCAAGGTTATAAAGCATTTAATTCATTTGTTTGAAGATTTAAAAACCCTAATAAAGAACTTTGTTGAACTCATTTTGAGCCTTATTCAAACTTTGTGTTGGGAAACCTGAGGGACCCTTCAGCTGAGGCACCCCGGCGTCCCGTTGGGCATACAGAAGACGCATCCTGTATACCAGTGTTTCTCAACCTGGGGGTCAGGACCTCTGAGGGGGTCGTGAGGGGGTGTCAAAGGGGTCGCCAAAGACCATCAGAAAACATAGTATTTTCTGGTGGTCATTGGGATTCTGTGTGGGAAGTTTAGCCATGTATAAATATGTGAGAGGAAGCCACAGGGAGGAGGGAGCAAGCTTGTTTTCTGCTTCCTTGGAGACTAGGACGCGGAACAATGGCTTCAAACTACAAGAGAGGAGATTCCATCTGAACATTAGGAAGAACTTCCTGACTGTGAGAGCCGTTCAGCAGTGGAACTCTCTGCCCCGGAGTGTGGTGGAGGCTCCTTCTTTGGAAGCTTTTAAGCAGAGGCTGGATGGCCATCTGTCAGGGGTGATTTGAATGCAATATTCCTGCTTCTTGGCAGGGGGTTGGACTGGATGGCCCATGAGGCCTCTTCCAACTCTTTGATTCTATGATTCTATGATTTTATGACCCAATTCTATTGTTGGTCGAGTTCAGAATGCTCTTTGATTGTAGGTGAACTATAAATCCCAACAACTACAACTCCCAAATGTCAAGGTCTATTTTCCCCAGACTCTACCAGTGTTCACATTTGGGCATACTGAGTATTCGTGTCAAGTTTGATCCAGATCCATCATTGCATGAATCCACAGCACTCCTCTGGATATAGGTGAACTACAACTCCCAAACTCAAAGTCAATGCCCACAAAACCCTTCCAGTGTTTTCTGTTGGTCATGGGAGTTCTTTGTGCCAAATTCGGTTTAAATCCATCGCTGGTGGAGTTCAGAATGCTTTTTGATTATAGGTGAACTATAAATCCCAGCGACTACAACTCCCAAATGACAAAATCAATCCCCCCCGCCAACCACACTAGCATTCACATTTGGGCATATTGGGTATTGGTGCTCAATGTAGTCCAGTGAATGAAAATATATCCTGCATATCGAATATTTACATTACGATTTATAACAGTACTAAAATGACAAGTATCAAGTAGCAACGAAAACAGTATTATGGTTGGGGGTCACCACAACATATGGAACGACATTAAGGGGTCACGGCATTAGCAAGGTTGAGAACCACTGCTGTATACAGACATCATTACAGGCTCAGCGAGCGACAGCACAATTAGCCATGCTAGTCCTGAAGGACCAAAGATCTTGAAGGACCAAAGCATCACAATACAGGCCCAATGGGTGAAGATCCATGGCCCATTTGGACCCATCTGGAAATAAATTCAGAAGCAATAATACAGTTTGCCTTCTCGGATTAACGATCCCATAGCACTTTCTCCCTCTAAGCACTTTCCATTTTTTAGGTCTGCTCGTATGTCTTTCCACAAACGCTACTATCACCTTGTCGTCCATGTTCAGCACTATTTCCAATTTTAATTTTTACATTTGGCCTTCCCACAGTTTTTAATTGCATGTTGTCTTATTGATAATGTTATATGTTTACTGTTTATGTTTTTTATTTTAATTACTTGTATTGTTGTGATTATTGCTTGTATTGTTGTGTTCGGGCTCGGCCTCATGTAAGCCGCACCGAGTCCCTTCGGGAGATGGTAGAGGGGTACAAATAAAGTGTTATTATTATGTATTGTCGAAGGCTTTCATGGCTGGAATCACTAGGTTCTTGTGGGTGTTTTCGGGCTATAGGACCATGTTCTAGAGGCATTTCTCCTGACGTTTCGCCTGCATCTATGGCAAGCATCCTCATAGGTAGTGAGGTCTGTTGGAATTAGGACAATGGGTTTATATATCTGTGGAATGGCTGGGGTGGGGCAAGGAGCTTTTCTCTGCTGGAGCTAGGTGTGAATGTTTCAGCTGACCACCTTCATTAGCATTTGAAGGCCTGGCTGAGCCTGGGAAAGTATTAAAAAACTTTAAAAGTACCAGTATTAAAAAAACTTTAAAATTACAACAGCAAAACAGCAGAGAGGAAACAACCAGGCACATCTTAACACCTCTCAACAGGGGATTTTCCCAGGCTCAGGCAGGCCATGTTCTAGAGGCATTTCTCCTGACGTTTCGCCTGCATCTATGGCAAGCATCCTCATAGGTAGTGAGGTCTGTTGGAATTAGGACAATGGGTTTGTATATCTGTGGAATGGCTGGGGTGGGGCAAAGAGCTCTTCCCTGTTGGAGCTAGGTGTGAATGTTTCAACTGACCACCTTCATTAGCATTTGAAGGCCTGCCTGAGCCTGGGAAAATCTTTTGTTGAGAGGTGTTAAGATGTGCCTGGTTGTTTCCTCTCTGCTGTTTTGCTGTTGTAATTTTAGAGCTTTTTAATACTGGTAGCCAGATTTTGTTCATTTTCATGGTCTCTTCCTTTCTGTTGAAATTGTCCACATGCTTGTGGATTTCAATGGCTTCTCTGTGTAGTCTGACATGGTGGTTGTTGGTGTGGTCCAAAATCTGGCTACCATTATTTAAAAACTCTAAAATTACAACAGCAAAACAGCAGAGAGGAAACAACCAGGCACATCTTAACACCTCTCAACAGGGGATTTTCCCAGGCTCAGCCAGGCCTTCAAATGCTAATGAAGGTGGTCAGTTGAAACATTCACACCTAGCTCCAGCAGGGAAGAGCTCCTTGCCTCACCCCAGCCATTCCACAGATATACAAACCCATTGTCCTAATTCCAACAGACCTCACTACCTCTGAGGATGCTTGCCATAGATGCAGGCAAAACGTCAGGAGAAATGCCTCTAGAACATGGCCCTATAACCCGAAAAAAACCACAAGAACCTTGTTATTATTATTATTATTATTATTATTATTATTATTATTATTATATATCTGTGGAATGGTTGGGGTGGGGCAAGGAGCTCTTCCCTGCTGGAGCTAGGTGTGAATGTTTCAGCTGACCACCTTCATTAGCATTTGAAGGCCTGCCTGAGCCTGGGAAAATATTAAAAAACTTTAAAAGTACCAGTATTAAAAAACTTTAAAATTACAACAGCAAAACAGCAGAGAGGAAACAACCAGGCACATCTTAGCACCTCTCAACAGGGGATTTTCCCAGGCTCAGGCAGGCCTTCAAATGCTAATGAAGGTGATCAGTTGAAACATTCACACCTAGCTCCAACAGGGAAGAGCTCCTTGCCCCACCCCAGCCATTCCACAGATATATAAACCCATTGTCCTAATTCCACGGACCTCACTACCTCTGAGGATGCTTGGCATAGATGCAGGCGAAACGTCAGGAGAAATGCCTCTAGAACATGGCCCTATAGCCCGAAAAAACCCACAAGAACCTTGTTATTATTATTATTATTATTATTATTATTATTATTATTACAGTAGCACTTTATTAAGGCCTATATAAATATAACAAAGTAATGGCTGACCTTTGGATCTACTGTTTCATAAGACTAGCAGTTGAAGGGAGCAAAGGCAAAACAAGGAAGGAAGAAATGGAAGACGGAAATTCCCATTGTGAAATCTGTAAGAGCTTGCAAGTGTCCTTTGTAACAAATTACAGGCTGGGTATTTTTCCATCCTGCCTTTCTTCCTTTAACATTTTGCTATCTGTTTAAGGCGATACATTTCTGAGATTCATATCGAATGGATCCCACTCTTATTCTTGTCCTCGAATTCTCTCTAAGAAGAGTTTGTAGCCATATATACCTGGGCTTTTCAGGTGAGGATCATACAGTTGTAATGCTGTGTCTGAATGTCATATTGTGACAGCGTCTGAATGCACTGTGACCCATATTGTGACAGTTGATATTTGCCTTATCTTACAAATGATACACACACACATATTAAAATATATATGATTTGTAAGATAATGACATACACTGTCAAAGTGTTTCTCATTTCACATGATGTTTGAGTCACACACCTACACACTACAGCGGGCAGGCAACACAAAGTTGGGAAAGTCCTGATCTACACTGTAAAATTACGTAATGCAGTTTGACACCACTGAAATCGCAATGGAATCAAGGGAGGTATAGTTTTAGATGGTCTTTAGCCTTCTCTGCCAAAGAGTGCAGATTACCACTCCAACCATGCCACAGCATGAAGCCAAGGCAGATCAAGTAGTGCCAAACTGCATTAATTTGACAGTGTGGACCCTTCTTCACTGGCTCCTTCCGAAGTCGGCAGAGGACTGGATTGGGAATGATTAGAGAGATGGGCCAAAACGAACAAAATGAAGTTCAGCTGGGACAAATGCAAGATACTCCACTTTGGGAGAAAAAATGAAATGCAAAGAGACAGAATGGGGAACGCATGTCTTGAGAGCAGTACATGTGAAAAGATCTTGGAGTCCTTGTGGACAACAAGTTAAACATGAGTCAACGATGTGATGTGGCGGCAAAAAAGCCAAAGGGATTTTGGCCTGCATCAATAGGAGCATAGTGTCTAGAACCAGGGAAACATGCTACCCCTCTATTCCGCCTTGGTTAGACCACACCTGAAATACTGTGTCCAATACTGGGCACCACAATTGAAGAGAGATAGTGACAAACTGGAATGTGTCCAGAGGAGGGCGACTAAAATGATCAAAGGGTCTGGAGAACAAGCCCTATGAGGAGCGGCTTAAAAAGCTGGGCATGTTTAGCCTGAAGAAGAGAAGGCTGAGAGGAGACATGAGGGCCATGTATAAATATGTGAGAGGAAGCTACAGGGAGGAGGGAGCAAGCTTGTTTTCTGCTGCCCTGGAGACTAGGGCGCGGAACAATGGCTTCAAACTACAAGAGAGGAGATTCCATCTGAACATGAGGAAGAACTTCCTGTCTGTGAGAGCCGTTCAGCAGTGCAACTCTCTGTGTGGTGGAGGCTCCTTCTTTGGAAGCTTTTCAACAGAGGCTGGATGGCCATCTGTCAGGGGTGCTTTGAATGCAATATTCCTGCTTCTTGGCAGGGAGTTGGACTAGATGGCCCATGAGGTCTCTTCCAACTCCATGATTCTATGATTGTACTAGCCGTCCCCTGCCACACGTTGCTGTGGCCAACATGGGGGTTCTGTGTGGGAGGTTTGGCCCAGTTCTATCGTTGGTGGGGTTCAGAATGCTCTGTGATTGTAGGTGAACTATAAATCCCTGCAACTACAGCTCCCAAAAGTCAAGATTCTATTTCCTCCAAACTCCGCCAGTGTTCAGATTTGGGCATATTGAGTATTTGTGTAGAGTTTGATCCAGATCCATCGTTGTTTGTGTCCACAGTGATCTCTGGATGTAGATGAACTACAACTCCAAAACCAAAGGACACTGCCCACCAAACCCTTCCAGTATTTTTGTTGGTCATGGGAGAACTGTGTGCCAAGTTTGGTTCAGTTCCATCATTGGTAGGGTTCAGAATGCACTTTGTAGGTGAACTATAAATCCCAGCAACTACAATTCCCAATTATTATTTTTTTGAGTGAAGGACATACATTGGGTTGTTAGGTGTCTTGTGTCCAAATTTGGTGTCAATTCCCCCATTGGTTTTTGAGTTCTGTGAATCCCACAAACGAATATTACATTTTTATTTATATAGATGATGGAGAACCCGAAGTTAGGGCAGTGCTGCTTTCTGTGGCGCCAAGCGCACCCTCTTTACCCCTGGCCGTGTGTGGGCGGAGCCTCTGGTGTGACTCCACCCACGGCCACCAATGAGCTCGCAGCAGCGCACTCACGCCCCTCACGCCAGCCAATCGCTGCGCGTTCTAGGGGCGGAGCTGGACTGCTGGTCCTGAAGGCTCCTCCCATTTGCCCAGTGTGTTGTGGAGTGATTCCTGTTTCCTGATTCCAGTGTGTTGTGGAGTGAGTCCTTCTGTCACTTCCAGGCCGGATCCTGACAGCCAAGGCTGGGGAAAGGCTCCAAGGCATCTTAGGGGCTTTGTAGCCCCATTGAGACTCCATCCTTTGGACTTTTGGAACAGGTAGGTCCATACCCTGCTCTTCTGTTGTGTTAGAAGGGGGTTAAAGAAATGGTAGCCATGTATAAAGGTTGGAAAGGATGGCACAAGGAAGAGGGAGCAGGACGGTTTTGTTCACTTCTGCCCTGGAGACTGGGACTCAAAGGAGCTATGGGTTCAAGTGTCAATGAAGGAGATTCCATTGAACATTGGGAAGAAGAGAGCTGTTCAGCAGTGGAACTCCCTGCCTTTGAGTGGCTAAGGAAGAGGAGGCTTATAGAATCATAGAATCAAAGAGTTGGAAGAGACCTCATGGGCCATCCAGTCCAACCCCCTGCCAAGAAGCAGGGATATTGCATTCAAATCACCCCTAACAGATGGCCATCCAGCCTCTGTTTAAAAGCTTCCAAAGAAGGAGCCTCCACCACACTCCGGGGCAGAGAGTTCCACTGCTGAACGGCTCTCATAGTCAGGAAGTTCTTCCTCGTGTTCAGATGGAATCTCCTCTCTTGTAGTTTGAAGCCATTGTTCCGCGTCCTAGTCTCCAAGGAAGCAGAAAACAAGCTTGCTCCCTCCTCCCTGTGGCTTCCTCTCACATATTTATACATGGCTATCCTATCTCCTCTCAGCCTTCTCTTCTTCAGGCTAAACATGCCCAGCTCCTTAAGCCGCTCCTCATAGGGTTTGTTCTCCAGACCCTTGATCATTTTAGTTGCCCTCCTCTGGACACATTCCAGCTTGTCAATATCTTTCTTCAATTGTGGTGCCCAGAATTGGACACAATATTCCAGGTGTGGTCTAACCAAAGCGGAATAGAGCATGGGTAGCATGACTTCCCTAGATCTAGACCAGGCATCCTCAAACTGCGGCCCTCCAGCTGTTTGGGCCTCCAACTCCCAGAATTCCGGGCCAATGAACAAACTGGCAAGGGCTTCTGGGAGTTGGAGGCCAAAACAGCTGGAGGGCCGCAGTTTGAGGATGCCTGATCTAGACACTATGCTCCTATTGATGCAGGCCAAAATCCCATTGGCTTTTTTGCCGCTTTTAAGCAGAGGCTAAATGGCCATCTGTCGGAAGGGTTGTTTTTTTCCTTTTCCTGCATGGCAGAATGGGGATTGACAAACTTAGGCTTAAGCGGCAGAGGCGGAAAAGGAAAAGGTCTGAGGCTGTTAGGAATGGTGGGAGTTGAAGTCCAAAACACTTGGAGAGCCAAATTTGCCCATATCTGGATTGGACAATTTAATCCCCTGCAGACTGGCCACTTCCTGATATTACATCAAAGGCACCAGCACCGTGTGTTACACAATTTTCAAGAAAGCGGCGTGTTGGCATATCTCAAGATATTGATTATATATAGCACGAGGTGTGCATCTGGTACATTCATGCTCTTAAGAGTAGAACAGCCTGGCTTGGCAGTAGTTGCTCACTGCTGACAAAAAAACCTAAGCAACATGATAATTTCCAACATGATAAGTACAGGCAGTCCCCGATTTACAAACATATGACTCATAGTTAAGAATGGGGGTGAGACTAGAGGAAGTGAGAGGAATCTATCGTGATTGTGTCTATTGAACTATGCTGCTTAAACTTAACATCAGTTCTTTATTGCCATTAGGGGTAGACTCAAGACAGAAGAGTGGGATTTCGTTTGAAAAGGGTAGAAAAAAGATGATCCATAGGTCCGACAGTGAGCCCAAACAAAGACACTCAAACTAAATTAAGTTTGCAAGATGTGAGCAGAGTGTTGATAACTGGAGCTCCTCAAGCCACTATAGGTTGGAGTTGTTTGATAGCAAACAACAACCACAACAACCTTGACTGTGCTGGCATTTGATTATAGTGCCTCTGAAAACATGTGACTTGTTTTTAAATAATAATAATAATAATAATAATAATAGTTATAGTAGTAGTAGTAGTAATAATAATACACTTTATTTATATTCTGCCCTTCTCCCCTAGGGGACTCCGAGCAGATTACAGCATTTACATACATTCATAGAATCATAGAATCAAAGAGTTAGAAGAGACCTCATGGGCCATCCAGTCCAACCCCCTGCCAAGAAGCATTCAAATATTGCATTCAAATCACCCCTGACAGATGGCCATCCAGCCTCTGTTTAAAAGCTTCCAAAGAAGGGGCCTCCACCACACTCTGGGGCAGAAAGTTCCACTGCTGAACGGCTCTCACAGTCAGGAAGTTCTTCCTCATGTTCAGATGGAATCTCCTTTCTTGTAGTTTGAAGCCATTGTTTCGTGTCCTAGTCTCCAAGGAAGCAGAAAACAAGCTTGCTCCCTCCTCCCTGTGGCTTCCTCTCACGTATTTATACATGGCTATCATATCTCCTCTCAGCCTTCTCTTCTTCAGGCTAAACATGCCCAGCTCCTTAAGTCGCTCCTCATAGGGCTTGTTCTCCAGACCCTTGATCATTTTAGTCGCCCTCCTCTGGACACATTCCAACTTGTCAATATCTCTCTTCAATTGTGGTGCCAGGAACTGGACACAATATTCCAGGCGTGGTCTAACCAAAGCGGAATAGAGGGGTAGCATTACTTCCCTAGATCTAGACACTATGCTCCTGTTGATGCAGGCCAAAATCCCATTGACTTTTTTTGCCGCTTTTAAGCAGAGGCTAAATGGCCATCTGTCGGAAGGGTTGTTTTTTTTTGCTTTTCCTGCATGGCAGAATGGGGATGGACAAACTTAGGCTTAAGCGGCAGTGGTGGAAAAGGAAAGGGGCTGAGGCTGTTAGGAATGGTGGGAGTTGAAGTCCAAAACACCTGGAGAGCCAAATTTGCCCATACCTGGGTTATAACATGTTGGACAATTTAATCCCCTGCAGACTGGCCACTTCCTGATATTACATCAAAGGCACCAGCACCGTGCGTTACACAACTTTCAAGAAAGCGGTGTGTTGGCATATCTCAAGATATTGATTATATACAGCATGAGGTGTGCATCTGAAACATTCGTGCTCTTAAGATTAGAACAGCCTGGCTTGGCAGTACCCATTTATCTATTCACATCTGCATTGAACTGCTTGGTTGGCAGGAACTGGAGCTAACAGATGGGAGCTCACACCATCTTGCGGATTCGAACTGCCAACCTTCAGGTCGGCAGTTCAGCAGCACAAGGGTTTAACCCATTGTGCCACTGCGATTGACAGAACTGGATTCTGTCATCAGGGTATCCAAGTGCTGCCATTTACTTGTTACTAGCTCACAGACTTTATTATAATTATTTGAGAATGAATGATCAGGACTATGGGTTGGATCCTAATAGAAATTCCATCAGAGTGGCTCCATTGGTGAATCAGCCTGTAAGTCCCATTAATTCTGTGGGTCTCCTCTAACTAGAACTATCGGTAGAATTGCTGGCTCCTGTATATTCTAAATATAATTAAATCAAACAAGACTTTCTTTTTCCTTCCCAGTAGCATTTTGATACAGATCGATGTTTTACATCAGTGGTGTTCTGTGAGGAATGTTGTTTTCTGCTTCCTTGGAGACTAGGACGCGGAACAATGGCTTCAAACTACAAGAGAGGAGATTCCATCTGAACATTAGGAAGAACTTCCTGACTGTGAGAGCCGTTCAGCAGTGGAACTCTCTGCCCCGGAGTGTGGTGGAGGCTCCTTCTTTGGAAGCTTTTAAGCAGAGGCTGGATGGCCATTTGTCAGGGGTGATTTGAATGCAATATTCCTGCTTCTTGGCAGGGGGTTGGACTGGATGGCCCATGAGGTCTCTTCTAACTCTTTGATTCTATGATTCTATAAATGCCTGTAGGATTTTTACACGTTTTCTCATTTAGCAATTTAACAAACACTTTTTTTTTTTGGCTTTCAGAACTGACCTCCTTCAAAGCACAGTTCTTCTGACAATGTCAAGTATTGTTTCCTCCTGGATTATCACCTCGACCAGAAGCACGCTCTCCACTTTGCATGGAAAAGGACTTTTGTACTCCAGGTGCATTTCAGGTCAGTGTACAGGACCGCGGAGGAGTTTGTTTACCAACCCTCCCTTTTCTTCTTTCCTGGCAAGTGGCAAACGCAGCAAGAACAAGGTTGTCACTGTGAGAAAAGCTTTCCGACACACCTCGACGGAAGAAGAAGACTTCTCTTTCCACCTGACGCCGTCCCAGATCAATGACATTTTAAGGGCAAACGAGCTGTCCCATGCCGTCCCTGAATTTGATGGGAAGAATCCAAGCTCGGTCCTGCAATTTGAGAGCAACCACTTGGCTGCCAACAGCCCACCAGAAGACCGCCGAAGTGCAGCTACCTGCTTACAGACCAGAGGAATGATGTTTGGGGTTTTCGATGGCCATGCAGGTTATGCCTGTGCTCAGGCAGTTAGCGAACGACTGTTTTCCTATATTGCTGTTTCCCTTCTGTCTCAAAAGAAGCTAGAGGAAATGGAGTTGGCCATGGAGTCTATGAAACCCATCCTGCCTATTCTGCAGTGGCACAAACATCCAAACGACAGCTTCTTTCAAGAGGTCGCCTCACTGTACTTAGAACGACTCAGAATATATTGGCAAACCTTACTCAACATGGACCTGGAGCCAGGCCTTACAATAGAAGAAGCCTTGATCCACGCCTTTAAAAGGCTGGATTCAGATATTTCCTTGGAGGCTCAGGCTCCCTCAGAAAACGAATTGATCAAAAACATTGCTCTCCAGGTGGCTTTTTCAGGTGCAACAGCCTGTTTGGCTCACATGGATAGTGTTCATTTGCACATTGCCAATACTGGTGACAGCAGAGCGGTCCTAGGAGTTCAAAACAAAGATGGGACGTGGTCTGCTCTTCCTCTGACGCGAGATCACAACTGCTTCAACAAACTGGAAATGTTAAGGTTGAAAAGGGAGCACCCGCCATCTGAAGATGGCACAGTGATCGTGAACAACAGGTTACTGGGAGTCCTCTTGCCTTCAAGGGCGTTTGGAGATGTCCAGTTCAAGTGGAGCCAAGATCTGCATCAGAGTGTGTTAGGAAACGGTTGCGACATGGAGGCTCTGAACATTTATGACTATGTGCTTCCCAATTGTCACACACCTCCCTATTTAACTGCAGAGCCAGAAATCACTTACCACAAACTCAGAAGGCAGGATAAATTTTTAGTCATTGCATCAGATGGCCTGTGGGACATGTTGAGTAATGAAGAAGTGGTCAAGCTGGTTGGAGACCATCTAGTTCATGGGGATGTCCAGAAAAGACAGGCGGCTTTCAAAAAACCAGCCAATCTGGGTTACATGCAAAACCTGCTCCTTCAGAGGAAAGCCCGGCATGTCCACTCCCCTGACCAGAACGTGGCCACCCATCTCATCTGCCACGCAATTGGCAATAATGAGTATGGGGAGATTGATCCGGAAAGGCTCATGGCAATGTTGAGTCTTCCAGATGACCTGGCGCGCATGTACAGGGATGACATCACAGTCACTGTGGTATATTTTAAGTCTGATGTAATTGATGCTTTCTACAGAGAGAATGATTAAGGTAGCAACAACAACAATGATGTATTGTCGAAGGTTTTCATGGCTGGAATCACTAGAGTTGTTGTGGGTTTGTATGGTCATGTTCCAGAAGCATTCTCTCTTGATGTTTTGCCTGCATCTATGGCAGGCATCCTCAAAGGTTGTGAGGTTTGTTGGAAACTAGGAAAATGAGCTTTATATATCTGTGGAATATCCAGGGTGGGAGAAAGAACTCTTTATCTATTTGATGTAGGTGTGAATGTTTCACTTGGCCACCTTGATTATCATTTAATGGCCCAGTAGTTTCAAGGTTTGGCTTCTTACTACCTGGGGGAATCTTTTGTTGGGAGGTGATTAGCTGGCCCTGATTGTTTTTTGTCTGGATTTCCTCTGTTTTTGAGTATTGTTCTTTATTTACTGTTTCGATTTTAGAGTTTTGTAATACTGGTAGCCAGACTTCATTGTATCTTATTTTCTTTTTTGAAATTCTGTTGAACTAATCAGAGCCAGCTAATCACCTCAAAGTATCCAACAAAGGTTGGCACACAAAACTCCTGTGACCAATAGAAAATACTGGAAGGATTTGATGGGCACTGACCTTGAATTTTGGAATTGTAGTTCACCTATATCCAGAGAGCATTCTGAACCCCACCAATGATAGAATTGGGCCAAACTTCCCACACAGAACCCCCATGACCAACAGAAAATACTGTGTTTTCTGATGGTCTTTGGTGACCCCTCTGACACCCTTTTGTGACCCCCCACTGGTCCCGACGCCCAGGTTGATGATGATGATGATGATTATTATTATTATTACTATTATTTATACCCCGCCACCATCTCCCCAAGGGGGCTCGGGGTGGGTTACATGAGGCCAAGCCCAACAATCACAACAAAGCAAATATACAACATAAAAGAATACATCAAGAAAAAAATAATGAAAATAATAAAAAAGAACAAAAATAGGCACACAATCTATCTATATATATATATAAATGCTCTGTGCATAATGAGTACCTTAAAAACAAAAGAACCAATGAACGAAATCACACCAAATTTGGCAACAAAACGTCTCACAACACAAGGAGTGACCATCACTCAAAAAATATGATTTTGTCATTTGGGAGTTGTAGTTGTTGGGATTTATAGTTCACCTACAATCAAAGAGCATTCTGAACTCCATCAACAATGGAATTCTACCAAACTTGGCACACAGGACTCCCATGACCAACAGAAAAGACTGGAAGGGTTTGGTGGGCATTGACATTGAGTTTGGGAGTTGTAGTTCACCTATTTCCAGAGGAGTGCTGTGGATTCATGCAATGATGGAGCTGGATCAAACTTGGCACGAATACTCAGTATGCCCAAATGTGAACACTGGTAGAGTCTGGGGAAAATAGACCTTGACATTTGGGAGTTGTAGTCACTGGGATTCACAGTTCACCTACAATCAAAGAGCATTCTGAACCCACGAACAACAGAATTGGGGCAAACTTCCTACACAGAACCCCCATACCAACAGAAAATACTGAAGGCCATCCAGTCCAACTCCCTTCATCAGGGCAAGAAAACGTAATCACAGTCCTCCTGACAAAGAGCCATCCAGCCAGAGATATAGATAGATAGATAGATAGATAGATAGATAGATAGATAGATAGATAGATAGATAAGATTCACACACAGAGAGATATAATATAATATCATAGCTTTGAAAGGGACCCTTAAAGAATGACAATGGTATGTTGCATGTTCCAGGGTTGGCAAACCAGACACTCTCCACATCAACACTGACAAAGAAACAGCAAGAAATACTGTTTACCCACAATCATCAAGACATTACATATATTCGAAACCAACACTTTCTCATTACTTTATTTCCCAGATCAACAGACTGGGCCACAGCAACGCGTGGCAGGGGACATCTAGTACGATATAAAACCACAATAATCAATCACGAGGGCCGGTTGCAAAAATTAAAATGTTGAAAAACTCTAGGTGAGATAAATAATGTATTGTATCTAGAAAGAGGTTCAGGTGGGATGAAACAATGGAGTTTAATTGCACTAGAGGGTGAGATAAAGTGCGATAAATTGAGAAACACTGGTTTAAGAAGAAATGTTCCTAATTATTTAAACGGCTAAACACAAGCGTGATACCTTATTGCTATGTCATCATTATAGTGGTTCTCAACCTGTGGGTCCTCCAGTGTTTTGGCCTTCAGCTCCCAGAAATCCTAACAGCTGGTAAACTGTCATAGGTGATCACTCGCAGCCAAGAGTGATCATGCTGTTGGGTCCATTAGTGATCATAGAGACCTATTCTGGATGGGCCTATTGCTGTGTCAGTGAGTGGCAAACGTGTTTATGTGAATTGATATGGCTTATTATTTATTATTTATTTCTCGCACTTCTACCCCACCCTTCTCAACCCCCGAGGGGGGACTCAGGGCAGCTTACAAAAGGCACAATTCGATGCCAGCACAACAATAAGGTAAAAATAAAACATATATAAACAGTAATTAAGACAATTAAAACAATCCATTATACATCATACATCAAAATCCATAAAACCAATCTAATGCTCAACATTTGCCAGGTCAGAGTCAGTGAATTCAATTCCACACATCAGTTCTGGTCGTCGCTTGTCCTTTGTCTGTCTGGCAGATTGCCCAAAGGCCTGGTCCCAAATCCATGTCTTTAATTTCCTTCTAAAAGAGAGGAGGGATGTTGATGACCTAATTTCCCCGGGGAGTGAATTCCACAGGTGAGGGGCCACCACCGAGAAGGCCCTGCTCCTTGTCCCCACCAACCTCACTTGTGATAGAGGTGGGGCCGAGAGCAGGGCCTCCCCAGAAGATCGTCAACTCTGAGGCGGGACGTAGAAGGAGATACGTTCGGACAGATACGCTGGGCCGGAACCGTATAGGGTTTTGTAGGTCAAAACCAGCACTTTGACCTACAAAGAACACAGAACAAAATTACACAGAACAAAATTGTTAGAACTAATTGCAGTTTGACGAGCACTTTTTATTTGGCGAACTAAGTTCCAAAATAGTGATGGCGGCAAAAAACTATGTCATGCTTTCTCCGAATGCACTTCCACAACAAATATTTCAAGGGCACGGACGTTTCTTAATCCCTGTCCAGGCACAGGTAAAAGGTAGTCCCCTGACATTAAGTCCAGTCATGTCTGACTCTGGGGTGTGGTGCTCATCTCCATTTCTAAGCCGAAGAGCCAGCGTTGTCCGTAGACACCTCCAAGGTCATGTGGCCGGCATGACTGCATGGAGCGCTGTTGTCCAGGCACAACTCATGATGAAATAATTTGAGGCTACTTGAAAGAGACTCGAAGTACCAAATTTCAGTGAAAACTTACAGGAAGGGATTATTACTTCTTGCCACAGGGCAATTGTTTAATTTCATGTAACTTTGGCTCCCTTCCTCTACTTTGCCCTGTTTACAACCTCAGAATTAACTTCTTATTTTGGCACTTGGACTAATTGCTGTTTATGCACTTGGACTAATTGCTGCTTGAACACAATCATAAATAGGGAACAAGGTCTCTTGCCTCTGCGGTTGTGCTAATAATTGTATTCCACGCCTTAGAACTTCTAAAGCTTAGCAAACTGGTGCCTTTCAGAAATAACAACTATTTGTTGTCGAAGGCTTTCATGGCTGGAATCAATGGGTTGCTGTGAGTTTTCCAGACCTGTATGGCCATGCTCCAGAAGCATTCTCTCCTGACGTTTTGCCCACATCTATGGCAAGCATCCTCAGAAGTTGAGGTGTCTGTTGGAAACTAAGTAAGTGAGATTTATATATGTGTGAGATGTCCAGGGTGGGGGAAATAACTCTTACCTGCTTGAGGCATGTGTGAATGTTGCAATTTGCCACCTTGATTCCCATTTAATGGTTGCTGCCTGGGGGAATCATAGAATCATAGAATCAAAGAGTTGGAAGAGACCCCATGGGCCATCCAGTCCAACCCCCTGCCAAGAAGCAGGAATATTGCATTCAAATCACCCCTGACAGATGGCCATCCAGCCTCTGTTTAAAAGCCTCCAAAGAAGGAGCCTCCACCACACTCCGGGGCAGAGAGTTCCACTGCTGAATGGCTCTCACAGTCAGGAAGTTCTTCCTCATGTTCAGATGGAATCTCCTCTCTTGTAGTTTGAAGCTATTGTTCCGCGTCCTAGTCTCCAAGGAAGCAGAAAACAAGCTTGCTCCCTCCTCCCTGTGGCTTCCTCTCAAATATTTATACATGGCTATCATATCTCCTCTCAGCCTTCTCTTCTTCAAGCTAAACATGCCCAGCTCCTTAAGCCGCTCCTCATAGGGCTTGTTCTCCAGACCCTTGATCATTTTAGTCGCCCTCCTCTGGACACATTCCAGCTTGTCAATATCTCTCTTGAATTGTGGTGCCCAGAATTGGACACAATATTCCAGGTGTGGTCTAACCAAAGCGGAATAGAGCATGGGTAGCATGACTTCCCTGGATCTAGACACTATGCTCCTATTGATGCAGGCCAAAATCCCATTGGCTTTTTTTGCCGCCACATGATATTGTTGGCTCATATTTAACTTGTTGTCCATGAGGACTCCAAGATCCTTTTCACGCGTACTGCTCTCGAGCCAGGCATTGTCCCCCATTCTGTATCTTTGCATTTCATTTTTCCTGCCTAAGTGGAGTATCTTGCATTTGTCAATGTTGAACTTCATTTTGTTAGTTTTGGCCCATCTCTCTAATCTGTCAAGATCGTTTTGAATCCTGCTCCTGTCCTCTGAATCCTATGTTGGGAGGTGTTAGCTGGCCCTAAATAAATACATAAATAATAAGTAAATAAAAAGCAAGACTCAAAAAGCAGGGGAATTGCAGACAATCAGGAACCAGGGGCCGGAAAACTCACAGCAATCTATAATAATTTTTCCTAGCTGTGTCACACTCTTAGGATACAGTGGGCAGAATATTCCTACTTCACAGAAAACATTAATCCTAATACATTTTTAGCATGTGTACACATGCGGTTCCGTATTTGTAACGTTTGTGCTTTGGGGGGAAATATTCCCAACTATGTATTTTGGTCTTGCTGGAAACATACAAGTATGCTTTCAATTTCCCCAGGAAAATACACATCATGTTTTCTCCAAATGCACTTCCACAAGGGCAGGGATGTTTCTTAAGCCCTGTCCAGGCGCAGGTAACACTTTCCAACAAAGGATTCCCCAGGCAGTGACCAGCCAGGCCTTGAAACTGCAAGACTTTAAATGCTAATCAAGGTGTCAAATTGCAATATTCACACGTACCTCAAGCAGACAAGAGTTCTTTCTCCCACCCTAGACAGATATATAAACCTCACTTAATTAGTTTCCAATAGACCCCTCAACCTCTGAGGATGCCTGCCATAGATGTGGGTGAAAGGTCAGGAGAGAATGCTTCTGGAACATGGCCATACAGTTCAGACAACTCACAGCAACCCATAACAACTTTTCTTAGCTGTCTCACATTCTTAAAATACAGTGGGCAAAATATTTCTACTTTAAAGAAAATATTAATCCACATTTTTAGCATGTGTGCACTTGTGGCTCCGTAGCGGTACAGTTTGTGCTTTGGGGGAAAATATTCCCAACTATGTATTCTGGTCTTGCTGGGAACATACAAGTATGCTTTCAATTTCCCCAGGAAAGTACAAATGATATATTATTTATCTATTTTGACATGGATGGTTGAAATTTTGTTTCTGGGTAAATGGGGGAAAGGCCTTGCAGATAGTATTCATTGTTTATTATGAGTCAATCTTGTTGAGGATTATTCCTTAAATATTGCCATTTGAGAATATTATGTTGTTTGACTCCTGATTTGTGGAACACATATTTCAATGGAGTTTCATTTCGATTTCTTGAATAAAAGTGAAATTCTTACATCTCTGTTGTTTTCTAAAGTGCACATGTCGGAATCACAGACGCCTTAAAGGGCCAGACTCAAAGTTAGTTTCCAAACAAAGTTTATTGCAGCAAAGAAAAGCAACACAGAGACACTTAAACGCAGTGCCTCTGGACAAGACTCAAAAGTTAACCAGACCTGGTTCAAAAAGTAAACCGGAATATAATCCAGATTATCCAGATAAAAGAACCGAATCAAATGCAGTGCTTCCAAGTCAAACAAGAAGACACAGCAAGCAACAGCCTTCTCTTCTTCAGGCTAAACATGCCCAGTTCCCTAAGCCGCTCCTCGGAGAACAAGCCCTATGAGGAGCGGCTTAGGGAACTGGGCATGTTTAGCCTGAAGAAGAGAAGGCTGAGAGGAGATATGATAGCCATGTATAAATATGTGAGAGGAAGCCACAGGGAGGAGGGAGCAAGCTTGTTTTCTGCTTCCCTGGAGACTAAGACGTGAAACAATGGCTTCAAACTACAAGAGAAGAGATTCCATCTGAACACGAGGAAGAACTTCCTGACTGTGAGAGCCGTTCAGCAGTGGAACTCTCTACCCCGGAGTGTGGTGGAGGCTCCTTCTTTGGAAGCTTTTAAACAGAGGCTGAATGGCCATCTGTCAGGGGTGATTTGAATGCAATATTCCTGCTTCTTGGAAGGGGGTTGGACTGGATGGCCCATGAGGTCTCTTCCAACTCTTTGATTCTATGATTATATGATTCTATGATTTTGCAGGCTGCAGCCAGGACAGAAACAATGTTCAACCTTGGGGAGGCAATTGCAGACACCAGCCACAGGATGTCACTATTAAACCTGACATGAAAAGGAATCCCACCAGTTTAGGATCATGAACCAGCAAGGTTTACTGTATCACTATGTCACATTTCACTTGGTTCAATTCCATTGTTGTTGAAGTTCAGAAAGCCCTTTGATTGTAGGTTAACTACAAATCCCAGCAACTGCAACTCCCAAATGACACCCCCTTTGCCAACCAGTATTCAAATTTGAGCGTAGCAGGTATTTGTGTCAAATTTGTTCAAGTGAATGAAGATACATCCTGCTTTCAGTTCAAATCTCTTCCAGGGAAAGACACACACACACAAGCTGCATATCAGATATTTACATTACGATTCATAACAGTAGCAAAATTACAGTTATGAGGTAGTAACAAAAATAATTTTATGGTTGGGGGTCACCACAACATGAGGAACTGTATTAAGGGGTCACGCCATTAGGAAGGTTGAGAAACACTGCTCCAAGCTTTCCTGTCTTCTCATTATGTGGCCAAAGTACTTCATCTTCGCCTCCTTCCATCCAGTGAGGCTTTATTTCCTGGAATATGGACTGGTTTGATCTTGTGGTCCAAGGCACTCTCAGAATTTTTCTCCAGCACCACAGTTCAAAAGCACCTATCTTCCTTCGTTCAGCCTTCCTTCCTTGGTTAGCATGTTGTTGTTGTTCATTCGTTCAGTCATCTCCGACTCTTCGTGACCTCATGGACCAGCCCACGCCAGAGCTCCCTGCCAGCCGTCACCACCCCCAGTTCCTTCAAGGTCAGTCCAGTCACTTCAAGGATGCCATCCACCCACAAGGATGCCACCTTCCACTTTCCCCATCATAATTGTCTTCTCTAGGCTTTCCTGTCTCCCATTGATGTGGCCAAAGTACCTCAACTTTGTCTCTAGTATCCTTCCCTCCAATGAGCAGTCGGGCTTTATTTCCTGGAGGATGGACTGGTTGGATCTTCTCACAGTCCAAGGCACTCTCAGCACTTTCCTCCAACACCACAGCTCAAAAGCATCTATCTTCCTTCGCTCAGCCTTCCCTAAGGTCCAGCTCTGACATCCGTAGGTGACTACAGGGAATACCATGGCTTTGACTAGGCGGATCTTTGTTGCCAGTGTGATGTCTCTACTCTTTACTATTTTATCGAGATTGGACATTGGTCTCCTCCCAAGAGGTAAGCATCTTCTGATTTCCTGGCCACAGTCTGCATCTGCAGTAATCTTTGCACCTAGAAATACAAAGTCAGTCACAGCCTCCACATTTTCTCCCTCTATTTCCCAGTTGTCAATCATTCTCGTTGCCATGATCTTGGTTTTTTTTTATGTTTAGCTGCAACCCAGCTTTTTCGCTTTCTTCTTTCACCTTGATTAGAAGGCTCCTCAGCTCCTCCTCGCTTTTGGCCATCAGAGTGGTGTCATCTGCATATCTGAGGTTGTTAATGTTTCTTCCAGCAATTTTCACCCCAGCTTTGCATTCATCAAGCCCCGCACATCGCATGATGTGTTCTGCATACAAGTTAAAAAGGTTGGTTAGTATAGGGAAGGGTTAACACCCCTGTGGTGTTTGTTTTTTTGTCTGTGCCCCTGTTCGGAAGAATTCCCCTCACTTTCTGTCCCTGTCGGAATTGGATTTTGAACTATATATAACTTGGGGACTGCCCATATTCTGCAACAGGAGGATACAACATAAGACAAGCATCCAAAATGAAATGTTTCCCACACAGTAGGTTTAAAAATATTTTGTTTTATTTTGGTGCACAGATATTGTGCAGATTTTGTTTCACATTGTTGTGTCTGTATGTGTTGTTTTTTTAAAAAAAAAAACCCACACTAGATTGCATCTCTTTCCAGCTATTCCTGAACAGCAGCTGCTGCATGCAAAGTGGTGCCTGTTTTGAAAACAGTATGGTATGCAGTGTTTGCAAAGCTGCCCAGCTGCAATTGGGCTCCACTGCTCATGCTGCTGAATGGGAAGCCTGGACTTTTGCTCTGAAGTCCTGCCTGACAACCTCACTCACCAAGAACATCTGAGGTTATTTTCAGATCTTTTTTAGAATGGAGTTACATGATAAAGTGGTCCCTGCACTCCAGTTTTCACATGCAATCTCTTAGCATGTTCATTGGCAGCTCCTATTAAATACTCTGGAGGTCTCCATCCATCAAATCATCCTTTTTTCATCTTCCAGGGGTGGCACAGTGGGTTAAACCACTGAGCTGCTGAACTTGGTGACCAAAAGCTCAGCAGTTCAAATCCAGGAGGTGGAGTGTGTCCAGAGGAGGATGACAAGCTGGAATGTGTCCAGAGGAGGGCAACTAAAATGATCAAGGGTCTGGAGAACAAGCCCTATGAGGAGCGGCTTAAGGAGCTGGGCATGTTTAGCCTGAAGAAGAGAAGGCTGAGAGGAGATATGATAGCCATGTATAAATATGTAAGAGGAAGCCACAGGGAGGAGGGAGCAAGCTTGTTTTCTGCTTCCTTGGAGACTAGGACGTGGAACAATGGCTTCAAACTACAAGAGAGGAGATTCCATCTGAACACAAGGAAGAACTTCCTGACTGTGAGAGCCGTTCAGCAGTGGAACTCTCTGCCCCGGAGTGTGGTGGAGGCTCCTTCTTTGGAAGCTTTTAAACAGAGGCTGGATGGCCATCTGTCAGGGGTGATTTGAATGCAAAATTCCTGCTTCTTGGCAGGGGGTTGGACTGGATGGCCCATGAGGTCTCTTCCAACTCTTTGATTCTATGATTCTATGAGTGAGCTCCTGCTGTTAGGCCCAGCTTCTGCCAACCTAGCAGTTTGAACACATGCAATTGTGAGTAGATCAATAGGTACCGCTTCTGTGGGAAGGTAATGGCACTCCATGGAGTCATGCCAGCCACATGACCTTGGAGGTGTCTACAGACAAAGCTAGCTCTTTGGCCTAGAAATGGAGATGAGCACTGTGACGGCGTGTGTGGCGCTACCTATATGTAGAACTGTTAGTTGCAAGATTTAAACTGTCATATCATGCCTGTCAACCTTGTATATGTATAGTTAAATTTCATTGGTTATCATAGCTGTCAATTTATTGTTGTTGTGCACCAATTGGCTTGTTTTTCCAGTTCATTTGTTTAGGCTCCGCCCCTTCCAAGGGAGAAAAAGAAAGGTATCTCTCTCTCTCTCGCCTTTTTTACCTCACAAAAAAGGCTCATTAGATGGACGTGTGTAAAGCTTGGCCCAATGTCCCTGGTCAAGTCATTTCTTACCACCAATTCTTAGGGGTTTTTTTACCCCAAAGACTTATACTTTATGTTCAGACCCCCTGAACGACATTGGGAAGTCTCAGGCGCCTTCACACCATTTCCTTTGGCACCAGAGGAAGGCCTTGTCCCTCAAATATAGGCCATTGGGACTTGGGGTTGTGAGTGTTTCGGCCTCACAGCCATCGAGAAAGAGGGAACAGGAAAAGCTTCTCAGCTAATAACTCCTAGGACCCTGGTGTGATGGCGCAAGTGGCTCCACCTATGTATAGAACTGTTAGTTGCAAGATTTAAACTGTTGTATCATGCTTAACCCTGCCCCTTTTTACACTGCTTATGTATAGTTGTATGGATTGGTTGCTTGTAGCTGTCAATCAGTACTGTTCGGCTCCACCTCTTCCTGCAAGAGGAGAGAACTTCCTTTTTCTCTTCATTCTGCCTTCAGAGTTCGTACCAGATGGATGCGAGTAAGAGACCTGACTCTAAAGGACCCTGATTTAAGTTACCTCTTAGCACCAGTTCTGAGGTTTTTTACCCCTGGGACTCATGCTTTATGTCCAGATCATCCTGGGCAATTATTGAGGAGACCCAGGCGCCTTCAAGCCGGTTCTTTTGGCACCAAAGGAAGATCCTGAATCTTCAAAACATAGGCCATCTGAACTGGGGTTGTGGTTTGCTCCGGCATTCACAGCCATTCAGGAAAGAGGAAACTTGGTGAGGCTTCTCAGCTTCAAACCCCTTGGACCCAGGACTGATTGAGACTGTAATGTATGTTTTCCTTCACCCCTCTAAAGTTTTCCAGCTCATTGCTTTGAAGAAATGACTTTGTGATAAATAATACTTATTTTGAGCTATTTACAGCGTTTTGGGTTTTGGGGAGTTCCAGTTTCCTATAGAAGGGCAAGAAGCAATCCCCTGGGGGAAAGATGCCATGTCCATCCCTCCTTTATTGAGAATAATAGCCCTCAGGTGCGATGGCACACCTGGACTTTAGAGTTTGTAAAGTATTTTTCCCTGTTGAAACATCAAGTTTGTGCCTAAGAAAGAGAACTTATTGTCAACAATAAAAACCATTTCGAGTTACCTGTTGTGTTCTGGTTCTTGTGAGTTCCAGTTTCCCTAAAGGAGAGCAAGAAGCAGTCCCCTGGGGAATTGCTTCTTTCTCTAAGAGCTATAGCCCCCAGGCGCGACGGCGCAAGCACCACCCCCCAGAGTCGGAAACGACTAGACTTAATGTTAAGAGGAAACCTTACCTTTAAGGGGAGAAAATGGAAATAAAATCAGTTTCGAATGGATTTTCTTTTTGTGCACTTAAAAACTAACAATCATATTTGCTTCCTGCCTGTTTAACGATGAAAACACAAGTAGAAAAAGTATTGCAGGCAATATCACTAAGGCCCATCAACACTACACCATTATAACATTATGCTTCCACTTGACAGCATCCTTTGGAATCCTGGGCTTGGCAGTTTGCTGAGGCAAATACAGTTGGCCCTCCTTATCTACACATTCTGTATCCACAGATTCAACCACCCAAGGCTTGAAAATACGAGGGGTATTTTTTAAGTAAGATCGGTTTTGTTGTAGACACTAGTAATTCACGCGCATACCGCAACGAGCGTGTACGTCGTGTACCGGCATGCCTCAGGAACAACTGTGCTCAGTTTCCGCTCTGTAGCTAACCTGTACGGTTCTGTTCTGTGCTTTAAAAATGTTTAAGACTATCAACTCACCCTCCGCATGTGAGGTTCACTCAGTGATATGGTTTTTGCCAGCAAGGAACCTGCCTGCTGCAGAAATTCATTGACAGATTTGTGAAGTCTATGGTGATACTGTTATGAGTGAAAGCAAAGTGCGTAAGTGGGTACGACAATTCAAAGATGGCCGTGACAACGTCCATGATGGGGACCGCTCTGGTTCCCCTTCTTTGATTACAGACAATTTGGTGGCTTCAGCAGGCGGCAAGTTTTTATGAAGAGGGTATTTTAAAATTGGTTCAGAGGTATGATAAGTGTTTGAACAAACTTGGCAACTATGTCAAAAAATAGAGTAAAGTATGTACTTTCTGAAAATAAATTTACTTTTTTGAAATAAACTTTCGTTGTGTACTTATGTTATATATTATTATTATTATTATTATTATTATTATTATTATTATTACTTTATTTGTACCCTGCTAGCATCTCCCGCAGGACTCGATGCGGCTTACACAGGCCGAAGCCTCAAAACACAGTACAACAAAACACAGTATAACAAAACAATACCTAAAGCAAATTAAAAACAGTTAAGCAGAATAAACAACAGCAATAACAATACGTCAAGACACTATAAAACTGGGCCGGCCAGAGTAGTGGGTACAAGATTAAAAGTGCTGAAATGGCGGGAGAAATGTAGGATTATAGAGTAAGTGCAGTGTGCGGTGTGCAGTGATCCTAATTCTACTAAAGTGCTTCTAGGACTTGTATTGGAGTTCCTAATCTGAGAAGGCACATCAGAACAGCCAGGTTTTATGTTCCAACGGACCTTACTTAAAAAATACCCCTTGTATTTCAAATACTCAAAACATGTCCAAATGCAAAGCTTGATTTTGCTATTTTATATAATTCCTATGGCATTTATATAATATAATTTTAACACCCACTGATTTTGGTATCCACAAGGCGTCCTGGAACTAAGGTCACTTTACCCCCTCCCTAAAGTGTAAACTCCAAGATTCCGTAGGGCAGAACCATGTCACTTAAAGTGGAATTTGGCTTAGCACAGCAGGCTAAACAGCTGTGATGCAGAAAAATCCTGCTGATCGGAAGGTCAGCATTTCAAGCCCGAGTGGGGTGAGCACCCGCTGTTAGCCCCACCTCACCTGTCCACTTAGCTGGTCAAAAACAGAAATGCGAGTTGATAAAATCGGTACTGCTATTAGCGGGGAGGTAATAAAAGGCACAATTAAAAGGACATCAATTGGAGGAAAGCTTCTCAGCATGGAAGATGGAGCAACAGCACCCCCTGTGGACAGAGTTGAGCACAGCCTCCAAGATGCCGGAGATGGAAAAAGATGGGAAAGCCTATACCTCTGTTTATGTATTATCTGTCCTTGTTAATTGTATAATTAGCATTGTATGCTTTCATAGAATCATAGAATCATAGAATCAAAGAGTTGGAAGAGACCTCATGGGCCATCCAGTCCAACCCCCTGCCAAGAAGCAGGAATATTGCATTCAAATCACCCCTGACAAATGGCCATCCAGCCTCTGCTTAAAAGCTTCCAAAGAAGGAGCCTCCACCACACTCCGGGGCAGAGAGTTCCACTGCTGAACGGCTCTCACAGTCAGGAAGTTCTTCCTAATGTTCAGATGGAATCTCCTCTCTTGTAGTTTGAAGCCATTGTTCAGCGTCCTAGTCTCCAAGGAAGCAGAAAACAAGCTTGCTCCCTCCTCCCTGTGGCTTCCTCTCACATATGTATGTTCTGTAAGTTGCTATGAGTCCCCTTTGGGGTGAGAAGGGTGGGGTATAAATACTGTAAATAAGTTATAATGCTATAACTATAGTCTGAAACTGCTCTAAAATGAGTGTGCGCCTTTATTTGTTTGTTTTTTCCAAAATGAATTGCTTTGTACAACACTTTTAAAATTATGATACATATAATAACTCCTTCTTTCCATGCAGGTATCATAGTGTATTTATTTTATTCTCTCTCCCCCCCCCCCCCATTCCTCTTTTCCTCCTCAAACCATAAATTATTATGTTTATGTTTATGCTTTTTCTCTCCACAAGTTATTAAACTATCAATCACCATAAATGTAAATTGCCTTCCAAGTAATTATATATTTTACGTATCAGTCATAACTTTCATTAGTCCAGTCATGCTGTAAGAACTTTGAACTATTAAATGTTTTGATTTTAAATTATGGACATTTTTCAAACAGGAATCCATGAAGCCGTCGTCTCATCCCCAGGAAATGTGGGGATTTTCAGGTGATTTGAACACAGGCCCCTTCTACAATGCCATATAAAATCCAGATTTATCTGCTTTGAACTGGGTTATATGACAATGTAAACTCATATAATCCAGTTCAAAGAAGATTATATGGCAATGTAAACTCGTGTAATCCAGATCAAAGAAGTTCACGGTGGTCCACGCTCTCGTTACATCAAGGATAGACTACTGTAATGCACTCTATGTGGGGTTGCCTTTGAAGACTGCTTGGAAGCTTCAAATAGTCCAACGAGAGGCAGCCAGGCTAATAACTGGGGCGGCATACAGGAGCACACCACTCCCGTGTTACACCAGCTCCACTGGCTGCCAGTTTGTTTCTGGGTACAATTCAAAGTGCTGGCTTTGGCCTATAAAGCCCTAAATGGTCCCGGCCCAAATTACGTGTCCGAACGGACCTCCCCCTATGAACCACCGTGGAGATTAAGATCCTCTGGGGAGGCCTTGCTTTCTGTCCCACCATTGTCACAGGTGCGATTGGTGGGGACGAGAGACAGGGCCTTCTCAGTGATTGCTCCTCAGCTATGGAACTCCCTTCCCGGTGAGATCAGGTCGGCCCCCTCTCTCCTGTCCTTTAGAAGGATGGTAAAAACTTGGCTGTGGGACCAAGCTTTTGGGACAGGGCAATAAAGCGGAAATAGGAAAGATTGATTTGATGCGGATGACTAGGACGGTTTTAAATGCTGTATTTTAATATTTTGATAATTTTTTTTAATGTTTATGTATTGTATGTGAATCTGTGTCCCGGCATTGAATGTTTGCCGTGTATATGCTGTGCTCCGCCCTGAGTCCTCTTTGGGGTGAGAAGGACAGAATATAAATGTCTTAAATAAATAAATAAATAAATAAATAAATAAATGCTGGCCATAAGACCTTGGAGGTGTCTACGGACAATGCCGGCTCTTCAGCTTAGAAATGGAGATGAGCACCAACCCCCAGAGTCGGACGCGACTAGACTTAATGTCAGGAGAAAACTTTACCTTTACTTTTTCTCTCTTGGATCCAAAAGAGGTTTAAGTCCAGCATTGCCTTGATTAATGTAAGCAATAAATATTTATTTTCTTTTACATTTGGGTGGATAGTAATACCATTTATGAATAACTTCTGATCTGCAGAGATTATCCTCTATTTTTCCTTTCATGGAAGAAAGTAAGGGGTTAAGCAGCCTCTTTCTTTCCCAGTCTAGTTCCATTTTAGTGCAAACTGATCAGATTATGGTTTTGAGTGGATTCAGTTCTGCAAAACATTGCTCTCCCCTCCTCTGTGTGTGTTATTCTCTCTCCATTGTACATTGAAAATAGTGCTTGGGTTAAAATAGGACCAGCATTCCCAGAACTGAGAATACCGGTGGGTGTGCACGCGTGTGTGTTTTGCTGTTTTATTTCTGTTTCCAGTTATGTGCCCAAGCTGCTATATTGCAGGACTTTCTAAATAAGCAGTAATTGAATAAATTATTTGATGCAAGCAAGGCTTGCATTTCTATTTGGTTGAAATGAATCGTTTCCATGCCTCTTTCCATTAGTAGCCACTTCCATTTCAACTCCTTAGTCATAAATCATAAATGACCAGAACGACCTCTGTATCCTATTTGCTGAGAGAATTATTTATGATTTACTTTGGAGCACAGTAAGACTTTCTGACCAGATACATTCTCAAGCTTCAGGACAAAGCCTATAAATAGAACTGATCACCCCCTAAGAAAGAAATCCCGGGGAATTATTAAATATTAATATGATACGCACAAGCTTGGCATTCACATATTCCAGAGAACTTGAAATTAAGTGCCACAAACTCCATAACCACCCCAATGGCAATAATATTTAATACCCAGAAGATAATTAGAATAACCAACGTTGTTGTGTGCACCTTCAGGTTATTTCTGATTTAGGCTTGCCTTTGCCTTTCTCTGAGGGTGAGAGAGTGTGACTCATCCAAGGTCACTTGGTGCATTTCAGTAAGGCCTTCGACAAGGTTCCCCCATGACCTTCTGGCAAACAAACTAGTCCACTGTGGGCTAGGCAAAACTACGGTGAGGTGGATCAGTAATTGGTTAAATGGACGAACTCAGAGGGTGCTCACCAATGCTTCCTCCATCCTGGAAAGAAGTGACAAGTGGAGTGCCACAGGGTTCCATCCTGGGCCCGGTCCTGTTCAACATCTTTATTAATGACTTAGATGAAGGGCTAGAAGGCATGATCATCAAGTTTGCAGACGACTCCAAATTGGGAGGGATAGCCAATACTCCAGAGGACAGGAGCAGGATTCAAAACAATCTTGACAGATTAGAGAGATGGGCCAAAACTAACAAAATGAAGTTCAACAGGGACAAATGCAAGATACTCCACTTAGGCAGAAAAAAACGAAATGCAAAGATACAGAATGGGGGGTGCCTGGCTCGAGAGCAGTATGTGTGAAAAAGATCTTGGAGTCCTCGTGGACAAGTTAAACATGAGCCAACAATGTGATGTGGCGGCAAAAAAAGCCAATGGGATTTTGGCCTACATCAGTAGGAGCATAGTGTCTAGATCTAGAGAAGTAATGCTACCCCTCTATTCCGCTTTGGTTAGACCACACCTGGAATATTGTGTCCAATTCTGGGCACCACCATTCAAGAGAGATATTGACAAGCTGGAATGTGTCCAGAGGAGGGCGACTAAAATGATCAAAGGTTGGGAGAACAAGCCCTATGAGGAGCGGCTTAAGGAGCTGGGCATGATTAGCATGAAGAAGAGAAGGCTGAGAGGAGATATGATAGCCAAGCCATGTATAAATACATGAGCTTACAGCAGTATTTTTTTAATTAATGTAATGTAATGCAATTGCAAGATGTCACCACTTTGCTCTCGCTGCATATATCTTGCAATTGCATTACATTACATTAATTAAAAAAATACTACTGCAAGCTCATGCAAGCTCGTTTTCCTCCACTTTACTCAAACGATTCAACAATCAACATGAGTGAATCTACCAGATCTCATCCCTCGTGTTTCTAAGCGCTTTCCCATGTTTCTAGGTACATCAGGAGGTCAGGAGATAATTTCTCCCCAGCTTCAATCCTCCACTGTTTCTCCACACTTCTGACACAGTTCACTGACCAATTATACCTGGAAGTCTGTCTGCGTCATATGATGGGCTCCATGGTACTTTGTCTATGAATTGTTTTAGAAGTGTGTGGAAATTGTGGAAATTGAGGGAGGGGGGCTTGCATGTCACTACTTGTTGTTGCTTATTTGTTCAGTTGCTTCCAACTCTTCATGACCTCATGGACCAGCCCACGCCAGAGCTACCTGTCATCCTTCAAGGTCAAGCCAGTCACTAGAGCAGGAGGAAAAAAACTTGCCACCTTCTCAAGGTGACATCCTTTTAAATATCACTTTACACAGGCAGACTTATGTGATGATTGTGCATTACTGAATTGCAATATTGTGCATTGAATATGCTAACAAAGCAAAAAAGAAACATCTGCAAAACGAGGGATGGCACAGCATGAACAAAAGGCTAGGCAGCCCTTGTTCTCCTTTTGTTGGCAGGCAAAGAGCTTTTTCTTCAAGTAGGCATTTGATGTGTAATTATTTTCAAGGGAGTCTTTTTATGGGCAAAATGTACTTTTTTCACTTCCATATGCTTTATTATGATTTTACACTGTTCTACTGTGATGTTGTTAATGCTGTTATGGACCTTTGAGTTAGTTATTAGTTTATTTTTCCCCTTGTGAACTGCCTTGGGATCCATCCTAGGAGAGAGGCAACATACAGTATGAATGAAAGCTGGACGCCTGTGGGACCGTTGTATGTTTGTAAGAGGAGTTGCACCTTTGGGAAATAGAATTGCAAAGTTGTATCTAGTAGAGGGGTGCTGTTAAATTATCGTTAGCCCTTGTAAGCTGGATTTATGTATTTATCGTGTCATCAGCAACCATACCATTGTATTACAAGACGACTTGTAAGCTGGATCAAATTAATTAAATTTGTACTTATGTGATATCCAACATGTGAGCATGGCCTGCACCAAAAACTTAAGAATTGAAACGTACCCAATACTTTTTCATTTGCATTTTATAAACCTCAGAAGCCTCCCAAAGTAAGTTTCATTTTCAGTGCAAGGAAGCAAAACAAAGCCAAAAAGGCTGCCATTCCCAGCAGAGTTCACCGGGAAAGAGATTGAGAAAGCACGGAATTCTGGGAAATGAAGTTTGAGAAGGCAAAGAGCCCTATGCCAGAGAATTCAAAAGGCCCTGCCCTAAACTACATTCCCCAGAATTCTGCTTAGGATCAGAAAGCCCCAATCAGGATAGGGAACAGATTTGTCCCTCTGTAGCAACAGGAATGCAAGGCTGGGGTGAAAATTGCTGGAAGAAACATTCACAACCTTAGATAGGCAAATGACACCATTTTGATGGCCGAAAGCACGGAGGAGCTGAGGAGCCTTCTAATCAAGGTGAAAGAAGAAAGCGCAAAAGCTGGGTTGCAGCTAAACATAAAAAAACCCCAAGATTATGGCAACAAGATTGACTGACAACTGGGAAATAGAGGGAGAAAACATGGAGGCAGTGACAGACTTTGTATTCCTAGGTGCTAAGATTACTGCAGATGCAGACTGTGGCCAGGAAATCAGGAGACGCTTACTTCTTGGGAGGAGAACAATGCCCAATCCTGATAAAATAGTGAAGAGTAGAGACATCACACTGGCAACAAGGATCCGCATAGTTAAAGCAATGGTATTCCCCGTAGTCACCAAGTATGTGAGAGTTGGAAAAATAGGGAAGGATAAGCGAAGGAAGATAGATGCTTTTGAACTGTGGTGTTGGAGGAAAGTGCTGAGAGTGCCTTGGACAGCAAGAAGATCCAACCAGTCCATACTTCAAGAAATAAATCCCAACTGCTCATTGGAAGGAAGAATAGTAGAGGCAAAGATGAAGCACTTTGGCCACATCATGAGAAGAAAGGAAAGCTTAGAGAAGACAATGATGCTGGGGAAAATGGAAGGAAAAAGGAAGAGGGGCCGACCAAGGGCAAGATGGATGGATGGTATCCATCAAGTGAATGGATTGACCTTGAATGGATTGACCTGGGGGTGGTGACGACCAACAGGGAGTTCTGGCATGGGCTGGTCCATGAAGTCACGAAGAGCTGGAAACGACTGAACGAATGAACAACAGCAACAGCAGCAGCCAGCCAGAGTTCCAATAAATTGTTGAATCTGCAAAGAGGAGAACTGACTGATATTTCAAGGAAGTAAATCTCTGTGGTGGGTTGAGAAGAAATCCCTAAATGGAAGTTCTATTGGTTAATATGAGAGACATTCAATAAGATAGCTGTTGCAGCTTTGAAAAAAGGTTTTTGTCAAAACTTTTAAAACATCTGTAATCTGAAATGGTGTAGAATTGGTCTAAAAGGCTAAAAGCTCAATAGTCAAATATGCTCATAATATGCCAGAAGTTCTGGAGCAGAATGTGTAGAGACAGTTATAGGCCAGGGATCATGGCAAAAAGAACCCTTCGTTTCTTTATGCCCAAAATAGCGAAGAGTGTGTATATCTCAGATCAAAGGCTTGCTAAAAAAAACTCTTTTTCCCGAAGCCTGAAGAGTCCCTCTGCCCAATGTGTTCATCAGGGTCGTTTATTTTGGTTAGAAGTGTTGACACCACTACTTCAAACTGCAACTGATAGAAGGCCAATCAGTGGTCTGAAAACACCAGATAAATAGTACAAAGGACATCATGACTTCCACGTGAGGCTCTGTATCTGTCTTGATTCTCCATAGAATTACACTTCTTTGAAACACTGACCCCACTTCCATGGCACCAAGCAGTGCTCATCTACTTACTTTACTGTTGTGACTTGAAAGTTTTGAGCAGGTATTAGTCGACTGGTACGTTTGGCATCTTTTGCTTCTTTTCCTCTGGAAAGAGCAATATTGGTTATCTGACTGCCGCTGCTAGCCTACTATGAAGTGGATGAGATCATAAATGGGCAGTCATATCACATACGCTTAACATTTCACAGGTGGAAACTAGAACACATGTGTCCAAGACACATCTGAGTATGGTTAAGATAGCAAAAAAACCAAAAAACAAACAACAACAACAAAGATATAAGCTAGGAGCAGCTGTATGATGGCACGCCCGAGCCTTTAGGGAAACTATAGTGTCCGGCTTTACTCGGGGGCTATCTGTATACTTTCTGTTAAGATTAAGACCCTTTAACACACTTTAGGAACGGAAAATAAAATGTTGGAGGACAGGAAAAGAGATTTAAAGATGGGCTCAAAGCCAAACTTTAAAAACTCTGGCATAGACACTGAGAACTGGGAAGCCCTGGCCCTTGAGCACTCCAGCTGGAGGTCAGCTGAGACCAGCAGTGCTGTAGAAGTTGAAGAGACGCGAATTGAGGGTGAAAGAGAGAAATGTGCCAAGACGAAGGTGCGTCAAGCCAACCCCGACTGGGACCACCTTCCACCTTGAAACCGACGCCCTCACTGCAGGAGAACATGCAGATCAAGAATAAGTCACAGTCACCTATGTACCCACTGCCAGGACACTGACCTTGTGGGACAATCTTACTCTTCAAATTCTGCAGCACTGCTGGTCACAGCTGATCTCCAGCTGGAGCACTCAAGGGCCAGGGCTTCCCAGTTCTCAGTGTCTATGCCAGAGTTTTTAAGGTTGGCTTTGAGCCTATCTTTAAATCTCTTTTCCTGTCCACCAACAATCCATTTTCCTTTTTGAGTTCGGAGTAGAGCAGCTGCTTTGGAAGATGGTGGTCGGGCATCTGGACAACGTGGCCGGTCCAGCGGAGTTGATGGCGGAGGACCATTGCTTCAATGCTGGTGGTCTTTGCTTCTTCCAGCACACTGACATTTGTCCACCTGTCTTCCCAAGAGATTTGCAGGATTTTCTGGAGGCAGCGCTGATGGATTCGTTCCAGGAGTTGCTTGTGATGTCTGTAGACAGTCCACATTTCGCAGGCATATAGCAAGGTTGGGAGAACAATAGCTTTATAAACAAGCACCTTGGTATCCCTACTATCCTTTATCAATCTAGGCAGTTGGCGAGTATGAAATTATATTTTTCTCTGTAGGGCTGTAACTGTGGCAGTCGTGCAGCTAGCTGATAGCCAGCTGCATTAAATCACTACTGACCGAGAGATCATGAGTTCAAGGCCAGCCTGGGTCAGAGTGAGCTTCCGGCCATTAATCTAGCTTGCTGTTGACTTATGCAGCCCGAAAGACAGTTGCATCTGTCAAGTAGGAAATTTAGGTACCTCTTTAGGCTAATTTAACTAATTTACAACACCATAAAACCTTCCAGCAGCGTGCAGAAGAGTGAGGAAGTATTCTATCAAAGGACTCGGTGTCACAAATGGACGGTGAAGCAGCAGCTCCCCCTGTGGCCAGAATTGAGCTGGAATCGAGCATACCCTCATGAAGCCTTAAAGCTGGAATGTTAAATTGCCTTTGTGTCCATCTATATATGTTGTATGTCTAATTGGCATTGAATGTTTGTCATGTATATGTGCATTGTAATCTGCCCTGAGTGGTAAGAGCAGAATATAAATACTGTAAATAAATAAACTTTGAGAGTAAGGGCTATTAGACTAACTCGCCTGTCTTTAATAGCACAGAGAAACATAGAAATTAAACAGACAAAATCTTTCTTTGAACAGACATGAATGATGGAAGAGTTTCTCCCACTTATTTCGAGGATATAGACAGCAATTAAAACCACATGAGCAATACTAACTAACATTCTAGGGTTCAACCTTCATGCTCACCTACTGAACATGATTATCCATAACTGTACAGAATAAAAGGAGAGGGCGGAGCCAAGTCACCTAACAACAGTAAACCAACACTACGTATCAGAAAGTATTTTCAAAGTGGACTTCTTGCCAAGTTTCCAAGGAATGTGTTTGATAAGGGCTAGCCAACCCTGTGACCTTACGAAATGTTAGCCTAGTGTGGGAAAATGTGACATATGGTACTGATTCGGAGTAAAAATAGTAACAAAGACAACTTTAGAGCCGATAAGTCAAAACGGGTTTGCTTCGCACCTTCAGTAACTGGGCCACTGTGCGTCCTTAACTGAAATGTTTTTATTCTCAGGTGCAAAAGAGAAACCGATTGGCTCAGGATGAATACGAGCTGAATTGATTCTTGCGTCCCAGGAGCTGCATGGATTGCATTGCATTGTATCTTGTTTCATTATTTGTTTTCTTATTTTTGGCCCACTCACAATTCCAGTAATTGCTAAGGAGGTCAAATGCAAAATGAGTCAACAACAACATTTTATTATGGTCCAAAGACCCTTAATGCACCGTAGACGTACAAGGTATGCAGGTAAATGAGATTAACAACATCTGGTTGATGAAACACACAAATGGGTAAAATTTACATCAGTTAAAAACTGCTTAACATACATGTTGGCTAAAAACATAGGTAAAAGACATGTGCCAGCATGTTTCAACCTGTGTATAAAATTGGGAATTGTCTAATCCTGGCTGCCTCAGAAAGAATCTTGGCAATCGCCAAGGTCACGTGAGGAAAGTTGTCACCAAGTAGAAACTTCACATAAAATTTCACTGGACTAGCTGGTAAGTTTCTTAGTAGGGGGCTAATTATGTGTGCTCGGGCCTGTTCACAGAAACTGTCGAACTCTAGAGCACTAACACCTCTCACTTGAAACACCATACTAGCATGGTAAAATCAGCAAGCAGTTTATTGTAGAATATATGTAGACAAAGCAGTAAAAAATAGTAAAAATCCAAAATTCAAGAGACTCCATGAACTTTAAAAGTAAAACAGGTCCATTAGTACATAGAAATCCATGAAGCCAGGAACTTGAAACCATGAAGCAAAACAGCAGGAACTCTCAGGCAAAAACTTAAACTTGGCAAGGACTTGATACAGGCCCAAAATACCTGTCTGACCGCATCTCGGCCTATGAGCCCACGAGGCTCATAGGCCGAGATCGTCCGGGGAGGCCCTTCTCTCGATCTCGCCTGCCTCACAGGCACGTCTGGTGGGGACGAGGGACAGGGCCTTCTCGGTGGTGGCCCCCCGGCTGTGGAACACCCTTCCTGTGGACATCAGACTGGCGCCCTCCCTTATGACATTCCGCAAGAGACTAAAGACGTCGTCGTTTGAGAAGGTATTTGAGTAAGTGCTGCAACAATTGGCAATGACGATTGGAACGGAACATGGATAACGAGATTTGGATTGTGATTCAACGATGAGACGTCGCGAATGACTTAGTGTAATTGTATTATTGATAGTGATGCTGTTTAATGTTGTTTTTGATATTGCTTATGTCGTAAATTGTACCTGATTTTACATGTTGTACACCGCCGTGAGTCGCCCCAGGGCTGAGAACGGCGGTCTACAAGTGCAGTAAATAAATAAATAAATAAACATGAAACATAGAGTACTTGAAAACCAAACTGGCATGAATTAACGTTAGCTCGACTGAGATACTAATCTCCCATGAATCGTTATATAAACCCTTTCCAGAAGCTCAAACTGACAGGAAAGCATTCTTTCTCACTTTCCCACTAGATAATGGTTTATTATCTTCCTTTTGTTGCAAACGAGCAGAGAGCCCGAGATTCCAAAAGTTCTGCCTCTATTTACTGAAACTTTGATTTGTGCCCAAGGTTTCACTATCCTCCTGTCCTTCTGCATCTGGCAAAGCAATCTCATCATTTCAGGCTGTTTCTCTGAGAAAAGCAGTGAAACGTCTTTCCCAGGAATATGGCCTTGCTCAGGCCTCTCTTCTGAACTTAACTCTGGCCCGGGCAAACTTGCATCCTCAGGCCCATCATCAGGAACATCATCCCCATTCCCATTATGCACTTCATCATGACCATAGATGCCGCATCGGTGGGTTTCATCATGCTCTCTGACTGTAGGGTAAACGACAACTCCCACTATGATGAGTCAGTCCCCTCAACCATGACTAACTCAACCTCCAGTAGGTTGAGTTAGTCATGGGGGTTCTGTGTGCCAAGTTCAGACCAGGTCCATCATTGGTGGAGGTCCCAGTTTCTCTGGTTGTGGGTGAACTACAACTCCCAGAAAAGGCCAGTTCCCCCCAAACCTCTCCAGTAATCAAATTTCAACATATCAGGTATGTGTGCCTAGTTTGGTCCCAATCCATCAGTGTTAGGGTTCACAGAGTTCTCTGGGTGTAGATGAACTGTAACTCCCCCAAATTGAGGAGAATTTTCCCCAAAGACCTCCAGTATTTTTGCTGGTCATGGGGGCTCTGTGTGCACAGTTTGGTCCAATTCCATCTTTGGTGGAGTTCAGAGTGCAATTATTAGCAAGCCTGAAGTCTGAAAAATCTTCTGAAGAGAGAGCATGACCAGGAAACCTTTGTGTAGTACTTGTAGACCAAAAATAACAACAAAAACTTAACATTGTTTACTAAAACATTTGCATTCTAAAAAATTAATTTGTGTTAATTCTATGTAATGTAACTATATGAACATAATGTTGTAAGTAAACTTCTGGTTTGTAAAGGTAACCCTTTTATTGACCTCTTTCTACCTTTTCTTTTTCAGTGATTGGTTTTTTTTGGGGGGGAGGGGGGGATACTGTTTGCTTACACTTGAAGATTATCTAGGGTTGGCCCTGGAGATACATAAGAGTGAGAGCACAGCTCACAAAAGGTAATGTCTCATAGTTTCTGTTTGATTGATGTGAGAGCCATATCAAAACCCAGATGATTTAGGAAGGATGCGGAAAGTCCAATAGAGGAGGCTTTCTTAGAATGGATCTTAAATCAACTGCTCATCCCGAGCTAAGTGATGAATCAAATTGGATCCTAAACTAAAAAGTCTAATCTTGAGCCAGTATTTAAGTGTCCACCACCAGGCTATTATTGGCAGCGGTGCTTCCCTGGATTCAAGTAATAAGACACAGGATGATACACATCTGGGGAGCTGGAAAGGGGTCCTCAAAAACTGTGTCTGCTGTTGGTCTATTTTTGATGTTAAGCCACCAATCCAGATGCTGGAAGCATACAGCAGCTGGGAAGCTATCTTAGCATTAAAGTTTTTTGTTGCGGAAGGTATGAACTGACCCCCTTTATGAGGAAAGCTGAATAAGACATTGAAAGACAAAAGACTGCTCCCTTTATGGGACAGCAAACTTCAGATCAGATGTGGTACCCTGGGCCAACTCTCTGGTGAGACATCCATGTCCAGAGGGTATATCAAAGATGCATCCTTCCCCACCATATTCAACATACAGTAGAGTCTCGCTTATCTGACAAAAAATGGGCCGTCAGAACGTTGGATAAACAAAAATGTCAGATAATACGGAGATACATTAAAAGCGTGAGCCTCTACTTCATCCTCCCTCTTCTTCCCTTTTCCCTTCCTTCCTGGCCCACCTGACTTACCACCAATGGGGGCTTCACACCATCCCCGAAGGGCACCCTCCTTCCTTTCCTCTTCTGTCTCCCTTCCCGGCCTTTCCAGCCCGGGTTTTCCTTGCAATGCCGATGGGGAGCCTCGCCAAGGAGGGAAGCTGATCCCTCACTCTCCTCCCATGGGTTGCAGCAATGGTGGTTGAGACGGACCCCAAAGTGAGCCCCACCCCCACCCCCATCGCGAGCCCCTTCCTTTGGGTCCTTGGAAAGCCCTCGGCAAAGATCTTGGTGACCTGATCCCTTCTGGATCCCTCTTGCTTCATTCTTTCATCCAGAAGCTGTGCCATCCTTTTACCGAATGTGCACCAAGGAAAAGTGTTTGGGGCTCTTTCTCTATCTTTGGGGAGAAGTTTGCAAGCTTTTGGGAGGGGGTTAACAATTGGGATGGGGGGCAAGAAGAAAAGGAGGGCCCTCCCTCCCAGGAGCACCTGCTTTATTCCCTTCGTCGTTGTCCTGGTGGGCATGACTAAGAGCCAGCGTGAAGCAAAGGGGACAGGAGAGAACTTTAAGTACATATTGAAGGAGTTTCAAGGGGTTTACCTGGGATGCTGTGTATTGTAGTTCACCTACAACCTTATACATTTTGTACAATTAAAAAAATGAGTTTTTCAAATAAGGGCTTCCATATCCTTCCTTTGGAAAAGACAGAATACTGGATAGGCAAAGGTCGATTAAACGAGACTCTACTGTATTCGTAAATGACATTGTTCTGTCGCGCGCTGGGCTTGAAACGAATTGCTTTTAAAACAGGACGTGCAACTTTAGCCCAGCGGGAAGCCAGGGGGCCCAAAGAGAAATTCGTAAGGATTTTCACCATAAACAGTCTTTAGAGGACTTGTGAAATATAACAAAGTCTTTTATTGGTGAACAATCAACAGAAACTTCCTTTGTCTTCAAAAGGTTAAACAAATGCTTCCAGGATTTTGTGCAACTGGTGGCTTCTAACTGTTACTTTTGTTGTTGTTCATTCGTTCAGTCGTCTCCGACTCTTCGTGACCTCATGGACCAGCCCACGCCAGAGCTCCCTGTCGGCCGTTACCACCCCCAGCTCCCTCAAGGTCAGTCCAGTCACTTCAAGGATGCCATCCATCCATCTTGCCCTTAGTCGGCCCCTCTTCCTTTTGCCTTCCACTTTCCCCAGCATAATTGTCTTCTCTAGGCTTTCCTGTCTCCTCATGATGTGGCCAAAGTACTTCAACTTTGTCTCTAGTATCTTTCCCTCCAGTGAGCAGTCGGGCTTTATTTCCTGGAGGATGGACTGGTTGGATCTTCTCGCAGTCCAAGGCACTCTCAGCACTTTCCTCCAACACCACAGCTCAAAAGCATCGATCTTCCTTCGCTCAGCCTTCCCTAAGGTCCAGCTCTCACATCCATAGGTGACTACAGGGAATACCATGGATTTGACTAGGCGGATCTTTGTTGTCAGTCTGATGTCTCTACTCTTCACTATTTTATCGAGACTGGACATTGCTCTCCTCCCAAGAGTAAAACTGTTACTTTTACTCTAAAGGAAAATCCCTTTCCAAACTTCTCCCAGGCTAACTGTGAACCTAAACCTAACTGATGTGGGCTCCACTACCGGGTTGAACTGCATCTCAAAGCTCCGAGTGGACCTACCAGTAGGCCTGTAGTCACTTCAGCTGGAGTTCTTAGATATTCAAAGCTGTTTTTCCCACCGAAATTCCTCAGAGCTTTAGGGCTGTTTCCCTGGGAATCCTTGGGAATTTTTTTGCTTTTAAGACTGTTCTCCCCCGGGAGATCTTAAGGGTTGAAGCCTTTGTACAGGAGAAGTCTGTACACGTCCTGTACATTGACTTTCCTTGCTGAGACTGACTGAAAATGGCTCCCTTCCCTTCTCAATTGTCCTGAACAGGGGGCAGAACCAAACTTAACTATGATGGACAGGGGGCCTGCCCTATAACTGCAAACTTTAACAGGAAGCCACCCTTCTGCAGAATCCCAAGCCTTGGGCTGCGAGCAAACACTTAATACAAGGCAAATAAAGTGGGAGCTTCTGGTACAGCTGTACCAGCACAGACATGGAGGATACCCTTTGGGACCCCAATGGACACTTGCCCAAGGTTGGAACTAGAAGAATCCCCTTACTGCTTTATGCAGATAATGCTGCAAAGTGAGTGAAAACAGGATGTAACTGATTTTAAACAGCATGAAAAATACAACAGAAATGCAAACGGAGTGCAAAAATGCAAACGGCTTGATTAATTGTTTACTCTTCTGACGGATGATCACAGAACAATCCATTTTAGCAGGATTCCTATATTGTTAACAGTGGAGTGTGAGTGGTTTTTACTTGGAGGGGACTGAAGATAGGGAGAGAAGTATTTTTCTTTGCAGTCTTTAAAGTTTCCAGATTTACATGTCCGCGTCAGTTGAATGTTCAAACGAGGAAGGGTCAGGACTAAGGAGAGGAAATGACGTTTGAATCATCGCAGTTGCAGTGGGTTTGATCAGGTTGGTCATTCAGATATAATTGCTAGAACAATTTGTGCCTCTATTATATTACGTTGTGGTTTACTCACAATGGTTAAGGTCTGTTGCCAAGGGAACAAGGCAGGGAGCCAATCATATGGATTTACAAGGTGAGCTTGGAAATGGGTCCTCGGTCAAGGGCTGAATTGATCAATGCAGCCTCGGCTCAATGGAAAATTTTCCAATATTTCCTGAGGCCAGCAGAAGCTCCCCATTGGAATGAGCCTCAATGCCAAACTGAGAGAGAGTGCTGGGAGTAGTCCTGAAAAGTGTTGGAAGAAAAAGTAGCTGTAAGGTCACCAAAATATTAAGAAGAGATAGCAAAAAATCATGACACTTAGTACAGCCGATCATAATTTGGTTTTTCACAAGAATGTATTCTCAATTTTCACTCCCTGAAGTCACCTTGATTTAAAAAAGGGGTATTTTTGGAATGTTAATGTTTGTTGTATTGGCTTATTTTAGAGCACACAACCACAATGGTTGCGTTTCCCCCCTTCCCAGCATGCAAGGGAACACACATATATTTCCCAGCTCTGATAGCCCTCAGCAAACATTATTTTCCCTGAAACAATCCCTTCCTGTATTAATGAGATCCCATGGTGGAAAGAGGTGTCACAGATACAGAAGGCAAAGTCAAGAACTATATATTATAAACCAGTAGTTCTCAACCTTCCTAATGCCGCGGCCCCTTAATACAGTTCCTCATGTTGTGTTGACTCCCAACCATAAAATTATTTTTGTTGCTACTTCACAACTGTAATTTTGCTACTGTTCTGAATCATAATGGAAATATCTAATACATAGGATGTTGCACCTCAGGGTAGTTTTCACCTTGCTCCCAAACACCACCACACCAAAGTTGTAGATTTTGTAGTTTATTGAGAAAAAGGCAAAGTCAAAACATAGTAGAGCAAATGCAAGGGTTCCATAGGCAGGACACAGGCTTAAATGCAAAGACACAGTTCCCAAGATCCAACGGCAAAAACATGAAAGATAATCCTATAAACAATGGTCAAAAAGAGTCCACGGTAAAACAATTGAACACAAGACCCAAAATCCCAGAATCAGGAAGCCAAAAGTGTGCTGTTTAAAGCCAAGGTTAATCCATAGAAGTTTGCATGGAAAGAGCAACGTTGAGCCTGTTTGTCAGCCAGGAGGCTAAATACCCTTTGCAATCATGAATGCATTGCAATGACCTTTGGCCGACTTGGCCTCTCGCTTACTAGCTAAACGAGAACTTCTCCGGACCCTTAATTGCAGGTGATCTTGTCTGCTCATTAATTACCTTCAAGGCTCTCTAACCCCTTATCTTGGTTTTCCAGCTGGGCTGGATCACCGCAGGAAGGCAAAGGAGGCGAAGACATCTCCACCTGGCTGTGTGGGAATTCACTCTCGTTATCGGTCTCACTGACATTCTTTTCCCCTGAGAACTGACTTGCTGTGTCCACTTCTGCAGCCTCACCTCCAACCCAGTCTGAGACATGAACAGAAATCTGTAACCCATCATCCTCATCAGGGAACTCTGGCTCACAAGACTAGCAGGGCTCAGCTTCACACTCAGAGTCAACCAGCTGAGTCACAACATTGGATGTATTTTCAATAACTGTATTTTCAATCACTGACAAATGGGAACTCACCCCGACCTGCGGCTTCAAATTGCTGTCCTTTTGGTCAGCAAGTTTTTCTGCAGCTAGCAGTTTAACCCGCTGAGCTACCGCAGCCCTTATGTCATGTGATGGCCTCCATGGGACATCATGAAGTTCTGTTTCCAAAGCATATGGAAACAGAGTCCTAAACCTGTGGGATGAAGTCCACTGACATTTTATATGGATGTTTGAACAGAACAGACCCTGCTGTGTTTGATACAATATTATGACCCATATTGGTTCAAAATACAAATGTATTGTTGAAAGGTTTATAGCAGCTTTTCTCAACCTGGGAGTTGGGACCCCTGGGGGGGGGGTCGCAAGGGGGGTGTCAAGAGAGGTCGCCAAAGACCATCAGAAAATAACAGTAGTTTCTGTTGGTCATGGAGGTTTAATTTGTTGTGATTGTTGGACTTGGCCTCATGTCAGCCGCCCCGAGTCCCCTTGGGGAGATGGTGGCGGCGTATAAATAATAATAATAATAATAATAATAATAATAATAATAATAATTTATTATCATCATCATCATCATCATCATCAACCTGGGTGTCGGGACCAGTGGGGAGTCACGAAAGGGTGTCAGAGGGGCCACCAAAGACCATCAGAAAACACAGTATTTTCTATTAGTCATGGGGGTTCCGTGTGGGACGTTTAGTGGGGTTCAGAATGCTCTTTGATTATAAAACATCCCAGCATATGCAACTCCCAAATGTCAAGTCTATTTTCCCCAAACTCCACCAGTGTTCACATTTGGTCATATTGAATATTTGTGCCAAGTTTGGTCCAGATCCATCATTGTTTCAGTCCACAGTGCTCTCTGTATATAGGTGAACTACAGCTCCAAAACTCAAGGTCAATGCCCAACAACCCCTTCCAGTATTTTCTCCTGGTCATAAGAGTTCTGTATGCCAAGTTTGCTTCAATTCCATTGTTGTTGGAGTTCAGAATGCTATTTGATTGTAGGTGAACTATAAATCCTAGCAACTACAACTCCCAAATTACTAAATCAACCCCCGCAGCCCCACTAGTATTCAAATTTGGTCATATTAGGTATTTGTGTCAAATGTGGTCCAGTGAATGAAAATACATCCTGCATATTGGATATTTACATTATGATTCATAACAGTAGCAAATTACAGTTATGAAGTAGCAAGGAAAATAGTTTTATGGTTGAGGCCACCACAACATGAGGAACTGTATTAAAGGGCCACGGCATTAGGAAGGGTGAGAACCACTGCTTTATAGGAATCTATCAGAGCTTGGCATACTTGGCAAACGCCGAGATTTCAGGCAATACACTCATACAGATGCACAAACTTTTTCAACATCTTGAGGCCTTCAACCTCTTAATCCAACTTTGGTTAGATCAGTTAAAAAAAACAACAACTAGCTGTCCTATTGCTGATTCCATTACAGCAGTGATGTATTTCTGATGCTCTCAGTCATGTTTGAAAAGATGCTCACAAAATCCTGTGCAAAAATATTTGTGTTGTTCTTTCTATTTTCCCAATTACTGTTCACATTCATTTGGCAAAGTGTTCCTTCTTAATTTCATTGTGCTTTCAAACTACCAGCTGTGAATGCTGGCTGGCACTTTCAGCAGATCGTCGAAAGCTCTTTTCTGCTTCTTTAAAAAAAATCAAAAAGACTTTATGGTTCTCAAGGGGAAAGTGAGTCAGCATAAACAGATTTTCTCAATGGGAAACTAAAATGTAAAGCCCAGCTCAGGTCACGAAATGATGCTGAAAATAAAACAGCTGGAGCATACATTTTCGAGCAGGGTGATTTAAATCACAGGGAAAGCCAATTAAAATAATTGATTTAAGGGGAACCCATTTGTTATTTCCGTGCTCCTTACCTAAAAGTGCATGTTAATGGTTAGCTATAACCACAGGAAGATGTGGAATTATAATTAGAGTATTGACAAAAAGGCTGGTGATGTTACTAGACTTCTTTTCCAATCAGTATGAATGAAGTGAAGGATAATGGGAATTGCCACTCATTGACATCCATGGGGACATAGAATCATAGAATCAAAGAGTTGGAAGAGACCTCATGGGCCATCTAGTCCAACCCCCTGCCAAGAAGCAGGAATATTGCATTTAAATCACTCCTGACAGATGGCCATCCAGCCTCTGTTTAAAAGCTTCCAAAGAAGGAGCCTCCACCACACTCCGGGGCAGAGAGTTCCACTGCTGAACGGCTCTCACAGTCAGGAAGTTCTTCCTCATGTTCAGATGGAATCTCCTTTCTTGTAGTTTGAAGCCATTGTTTCGCGTCCTAATAACATAGGCTTATGACCCTGTCCTAAATACAAATAGGACTAAATGACATCCAACTCTACCACTCCTTTCCACCAGGTGCTAAGGAGGTTGTCCAGGTCGTGAACTGGTGTTTGGCCATTGTGATTGTCTGGATGAGGGTGAACAAATTGAATCCAGACAAGACAGAGGTCCTCCTGGTCAGTCGCGAGGCCAAACATGGTATTGGGTTACAGTCGGTGCTGGATGGGGTTACACTCTCCTTGAAGATGCAGGTCCGCAGCTTTGGAGTCCTCCTTGACATATCACATTCGACACAGTGAATCGCAGCGCTCTCTGGACCATCCTCCAAAAAATCAGGTGCCCTAACAAATTTGTGAACATCCTGCGGCTCCTCCATGATGACATGATGGCAACAGTCTTGGACAGAAATGGCTCCCAAAGTGACCCATTTAAGGAGGAATCAAACAGGGATGTGTTATTGCCCCAACCTTATTTTCCATCTTCATCACTATGATACTTCATCTTGTTGATGGGAAGCTTCCCACCGGAGTGGAAATAATCTATCGGACAGCTATTTAACCTCAGCAGACTGAAAGCCAAAACCAAGGTTACAACAACATCTGTTATAGAACTCCAATATGCTGATGACAACGTCATCTGTGGTCATTCAGAAGAAGACCTACAAGCCACTCTAAACACCTTCACAGAAGCATATGAGAAGCTCGGTCTGTCATTAAACATCGAGAAAACCAAAGTGCTCTCCCAGCAGTCACCAGCCAACCCCTCTCCAATGCCAGAAATACAGCTTAATGGTGTAACATTAGAAAATGTTGACCATTTCAGCTACCTTGGCAGCCACCTCTCCACAAAAGTCAACATTGACACTGAAATTCAACACCGCCTGAGCTCTGCGAGTGCAGCATTTTTCCGAATGAAGCAGAGAGTGTTTGAGGATCCGGACATCCATAGGGATACCAAGGTGCTTGTTTGTAAAGATATTGTCCTCCCAACCGTGCTATACACCTGCGAGACGTGGACAGTCTACAGACATCACATGCAATTCCTGGAACTATTCCATCAGCGCTGCCGAAAAATCCTGCGAATCTCCTGGGAAGACAAGCCGACAAATGTCAGCGTGCTGGAAGAAGCAAAGACCACCAACACTGAAGCGATGGTCCTCCGCCATCAACCCCGCCGGACTGGCCACGTTGTCCGGATGCCTGACCACCGTCTCCCAAAGCAGTTCCTCTATTCCAACTCAGCAACGGAAAACAGAATGTTGGAGGACAGGAAAAGAGATTTAAAGACAGGCTCAAAGCCAACCTTAAAAACTCTGAAAACTGGGAAGCCCTGGCCCTTGAACGCTCCAGTTGGTGGTCATCTGTGACCAGCAGGGCTGCAGGATTTGAAGAGGCATGAATGGAGGGCGAAAGAGAGAAACGTGCCAAGAGGAAGGCGCATCAAGTCAACCTGGACCGGGACCGCCTTCCACCTGAAACTGATGCCATCACTGTGGGAGAACATGCAGATCAAGAATAGGGCTCAACAGTCACCTATGGACCAACCGCCAGGATACTACACTTGGAGGACCATCATCCTCAGATTACGAGGGATTGCCTAAGTAAGTAAGTAAAAGAGAGTGGGCCAGCCAATCACCATCAAGCTGGCTGGCTTGGGGCAGCGGGAGATTCAAATGTTGAAGTGTATATAAACTTCTGTTTTTACTGCCAATGTATCCCAGTTACTTGGCAAGCTATCGCGAACTGGCATCTTAATCATATGATTAAACTTAATCCTCGGTGGCTGAAATCCTTCACTGGTGAGCATCTCATTGGACCTTCTTCTGTCTCACCAAGGCACGGATCCTCATTTGGGTGGCTTGGTCTGGCATCGGCCAGAGGTTTTGCCAGGGCTGAAATCACTGCTGCTCAGGTTTCCGCCAACGAGGCTCAGGTTCTCACTAGCCTGAGACCCCTTTCCCTATTTGGCAAAATGACTTATCCACTTTCCCGCAAGGAGCTAAGAATATAGCAAGCCACGTTTCAGTTGTGAGAATGTGGTACTCCACCAGAAAAGCATGTGATATCCCTTCTTTTAATTCTAGTTACAATCCTTCCGTACCATATTTCACATATACAAACTGGTGTTCCACAAAGTGCACCTGCGGACTGTGCAACAACAACAACAAGGACTGCTTGCTTTGATAAAATCTTGATGTGGGAAAAGAATAAAGCAAGTTGTTATGAGTTACTCATCTGCAGCTCTTCCACTGAGGAAGAAGCAAAGTGGAAGTGTCAGACAAGACAATTCTGTGTGGGATGCTTAACAGGCATGTTGTGGCATAACATACGCATCAGTATTTCAAAAAAGCTCTTTCTAATAACAAATCATTATTGTTGCTGTTTGTTTCAAACTGAAACGGCATTAAATAGTCTTTATTAGCATGAGTGGCAGTAAAGCTGAACCAACAAAGTAAAGGCAAATCAAACTTAAATCAGGACAGTAAATTAAAAACAACACTCAAAAACAGGGGAATTCCAGACAAGAAACAACCAGAGCCAACTAATCGCCTCCCAACAAAGGATTTCCCCAGGCAGGAAGTAACCAGGCTTTGAAGCTGCAAGGCCATTCAGTGCTAACCAAGGTGGCCAGTTGTAATGTTCACACCTGCTTCAAGCAGAGAAGAGTTCTTTCTCCCAGCCTGGACATTCCACAGATATATAAGCCCCACTTGCCTAGTTTCCAACAGACCTCACAACCTCTGAGGATGCTTGCCATGGATGTGGGTGAAACGTCAGGAGAGAATGCTTCTGGAAAATGGCCAGACAGCCTGGAAAACTCACAGCAACCAGTGCTCCAGGCCATCAAAGCCTTCTACAACACATTAAAAATATTGATGCAGTTATAGCATCATTAGTCAAACAAAGCACAGGACCTTGTCACTCATTGCTTGTAAATAATGATGCCTGATTGTCCTACTCAGCTTCATTTAGTTCACTGGAATGCAAGCCAGATTGCCTGGAAAACTCACAGCAACCCAGTGATCCCAGCCATGAAAGTCTTTGACAACACATCAGACTTAAAATTATTTTTAAAATAACACAGAGAACTGATGTGACAATCTTCTTTGCTTGCTTAGAAGCTGAGTCAGAAGCATTGTTGCATATCCTCCAATATTTCAAAGATGAAAACCTGAATACATATGATTAAGCAACATATTGATGAGGGAGAGCACAAAGGCTTAACGGAGAGGATTTTGGGACTAACAATGACAACAACATGGAGGAAACCATATATTGGAATAAATTGCATTTGAGGTGCATCTGCACTACAGAGTTTGTTCAGTTTGGCACTACTTTGACTTCCGGAGCTTGGTGGCAGGCTAAAACCCAGAACCTCAATTAGTGACTGAGAGCGGATGAGAGACTCCCTCCTGGTCACACAGAAAACTTGGCAACTTGGAAGGCCCTGAACAGACTGCGCTCTGGCGCCATGAGATGCAGAGCCAACCTTAAGGAATGGAGTCACAAAGTGGAGTCCACAATAGGCAAGTGTGGAGAAGAGCAAACCACAGACCACCTATCACAATGGAGTCTGAGCCCTGCCATATGCACAATGGAGAACCTTCTTACAGTAACACCAGGAGCACTCCAAGTGGCCAGCTACTGGTCAAAGGGCATTTAGTATAATGCCAAGTTTTTAAAACTTTGTGTATTTTAAATACATTACAACGGTACCCCTGGTTCGATTCTGATACGATTTTTTAAAAAGCTATTTTGAATGAATGGAGCCGTGATTGCGCCAAGACCTCTTCCATCCATTTGCAGGTTAAATCTCAACAATGTATTCCTCTCAACGCTCTCAGTGATTCATCCCCGTGTGACGTCACCCTCTGATGTTAATTCAAACGAGGACATTTTCCTTTCAGCCGCTGTCTGATTCACACCCCTGACACAGGATTTACTGTTGTCACTGTCAATAGCAGTGCAGCAAAATGTGGACAATTTCCCATAATTGTCTGTGTCATCCCATGCTATTAAATGACAGAGCTGCTGCTCAAATTGTCGAAAGACGGTGTTGATGCTGGACTTCCGCTGAATGGCAAATCTTTTAAGGGGCTAAAGATGATGGTGTTCACATGGATTATTGCTTTGAGTGCAGGTGGGTAGCTTGATGGGATAATATAATGAGTCACTCTGTTGCTTAATCAGAAGTGCTAGTATGGAGCAAATGCTGAATATAATGGTTTGGAACAAGAGGAGGGGGGGGGGGGAAGCAATGTTTCACAGAGTGGATGGCATCGAGTTCAGAGTGGCCTGAAGTCAAACAGCCCAAGACATATGAGGCCTTTTTGACGGGAAATTCTGGAAGTTTTTTGGGGTTATTTTGTTTGTTTTTGACTGCACCATAGGTAAAGCTCTACTTTTAATTGGCTATATTTGGATGTTATAACCCTTGTAGAACTGTCAGCGGCTTATGATACTGTAAACCACCGCATCCTCCTCAGAAAAATGTATAATATCACAAAGGACTACCATTTCACCCGCCTCATAGGAAACCTGGTACAAAACAGGAGCTTTTTTGTTGAGTTCCAGGACTGGAGAAGCAGATGGCGGAAACAGAAGAACGGCCTGCCTCAGGGGAGCGTGCTTGCCCCATCCATGTTCAACATCTACACAAAGGACCAGCCACTGCCAGAAGGGACAGAGAGCTTCATCTATGCTGATGATCATGCCATTACTGCTCAAGCAGGGAGCTTTGAGATGGTTGAACAGAAGCGCTCCAAAGCTCTAGGTTCCCTTACCGCCTACTACAGGGAAAACCAGCTGATCCCTAATCTATCTAAAACACATACATGTGCTTTTCACCTTAAGAACAGACAAGCATCCCGAGCTCTGAGGATCACCTGGGAAGGAATCTCACTGGAGCATTGCAGCACACCCAAATACCTGGGAGTCACTCTGGACCGTGCCCTGACTTACAAGAAGCACTGCCTGAATATCAAGAAAAAAGTGGGTGCTAGAAACAATATCATAAGAAAGCTGACTGGCACAACCTGGGATTCACAACCAAACACAGTGAAGACATCTGCCCTTGCGCTATGCTACTCTGCTGCTGAGTACGCATGCCCAGTGTGGAACACATCTCACCACGCTAAAACTGTGGATGTGGCTCTTAATGAGACACGCCGCATTATCACGGGGTGTTTGCGCCCTATACAACTGGAGAAATTACAGTGTTTAGCCGGTATTGCACTACCTGACATCCGCCGGGAAGTTGCAGCCAATAGTGAAAGGACCAAGGCAGAGACATCTCCAGCTCATCCCTTGTTTGGGTATCAGTCAGCACGTCAATGACTTAAATCAAGAAATAGTTTTTTAAGATCTAGAGACACTCGCTGGAACACCTCAGCAAGCGAGAGTCCAAAAATGGCAGGCTCAAACTCAGAACCTCAACCAATGGCTGATATCAAATGAGAGACTCCCCCCTGGGCACACACTGGGTGACTTGGAAGGTGGTGAACAGACTGCGCTCTGGCACCACGAGATGCAGAGTCAACCTTAAGAAATGGGCCCACAAAGTGGAATCCAAGACATGCGAGTATGGAGAAGAGCAAACCACAGACCAACTGCTGCAATGCAACCTGAGCCCAGCCACATGCACAATGGAGGACCTTCTTGCGGCAACAGCAGAGACACTCCAAGTGGCCAGATACTGGTCATAGGACATTTAATCAACTACCAAGCTTGCAAACTTTGTGTTTTGTCTGTTTGTTTGTTTTGTTAAAAATGTAATACAACTGTCTGGTTGCTCCTGACACGATAAATAAATAAATAAATAAATAACCTCCATTCCTGGAGTGAGGCATACAGGAGTGAGACCAACTAGTGCAGTGTTTCTCAACCCAGTTGCAACCCATCTCCTGCACACCTCCACCCCAATTGCTTTCACCCATGAACTCCCACTTACAGATTACCAAACCCTCTAGAACTAATACATTAACCCTTCCATCACCACCACCACCAACTGCAGAGCATATGACAGAAGGGGAGAGCAGGTGTACTTGGCACATGGCAACGTGGGTGCGCATGCACAGGTGAGGGAGAGAGTGGAAGGCTGGAGGGTGGCTCGGCCAGAGAGTCCTTTCAAGGCATGTGGGTTTTGTGTGGGAAGTTTGACCCAATTCTATCGCTTTGGGGGGGGGGGGGGGAAGGGAGTTCAGAACCCTCTTTGATTGTAGGTGAACTATACATCTCAGCAACTACAACTCCCAGATGTCAAGGTCTATTTTCCCCAAACTCCACCAGTGTTCACATTTGGGCATATTGAGTATTCATGCCAAGTTTGGTCCAGATTTATCATTGTTTGGCCAACTCCAAACCTCAAGGTTAATGCCCATCAAACCCTTCCAGTATTTTCTGTTGGTCATGGGAGTCCAACAGAAAGGAGGAGACCATGAAAATGAACAAGATCTGGCTACCAGTATTAAAAAACTCTAAAATTACAACAGCAAAACAGCAGAGAGGAAACAACCAGGCACATCTTAACACCTCTCAACAAAACATTTCCCCAGGTTCAGCCAGGCCTTCAAATGCTAATGAAGGTGGTCAGTTGAAACATTCACACCTAGCTCCAGCAGGGAAGAGCTCTTTGTCCCACCCCAGTCATTCCACAGATATATAAACCCATTTTCCTAATTCCAACAGACCTCACTACCTCTGAGGATGCTTGCCATAGATGCAGGCGAAACGTCAGGAGAAAATGCCTCTAAAACATGGCCATATAGCCTGAAAAAACCCACAAGAAGCTCATGGGAGTCCTGTTTGCCAGGTTTGGTTCAATTCCATAGTTGGTAGAGTTTCCATGTTATGATCACAACAGTTACTCCAGGATAATGTTTTCTCAAGGGTTAGGAATAATTAGAATTCATTCAAAATCATGCAGCTGATTTCCTTTTTTGGCTTTGCACAGGAAATTTTTTGATGTCCATTTGTGGGCAAAGCAAAATCAAATCAGGAAGAGCATTTGCTGGGTTTGCATTTAGTAGGCAGAAAGCCGAATTGTGGAGGGAGATTGATTTAAATGCCAAATGGAATAATGGCGGGCTAAAAATATCACCAACCAGTGTGAAAAGGAACGGAACGTGTACAATTAGATAGCAGGCAGGAATGATGGGGTTAGGCCAAAAATATACCACCGTGTGGCCTTTTTTCCATTGGTCTTTATTTTTTATTATTGCCATGGAAATGTTGCAGCTATAAATCACTCCTGTTTTCAACTGCAGCCTTGGTATAACTCAACCTATTGCTTGAGGAGACGGGCAAATTGAACCTCTGTGGTAGCACAAATGTTTCTGACAGTGAAGAAAGTCAAATAACTAGTAGTTTTTTTTTCTGAAGATGATAAATGTTAAAAAAAAATACCAGCAGCTTGCCTTACAGTCTAATTTAAATATTCTTCGGATTATGTGACTGCTAATATCTTTTTTGAGTGTTTCTTGGAGCTTATTCACTGAGTGAATAAGCTCAATGTGATGTGGCGGCTAAAAAGGCCAATGGGATTTTGGCCTGCATCAATAGGAGTCTAGTGTCTAGATCTAGGGAAGTAATGCTACCCCTCTATTCTGCTCTGGTTAGACCACACCTGGAATATTGTGTCCAATTCTGGGAACCACAGTTCAAGAGAGATATTGACAAGCTGGAACGTGTCCAGAGGAGGGCGAGTAAAATGATCAAGGGTCTGGAGAACAAGCCCTATGAGGAGCGGCTTAAGGAGCTGGGCATGTTTAGTCTGAAGAAGAGAAGGCTGAGAGGAGATAAGATAGCCATGTATAAATATGTGAGAGGAAGCCACAGGGAGGAGGGAGCAAGCTTGTTTTCTGCTTCCTTGGAGACTAGGACGCGGAACAATGGCTTCAAACTACAAGAGAGGAGATTCCATCTGAACATAAGGAAGAACTTCCTGACTGTGAGAGCTGTTCAGCAGTGGAACTCTCTGCCCCGGAGTGTGGTGGTGGCTCCTTCTTTGGAAGCTTTTAAACAGGGGCTGGATGGCCATCTGTCAGGGGTGATTTGAATTCCTGCTTCTTGGCAGGGGGTTGGCCTGGATGGCCCATGAGGTCTCTTCCAACTCTTTGATTCTATGATTCTATGAGTGATTGTACTCCCAAACTATTCTGATGGGACTCGTGATTCCAGTGGTCCTCATTCTGCTGTTTTGGCAGACAAGTGGAGAAAGCAAGGCTTAGAGTAATGTTTAAAATAAGAATTTATTTTAAGACATCTCCCCTCCCACTTACAATCTCTTTTAGTTCTTAAGGGACTCCCTCTGGAGTTCAAGTAAACAGAAACCAGGCACAGAAGACAGAGAGGCAGTGCTCTGCAAAGTGGATGAGAAGATGAATCAACAGTGGTAGATGAATGCACTCAAGCCATCATGGTCTTGTTGTCTGAAATCTTGGGTTCGCCTGATGTGCATGATCTCCAATCCATGCTTATTTATTCTGTGTCAAAAGCATTACATAAATAAATAAACAAGTACAAAACTGATAAAATTGAGGGAACACAAGCGGCTAATGATTTTAGGCCAAAACCAGGTGTGATGAAGTGTACATTTTTTCCTACAGTTATGTATTGTTATAGGTAAGCGTTTGTAATGGTAAGTATATAGTATAATATTGGGGGATGGTAACCAGGTTAGCTTGGTTTGAGCTGAGTTGCTATGGAGCCAGCTACCACTTGGCAGAGTAGCCATTTTGGAAGCAGTCAGTCTGTACTTGGAGAGCTACAGGGAAGACTGATTCTCTGGTAGGGGAATCAGGGAAATATTCTGTGGTCGGTGAACTACAGAGGTGGCTGGTCCTGTTGTGTGTGGAAAACCAGTGGGAACCCTGTAGTTAAAATACTACAGGGGAAGACTGATTCTTTGATATTAAGAATCAGGAAGGGTTTGGCTTTGAGCCAATATAGTTTAGATAAGTCGGGTGACTTATTTATATTAAAAGTAACTGTTGTGGAAAAGAGGGGAAACCCTAATAAGCATCTTTATTGTAACAGAACCATCATAAAGAAGGGATAATCGTGTGCCTAAAATAACCTGTTAAAGAAAGAAACATCTCTTTTTAAAAGAACTAAGTTTAAGACCTGTTTGTTAAGAAGAATTAGACCTCCTAAGAGTTATTTAAGAACTGTTATGAACGTAACCATTAAAGATCTGTACATCTAAGAGAAAGGACACTTTGAAACTATCAAGCTTCTGCACCTCAATAAACTTATTACAGTTTCCCTTTTAAAGTCAAGCCTGTGTTACCATTCTTTTCCAAGTTAAGTCACACTACATATTAGAGAAAGACCAAAGCAACATTATAAGCTATTGGTTGTGTCATCAATTTAAAAAGCCCTCACAAAGAGGTGACTCCTTTTACCAACTTTCTACATATATGTAACAGTTATACCTATACATCCTTACAATTTGGTGGCATCATTGCAAATTAGTGGCCAAACCTTTACAATTAGTAGTAGTAATATACGGACTTCTTCACACCAGGCAACAGCAACCACATTGTCTGTAGCTTTAAACAATTCTTCCTCTGTGTATGAGGCAAGGCATTGTGCGTAAGCATACAGATGTGGAGTTGTTTGTTTTGCTCCACAATCACACATGGTGGAGAATGTGACGCAATTAAAATCATGTGTAGTTCATGTTTTATCAGCCTTGCTAAAGAAAGAAAATATGCCATGCAGATGAACAGTAAAAAAAAACCTAGTAGTTTACTCTTCGTAGTTCAGAACAACATATTTACAGTCGTGATCAGTTGCATCGACTCACATAATGTTCTTTTATGAGAGATTTAAAATGATCTTTCTTTGTCCATGTGGAGAATCTCTCTCAGGAGCTCATGAAGCAAGAGCGCACGCCAAACTCTGTCTCTGCTTCTCTCTCTGCTGCTCTCTGAGCACTACACAGCTCAAGCCTGAAAAATGTAACAGTATTCAGAAGTCCCAGGCCCAGCCATCTCTCCAGACCTGACAAATTAGCTTCATGCAAGTTATTTTACAGTTGACACACAAGCATTCACTTTCTTTACATGCTCTAACAGAGAATTCTTCTAGATAGTGCCATTTTGCCAGGTTGTCTTTTGATCTGTCCACTTCTCAGTCGGTTCAAGGACTTCCAAGTTTCCCATTCCTGGTTTGCCCCTTTGTTGGTGGGGTTCAGAATGCTCTTTTATTGTAGATGAAATATAAATCCCAGAAACTACAACTCCCAGATGTCAAGTCTATTTTCACATTTGGGGATATAGAGTATTTGTGCCAAGTTTGGTCCAGATCCATCATTGTTTGAGTCTACAGTGCTCTCTGGATGTAGGTGAACTACAAGTCCAAAACTCAAGGTCAGTACCCACCAAACCCTTCCAGTATTTTCTGTTTGTCATGTAAGTTCTGTGTGCCAAATTTGGTTCAATCCCCTCATTGGTGGATTTCAAAATGCTCTTTGGTTGTAAGTGACTATAAATCCCAACTACAACTCCCAAATGACCAAATCAATTCCCACCCAACCTAATTAGTATTCAAATTTACTGCCTATTACAGGGAAAACCAACTGATCCCTAATCCATCTAAAACACAGACGTGGGCCTTTCACCTTAAGAACAGACAAGCATCCCGAGCTCTGAGGATGATCTGGGAAGGAATCCCACTGGAGCATTGCAACACACCCAAATACCTGGGAGTCACTCTGGACCGTGCTCTGACCTACAAGAAGCACTGCCTGAACATCAAACAAAAAGGTGGCGCTAGAAACAACATCATACGAAAGCTGACTGGCACAACCTGAGGATCACAACCAGGCACAGTGAAGACATCTGCCCTTGCACTATGCTACTCTGCTGCTGAGTATGCATGCCCAGTGTGGAACACATTTCACCACACTAAAACAGTGGATGTGGCTCTTAATGAGACATGCCGCATTATCACGGGGTGTCTGCGCCCTACTCCACTGGAGAAATTACACTGCTTATCCGGTATTGCACCACCTGACACCCGCCGGGAAGTAGCAGCCAATAGTGAAAGTACCAAGGCAGAGACATCTCCAGCTCATCCCCTGTTTGGGTATCAGTCAGCACGTCAACGACTTAAATCAAGACATAGTTTTCTTAGATCTACAGAGACACTCGCTGGAACACCCCAGCAAGCAAGAGTCCAAAAGTGACAGGCCCAAACCCAGCACCTCAATTCATGGGTGATACCAGATGAGAGACTACCCCTGGGCACTCAGAAGACTGGGCGACTTGGAAGGCGCTGAACAGACTGCGCTCTGGCACCACGAGATGCAGAGCCAACCTTCAGAAATGGGGCTACAGGGTGGAATCCTCGGCATGCGAGTGTGGAGAGGAGCAAACCACTGACCACCTGCTGCAATGCAACCTGAGCCCTGCCACATGCACAATGGAGGACCTTCTTGCGGCAACCCCAGAGGCACTCCAAGTGGCCAGATACTGGTCAAAGGACATTTAACCAAATACCAAATTTGCAAAATCTGTGTTTTTTCCCCCTTTTTCTTTTTAATCTGTGTGTTTGTTTTGCTCTGTTAGAATTGTAATACAATGGTTGCTGATGACACGATAAAAAAATTTTTTTGGGATATATCGAGTATTTGTGCCAAATTTGGTCTGGTGAATGAAAATACATCCTGCATATCATATATTTACATAACGATTCATAACAGTAGCAAAATGACAGTTATGAAGTAGCAACGAAAATAATGTTATGGTTGGGGGGTCACCACAACATGAGGAATTGTATTAGAGGTCACGGTGTGAGGAAAGTTGAGAAATGCTGAACTAAATGAAGCTTTATCTCTCTTGGAGAAAGCCTTGACAATGCTCCAGCTAACTTTTTAAAATAACAACTTTTGATGTTTAAAAATATACTGTGAAGTTTATCTCTCTCCCTATTGATAGAACAGGGCGGCTTGTGAGAGAAACAGAATGAGAAGGAGAGAGAGGCTTCTTTTAGCTTGCTTATCTCTTCCCTGACATTTCCCACTAAACATCAGTAAGCCAGTGCTGCAGAACCTCTGTCCACAGCAACACAAGGCAATGAAACCCTCGGTCACGAGGTTTCTATTTTCTCTCTCTTGTTTACTGTACAGGGCCCATTTGATAGCAAGTAAAGTGGAAAGTGTTAATCCCAAAGAGCAAGAAACTCCATTTCTCACATCCACACGTACTATTCTGGTTATCTCTGCACAAGAGGCGGGGAGGCAATGAACCGCAGGCGCCACCGGTTGCCGTTTGTCTTCCAGCCCCTCTCCTCTGTCTGCCATGGCCTTTTCCTTGGACAAGTGGTGATTTCTACATTGAGGCATATAATGCAAACACTGTGCCATTCATATTAAAACTATAAGTTACTATATTTTATTGGGGGGGGGGGGGTCATGTTTGACTTCACTAGATTGGACTACTGTAATGCGCTCTACGTGGGGCTGCCCTTGAAAACGGCTCAGAAATTCCAACTGGTCCAACGGGCAGCAGCCAGGATGTTAACTGGTGTCCCTTACAGAGAGAGCTCCTCCTGTTCAAGGAGCTCCACTGGCTGCCGTTTATCCTCCAAGCCCAATTTAAGGTGCAGGTGCTTACCTTCAAAGCCCTAAACGGTTTGGGACCATTCTACCTGCGTGACCGCATCTCCGTCTATGAACCCACACATTCACTTCGTTCATCCGGAGAGGCCCTGCCCGTGATTCCGCCTGCATCGCAGGCGCGCTTGGTGGGGACACGAGACAGGGCCTTTTCTGTGGTGGCCCCCCGACTCCCAAAAGATCTTAGACAGGCCCCTACACTGGCAGTCTTTAGAAAGAACTTGAAGACCTGGCTGTTCCGATGTGCCTTTCCAGATTAGGAATCTCCAATAACAAGTCCCAGAAGCACTTTAGTAGAACTAAGATTGCTGCACACTGCACATTGCACTTGCCCCATAATCCTTACATACCTCCTGTCACATCAGCACTTTTAGTCTTGTACCCATTACTCTGGCCAGGCCCAGTTTTTATAGTGTCTTGATGTATTGTTTATTGCTTGTTGTTAATATTGTTTTAACTGTTTTTAATTTGCTTTAGGTGTTGTATTGTTGTGTTGTGTTGTGTTTTGAGGCCTTGGCCTATGTAAGCCGCATCGAGTCCTTCGGGAGATGCTAGGTAAAGGTAAAGGTAGTCCCCTGACATTAAGTCCAGTCATATCTGACTCTGGGGTGTGGTGCTCATCTCCATTTCTAAGCCGAAGAGCCAGCGTTGTCCGTAGACACCTCCAAGGTCATGTGGCCAGCATGACTGCATGGAGCGCCATTACCTTCCCGCCGGAGCGGTACCTATTGATGCTAGCGGGGTACAAATAAAATTAATAAATAAATAATAAATAATTCACAACAACCCAGTTAGGGGGGGCTTGGAAGGTTGCTATTTCCCAGAGGCGGCCCTAGGTAATTTTCAACGGTAAGCAAACAGTATTTTGGCACCCCTCCCCCCCCCCCAACCAATCACTGATATATATTTTCTGTTCGTCGTAGGAGTTCTGTGTGCCATATTTGGTTCAATTCCATCATTGGTGGAGTTCAGAATGCTCTTTGATTGTAGGTGAACTATACATCCCAGTAACTACAACTCGCATATGTCAAGGTCTGTTTTCCCCCAAGAGTGCCTCAAGAGCGCCCCTGAGCAAAATCAACTATACTGCAAATGCTTACTTTGCATAATGGGTTGAACCGCCCCTGCTATTTCCAACATGTTGAGAGGTAATGGAAGGGTAAATTCCATAGCCAAGAAGCAATCGGGAGCTTCCTGGTCCAAATGTAATACTTTATAGATGAGTCTGCATGGCTGAAACATAGTGTAATAAATGACGTTAACAATTAATGCGCTGAATTTGTAGAGTTAGAATTCACATTATTCTAATTATGCTAATTTGCATAATTAGAACAATGTGGATAATTTACAAAATAAGTGCTTAGATTTGAGAGGGCTCTCCTGCTGGCGATGACGTAAAGTCCTTCCATCAGTCTGTTTTTGTCACACAACACTATTCCAACACTTGAATGCTACTTCACGTCCCCTAGCTCTAACCAATGGAATTCTGGGATTTCTATTTTTGTAAGGTATTTTCAATTCTATGCCAGAAAGCTCTATCCCTTTCCAAAATACAAAGCCCGGGATTTCATAGGACGGAGCCATGGCATATAAAGAGGAATCAAAGTACTATAAGTGTGCAATGAGAACGTTATCTTGGCTAAACACCATATCATGAAATGCCAAAAAAGTGCCAACTTGCCTTTCGTCACAAAACAAAATCTTCCAATGGCTATGATACTCATCTGAGGCTAAGCTAGGACACGCAAGCCTTGAGATAGATAGATAGATAGATAGATAGATAGATAGATAGATAGATAGATATCAGGAGGGTTTTGATTATGTTTTCTTGCCCTGGTGAAGGGAGTTCTGGATGGCCTTAAGACAGCATTTCTCAACCTGGGAAGTCAAGACCCCGGGGGGGGGGGGGATCACCGGGGGGGTGTCAGAAGGGTCACCAAAGACCACCAGAAAACACAGTATTTTCTGTTGGTCAAGGGGGTTCTGTGTGGGAGGTTTGGCCCAATTCCATAATTGGTGGGGTTCAGAATGCTCCTTGATTGTAGGTGAACTATAACTTCCAGTAACTACAACCCCCAAATGTCAAGGTCTATTTTCCCCAAATTCCATCTGTGTTTATATTTGGGTACATTGAGTAATTGTGCAAAGTTTGGTCCAAATCCATCATTGTTTGAGTCCACAGTGCTCTCTAGGTGTAGGTGAACTACAACTCCAAAACTCAAGGTAAATGCCCACCAAACCCTTCTAGTGTTTTCTGTTGGTCAGGGGTGTCCTGTGTGCCAAGTTTGGTTCAATTCCATTGTTGGTGGAGTTCAGAATGCTCTTTGATTATAGGTGAACTATAAATCCCAGCAACTACAACTCTCAAATGACAAAATCAATTTCTTTGCATGAAGGACATACATTGGGTTGTTAGGTGTCTTGTGTCCAAATTTGGTGTCAGTTTGTCCAGTGGTTTTTGAGTTCTGTTAATCTCACAAACGAACATTACATTTATACACACGCACACACGCACGCACGCACACACACACAGAGAGAGAGAGAGAGAGAGAGAGAGAGAAAGAGTATATTACACTATTTATATTCCGCCCTTCTCACCCCACAAGGGACTCAGGGTAGATCACAATGCACATGTACATGGCAAACATTCAGTGCCAATTAGACATACAACATATATAGACAGACAAAGAGGCACTTTAACATTCCAGCTTTCCGGCTTCAGGAGGGTATGCTCGATTCCGGCCACAGAGGGAGCTACTGCTTCACCATCCATTTGTGACACCGAGTCCTTCGATGGAGTATTTCCTCATTCTTCTGCATGCTTCTGGAAAGCCTTATAACATCGTAAATTGGTTAAATTAGTCTCCCTGAATAAAGCAGTACCTAAATTTCCTACTTGACAGATGCAACTGTCTTTCAGGCTGCAAATGTCAGCAGCAAGCTACACTAATAGCCAGAAGCTCACTCCAACCCGGGCTGGCTTCAAACTCATGACCTCTCAGTCAGTAGTGATTTAATGCAGCTGGCTCTCAGCTCGCTGCGCCACAGCCCAGTCTAAATATGGACTATAAGTCCCAGCATTCCTAGCCAGAGAAGTCATTCATTAGTGATGATAGGAAATATAATCTAATATTTTTGGAAGGCACCAAGGGACTGTTCACACAACCAAGAGCTTCATTCCTCAAGAAAAGACAAGCATCCCAGGCTCTGAGGATTACTTGCGAAGATATCTCACTGGAGCATTGCAGCACACCCAAATATCTGGGAGTCGCTCTGGACCGTGCCCTGACCTACAAGAAGCACTGCCTGAATATCAAGCAAAAAGTGGGTGCTAGAAATAATATCATATGAAAGCTGACTGGCACAATCTGGGGATCACAACCAGACACAGTGAAGACATCTGCCCTTGCGCTATGCTACTCTGTGCTGAGTATGCATGCTCAGTGTGGAACACATCTCACCATGCTAAAACAGTAGATGTGGCTCTTAATGAGACATGCCGCATTATCATGGGGTGTCTGCGCCCTACACCACTGGAGAAATTACACTGTCTAGCCGGTATCGCACCACTTGACATCCGCCGGGAAGTAGCAACCAATAGTGAAAGGACCAAGGCAGAGACATCTCCAGCTCATCCCTTGTTTGGGTATCAGCCAGCACATCAACGACTTAAATCACGAAATAGTTTTCTAAGATTTACAGAGACACTCGCTGGAACACCTCAGCAAGCGAGAGTCCAAAAGTGGCAGGCTCAAACCCAGAACCTCAATCAATGGCTGATACCAAATGAGAGACTCCCCCAGGGCACATAGAAAACTGGGCGACGTGGAACGCACTGAACAGACTGCGCTCTGGCACCACGAGATGCAGAGCCAACCTTAAGAAATGGGGCCACAAAGTGGAATCCACGACATGCAAGTGTGGAGAACAGCAAACTGCAGACCACCTGCTGCAATGCAACCTAGCCCTACCACATGCACAATGGAGGACGTCCTTGCGGCAACACCAGAGGCACTCCAAGTGGCCAGATACTGCTTAAAGGACATTTAATCAACTACCAAGCTTGCAAACTTTGTGTTTTGTTTGTTTGTTTGTTAAAAATGCAATGCAACTGTTTGGTCTGCCCCAGACACGATAAATAAATAAATTCCTCATCTCACCCAGCAACTCCATCTCCTCCTCAGTCCATGCTCTGCACAGTGGACAAGAGCAGCCAAACTAGACTAGCAGTCGAATCTTACTTCAGCATGAATGATAAGACATAATCCACAGTTATGTCATCATAATTCAATATTAAAATGACATGGTTCCTTCCTATGAAGTGCTGGGGCTTATAGTATGAGGAGGCACAAGTGCTCTCTCATTGGGAATTCTATATGCTTTTCTCTAAACTGTCAAATCAAGGATTCCATAGGATGTTTCCATGTGTCCCCTCTTCAATTTTAAACAAAAAATTTTAAGCAAAGAAGTAGCAGTGGCGCAATGGATTAAACCCTTGTGCCGGCTGAACTGTTGACCTGAAGTTTGGCGGTTGAAATCCACAAGACGGGGCGAGCTCCCATCTGTCAGCCCCAGTTCCTCATGTGGGAAATGAGAGAAGCCTCCCACAGGATGGTGATGCATCCAGGCATCTCCTGGGCAATGTCTCTGCAGACAGCCAATTCTCTCACACCAGAAGCAAATTGCAGTTTCTCAAGTTGCTTCTGACACAATAAAAAATTAAGCATTCAAAAACTGATCAGACTAGCAGGCTGAGCTTTATTGCAACTGGGGAAATGAGACAAAGACTTATGGGGCAACCAAGGGCAGCAATATCCTAGGAAGCACATGCAGGGCTGCCCCTACAATTAGATGGAAGGAGGCAGTCGCCTCAAGTGGCAGATGTTAAGAGGCAGTATCAAAATATTAAAAGGAAGAGGTGTGTGCTAAGCAACCCAACAATGTCCTTTAAGCCTTCAAGTGTGTTGGATTATGCCTTATCATTAGTGTTGAAGTAAGATTCAACCGCCTGTGTTGTTGGGCTGCTCTAGTCCATAGTGTAAAAAAGCATGGACTGAGATGAGGCTGCTGAGTGAAATAAGGGATGGTGTCAAAAATATGACAAATTAACTAGGTATCTTTAATTACAAAAATGTGAGTCAAGCACTAAAAGGGTTAAATGGATGCAATAACTCAGCAAAAGCTGCAGTTCTATATAAGTAGGTGTGTCTGTAGCTTAGTAGCTGTCAGTCTGAGATAAACCTCAGTGGGAGAAAGGTCTCAGTCTGTGAAAAGGCCTCATAGTGTGAGGAAGGCCTTAGTAAGTGAGATAAGCCTCACAGTGTGCGGTAGGCCTCACAGTGTGCGGTAGGCCTCACAGTGTGCGGTAGGCCTCACAGTGTGAGGTAGGCCTCACAGTGTGAGGTAGGCCTCACAGTGTGAGGTAGGCCTCACAGTGTGAGGTAGGCCTCACAGTGTGAGGTAGGCCTCACAGTGTGAGGTAGGCCTCACAGTGTGAGGTAGGCCTCACAGTGTGAGGTAGGCCTCACAGTGTGAGGTAGGCCTCACAGTGTGAGGTAGGCCTCACAGTGTGAGGTAGGCCTTAGCCTATGAGAAGGACTGGTGTGAGAAGCTTTGGTGAAAGAAGCTCCAATGTTAAAGGCCTCATGTGTAAAGCTGTGTGTAAAGCTACTATGTGAAGCTCCTGTGCAATTTCGGTGTGAGGGGAGGCTCTGTGAGAGCAAAGCTGTTTATCTGTATGAGAAAGAAGCCCAGCTCGAAAGCAAAGAAGGAAGTATAAAGAATTTTGGGTTGTTGTAGGTTTTTTCGGGCTATATGGCCATGTTCTAGAGACATTCTCTCCTGACGTTTCGCCTGCATCTATGGCAAGCATAGGGATCCTCTCACTTCTGCAGGAGTCTACCGTGTACCATGCAGCGGTGGACAAGTCTACATAGGAACCACCAAATGCAGCAGCATTGCCCAAACACAAATCAAGGAACATGAAAGGCACTGCAGACTACTTCAACCAGAGAAGTCAGCCATAGCAGAGCACCTGATGAACCAACCTGGACACAGCAGATTATTTGAGAACACAGAAATGCTGGACCACTCTCACAATCACCATGTCAGACTACACGGAGAAGCCATTGAAATCCACAAGCATGTGGACAATTTCAACAGAAAGCAGGAAACCATGAAAATGAACAAAATCTGGCTACCAGTATTAAAAAACTCTAAAATTACAACAGCAAAACAGCAGAGGGGAAACAATCAGGGACATCTAATCACCTCTCCGGGGTGAGGCAGATGAGCTCCCTCTATCAGCTCCAGCTCCTCATGCGAGGACATGAGAGAAGCCTCCCACAAGTATGATAAAAACATCAAATCATCCGGATGTCCCCTAGGCAACATCCTTGCAGACACCAATTCTCTTACACCAGAAGTGACTTGCAGTTTCTCAAGTCACTCCTGACACCACAAAAAAATCACCTCTCAACAAAAGATTGCCCCAGGCACTGCCAGGCCATCAAATGCTAATCAAGGTGGTCAGTTGAAACATTCACACCTAGCTCCAGCAGACAAGAGTTCTTTGTCCCACCCTGGTCATTCCACAGATATATAAACCCCTTTTCCTAGTTCCAACAGACCTCACTACCTCTGAGGATGCTTGCCAAAGATGCAGGCGAAACGTCAGGAGAGAATGCCTCTAGAACATGGCCATATAGCCCGAAAAAACCTACAACAACCCAGCGATTCCAGCCATGAAAGCCTTTCGACAATACATAAAGAACTTTATTTGTGTTATAGAAACCTTGTTCTTGTAAACAGTGCAACCATATTATTTTACTACAAAGAAAAGCCTCCTATGGAAGAGATAACTTTGGTCTGTGTGTTTTTGTTCTTTTTAACACTTTGGGCTACTGCTGCTGGGTCACGCTGCTGCTCATAACTTACTCTGCTGTACCATTGTGAGGAGGATCTTACGTTAAAAATCCCACTCGTCCAATAGATGGAGCTTCTGGTTGTGTGACAATCTGCATCTGCTCGTATCCCCCTCTTCTGAACAACCGTACAGGAAACTTTGAGAACACAGAAGTGCTGGACCACTCTCACAACCACCATGTCAGACTACACAGAGAAGTCATTGAAATCCACAAGCATGTGGACAATTTCAACAGAAAGGAAGAAACCATGAAAATGAACAAAATCTGGCTACCAGTATTAAAAAACTCAAAAATTACAACAGCAAAACAACAGAGGGGAAACAAACAGGCACATAAAATCACTCTCAACAAAAGATTCCCCCCAGGCACTTCCAAGCCATTGAATGCTAATCAAGGTGATCAGCTGAAACATTCACACCTAGCCCCAGCAGACAAAAGTCCTTTGTCTCACCCTGGTCATTCCACAGATATATAAACCCATTTTTCCTACTTCCAACAGACCTCACTACCTCTGAGGATGCTTGCCATAGATGCAGGCGAAACGTCCCGACCCCCAGGTTGAGAAACACTGAAATAAGGAGTTTGAAGATAGTGAATTAAAGAGCAGTCAGGGCTGTTTGCAATTAAGAGTCTGGCGAAGCACACGCCTTGCTAGCAAGAGAGAAGCCAAAGGTCAACGCAATGCTTTCATGTTTGGGAGGGTTATTTAATGTTACTTCTTCCCCGTTAACTGCTGTGGAATAGCCTCGGCTTTTGTGGACCGCTTCTGGCGTATTGAAGACTGGGTTTGATCATTGCTAAGGGATTATGCTTCATGTTTTTGCCTATGGATCCTGGAAACTTTGCCTTTGCTTTTAAGTCTCTATTTTGCCTTTGGAACTTCTGCAGCTTTATTTCTCTGTTTTGAATTTTTGCTTTTTCTCAATAAACTATAAAACTACAGCCTTGGTGTGTGTTGGCATCTTGAGCAAGGTGAAAACTACCCTGAGTTGCGACAGCTTGAAGAAAACCAGAAGTCCTTCTTGAAATAATCAGAATTTTTTTATTATAAAAATCTGCATGTAAACAACAACTTACAAGTTTATGAAAGTGCAAATTAATGTCAAAAGTTGTATTTGATTGACATATGTTTTTTTCCACTGAGCCAATTGCATTTTCAATGGCATCCCTCCAGCCCACATTTAGTTTTTTTTTAAAGATTACTCTTTTCTAATATAGAGATATGTATCAAAGAGAGAAAAGTGTACGAGCCTGCGTACAAGGATTCAAGTTTTGCTCTGCAAAGGAGACATGTTTCTGGTGATACTCCCCCCCCCAATATTTAATGTCACATCATTCATTCTGGCATTTCTCCTGATGTCTAAACAGGGCAGTCTGCAAATATACACAATGAGAATGTAGGCATATAAAGCCGCTGAATTTGAAATTAGTTCAGTTGCTTGCACACACATATTGTACGAAGCTTATAAACTGGTAACCAATGAAGACACAGTCAGCTTACTTCCAAGGCTTGGTTTGAGGAACCATAAGGCATGAAGGAGATTCTGTTTTCTCCCACTGTGTAGCTTTTGTGCTCACTGTCTCTTTTCCCCCTTCATTCCTAACAGTTGGACACATTCACAACCCATATACACAGCATCTGGTCTAAAAAGCATAAAGCTATTTTTAAAGCACTGACAAGTCATGGCAGGACTTGGACTTGGCCTTAAATGCCATTTTCTTATTGTTCTTTGCGACCATTCTCCCCAGGAACCGCTTGGCCTTTTTGCTGATGCTTTCCCTTCTTTTTGTGTTGGACATCCGCCGGGCATTGTCTTCTTTGCTATCTTTGCGTAGCCGGATTTGCCGGACAATCCCTTCAAAAAGGTCCTTGACATTGTGATGCAGAGCTGCTGAAGTCTCAATGAATTTGCAGTCAAAGACAACAGCACAGGCGCGTCCCTCTGAAGGAGAGAAGGAGGATAGGAACATCAGTTAAGAACCAAAAGCCACCGGTTTGACTGAGGTTTCAGCTGATGGCCCATGAAGTTCAATGTTCAGTCAACCAAATGCCTCCTGGAAGCCCACAAGAAGGACCAGAGGCATTGCTTTCCCTCCAATCCCTCCTCCTTTTCGCCTTTGCTGGCAACTCCGGTAAGTCAGTTAGACTATGGGGGCTCTATATAGCCAAAATTAGGATTACAAAAGAAAATCGCAATTAGTACCTAATAGATAGCTGGAAAGTTTTTTCCTCCTTACAACTCTGATTAAAATGTTTTTTATATTACTCACAAATTTATTTTTAAATAGTTCTCTTTAGCATTTAGCTTTGCTGAAACTATGTTTGCAGTTGGGCTATTTGTTTGCAATTACTGTATATACTCGAGTATAAGCCTAGTTTTTCAGCCCCTTTTTTAGGCTGAAAAAGCTCCCCTCGGCTTATACTCGAGTCAAGGTTATTTATTATTTTACTCTGTTATTAGTATTATTTTATTACATTTATTATTTTACTCTATTATTATTACATTTACATTATTTTGTTCTATTATTATCGCATTTATTATTTTGCTCTATTATTATTATTATTATTATTACATTTACAGTATTTTACCCTATTATTACATTTATTATTTTAATCTAATAATTATTATTATTATTACATTTACAGTATTTTACCCTATTATTACTACATTTATTATTTTACTCATTTATATTTACATTATTTTGCTCTATTATTATTCTATTTATTTATTGCTCTATTATTATTATTATTATTACATTTACAGTATTTTACCCTATTATTATTATTACATTTATTATTTTAATCTATTATTAGTAGTAGTATTACATTTACAGTATTTTACCCTATTATAAAGACATTTATTATTTTACTCTATTATTATATTTACATTATTTTGCTCTATTGTTATTATTACATTTACAGTATTTTACCCTATTATTATTATTACATTTATTATTTTAATCTATTATTATTATTATTATTATTACATTTACAGTATTTTACCCTATTATTACTACATTTATTATTTTACTCTATTATTACTGTTTTTATTGCATTTTCATTATTTTACTATATTATTTATATTATATTTATTATTTTAATAATAAGTACATTTATATTGAAGGAGGTTAGAATAATGGTTTAATAAGAGTTGGACAGTCTTATCTTAAATTACAGTTTTATGTAAATATTCAGAAACGTTTAGCCTATTAATGACTCAATTAAAGTAATTTTATTGGTATCTATTTTTATTTTGAAATTGACCCATATTGGATGCATTTCCCACCCTCGGCTTATACTCGAGTCAATACGTTTTCCCAGTTTTTTGTGATAAAATTAGGTGCCTTGGCTTATATTCAGCTCAGCTTATACTCGAGTATATATGAGTATGTTTCTTTATTTAAGCAGCATATAGAAAAGTTACTGGGGGAAAAAACAGGCCACAATCCAGAAGTCCTGCAAAAAGATTTGCCTCTATTTTGCCGTCATGGCTATTCACTGTACATACATTTCTCTCTATCCTTTAAAGACATATAAGCAGTAGGTACCGCATTTTGCAACACTGAATTATACACACATATATAGTGTATGTGTTGTCGAAGGCTTTCTTGGCCAGAATTACTGGGTTGCTGCGAGTTTTCTGGGCTGTATGGCCACGTTCCAGAAGCATTATCTCCCAACAATTTTGCTCATGTTCATGGTTTCTTCCTTTCTGTTGTGGATTTCAATCACAGCCAGCTAACACCTCCAGACAAAAGATTCCCCCAGGCAGCAATCAGCCAGGCCTTGAAGCAGCACTAATCAAAGTGGCCAATTGCAACATTCACACTGGCTTCAAGCAGACAAGAGTTCTTTCTCCCACCCTGGACATTCCAGAGATATATAAACCTCACTTGCCTAGTTTTGAACAGACCTCACAACCTCTGAAGATGACTGCTATAGATGTGGGAAAAATGTCAAGAGAGAATACTTCTAGAACATGGCCATACAGCCTGGAAAACTCAAAGCAAACCATACATAGTGTGTTTGGGGTTGTTTTAGCCTTCTCCTAAAACCTAACACCTGAATAATTATTTTATTCTTTAGAATTATTAGGGAGGGATGAAAGGAACCAAATAGTATTCCACCTTTTAAAATGTAAGCTGCCAGGAGAGTAGTATTTAAGTGAGCGTCGCTTATTTTGATGATACAAACCTGGTTCTCATAAGTACAAATATTCTCTAGCTTCTCTTTACCCAGAGCCAACATGACGGGGAAGTGATCCTGTTCGGGCACAGTGTTCTCAGGACAAGGAGAGCCATGGTCCTATGCTTGCAAAACCCCACCAACCCAAATGTAAATCTGCCCCACATCTGAGTTTACATTGCTGTAGCTTCTCTTACCATCTACAGAGACTTCCCGTGATCGGACAAGATCGCTTTTATTTCCTACAAGGATGATAGGGATATCTTCCGTTTGCCTTGCTCTTCGCAGCTGAATTCGTAGCTCAGAGGCTTTCTCAAAGCTGACTTTGTCTGTCACTGAGTACACAATAATGTAAGCATCCCCCATTTTCATGCAGTGGTTCTGAAGCCATTGGTTATCGTCCTAAAGCGAAAAAGAGGAATGAAGACCATTGCAATTAAGATTCCTTTTATTTTTAGATGTTCTGTTTTTAAAAGAAGAGCATTTTCCAATCTATGCACCACTGTTTTCTTGCACTGTTAGTATTACTTTTAATTTCTTCTGTCACTCTTTGAATTTCTTTTGAATGTAATGGTATGTTTTAGTGGCCAGAATATTATTATTATTATTATTATTATTATTATTATTATTATTATTATTATCATCTATATTTATACCCTGCTCTTTTCACCCTGAAGGGGACTCAGAGCGGCTTACAGATTATGGCAAAGTTCAATGCCTCATTATACATACAAATAATAAATATAACTTATCAAATTATAAAACAGTTAAAACATACAAATGCAATAAAACAGATTAAAACATAGTTTCCCAATCACTCTCCCCCCACAGGCCAAACAAAAGCCTTATGCATTATGTGGTCTTATGCATTATTACCATGGGGTAAAGAGATATAAGGTGCCAGTCTAGAAGGCTAAAGGATTAGGATACAGGTGCAAAACAATCTTTAAGATACTACAAATCTTCCACTTATAATAATAATAATAATAATAATAATAATTTTTATTTATACCCCACTACCATCTCCCCACGGGACTCGGTGTGGCTTACATGAGGCCAAGCCCACAATACATCAATAAACAAAGGCAATAACAAAACAATCAATACAAAACAGTTAAAATAAATGTCATAAATAAAAAATAAACAATAACAGTCACACACAAGCATTTAAAAACCTATGGCCAGGCCAAATGTAATAATTTAAAATTTAAAAAATAATGCTAGGCATGAACAAGGTAGGATATAAATGGGATAGGGTTTTCAAAGAGAGATGAGGGTGAGCAGGCAATCCTAAATCTGTGTTAAAGTGCATTTTGAGGGCATTTCACTGAGAGTTTTCCTTATTCTGGGAAGGCACACTGGAACAACCACGTTTTCAGGCTCCTCCTAAAGACTGCCAGAATTGGGGCATTTCTGATTTTGGCTTTTGTGTGTGTGTGTGTGTGTGTGTGTGTGTCAGGAATGACTTGAGAAACTGCAAATCACTTCTGTGTGAGAGAATTGGCCATTTACAAGGACGTTGCCCAGGGGATGCCTGGATGCTTTGATGGTTTACCATCCTTGTGGGAGGCTTCTCTCATGTCCCTGCATGGAGAGCTGGAATTGACAGAGGGAGCTCAGTATGCTCTCCCTGGATTCGAACCATTGACCTGTCGGTCATCAGTCCTGCCAGTGCAAGGATTTAACCCATTGTGCCACCAGGGGCTGAGGCAAAGAAAAATCTATTTCCCCGAGTATAAAGAATATTTACAGTGACCAATTCAGAGTGCAAACCTTGAACTAACTAATACAGAAACAACGTATTATGTATTAGTGCAGGGGCCCTCAAACTTTTTAAACAGAGGGCCAGGTCACAGTCCTTCAAACTGTTGGAGGGCCAGATTATAATTTAAAAAAATACAAATTCCTATACACGCTGCACATATTTTATTTGTAGTGCAAAAAACACTTAAAAACAATACAATAATTAAAATGAAGAACAATTTTACCAAATACAAACTTATTAGTATTTCAATGGGAAGTGTGGACCTGCTTTTAGCTGATAAGATAGGGTTTTTGTTATTGTTGTGTGCTTTCAAGTAGTTTCAGACTTAGGTTGACCCCAAGCGAGGGCCGGATAAAAGACTTTGGAGGGCCGTATCTGGCCCCCAGGCCTTAGTTTGAGGACCCCTGAATTAGTGAGTTTAAAGTTTGCTCTCATAAATGACTGCTATACATATACTTTTCATTTTAAAGCTGGTTCTTTTGATCAAATCTGATATCCAGACATCTGCTATATTGTATATATGTTTTCTTTATATTACTCTATTACATATGTTTTTAATACATTGTTCTATTCATACTATCCTGCTTGTTTTTGATTTTGGAAACTCTGGAGTTTCCAAAACAAGTAGGATAAACAAGTAGAAAGGGAAATGATGAAAGAAGCCATGAAAAGGCAAGGCCATAAAAATAACACTCTGGTTACACCCCAAATAGACTACTGCAATGCGCTCTATGTGGGGCTGCTTTTGAAGACTGTTTGGAACCTACAAATGGTCCAACGGGTGGCAGCCAGATTGCTCACCAGAGCAGCGTACAGGGAGCATACAGCCTCCCTGTTACATCATCTCCACTGGCTGCCAATCTGCTACCAAGAACAATTCAAAATTCTAGCTTTAGCCTATAAAGCCCTAAACCAGGGGTCCTCAAACAAAGGCCTAGGGGCCGGATACTCAGATTCAACCTAAGTCTGAAATGACTTGAAAGCACACAACAACAACAACAACAACAACCCTATCTCAACAGCCAAAAGCAGGCCCACACTTCTCATTGAAATACTAATAAGCTTATATTCATTAAAATTGTTCTTCATTTTAATTATTGTATTGTTTTTAAGTGTTTTTTGCACTACAAATAAGATATGTGCAGTGTGCATAGGAATTCATTCATGGTTTTTTCTCTCCAAATTATAATCTGGCCCTCCAACAGTTTGAGGGATTGTGACCTGGCCCTCTGTTTAAAAAGTTTGAGGACCCTTGCCCAAAACAGTTGTGCCCCAGCTTATCTGTCCGAACGTGTATTTCTCTATGAACCACCGCTGAGTTTAAGATCATCTGGGAAGGCCCTGCTCTCGGTCCTACCTCCCTTGCAGGCATGATTGGCGGAGATAAGAGACAGGGCCTCCTCTATGGTGGTCCCTCAGCTGTGGAACTCCTTCCCCAGGGATATTAGATCAAGCCCTTCCCTCCTGACCTTCCACAAGAGTGAAAACATGGCTTTGTGACCAAGCCTTTAGAGAACTTGGAACAATGTGCAATAACCATTGAATTATGCATTTAACTCTGAATGTATGGTTTTAAAATGTTTTAATGTATTTTTTAAAATTCTATTTTAATAATTATTTAAGTGTACATTGTGTTTTAAGGCATATAAAGCTGCCTTGAGTCCCCTCTGGGGTAAGAAAGGTGGGGTAGAAATATCGTAAATAAATATCTCATTTCTGGGACAGCAACTGTAAAAGTATCTCCAACATGACCACAAAAGTAAGTTTACCAAGCTCTTTAAGGCAACTGTTATAGCCTATATATGGTGACAGATCAGGCATGGGCAAACTTCAGCCCTCCAGGTGCTTTGGAATTCAACTCTCACAATTCTTAACAGCTTCAGGCCCTTTCCTTTTCTCTTTCCTTTAGCGCAGTGGTTCTCAACCTGAGGTCCCCAGTTGTTTTTGGCTTACAACTCCCAGAACTCCTAGCAGCTGGTAAACTAGCTGGGATTTCTGGGAGTTGTAGGCCAAAAACATCTGGGGACCCCAGGTTGAGAACCACTGCTTTAGCGGCTGAGGGGGGAAAGGAAGGGCCTGAGGCTGTGAGGACTTGTGGGAGTTGAAGTCCAAAACCCCTGGAGAGCCCAGGTTTACCCATAAATGAGCACTCTATGGACTATATAGGACAGAGTATGATACATAGAACATGTAAGAAATATACAATTTACCTGCTCCCATATGTCAAACACCACCAGAGAAGCTTCTTCACCATCAACTATAATGGATCTGTCATATGTATTGCCTATAAAGAGAGAGACATGAGAACAAGAAATATGAGCTTTCCCTGTGACGTTTTCTATAATGTACAAGGATCTCATCTTTAGAAAAAATAAGTTAAAAGGTAAAGGTTTCCCCTTGACATTAAGTCTCGTTGTGTCCGACTCTGGGAGGTGGTGTTCATCTCCATTTCTAAACTGAAGAGCCGGCATTGTAGACACCTCCAAGGTCATGTGGCAAGCATGACTGCATGGAGCACCGTTACCTTCCCGTTGAAGTGGTACCTATTGATCTACTCACATTTGCATGTTTTCGAATTGCTAGGTTGGCAAAAGCTGAGGCTAATAGCGGGAGCTCACCCCACTACCCAGATTCAGACCACCAAAACTTTCGGTTAGTAAGTTCAGCAGTGCAGTAGTTTAACCCTCTGCACCACCGGGGCGCAGAAAAGATACCTAGTTCACTAAATCCCTGAAACGTGCATCAAAGCAGACGTCTCTAAAGGCGGAGGGTAGGACAACCTGGCCATTTATTTATTTATCGTGTCAGGAGCAGACCAAACAGTTGCATTGCATTTTTTAAAGAAACAAACAAAACACAAAGTTTGCAAGCTTGCTAGTTGATTAAATGCCCTTTGACCAGTATCTGGCCACTTGGAGTGCCACTGGTGTTGCCGCAAGAGGGTCCTCCATTGCGCATGTGGCAGGGCTCAGGTTGCATTGCAGCAGGTGGTCAGTGGTTTGCTCTTCTCTACACTCGCATGTTGAGGATTCCACTTTGTAGCCCCATTTCTGAAGGTTGGCTCTGCATCTTGTGGTGCCAGAGCGCAGTCTGTTCAGCGCCTTCCAAGTCGCCCAGTCCTCTGTGCCCAGGGGGGAGCCTCTCATTTGGTATCAGCCATTGGTTGAGGTTTATTTATTCATTTACTTTATTTGTATACCGCAGTTTCTCAGCCCGTAGGCGACTCACCGCGGTTAACAACAGCAGGAGCAAAAATTAAATGCTAGCATCATACAAACCATTTAAAAACAACACAATAATATACTAAGTAACTAATTTCTGGGTTTTGGGTTTGAGCTTGCCACTTTTGGACTCTCGTTTGCTGAGGTGTTCCAGCGAGTGTCTTTGTCGATCTTAGAAAACTATGTCTAGATTTAAGTCGTTGACGTGCTGGCTGATACCCAAACAGGGGATGAACTGGAGATGTCTCTGCCTTGGTGGATGTCTCTACTTTCCAGCGGATATCAGGTGGTGCAATACCGGCTAAGCAGTGTAATTTCTTCAGTGGTGTAGGGCGCAGACACCCCGTGATAATGCGGCATGTTTCATTAAGAGCCACATCCACTGTTTTAGCATGGTGAGATATGTTCCACACTGGGCATGCATACTCAGCAGCAGAGTAGCATAGCACAAGGACAGATGTCTTCACTGTGTCTGGTTGTAATCCCCAGGTTGTGCCAGTCAGCTTTCGTATGGTATTGTTTCTAGCACCTACTTTTTGCTGGATGTTCAGGCAGTGCTTCTTGTAGGTCAGAGCACGGTCCTGACACGATAAATAAATACCACTTCCTCAGCCTCAGTGGTTCTCAACCTGGGGTCCCCAGATGTTTTTGGCCTACAACTCCCAGAAATCCCAACAGCCTCAGGCCCCTTCCTTTTCCCCCTCAGCCGCTTAAGCGGCTGACGGGGAAAAGGAAGGGGCCTGAGGCTGTTGGGATTTCTGGGAGTTGTAGGCCAAAAACATCTGGGGACCCCAAGTTGAGAACCACTAGTGCTGGCCCCTTTCCCTTCCCCTGCCACTCACCGGCCTCTTCCGCCTCAGGCCCCTCCTCCAGGCCTCCGAAGACGCGCGCCAGGCTGCTCTTCCCGACGCCTCGCGCCCCGAGCAGCAGGACTTTGTGGAGTCTCCCTTCCGCGTCGCTGCCGGAAGAGGAAGTGGAAGCCAGCGAGTCCGAAGAGCCCGAGGCCCGGCGCGGCAGTTCCACCTCCACTTCCGGTTCCTCTTCCTGAGCCGCGAGCTCCCTCTCGTCGACCGGCATGCTGCGCCGGTGCAGAGCCTCCTGGTGCTGGAGCTGCTGCTGGGCCGCGAAGGGCGTGCTCCCGCGCCTCCGGTCGGGAACGTTCAGGCGGGCGCTGCGGTTGAGCGTCATCCTGAGGGAAAGAAAGAGTTAAGTTCCAGCGGGGCCCAATTGCCATTCCTTCGAGGCGTCCTTTCCTTCCAGTATCCGCCACTTACCTCAGAAACTCCTGACACAAACACTTCTGTTGCTTCTTCCCCTTCTTCTTTCACTCCACTCACCTCATGACAGAACTTCGCGCGTCTATTTATACTCTTTCGGATGCTCCGCCTTCGTGACGTCGGTTCAACCCGTCCTCCAATCAGGTTGCGAATTAGAATAGAGCGCTCCCCTCGTTTGTCATCCTCCTCCTCCTCCTGGTGCGTCATAGAAGCCCCTTCCTGAGGGGAAAAGAAGAATGGATTCGGTTGTTGTAGGTTTCCTCGGGATATATGGTCATATTCTAGAGGCATTCTCTCCTGACGTTTCGCCTGCATCTATGGCAAGCATCCTCAGAGGTTGTGAGGTCTATTTGGAAGTAGGAAAATGGGTTTATATATCTGTGGAATGACCAGAGTGGGACAAAGGACTCTTGTCTGTTGGAGCTAGGTGTGACTGTTTCAACTGACCACCTTGATTAGCATTTGATGGCCTGGCAGTGCCTGAGGCAATCTTCTGTTGAGAGGTGATTAGATGTGCCTGATTGTTTGCTGTTGTATATGGCCATGTTCTAGAGGCATTTTCTCCTGACGTTTCACCTGCATCTATGGCAACCATCCTCAGAGGTAGTGAGGTCTGTTGGAACTAGGAAAATTGGGTTTATATGGAATGACCAAGGTGGGGCAAAGAACTCTTTGTCTGTTGGAGCTAGGTATGAATGTTTCAACTGACCACCTTGATTAGCATTTGGTGGCCTGGCAGTGCCTGAGCAGGCCCGTAGCCAGGATTTCGATTCGGGGGGGGGGGGGGGGGGCTGAGTCCAAGTGAAAGAGGGTCAACCCTAGCAAACCTTTTGTATCATTACCCCAATACCCCCATTGAGCTTGGTGATCAAATCATGATATGAATAAACGTAACAGTGTAAATAATGTACCAGTAAGGCCTTCTCGCGGACCACCATGAGAATTTCGGGGGGGGGGGGAATGAAGCCCCCCAAGCCCCCCCCAGCTACATGCCTGTGCCTGAGGCAATCTTTCGTCGAGAGGTGATTAGATGCCCTTGCTTGTTTCCTCTTTGTTGTTTTGCTGTTGTAATTTTAGAGTTTTTTGATACTGGTAGCTAGATTTTGTTCATTTTCATGGTTTGCTCCTTTCTGTTGAAATTGTCCACATGCTTGTGGATTTCAATTGCTTCTCTGTGTAGCCTGACATGGTGGTTGTGAGAGTGGTCCAGCATTTCTGTGTTCTCAAATAATATGCTGTGTCCAAGTTGGTTCATCATTTATTTATTTATTTATTTATTTCGTGTACTTCTACCCCACCCTTCTCAACCCCCGAGGGGGGACTCAGGGCGGCTTACAAAAAGGCACAATTTAATGCCCACACAACAATACAAATAAACGTGTAAAACAGAATTAAAACAATTAAGACAGTTAAAACAATCAACACATATCACAGTCAATAAACCAATCTCAAGCTCAGCGTTCGCCACTCAGAGTCCATATTTCGTTCCACATTATCTATTCCCATCAGTCGTCGTAGTCCTTTATTCATCTGCCAGGTTGCCCAAACACCTGGTCCCAAATCCATGTTTTTAATTTCCTTCTAAAGGAAAGGAGGGATGTCGCTGATCTAATTTCCCCAGGGAGTGAATTCCATAGGTGAGGGGCCACCACCGAGAAGGCCCTGCTCCTCGTCCCCACCAATCTCGCTTGTGATAGAGGCGGGGCCGAGAGCAGGGCCTCCCCAAAAGATCTTAAACTCCAAGGCGGGACGTAGAGGGAGATCCGTTCAGACAGATACGCTGGGCCGGAACCGTATAGGGTTTTGTAGGTCAAAACCCTATACATCAGGTGCTCTGCTATGGCTGACTTCTCTGGTTGAACTAGTCTGCAGTGCCTTTCATGTTCCTTGATTCGTGTTTGGGCAATGCTGCATTTGGTGGTCCCTATGTAGACTTCTTGTCCACAGCTGCACGGTACACAGTAGACTCCTGCAGAGGTGAGAGGATCCCTCTTGTCCTTTGCTGAACGTAGCATTTGTTGAATTTTCTTGGTGGGTTTGTAGATTGTTTGTATGTTGTGTTTCCTCATCAGCTTCCCTATGCAGTCAGTGGTTCCCTTGATGTATGGCAAGAACTCTTTTCCTCTGGGTGAATCTTCGTCTTGACTCTGTGGCTTGTTCTCTGTCTTGCAGCTCTTCTGATGAGCCCCCGGTGGCGCAGTGGGTTAAACCTCTGTGCCGGCAGGACTGAAGACTGACAGGTCACAGATTCGAATCCGGGGAGAGGCGGATGAGCTCCCTCTATCAGCTCCAGCTCCTCATGCGGGGACATGAAAGACGCCTCCCACAAGGATGATAAAAACATCAAATCATCCCGGCGTCTCCTGGGCAACGTCCTTGCAGATGGCCAATTCTCTCACACCAGGAGTCACTCCTGACACGACAAAAAAAAAAAAAGCTCTTCTGATGTCTGAGGTGGCGTCTCCATTAGCCTGTAGAGCCCAGTTTAGGTGGTTCAGGGAAGCTGATGAGGTGTTTTTGGACTCCAACTCCCACCATTCCTCAGCCTTGGGTCCCTTCCTTTCCCCCCCTCAGCCGCTTATTTTTGTACCCCGCCTCCATCTCCCCAAAGTGGCTTACATATGGCACAATGTGCATGGAACAACGCAAGAAAAAATATACAGTACAATAAGAGATAAAACCACAGCAAATAAACAATTATTTAAACTTAAAACAGCACCAAATGACCTATGGTGAGAACCGTCGTAAAACATGGCCAACCATAACCAGGAGCAGGGGAATGGGATAGTGCAAGTTGTAGCTCATGAACTAGGGAATGGGACAAAAGTGCAGTGTTGTAATGACCATTGGGGTTAGACATTCTCAAAGGCTTGTCCACCCAAGTCTTCAATTTCTTCTAAAGGAATTTGCTTTAGATAGCAGATTTGAGATATCATTAAAAGGGCAGCCAGTATTTACTTTTTCATTTTTAGAGTCACAATGGAGAAAGTTTTCCCCCTCTTCCCAGCATACTAAAATAACTTGGCTGGCTTTGGGAATTGCTCACTTTGACTTGGCTGAGTCATGGACACCTGCCATTTCTACTCTGTTGCAGGCAGCAAAATGGCTTTGATTGGCCCTGGTTATAGGTTATTTACCTAGTGCCTTAAGCACTACCAAATATATTAATGCGATTTAAACAATTATTTAACCACTTTTGCCCAGTGGGTTCCAAAATAGTGTTTAATAGACCTTTTGAAATAAAACCAAACAATGTCCTTTATAGAAATCAGGGGCTGAGAAGCATCAAAAACAATTTTATTTATGAAAATCTCTATTTTCCACTGCCAGTCCTTATGTAGTCAAGATGCCAGCCACCCACTCACAAGAAGGAGGCATCAGCAAGGCTGGCAGAACTCCAAGGTTTTCAGAAATGCTACATATAAATAAATAAATACATACATACATACATACATACATAACTAAATAAAGAGGACTTCTTTAAAACCTCAGGAGGAGAAATCCTAAAAATATCCTGATGAAGGCTGAGTGCAATCAGTGACCAAGAAATGCTGGCTGATTGATGGAAAAGGCATCTAGATGCAAGGAGGAATTAATGTGAAAAGCCGGCTCTTTGTTGCCACGGATCCTGCATCCACAGGTGGTGCCATCAATGGCTTGAAAATATTCCTTTAAAATATTCATTAAGAAACAAAATCCATAAAGCAAAACTTGATTTTTGCCATTTACATATAAAATTATACTTGAGCATCCATGGATTTTGGTATCCACAAGTGGTTTGCAGCCCATGTTTGTTGTTTGTCCCTCTTATATGAATATGTTAGCATTATGTCCCAATTAGAGCTTTGTCATAGAATCATAGAATCAAAGAGTTGGAAGAGACCTCATGGGCCATCCAGTCCAACCCCCTGCCAAGAAGCAGGAATATTGCATTCAAATCACCTCTGACAGATGGCCATCCAGCCTCTGTTTAAAAGCTTCCAAAGAAGGAGCCTCCACCACACTCCAGGGCAGAGAGTTCCACTGCTGAACAGCTATCACAGTCAGGAAGTTCTTCCTCATGTTCAGATGGAATCTCCTTTCTTGTAGTTTGAAGTCATTGTTTCGCGTCCTAGTTTCCAGGGAAGCAGAAAACAAGCTTGCTCCCTCCTCCCTGTGGCTTCCTCTCACATATTTATACATGGCTATCATATCTCCTCTCAGCCTTCTCTTCTTCAGGCTAAACATGCCCAGTTCCTTAAGCCGCTCCTCATTGACCCAGGTGTATGAAAATACTATCAGAGTTCCAGATTTCTCTTCAACACTTGCACAAACATGAAAGAAATAAATGGTTTCAAAAGGAAAAAAAATTAAACAGTTCTTAGAGAATCCCCATCCTTTTCTCTGGGGGGGCACATTCATACTACAGAATGAGCGTGCTATTTGTTTAATGCTAACTATCATAGTTGTATCCCATGGAGTCATGGGCCTGTCGTGCAGTGAGGCACTCAGTCTCTGTGGGTGAGAATTCTCCCTAAATTGCAAGTCCCAGGATTGCATAGGATGGAACCATAGTCGTTGAAGTAGAATAATAAAGTTGCAGTTCTGTAGGAGTGTCCTTTAAGTACCTTGTCCTCCAGTGCCTTTGTAGTAGTGGCTGCATGCAAGGTGTCACTTCTTCTCCTTTGCTTGAAGAGCTATTTGTATAGCTTTGTAATGTCATCAGCCATTGTACTAGTCCCCACTTCCACTAAAAAAAAAGATTCAGCACCATGGATAGTCCTTTCAACATTTGCCTTAGAATTGAGAGTTTATTCACTGCACTATTGAATTCAGGACCAAAGGTGAAGGATTCCAGAGTGAACAATAGATCTAAACCAGTGGTTCTCAACCTGTGGGCCCTCAGATGTTTTGGCCTTCAATCTCCACAAGTTGTAACATCTGATAAACTGGCTGGGATTTCTGGGAATTGTAGGCCAAAACACCTGGGGACCACAGGTTGAGAACCACTGATCTAAACAGTATCCTGCACAGCTAATGATTGGAAACATAATGGGGCAACATTCTTTTTGTTGGAAGTCAACCTCACATTGCTCCAATTTATTTAATTTATTTATTTCGGGTACTTTTACCCCGCCCTTCTCAACCCCCGAGGGGGGACTTGGGGCAGCTTACAAAAAAGGCACAATTCGATGCCTATACAAATTACACATAATGTAAAAAACCATAGTTAAAACAATTATCACAGTTAAAACAATCAGTATATAACATCATATAAAAACTATTCTCATGCTCAGCGTTTCGTTTTTCAGAGTTCCATAGTTCTATTCCATTGATCATTTCCTAATCATTGTCAAAGTCCTTTCTTTATCTGCCCGATTGTCCGAATGCCTGGTCCCAAATCCATGTTTTCAGTTTTTTCCTAAAGGAAAGGAGCGATGTTGCAGATCTAATTTCCCCGGGGAGTGAATTCCACAGGTGGGGGGCCACCACCGAGAAGGCCCTGCTCCTTGTCCCCGCCAATCTCACTTGTGATAGAGGCGGGGTCGAGAGCAGGGCCTCTCCAGAAGATCTTAGACTCCGGAGTGGGACGTAGAGGGAGATCCGTTTGGACAGATACACTGGGCCGGAACCATATAGGGTTTTGTAGGTCAATCTGCACTCCTCAATGAGGAACAGTTAGTTTTAGAATAGGCTGAGGGAATCTCTTCCCCTGAATGTCAGTTGGAATTATTTATTTGTTCCCCCTTTCTCTTTCTGCTCACCCTGATTTGTGAAGTAGAATAGATACTCTTCAGGTTGCATGCCTTTGTTTAAGACTTCCATCTTTGCATTCTGACCTTTCTCTACTCTGTGTTAGCAGAGATTTGGTGTTTGGAGGTTTTCCCTCTTGTTTTGGAACATAGACGTTATGGAGTTAGAAGCTTAGACCCAATTCTTTCCTATCAAGGAATGTAGTTCTTATTTGTAACTAAACCTTTTTGGTAACTTTAAAGATTGAACTCTGCATCTTTGCCTGCTAAGCTCAAAAGTCTTCTGTAGCCACACAAAGAATCACCTTTCTGCTTTCTGTGAGCTGACTGCTCAATTAAGTATCCTGTTTGTATTTTTGGATGCTCAGCTATTTTGGAGAATTCCCTAATATCTTTAAACTCAGCTCACGATTCCCAGATTCGCCTCTCTGTAGGCTGAAATGCCCAGCATTCAGAGGTGGGTATGTTGCTATGTGTTGTTGTTTATTACTTTGCTCTTTAGCGCCCCTATTGCATCACTCCTACAGGGAGATTATCAATCACTTGGTGGAATTGTTTTACTCCCCTTTGCCTGACTGATTACACCGAAGAGTGTTAATGTGACAAAGAAAGGTCACAGGCTGCTCTCAGCGACAGCCCTCAGCTTCTCTCTCAGCAAAGGAACATCCTTGTCAGTTGGAATTAGTCAAGGCCACTCGTCAAGGAGGCGAAGGGCTCCCTTGAAGCAACAGACGTGGCACCCGGCCAAGCTGCTCACTTCAGCGGACAGGGTCTATTTGGCTTGGATCAACACATCCCTCCTTCGTGCGCCTCTTCACAAGGGAGCACAATGGATAGCCTGTTATCTGCTGTTTAAGCCCAATGCAGAACAGTCAGATCTCAGAGGAAAGATCTCTGTCTGTATATACAGCCTGTCTTTTCTCTAGTAACATCAAATTAGTGTACACCTGTCTCCTCTTTTTTTGAAACTAGTCCTTATTTTTTAATTGTAATGCTTTCAAAGTTGAATAAAAACTGAACAAGTATCAGTAGCCATGAATGTTGAATATTGGTTAGAAAAAATAATAAAAGAGATTAGAATAAAGAGGAGAGATTATAAGAGAAAGTATCCGAGTGAGAGAATCTCCCTGCCTGCCTATACTGTAATGCGCTCTATGTGGGGCTGCCCTTGAAAACGGCTCGGAAATTTCAACTAGTCCAACGGGCAGAGGTCAGGATGTTAACTGGTGCTCCTTACAGACAGAGGTCAACCCTCCTGTTCAAGGAGCTCCACTGGCCGCCGTTCATTTTCCGGTCCCAATTCAAGGTGCAGGTGCTCACCTACACAGCCCTTAACGGTTTGGGACCTGCCTACCTGCGTGACCACATCTCCGTCTATGAACCCGCACGCTCTCTTCGTTCATCCGGAGAGACCCTGCTCACGATCCCACCTGCGTCACAAGCGCGACTGGTGGGGACGAGGGACAGGACCTTCTCTGTGGTAGCCCCCCAACTCTGGAACTCTTTCCCCAGGGACATCAGACAAGCCCCTACGTTGGCAGTCTTTAGGAAGAGCCTGAAGACCTGGCTATTCCGGTGTGCCTTTCCAGAATAGGAAAACCCCAGCAACACGTCCCAAAAGCACTTTATTAGAGATTAAGATTGTCTGCACATTGCACCTCTCCAAAAATCCTTATATATCATTCAGCATACTCAGCACTTTTTAATCTGTACCCATTACATTTGCCCGGCCTAGTTTTTATTGTATCACGGCGTGTTGTTTTATTGGTTACTGTTATTGCTTTAATGTTTTTGATTTGCTTTTGGTTTATATGTAATTGTTATATTGTTGTTTTATTATGGCCTTGGCCTTTGTAAGCCGCATCGAGTCCTTCAGGAGATGCTAGCGGGGTACAAAAAAAGTAATAATAATAATAATAATACCACTAAATAGGGGCATGCCTACTGAGAGCTAAGAAAAGTTAGAATTTTGGATTACAACACCCAGAATTCCCTAGCCAGCAAGAACAATCCCTACATTAGTCAGGGGATTCTGGGAGTTGTAATCCAACATGAATTTGGCTCCTCTTAGGAGTTAAGAATACATTGCAACATTTTCTTTTAAAGGCTGGTTTGTTCTATATTTGCTGCTTGGAGCTCACCTACAGGAAACTCTTACCAGCAAATGGCAAACTCCTTGGCTGCTTATTTTGGTAGTAAGTGTGTCATCCTCTAGTTTCAGACTTCAGTTATTTTTAACCCAGGTCTTTGATTCTAGCTTGTTTATGTATGTATTTATTTATAGCACATTGATCCAGATGATATGTTGTGACTGTGTCAGAATTTGGGAAGTCTCCTGGCTGATGCCTTGGAATTTTCGGCAGCAGATTCATAAGTGACACTGGACGTGATCACTCATCAGTCCTGATTGAATTTCAGATTTGGAACCACTTCGGAAGATGAGCTCAGCACTGGGTCTTTCCACCCTCTCATTTTTTTGTATACAATTTTAGAGCCGATAGCAGAATAGACAGCGGCTCTGCCTTAAGGATGGACAAAATGCAAAGCAGGTTATCATTAAGACTACTTACATTGCATTCTAGATTAGACAAGAATGTGAATGAAGATCCAGTCTTCAGCTTGTCCTCTCTCTGCAAATACTGTATATACTCGAGTATAAGCCTAGTTTTTCAGCCCCTTTTTTAGGTTGAAAAAAATCCCTTTGGCTTATACTCGAATTATTTATTATTTTACTCTGCTATTAGTATTATTTTTATTACATTTATTATTTTACTCTATTATTATTATTATTATTATTGTTATTACAATTACATTATTTTACTGTATTACTACTTTTATTACATTTGTTATTTTACTCTATTATTACATTTACATTATTTTACTCTATTATATTTATTGCATTTATTGTTTTACTCTATTATTGTTATTATTACATTTATTACTTTATTATTATTACTATTATTGTTATTAAATTTCCATTGTTTATTATTATTATTATTACATGTTATTACATTTATTATTTTATTCTATCATTATAGGTAATAGGTAAGCACATTTACATTGATGGAGGTTAGAATAATGGTTGAATCAGAGTTGGGCAGTCTTATCTTAAATTACAGTTTTGTGTAAATACTCAAAAACATATAATCTATTGATGATTACCAGTAGCAGCTACATTTCCCACCTTCGGCTTATACTCCAGTCAATACGTTTTTCCAGTTTTTTGTGGTAAAATTAGGTTCCTCGGCTTATATTCGGGTCAGCTTATACTTGAGTATATACAGGTAAATCCAGCTCTCCTGCGATAGGTATTTCCACCACCACCATGACATCATTTAGGGGTTTTCCTATCTTTCCTGCGGATTTTTCCCTACTGTTCTGGAACGGCTGTTCCAGGGGCTCCAATTTTGTGTTTTGCACTGAGTGTTTGTTTATTGTCCTAAGTTGCAGGGACTTTGCAGATAGGTGGCTTCCTTTGGCTGCATTCATAGGGCAAGCCACCTGTCAATAATAGTTAAGATCCCTGGTCCCGCCCCTCTCTGGGTTTTTTGGAGGGAAGGGGCCATTTTCCAGGCAATCACTCACAAGGAAGCCAGCCTATAGAACTCAAATCAGTTTGTCCCGTAGAAAAGGCTTCATTCCTCAAAACCTTCTGGGGAAATAGAAACAGCGACCTGGGGTCCATCTAGTGACCATCCGGGGTCCAAACTGACTATCAAGTTCCAGGGAAACGGAAGGAAAAGGTCCCGAAGGCTCTGGCTGAGAGCTCACAGCCTCTCAGCCTCACAGCACCAGAGGGGGAAGCCAGCCCTGAAGTTTCCACAGGACAGCATTACAGAACAACGGAACTCCAGCTGCTATATCTTCAAACCTCAGCCGGTAAGGTCTGCTCGATACCCAGATGCACGTGGATTTCGGTAGCAGCACCCACACCGACTAGGCATAGATAGAAAGCGGCCTGGGAGGGATTATAAAGAGTTCTTCCTTATGCTGAGATAGTACAGTCAAACCAAGTTAGTGCCAGTCTCTTAAAGACTTAAATAGTAAAGCCTTGAAGTTTTGTTTGAAGATTTGTTCCTTAATAAAGACTTTGTTGTACTTTTATAGACTCTAAAGCCCATTACTTTTGGAAGTCTCTAACAATCTCTCTTTGGGCACCCCGGCTTCCCACTGGGTTTAAAGTGTGCGTCCTGTAGAATAAAGACATTGTGTACAGGCCCAGTGGCGACAGAACAATACTCTAAAGCATGTTAATGCTTTCCATAAAGGTTTCTTACATGTTGAAGTTATAGGCAATAAGAGGTACAACCTAAATGTTACTGGTATTTTTGTTCCCCTCCTTTTCCCTCTGAGCTCAACTTCTGGAAGGCATCTCCCCAGGAATGCTTCTCATACTGAATTTTTGGAAGTGATAGCATTTTCTGGGATCAGGAGTGCAGGACTCCCATAAAAATAGAAAAGCCAAGAACTAAAAAAAATGCCCAAGAGAACACTTTTGTAAGTTCTCCAACATGAATCCATGGTCTACTCCGCCAGAAGCTATCCATAGAATCCCCCTTGTGAATGTAGAGCAGTGGTTCTCAATCTGGGGTCCCCAGATGTTTATGGCCTACAACTCCAAGAAATCCTAGCCAGTTTACCAACTGTTAGGATTTCTGGGAGTTGAAGGCCAAAAACATCTGGGGATCCCAGGTTGAGAACCACTGATGTAGAGATTACTAGATTATTATTCTCTTCAGGAATCTCTAGATCAGTGTGACTGAAGATGAACATGAATCAACAGTGTAATGTAGCTTTAAAAAGCCAATGCAATTCTAGACTACATCAATAGGAGTATAGTGTTTAGAGGTGGCAGGAAGTCATAGTCCCACTCTATTCTGATTTGATCAGATCTCACCAGGAATAACACTATATCCACTTGTGAGAAAAGCAATTCAGAAAGGAGATGGACAAGCTTGAACGTTTCCAAAGAAGGACCACCAAAATGAACCAAAGGTTTGGAACAGTTTAAGAAGCTGTGCATGTTCAGCTTGGAGAAAAGGCTGAGGGAATATGAGGACCACGTTTAAATATTTGAAAGGAGGTCACATTGAGGAGGTGGCAAGCTTGTTTTCTGTTGCTCTGAAGACTAGGACACAGGAGCAATGGATTCAAATTGCAAGACAAAAGATTATAGCTAAATGTTAGGAATAACTTCCTGATGGTAAGAACTGTTTGGCAATGGAATATGCTGCCTCAGAGCGTAATGGAGTCTCCTTCTTTGGAATCTGGGTGGCCATCCATCAAGGGTGCTTTGATTGTGTATATCTGCATGGCAGGAGGTTAGATTGGATGGCCCTTATGACCTCTTCCAACTATGATTCTTTGTATTGCTAGTTGTCCGTAATGGTTGACTACACAGCCACACTGTGGGGTTTAGAGATTCCTGGAGAGAACATTTTAATCAGTTCCATTAATAATTAAATCTGAGGACAAACTCCAGAGGACAGGATCAGAATTCAAAATGACCGTAACAGATTAGAGAGCTAAACCAAAACTAACAAAATGAATTTCAACAAGGACCAATGTAAGATGCTACACTTCAACAGAAAAAAAAATGAAGTGCAGAGATACAGAATGGGTGATGCCTGGCTCAACATCAACATGTGAAAAAGATATTGGAGTCTTAGTGGACAACAAGCTGAACATGAGCCAACAATGTGATGCAGCAGGTAAAAAGGTCAATGGGACTTTATGCTGTCTAGTTTCAAGATCAAGGGAAGTCTTGGTGCCCCTCTATTCAGACCTCACCTGGAATATTGTGCCTAATTCAATAAGGATCCGAATCAGCTGCGTGGACGCAGGAAATACCACAGGTGTGAATTTCACAGTTGACCACTTCAAGAAACATGAGCTTTTGGAAGACCTTCCTGACCATAAGAAGAGCTGTTCAGCAGTGGAACTCTCTGCTTTGGGGTGTGGTGGAAGCTTCTTCTTCGGAAGCTTTTTAAACAAAGGCTGGATGGCCATCTGTTGATTGTGCTTTTCCTGCATGACGGGGGGTTGGACTAGATGGTCCACGTGGTCTCTTCCAACTCATATTATTCTGTGATTCTAGGCTGTGCAGAGGCACTTTTTTAGACTCTCTGTCACCAGAGGTCTTGGATCCAACCTGTTGACTATAGATACACATTTCAAGCCTGGGGAATCATGGAGCCCTCTAGATATTCTTGGACACTAAATCCTATCAGCCTCTGACAGAATGGCCGGTGAGGGGTATAGTTGCTCATCAACACATTGAAGCCCTTTGATCTCCCAACCCACCTAGTCTATTTTCTCTTTAGATAGGAATCGAAAGCTTCCAGTCATTATGGTGAGTCAACCCAGGATGTGTCCAACTTTGCTATCTGCCTCCTGTGTTGTCAAATCCAATCCTGAACCATTATGATCAAATGTAATGCTTCCCTTCAGGGTTTTATTATCCATGTACTCCAATGGTTATGCCAGCAAATATCTGTTCAGTATTCTCATATGTCAGTCGCGATGAAAGAGACTTTCCAATATCCACTAACTTTTAAAAATACAACACAATGTAAGGACTTTGATATTTATAAACAGTTTTCAGGAAATATTTTGAAAAGGGTGCCATATAACAGGATATAAATAAAGGTAAAGGTTTTCCTCTGACATTAAGTCCAGTTGTGTCCAACTCCGGGGGTTGGTGCTTATCCATTTCTAAGCCAAAGAGTCGGCATTGTCCATAGACACCTCCAAGGTCATATGGCCGGCATGACTGTATGGAGCACTGTTAGCTTCCCGCTGGAGCGGTATCGATTGATCTCATATTTACATGTTTTCAAACTGGTCGGTTGGCAGAAGCTGGGGCTAACAACTGCAGGAGCTCACCCCACTCCCGGGATTTAAACCGGTGACCTTTCAGTCGGGAAGTTCAGCAGCTCAGCCACTTAACCCACTGCGCCACTGAGGGCTCCTAATAACAGGATATAGGATGGGGAAAATTAGGTACTGCTTTTATCAGTATGACACATCACTTGAATTTCTCAATGTAAACATAGAGCATAATCTGATCACGGGATTGGGGTTGGGGAGCTCCTTTTTGGACTCAATTATCAAAACAGCCATTCTTCCAAGCTTGCATAATTTTCTCTGCTGTTTTAAATAAGGATTGGATCTCATTACTGAGAGAAAAGAGGAATACAAATGAATTAAGTAAATATATGAATACATTTAAAGCTTTGCTTCAAGCAGCAAAATGTCATGCCTCAGGCAGAATTTCATAAGGATGCAGTGCATTGTCATTCCCTTTACTCAGGTTTTGATGGGAGGAGAATATGTGGAAATCAGTGGGTTAGACCGTTATGCCGGCAGAAATGCTGACCAATAGGTCAGCAGTTTGAATCCGGGTAGAATAGGTTGAACTTTGTAGTGAATCTTACCTTGTAGGCCTGAAAGGAAGCCTGGATAACAGTATGGCAGTCCTCTATTTTGGGAGTGTAAGCCAGGGAAACAGCCATCTTGAGTGGGGAGAGTTAGAAGATGGGAGAAGTTTGGAGTCTCCAAGGATTGGCCAGAGCACATGGGAGGAGCCAAGTCTTAGGAAGGAAAAGATTTCAGCTTCTGTGAGAGTTGAGAACTGGGAGCTGGTGTGCGAAGAAGGATTTTTTGAAACTGGGTTTTCAGGGAAAGAGTGTCTGTGTTAGACAGTGCTGTGAGCTGACAGGAAAAGGTCAGACAGCAATCTGATTTATTGTGGGAGTTAGCACAAGAGATTAGCTCTCTAGGCTGGTTTTTTTTTTGTAGTGTCGGGAGCAACTTGAAAAACTGCAAGTCACTTCTGGTGTGAGAGAATTGGCCGTCTGCAAGGACGTTGCCCAGGGGATGCCCAGATGATTTGATGTTTTTATCATCCTTGTGGGAGGCTTCTCTCATGTCCCCGCATGAGGAGCTGGAGCTGCTAGAGGGAGCTTATCCGCCCCTCCCCGGATTTGAACCTGCAACCTGTTGGTCTTCAGTCCTGCTGGCACAGGGGTTTTATCCACTGCACCACCGGGGGCTCCTCTAGGCTGGGTTATTTAGCAGGAAGAACTCTAGGGAAGAGGTAGCTAATAACTCAGGGGACTACCTAGGATAGGTTAGTCAGAACTCATTACTATTTCTCTGAAGTAGAGTGAGGGTTTTTGTTGCTATCAGTCAGAACTGTTTGGTTAGCTCCGTCTGTAACTAAGTGAAGAAACTTGTTCAAGCAACCATCAAGCTGAAGTACTTTTGTAACAAGTCATGCTTTTTGTACCTCTCAGAAGTAGTTCGTTGTCTGTTTTTATAAATAAACCTTGTTCTGTTTTAACTTTCAAAAGATCTCTACTTTGTATCATTCAATCATAAAGCATTTGTGATAGTTCCAGCATTTTAACATCTTGTTATTACAGAAAAGCCTCTTATCAAACAGTTGTTTGGGAACCAAGGGAAAAAGCAGTGTTGGCAGGAGTGGGAAAAGTTTACCTCAAATACTCATTTTAAAATCCTAAAACTACTTAGGTTGGTGGCAGCTTTAATCCGCAAGAAAGCTTAAAGACAAGCAGTGATCACTCTACCAATACACATATCTAACATCATCTCACTACCATATTGGAGGCACAGGGGTGGGATCTTTGAAGAAAGGAAAATATCTGGGGAAGATCCATCCTGCCCAGACATAATACTAATAAGCCTCCAGCCTCGCATCACTGGCTGTGATATAATCTTTTACAGTGGTGTTCAGATGTGGGATTGATATATAGTATATACATTATAATTGGTGGCACGCTGCGTGATTTATAATAATAGTATATCACGATCTTTTATAAACTCCCTCTGTCAGCTCTAACTCCCCATGTGGGGTCATGAGAGAAGCCTCTCACAAGGATAGTAAAACAAACATCTGGGCGTTCCCTGGGCAACGTCATTGCAGATGGCCAATTCTCTCACACCAGAAGCAACTTGCAGTTTCTCAAGTCGCTCCTGACACGAAGAAGAAGAAGAAGAAACCATAGCCATTGCTGTCTAGTCACACATGAAATCAGCATGACTCTTCGCTGGATTTGCTTCGGATTGTAAGTACTTGTTGCTGGTGAGGAACCAATGATTAAAAAATCTTCCTTGGTAGAATGGGTCCACTTAAAACAATTTACAACTATGTAGTATTTCATCTGATTTTCCATTCTTCCAGGATTGACAGACATTAAATATTTAGGCAACAACAAATAATTCCAGCTTTTTCACACAATGCTGTTTGAATGGATGGCACTTGAATGAGGAGGTGATGTCTTTCCTCTTAACGGAGCAAGTTAATTTAATAATAGTAGTAACCATTATAATTAGCCTCATGTCATATAGAAAGCAGGTTGAGTTGACTCCTGGACCATACCATTTAGGGTGGAGGTAAACAAGCCTATTCCTAAAAGTTTCAATTCATAACATTATATTTGCCCTCAAAAGAGAGGTCTTGCATATTTCTTCTTGATGTGAAATACTGTATCTATTTGCACAATAGTCAGCATTTGCCAATTTGTGAAAAGGAGGTATGACATTTCCTTGCACATACGCAAGACAAAGTGGTGAAAGCTTTCCACTTTCTCGGTGTAATTATGCTGCTTTTGGCACAGGGTGGTTCTCCTTTGCACAGACAGGTTTTGTTGGTGCATAAACCTTATCATCCAACTATGACTTGCCTTCAACCGAATTGGGGGAATGACATGTTTGCGGGCTTCCTCTTGTGCTTTGCTTTGCAACATCTCATAGGATACACAGCAGCCATCACATAGGCAAACACCTCCTCATCAACTTGAGGAAACTTGCCTGTTTTGGGACTAAATGCACACCAAGTAAGGGTGATTTTCTCAAACTTGTATTTCACTTGACACCAGTCACACACTAACTTCCCATTTAGAGAACTGCTGCAGTTCTTGGAAGAGATGGCTTGGAACTGGATGGGCAACCAAGCAAGTGAGTGTGTAGTTGAATGAGTATGTAGGAAGGTGGTTTTCAGCACCCACTCTCCCACCCACTCATCACTCACTCACTTGCTCATGCACTCACTCATTCACTCACGCATCCATTCTCAGACCATCCCCTTTCAGAAATACTGCTTGAAGTGGATGGGTGACTGAGTGAGTGTCTAGCTCAGGCATGGGCAAACTTTGGCCCTCCAGATGTTTTGGACTTCAACTCTACTGGCTGTTGGGAATTATGGGAGCTGAAGTCCAAAACACCTGGAGGGCTAAAGTTTGCCCATGCCTGATCTAGCTGGCTGGCTGGCTGGCCGGGTGGGTGGATTGGTGGCCAAGTGAATGAATGAGTGAAGAAAGCATGTAAGTTTTTGGTTGGGCGAGTGGATGGATTGGTAAATCAGGGGTGCAACCATTAATGAAGGAAACAAAAATACCATTTTGGAACCCCCAAAAAGGGGGATATGACTATTATGTGATTACAAGTATTATACGATGTTTGAAATTTTGAAGCACAAAATACTTATGTAAGTTCCCTTCAAAAGTCATTAGACAATTTTGTCCAATTTTTTTTTTTTGGTCAAGAGCGATGAGAAACTGCAAGTTGTTTCTGGTGTGAGAGAATTGGCTGTCTGCAAGGACATTGCCCAGGAGATGCCCAGATGATTTGATGTTTTTATCATCCTTGTGGGAGGCTTTCTCATGTCCCCGCATGAAAAGCTGGAGCTGATAGAGGGAGCTTATCCGCCTCTCCCCGGATTTGAACCTGCAACCTGTCAGTCTTCAGTCCTGCTGGCACAGGGGTTTTATCCACTGCACCACTAGGGGCTCCTCTAGGCTGGGTTATTTAACAGAAAGAACTCTAGGGAAGAGGTAGCTAATAACTCAGGGGACTACCTAGGATAGGTTAGTCAGAACTCATTACTATTTCTCTGAAGTAGAGTGAGGGTTTTTGTTGCTATCAGTCAGAACTGTTTTACCATCCTGTGGGAAGCTTCTCTCATGTCCCGCATGGGAAGCTGGAGCTGACGGACAGGAGCTGACCATGTTCCCTGGATTTGAACCGCTGACCTTTCATCAGCAGTCCTGCCAGCACAAGAGTTTAACCCATTGTGCCACTGGGCCATGTCCAATGGAGTTAAAAGATTGAGGAAGCAAAGTTGTGCCTGTGGCGCTGTTGGACTTGGCACATGCAGATGGTCATTGCACAGTGCCACTTGTGTGTTCCTGCATGGGAGGGGGTTATTCAGGTTGCTCTTCTGGTCTCTTCCAACTGCAGCATTCTACAAGGTGTCAGATGAAGAGAAATGTCTTGCAGGCTATCCTGCAGAAGATGAAACATATTTGTTCTCTTGTTTCTATACAGCAGTGGTTCCCAAACTGTGTTCCTTAGAACACTAGGTTTATGGAGGTTCCATTTTAAAAGCTTTAAAATCTTTTTAAAATCTTATTGAAATTCAATATACTTCTGCTTTAAAACTGAACAATGTCCACCTATCGATGCAGATCAGGCTCTTAACTTATGAATACACCAAAAACAAATACTGGATGCCAAAATTGTAATCCTTGTTTAACCACCTTATTTTCCCCAGCAGATGGTGCCATTGTCTGCTCTGCTTCTTGTGGTCTTCTGATCAGTTTCTCCTTGTGTCTCATGTTTTTTCTTAAACAGGTTCAAACCCTTATTTTTCATTCTTTTTGTATCCACAATTTGACAAACTCAGGTTTCCCTACGATTTTCTACGTCGTCCAAGGTCAAATTCCTCTAGTCATGACTGAGTCCCTTGACATTTTTAGAAAGAACAGCTCTCTAGGAATCTCTTCAGTCCCCTCAATGCAATTCTGTGTTCAGTTTCCAGCAGAAGCTGACCATTGATTCATCCTGGAAGACCTGCATGCAGATCCTAGGACAAACCATGATTTGTTGTGATGGGAATATTCCTAGCCTGTTTCAGCCCAACTCTTCTTGTGCTGTCGCGCGCTGGGCCTATGACAATGTCTGTTTATAGGACGTGCTTTCTGTATGCCTCAGCTAAAGAGTCCCTTAGGTTTCCCAAAACAAAGTTCTGTAGAGTCTCAAAGTAAGTCCAACAAAGTTCTTTATTAAGGCTTAAATCTTCGAACAAATGAATAAAATGCCATATAATCTTGAAAAACTAGTAGCTTTCTCGATCTGCCGACAAGGGACAGGCAGCTGCTTGACAAACTGTTCCTATCTTCTTTAGGGAAACCTTCCGACCCTTCCTTGGGCAATCTTTCTTAACCTTGCTGGCGTGAGGCCCCAACTCCCGGCTCCAAGCTGCGTTATGGATAGCCTGAGTGGTCCCTTACCAGGCAATGGTTGCCGCACATCTGCCAAGCTTGCGTCCTTTTAGTTTCTCCACGAAGGCTGTGGAACTGCAAAGCTGTAGAGGTTTTCCTTTTTCCCCAGCAAAAGCTGGCTGTAGATCTATATCTCTGGCCCCAGCAGAGCTATAAGATCTATTTCTTTAACCCTGGCAGAGCTGTAAGAAGCGAAGCTTTTTACAGGTGGGGTAGAGAAAAGCCCACACGTCCTACTGTAGGGCTCTAAACTGTGAGACTGAACTAAAAGTACCCTTTTCCCTCCAAACCTGGGGAAAAGGGTGGGTCTAATGGTGATTGATAGGTTGTTGGCCCTATGACTACAACCTGGGGAAAGCTACCCAATTGCAAAAAAGCATAGCTTGAATAGATTCATGCAAATTAACAGTGCAAGAAAAAGAATAAAATCTCCTGGCACAACTGTGCCAGCACACTTCTCATTCTCCAGTGCAGCTGCTTCCATTTTTATTAAAGTCTGACAAATTGTGGTTCATTTAGTTATGATTCTATGAAAAATCAAACTCTCATTCATGAAGCTCGCTCTCCCCCCCACCCCCTCCCCAGGTTGTGGTTAAGAATCTGGTTCAAATCCTTACTCAGTAATGAAGTTCACATTTTCACATGTGATTCTCTCAGCTTAGCCTACCACAGATTACTGTGAGGATAAAATGCACCAAGGTCAGGATCTTGTTCTGTGTTCGGAGAGAATAGATTTACACCAAAGTGGAACTCGTATTGGATATACTGGATCATATCGTTTTGCAACACTTCATGGTTGTCTATTGCACAATAGTGCCATTACTCCCAACCACTAAATGAAATGAAGAATTGGGGAACCTCCAAGAAAAGAAAACCATTTGTGCAATGTTTGCACTGCCAGCACACTGCTTGTGCCAACTTCTCAGAAAGTACAACTGCCTACATAATGACATTTAGGGCAGAACAGTGTAGTTCACCAGCAGAATCCTATCACAATGTTGAGTGATTTCAGCTCCGCAGGAACCACAGTTTTGGATGCCCGGTGTGTCAAGCTCCCCAAGCATGTCATGGGTATGGGAAGGAAAGAAAGTGTGTGAGTTGGGAGTTGATGGAGTTGACCAGAATAGGACAGTGGGGTTTGACTGACCATACAGTGGGTACTGAGGGTGCTGGCACACCTTGAATGGGATTTCCAAGGGGTGGGTCGAATTTGGCAATCAGTATAAGGAAACGTTCCCAGGAATAAACAAAGATAAAATCTGGGTGGAAAGCCCATGGCTCTTCCTAAGTCTTCCAAGGGATGTGTCTTCCAGGGAATTGTGAAGAGATTGTGGTTATTCCTAAACTAAATGCTGAACCATGCCCTGAGGTGAGGGATGTATATGTAGTGCTTGTGAAACTTGTGACAAGTTCACTGAGCAGTCACCTGAAACAAGAAAAGGTCATTGTGGGCTTTATTGCTAGCACTTATGGGACTGGAATGAAAGTTTTTCAATAACATGATAGCTCTGAGGCAAGTAGGTGTCTTAGCTAGATCAGTCCTGCTGTCCAACTTGTAAGCTACAGAGAAAGACTCCCTCTGACCCCAACCTCTCAAGTGGATAAAACAAGCCCACCCATCCCATTTGTGCCATTGCCGCACAGCCTATCCAGTTAAGTGACAGATTCTCTGGCAAAGAGTCGTAAAAGAACCTGCAAAAACGACCAGCTTATCGAGATTTCTTTTAGCCTGTGAAAGAAAAAACAAATGTTTGATCCTTCCCAAGGAAACTTGTTGCATTTCTATGAATACAAATTTCCTGTTTCCTGGCAGGGGGTTGGACTCGATGACCCACACGGTCTCTTCCAACTCTGATTTTATGAGAGTGCCAAGAAGGACGTGATTTTTTATCCCTCCTTTGCCAATCCATTCATCTGCATGCAATTCCTAGTCACCTGAAGTGATTAGGTAAGCACTTCTTTGCATCACATTTGCATCACAGGCTTTTACCCTGACTGTTCTGTCCTGTTCCTATTTTTTTTCAAAGTAGCATAGATTTCCTTCTTTCCACGACAACCTTATGAGGAAGGACACACTGAGAGAAAATATCAGTTCATGCCCCCACCCCAATTGGGTTTTATGGCTTAGCAGGTACTTGAATGTGGACCTCCCCAGATCCAGACTAATGCTGTAACCACACAACACTAGTTCTTGTGTATATGCTTGTTGTTGTGTAACAGAGACAGGGAAGAGAATGTGCTAAGGGTGTGAGTGTGTGTATTTGAGGGAGACCTCAGCCTCTCACCTATCACCAGTTTGCCATTCCCAATTTCCTGCTGCACACCAAGATTAGAAGACTCAGCGGAAAAGAAAAGTGGACTCCTAATGACCATTAATGGCTCAAGTGTATCACTCAACTTGCATACCTGTACCTCGTGAAGTCGGATCTGGTCAGGGTGGTCCATGCCTTAGTCACCTCCAGATTGGATTACTGTAATGCATTCTACGTGGGGCTGCCCTTGAAAACGGCCCGAAAATTTCAATTGGTACAACGGGCGGCAGCCAGGTTACTAACTGGTGCTTCTTACAGAGAGGAGTCAACCCCCCTGTTTAAGGAGCTCCTCTGGCTGCCCTTCATTTTCCGGTCCCAATTCAACGTGCAGGTTCTTACCTACAAAGCCCTGAACGGTTTGGGACCTGCTTACCTTCGTGACTGCATTTCTGTGTACAAACCCACACGATCTCTTCGATCATCTGGAGAGGCCCTGCTCACGCTCCCACTTCCTTCGCAGGCGCGATTGGTGGGGGACGAGGGAAAGGGCCTTCTCGGTGGTGGCCCCCCAACTCTGGAACTCACTTCCCAGGGACATTAGACATGCCCCAACGTTGGCAGTCTTTAGGAGGAGCCTGAAAACGTGGTTGTTCCAATGTGCCTTCCCAGAATAAGGAGAACTCTCAGCAATATGTTCTAACAATGCACTTTAATACTGACTTAGGATGGACTGCATTCCCTCATTTCTCTCCAAAAAATCTTATCCTAGTCATATTTTACCTTGTTCACGTCAGCATATTTTCAATTTTAATCTATTAGATTTGGCCCTGCCATTTTTAAAATTGTTTATGTAACTATTGATTGTTTTTTGTTTATGTGATTTATATGATTTGTATTTTATTGATTGTTTATTGATGTTGTGTTTATTGATGTTTTGTTTGATGTACTTTGGGCTTGGCCTCATGTAAGCCACACCGAGTCCCTTGGGGAGATGGTAGCGGGGTACAAATAAAGATTATTATTATTATTATTATTATTATTATTATTATTATTATTACCCTCCATTCTGCCAACGAAAACTAGGCTATGAGTGGCCAAGTAACACTAGAACAGAGATTTCAACCCCATTTTCATTGAATGCCACATCAACCTTATAATTGCCTTCAAGGGGCTGTTAAATCTGTGGATGGAGATTCTCCGGAGACAGAGGACCAACTATAATAGTGATCAGTGCTCTTTAGTTTTTACCTAATTTGAGCCCCCCAGATGTTTGAACAGCAACCCTCATCACTTTTGAGAATTGAAACCAAACAGAACTTGTGGCTCTGAGGTTGGAGAAAGGTTAAATAACATTTTAACACCAGACATTATTTCCACAAGTCTTGTATCTAAATTCAAACCCCATTTTCCTAACTGAACAGAACAAACTTGCCTTTCCAATGCTCCTGTATCACAACTCCCATAAGCTCCAGTCATGAGGAATACAGAGGTGATAGTCCAACATCTGGAGGGCTACATACAATTACGGGACAGGACAGATTTGGCCTGTGGGCCTTGAGTTTGACATGTGTATTAGAAGGTGGTCAAAATAGAAAAGACTTTTTAAATGAGGAAGAGCCTGAACTAGAAGTGGCAGCTGTTTGTTTTTGCCTGTGCTTCCTGGGAGGGAGAAGGCTTCATCTCTTTCCCTCTTGATGAGTTCAGTGAGTGCAAACTACTTTTACACTCTGAGCTCTGTTTGCAATAACTGAAGAAAGTTGAGGATAACACAGGAAAGTGGCAGAAAGGAGAGAGAAATTAGTACATTTTAAACATGGCTGAAGAAGTGGACTGATGGAGGGTTACGGTTCCTGCCAAATTATGACAGTTGGAATGTATGAAATTGGCATATTCCACATTTTGCAGGGCTTGATGGACATATATTACCTTGAATTTTTGCCCTGAGATTTCCTTTGACAGAGCAGATACAGTAAGTATGGAAAAATATTCATGTTGTCTGTTTGAATATTTTGAATGGTTGAAGGCAACCAAAGTGTATAGACTGGGTGGGACAAAGGGACTATTATTGCTGCCTGACATTCCTAGCAAGAGGCCTTCTGCTGGCACGGTAGTGCTAGGAGATTTGAACCTCTTTTTCTTGCACTGCTTAGTTTGAATGAATTTATTTAAACCACACATTTTGCAATCAGGTAGCTTCCCCAGGTTGCAGCCATTGGGCCAGCAACCTGGCAATCATTGTTAGAGTCTTTAGACCCGCCCCTTTTTCCCGGGGTTTTGGAGGCAAAGGAGGACTTTTGTTCAGTCTCACTGTTTGGAGCCTAACAGCAGGATGTGTGGGTTTCTCTATCCCACCTGCACAAAGGCTTCACTACTCACAGCTTCTGCTGGGGGGGGGGGGGTAAAGGAATAGTTCCACAGCTTTTGCTGGGGGGAATACAGCCAGCCTTTGTTGGGGCAACAGGACAGTTCCTACAGCCTTCGTGGAGTAAAACTAAAGGACACCTTTCAGCTTGGAAGATCTACAGAAATCTTGTCTGGTAAGGGACCACTCGGGCTATCCATAAAGTAGCTTGGAGCCAGGAGTAGGGGCCTCACACCAGCAAGGTAAAGAAATATTGCCCAAGGAGGGGTCAGAGGATTTCCCTAAGGAAGAAAGGAACAGTTTACCACCAGCTGCCTGCCCTTGATGGCAGATTGAGGAAGCTACTGGTTTTCCAAGGTTATAAAGTGTTTAATTCATTTGTTTGAAGATTTAAGCCCAAATAAAGAACTTTGTTGAACTTATTTTGTATTGGGAAACCTGAGGAGCCCTTCAGCTGAGGCATCCCGGCGTCCCGTTGGGCATACAGAAGGCACGTCCTGTAAACAGACATTATTTCAGGCCCAGCGTGTGACAGCACAGGCCTCGATCAGTGAGAAAAGCAATAGTGTATGAAGGAGGAGCAGGGGTGGGAAACCTGTACAGTAATAAGTGCTAACAAGAGACAAATGTAAGGGAGAAAATAGCAGCAAGGCCATAAAATTAATGGCCGAGAGACAGGCCCACAAAGGCTCCAAGAGGCCTGGCAGGAAGCTATTCTCATCACTGCAAGTAACACATTCCAAACTGGCCATAAAACTCCTCAGATGGCACATCTTTCCCAGTTCAGGAAAATGTCAGGGTACCCGGAGAGATGATCCCAGTAACACTTTGCATAGAGAAACAGAGCATGGCTAGAATTTGGGGTGGAGGGATCTTTGCTTGTGTGTTCCACAAGTGTTAGGAATCCTACTCCACGGACCTCCTTCACCCCCCAGAATTGAAATGACTGAATGGAAAATTTCCTAGAAACTTTACTCTGATTTGTGTGAGAAAAGTGAATGAACGTAGGCTCACGGAAACAGCCTGGTTGCTCTGTTTACTCATTTCCCACGCAGATCTACTTCAATATGCAGCCTTCCCAATCTTTCTCAAACCAGAGATCCTGTGGGATTTGGGGACTAACACTCCAAACATCCCCAGACTATGCTGGTCAGATAATGGAAAATATAGTTCAATGCACCCGGAGAGCACTGGGTTAAGGAAGTTCTGTCTACACTGAGCAGTAGTACCTTGTTTCCCCAGAAATAAGAGCTACCCCCAAAACCCTTCTGTTCAAGGAGCTCCACTGGCTGCCATTCATCTACCGGACCCAATTCAAGGTGCAGGTTCTTACCTACAAAGCCCACCTACCCTGCGTGACCGCATCTCCATATATGAACTCACACGATCCCTTCAATCATCCGGAGAGGCCCTGCACTCGATCCCACCAGCATCGCAGGCGCGATTGGTGGGGATGAGAGAGAGGGCCTTTTCGGTGGTGGCCCCTCGACTCTGGAACTCACTCCCTAAAGACATCAGACAGGCCCCAACTCTGGCAGTCTTCAGGAGGAGCTTGAAGACGTAGCTGTTCCAGTGTGCCTTCCCGGAACAATGATATCATAGCACTTTGTCCTCCAAAGTACTTTACATTTCTTTAGGTCTGCTAGTATACCCTTACAAACACCTTATCTCCTTTCGTCCATGTCCCAACATTATTTCCAATTTTAACTTTACATTTGGCCTTCCCACTGTTTTTAATTGTGTGTTGTCTTAGTGATAATGTTGTATATTTTATTGCCTATGTTTTGTTTTATTTTTTAATTGTGTTGTATTGTTGTTTATTGTCTGTATTGTGATATTTGGGCTCAGCCTCATGTAAGCCGCACCGAGTCCCTTGGGGAGATGGTAGCGGGGTACAAATAAAATGTAATAATAATAATAAAATAATAAAAATAAGCCCTAGCATAATTTTTGATGCTTGAAATATGAGACCTACTTAAAAAACCAAGCCCTAGTTACAGTTCATTTAAAAAGTCAATTTGGAAAAACAAAACATCCCCTGAAATTGGAAAAATAAGACATCTTTTGGAGCCAAAAAGACCTTATTTTATTTTAGGGAAACAGTAGTTCTTGGTCAGTTGTTATGGTCCAACTTAGGGCGTCTAGCACTACTAGCCAAAAAAACAAAACACAACAACCACACACAGTGCAGTCGTTCCACTTTTTCCTCCCTAACTGGTGTGTAGGTGTCAGTGTTGCTAGGTTTTTGAAACAGAAAAGTCTGTTAAAATTCGTGACATGTCGGGTTGACATACAGGAAGGAGATTTTACTATGTTTGGGTTGTGCTTAAATACCCAATGAAAATATTGATTTCTGTTTCCTTAATCATGTGTCCTTGTGAAATGTGTGTATTGTTCATTTTTATAGACAATGTAACGCACATATTTATGTCTTTATGAGGGGCTTTTACAAAAAATGAAATCCAGTGATTCCATATAAAAGGAAAGGCTTTCGAACTATCAAGTAGACATCCTATATAACAGTGTTTCTCAACCTTCCTAATTGTGACGGCGCAACTGGCGCCACCTGTATGTAAAACTTTAAGTTGCAAAGGTTTGAACTGTTGTAACATGTCCATGTAACATGTTGTAACATGTAACTGTTGGGGAAAGTGGAAGGTAAAAGGAAGAGGGGCCGACCAAGGGCAAGATGGATGGATGGCATCCTTGAAGTGACTGGACTGACCTTGAAGGAGCTGGGGGTGGTGACGGCCGACAGGGAGCTCTGGCGTGGGCTGGTCCATGAGGTCACGAAGAGTCGGAGATGACTGAACGAATGAACAACAACAACAACATGTCCAGACTTGCCTGGTTACCTTGTAAATGTATAGTTGAATTGATTGGTTATCTACAGCTGTCAAGCAATGTTGTTTTACATCAGTTGGCTTGCTCCTCCAGCTCAATTGTTTGGCTCCACCCCTTCTTAGGGAGAAAAACAACACTTTCATTTTCATTCTTACCACCAAAAGCTCAACAGATGGACGTGCAAAAGGCCTTGGTCAAGTCATTTCTTACCACCAATTCTCAAGTTTATACCCTTAGGATTCATACTTCATGCCCAGCTCATCTGGACAACATTGAGGAATCTTAAGCGCCTTCAAACCAGTCTTTTGGCATCAAGAGGAAGACTTTGTGCCTTCAATATAGGCAATTGGACTGGGGTTTGGAGTGTTTTGACCTCATAGCCATTGAGAAAGAGGGAACTTGGAAGCTACTCAGCTGGAAAACTCTTTGAACCCAAGACAACCAGAGACTGTAATGTATTTTTAAACCCTTTTTGGAACATCAAGTTTAATGCCTCAGAAAGATAACTCTCTGTAAACAATAAAGCCTATTTCGAGTTATCTATAGTGTCTTGTTGATCCTCGAGAGTTCTAATTCTCTAAAGGAAGGCAAGAAGCAAAAAGTTGCCACGTCCTTGTTTTTTCACTAAGAACTATAGTTCCGCAGGCAGAGACAGCACACTAATGCCACAACCCCTTAATACAGTTCCTCATGTTGTGGTGATCCCAACCATAACATTATTTTTGTTGCTACTTCATAGCTGTAATTTTGCTACCGTTCTGAATCATAATGTAAATATCTGACATGCAGGATGTATTCTCATTCACTGGACCAAATTTGGCACAAATACCCAATACGCCCAAATCTGAATACTGGGGGGGGGGGGGGGGGGTGATTTTGTCATTTCGAAGTTGTAGTTGCTGGGATTTATAGTTAACCTACAATCAAAGAGCATTCTGAACCCCACCAACGATGGCATTGAACCAATTTTGGCACACAGAACTCCAATGACCAACAGAAAATACTGGAAGGGTTTGGTGGGTATTGACCTTGAGTTTTGGAGTTGTAGTTCACTTACATCCAGAGAGTACTGTGGACTCAAACACTGATGGATCTGGACCAAACTTGGCATGAATACTCAGTATGCCCAAATGTGAAGACTGGTGGTGTTTGGCGAAAATAGACTTTGACATTTGTAAGTTGTAGTTGCTGGGATGTATAGTTCACCTACAATCAACCCGCCAACAATAGAATTGGGCCAAACATACCACACAGAACCACCATGACCAACAGAAAATACTGTATTTTCTGATGGTCTTTGGTGACCCCTCCGACACCCCCCAGGTTAAGAAACGCTGGTATATAAAAATGCAAAGCATACAGGTTCACTCCTCTAAGTTCATAATTTTGAATGTTTAACTCTTAAAAGGTTGACATGCAATCAATGTGATTAAGAGGACAATATGCTTAATATGCTTGGAAAATGGGTTGAAATTTGTAAAACGAAATTCGGTGAAACTTATGCAAAGTTTTACATTCAGGTCACAAAAACTAAATACACAAAGCATGGGAGAATGCATGGTTCAGTAGTACTATGCATGAGAAGGACCTTGGGTTATCATTGACCATAAATTGTATTTTAGGCACCGGTGTAATGCTATAGCAAAGAAGGCAAGCACTGTTTTAATCCACATTAATAGAACCATCGTTTCCAAGTCACAAAACGTAATACTCTCACTATATTCTGTGCAGATTCGGAGTACAAGCAGTCCACAAGTTACGAATAAAGGTTTGTTCTTAAGTTGAATTTGTATGTAAATCGGAACAGGTACATTTTAAGTGTAACTCCAACCAGACAGACAGATAGCTTTGGAGAACATAGGGGTCAACACTCCTGTTTGTTTTGCTGTCTGTGTCCCTGTTCAGAAGATTTCATCTTATTTTCTGTCCACGTGACAATTGGATTTTGGAAAAATTGGCTTGTTGCAGAAACAAGAACTGACGATAAAGTTTCAGTGGAGACCCCTTTCCTCATGAAAATAACACTTTCAGGAGTGGATTTCTCTTCCAAGGTGTAGATTTCTCTCATTTCCTGTTGCCTCACCCCCATTCTTAACTAGGAGTTGTTAGTAAGTCGGATGTTTGTAACTCAGGAACTGCCCGTACTGAATTCAGTTCTGTGAGTTTCACTTTAACAAACATATGGACAAGTTCAGAGGAGGACAACGAGGATGATAAAAGGTATGGAGAACAAAAGATATGACAAATTGAAGGAATTGGACATACTCTTCATGAAGGGAAGGTTGAGGGCCTAAGGGATGCCACAAAGAGGAGGATGCAGGTTTGTTCTCTTTTGCCTCAAGGGATGGAACTAGGTCTAATGGTTTGAAGTCACAGGAGGGTGGATTTGGATTGAACATTAGATGGGAACTCTGGACTGTAATATCAGTTTGGTAATTGATTGGGGAAGTGGTGGGTCTTCTGGATGTCTTCAAAATGAGGCTAGACAGCTGCCTGCTTGGGATGTTCTTGCAAGAGATCCTGCACTGAGCAGGGAACTGCTGATGATGGTCCATAGGGCTCCTTGCATAATTCTGTGACTGGTTTTCTTATCACGGGTCAAGAGCTTCTTTACTCAAAACTTTAAAACATTATCTATACAGGCCTGGGCCCTGCCGGGGAGCCATTTTGAGGAGGGGGTGGTGCCAAAGGAGGCAGCCTCACGACCCCTCAAAAATGGCAAAGAGACCCCCCTGGGGGTCGTGACCCCCAGGTTGAGAATAACTGATCTATACAGATATTAGGGTATATGTGCCTTGCTGTCTACGGCAAGGATAGGGACAGCAGTTATGTGGAAGAATCTCATTTGTTGCTACCTAGATTGAATTTGGACTTCAGTGTTGTTAGAGTAATTGACATTCAGACTTTACTCTGTCACTTTCAGAACTACATGACATGCATTCATGACATATAAGCCACATTCCCACTGTTGGAACCATATATTGTTTTTGAAACTATTATGACAAGTACTCTTTGGATATTGATTATTGCCTACTGTTGTTATTGACAGTAATTAAATACACTTGGTGGAGTAAGGCTGCCACAGGCGGATCTATTATGTTTTGTAAATATATTTTCGAAAACTGAGATGTGTTTTTCCTTAAGAGATGGAGGAGGGACATGTGCAGTCTTGAGATATGGTGCTTAACAGGGGGTAGTTGCCTTGGCCTAAGGATTATAATTAGCACTTTGTTTATAAACAGCACAGAAGCAGAGAAGTGATGCACAATGGGAACTCCTTTCCAACCTGAGGACCTTGCAGGTGTGCGCCCTCCTCATATACCCAGCCAGCAGCAGAACCAGCTGAGATGGTAATACTCCAGCACATCTGGAGGGCAGTTGTCTGGAGACAGCTGCCATGAGAGAGAAGGAATGGTTACTGGACTGGGCAGAAGGGAATGAGATGTTTGCAAAAGCCCAGGGCAAGAGCTATGGAGATCTCACCTCCTTGACAGAAGCTCAGCACCTTTAACTACTATTGTTTTGTCATGAGTAAGTGCTTTAGCATTAGTGAACAGAGCAATGGTGTGGGTGAAGCTTCTGAAGCAGAAGAGGCCTGTGGAAGAGGGCAGGCTACAGCAGGAGGGGGACTGAGGTAATAAAGCTTTGGGTGAGCTGTATATTGGGGGCAGGGTTGCAGATATACCTCTGGCTTTGTGTAATATTGGAAAGTGAGCACATGGCCTAGGAGGACCATTGCGGCATCATTTGCCTGAGAGAAGGCATCTGTCCCAGCAATAGCTCTGAGGCTGGAGGAGGCCGAGCAGGCAGGATGCGTGCCATTAGGGTGGCCTCTCCCCTAAAGAGGCATGAGCAGGAGGGGTTGCTGCTATTTCTTCACTTTGGCGTCGTAAGTGCCTGCGTGCTTGTAGGCGCCCACATAGCCGCTGTTGTCCACGATGTTCTCCCGCCCGCTCTTGCCTTTGCCCTTCCCGCTCTCGTCAAAGCGCTCCTTGTGGGAACCCGTGTACTTGGACGTGTCGGTGAGTCGCTCCACGGCCCCCACAGACTTGGCTTTCTGCCAATGAAAAGGAGAACAGAAGTAGAGTCTGAACTATGCTTTCTTCAATACCCTACAACATGACCTGTGAACCCAGCTTCCACCTCACTTTTGCCTTTGCTATCTCAAGACGGAGACGGATCCCTACAACTTCCCATATAGCACCGATCTGCAGCTCTTATCAACCCACAGTCTGCAAAATCAATGTGGAGGGATAATGGGAGCTGCAGCCCAGTAATATCCAGAGGGTCATGTTATTCATTTACCCAACCTGTGGTCCGTGGACCACCAGTGGTCCCCAAGAACTGAAATATGGTCCTCAGCCTCACCATTACTACACTGTTGCAATGAGAGTGGCTGGTCTTGCAAAAGCTTATAGTGTCAATGCAACGGGGATGTCGGGAGGAGAGAGGTTGACTACCCATGAAAGGGGTGTCTTTGTTTTTAGGCCTGTTCCTGGGGTTACTTGGGGCGCTGAGTCAAAAATTTGCATTGGATAGACCTCATCAGCTCTAGATTATTAAATGTAGTTTTCTGTGGGCGAGCAGATGGCGACTAGTGAATGGCATGTGTTCTGTATCAGAACACGTGATGTGGTTTATCCAATGCAATTTTCTGAATCCGCACCCCAAATAACCAAAGTGAATCTAAGTTGACGAAAAACTGATTTGTAACCCTTTTGGTATTAATGCTGGAGAGTGGTCCGTGGTCAAGTGTCCCTGGTCAAAAAAAGGTTGGGAACCACAGATCTAACCTATATTCTCCAGCATTTCACAGATAACTTGGACACATGTCGCTGAGCAACAGCAGAGTATGGACAGAAGGGGTGACGGAGGCAAAATGAAGGGAGAAGGTACAAAGAGGGAATACACCCAGTAGTACTATTTTAAGGAAGGATATCCTGAAATCTGTGTGCTAAGCACTGAGCCGACTGGGAAGAGCAAGATGCCTTCTCTACCTTCTGCTGTATTAATTATTTGTACTTTGAACTAAGTTTGTAGCAACTGAAGTAAGATGGTGCAGAACAGGAAGAGAGGTGAGTGGCCAGGTCCTTTTAAGAAAAAAATAAGAAAGTGGGACAGCAGGGAATTGACTGGGACTGACTCTGCCAAATTGGAGAGGTGGAAGGTATGCCAACCTTATATCACCTATTATTGACTGCAGCTGTGCTACTCAAAGTGGTGGCCCCTGGACCAGTGCTGGTCCCCAAGCCATTGACTGTTGATCCCTGGTTAAAGTCCAGGAAAGAAAAAATCATTGCCGTCAACGGGCACAAATATGGTGATGATCTGTAGCAGAAATGATTGCTGGTCCTCTACACCAAATAACTCAAGTCTTGCATGAACAAGACTTCTTTCCTTCTAAGTCTCCCTTATATGAACTCTACAGATTGAACCCAGAGCTTACACTTGGCAAAATTTCAAAACAAAATCCCATTTTTTTTTGCAAACATTCCAAAACAAAATTATATATTTTGCAAAAAAATCCAAAAAATATAAACCCCTCACATTTTTTGCAAAAAAATCTAAAATGCAATACTACATTTTTTTGCAAAATATTCCAGCATAAAATCCCACATTTTGCAAAAATTCCAAAACAAAACCTCACATTTTGCATAAATGTAAAAGTGATATCCCATATTTTTTTTGCAAACATTCCAAAAGAAAACCTCACATGTTGCAAAAATTCCAAAACAAAACCCCACATTCTGCAAAAATTCCAAAACCAAATTCCTCATTTTGCAAAAACTCCAGAACAAAACCCTCAACTAAGCTATTGCTTGCCTGACAAACAAACTGGGGTGTGTCGCTAACTCCATACTCTGGATCATCCCCCCAAATATTTGAGTCCCACAGCAAGCGTTCTTTCCTTCTTTGCTCACCACCCACCCAAAGCACTTCATTTCTCACCGTGACGCCCACATTGGCTGGCTCTTTCCCTGCCACCAGTTTGCAGATAGATTCGTAGGCTTCCTCCTTGCTTTTGTCCTTAAACCTCTTCGGGGCCAAATCCTCCAAGGCACTCTTGAACTCCTCATAGTTTATGACTCTGGCCGTCTTCCCCCTGGAATGGAAGGGGAACACAGAGTTCGGAGTTGGCGGGCTGGATATAGACCTGCCTTCACGGCTTGAGCCCATAATGGGGACAAAGTTGACATGAACAAGTTTAGGGTTACCATATTGTGAAGCTAAAACAACCAAGCACAAGTATCAACGAATTACTGGCAGAGTTACAGACATCCAACGTACATACAACTCATAGTTAAGAACAGAAACGAGCCAAAAGAAACGAGCGGATTTTTAGTATATGTTACGTAGTAGTAGAATGTTGTGTACTGTCTTGATTTATTGTAAACTGTCTTTTCTATGTTGTTGTTCACCGCCACGAATCGCCCTAGGGCTGAGAGCGGCGGTTAATAAGTGCAAGTAATAAATAAATAATAATAAATAATAAAAGGAAGTGAGAGAAATGGACCCCTAAGAAAGGAAATCCACTCCTGGAAGAGTTATCCTGCGGAAAAGGTGTCTCCATGAGGCTTTACCACCAATCCTTGTTGCCACAGGGGTATTAACACTTCCCTAGGCTATGGAGCCCCCGGTGGCGCAGCAATTTCAACTGCTGAGCTGCTGAACTTGCTGATCGAAAGGTCGCAGTTTCAAATCTGGGGAGTGGGTTAGGGTTAAGGAGATGGACTTAATATCAGGGGAAAATAACTGGTGCTTCTTACAGAGAGCAGTCAACCCTCCTGTTCAAGGAGCTCCACTGGCTGCCATTCATTTTCCAATCCCAATTCAAGGTGCAGGTTCTTACCTACAAAGCCCTGAACCGTTTGGGACCTGCCTACGTGTGTGACCGCATTTCTGTGTACGAACCTACACGATCTCTTTGATCATCTGGAGAGGCTCTGTTCACGCTCCCACCTCCTTTGCAGTCACAATTGGTGGGGACGAGGGAGAGGGCCTTCTCGGTGGTAGCCCCCTGAGTCTGGAATTCACTTCCAAAACCATCCTTGAAGCCGCTATTAAGTGGAAAAAGATCTTATCTTCGTTCTTTTCCAATTTATTGTCTAGTATTCCTAGTAATAATGTTTCTGGCTTTAGATCAAATTTTATCTTAAGCATTTTTTCTATCGTTTTATGTATTTGGGTCCAGTAATTTTTAATTTTTCCGCAGTTCCACCACATATGGATAAATTTGCCTTTTTCTTTTCCATATTTCCAACATAAGTTCTTTGTTTTGTTTTTGGAGATCTTTGCAAGTATCTCTGGCGTTGAGTACCACCTGTAAAAGATTTTGTACCAGCTTTCTTTAAAGTCCGTGGTGTACGTGTATTTTATTTTTTTGTGCCAGATTTCTTCCCAATCAGTTAGAGGTATAGATTGGCTTATATCCTTTGACCAGTTTATCATATTGGTTTTTATTAGTTCAGTTTCTGTGGCCCATGATAGGAGTTGATTATAGATTTTCCTTATGATTTTTGTTTCTGTGTCTAATATTTTGTCCCAAATATTTTGTCTTTTTTGTTTCGAAGCCTGCTCTGCTATCTATCTTATAATTTTCCTTAATCTGGTGATTTAAGTTCTATTTCTTGTCCTCTAATTTTCAGTAACTGATTATAGGTCAGCCATATATTTCGTGGGACTTCTATTTTATGGTAGGCTTCATTAGGAGAAAACCACATCGGTGTTCTTTGGTATAGTTTATCTTTATATTTACTCCACGTGTGGATAAGTGCGGCTCTTATCGGGTTGTTCCGGAGTATTGAGTATTTTATTGATGTTTTGTGTATTGATGTTTGTTTACTGATGTATTTTGGGCTTGGTCTCATGTAAGCCGCACCAAGTCCCTTGGGGAGATGGTAGCAGGGTACAAATAAAGATGATGATGGTGATTATTATTATTATTATTATTATTATTATTATTATTAAAACATTTACCTTTACGTTATGCTATTCAAAGTTAAAAAAAACATTTATATTTGGCTGGAGTAAAATGTACCTGATCCGACTTTCATAGAAATTCTATGTAGTGGGTCTGCAGTGAGTTAAAATCCTTGTGCTGCTGCTTACCTGAAGGTTTGTGGGAGGTACACATTGAAAAGGAACTTTTCCAAGATCTGCTTAGATTGAGAGAGGGGTATCTTCTTTTTTTAAAGGAAATATTCCCTTAAAGATAAATAGGGGACTAATTCATGGATTGGGCATTTGGCTGATTCAGCCCAAGTACTTTGTTTTACAAGGAAACTCTTGACAGCTTGAAGCAATGTGCCTCGTTGCCAGAAACCAAAAGGCCTAAAACTCTCAAACAGCAGCTGACATTAAGCAGAGAAACAGTGCAAGAGTCTCTGCCAATATTGCTGAATCAAAGCTGGACAGCACCACCGTGCCACATACGCTCCGTTGCCCCAGAAGCACAGATGTGATCTGCAGCGATGCCAAATTAAAGCTGGCACTGATGCAAGGAAATGAATGTTTGTTTGTTTGCACAGCTATTATTTAGTGCAGAAACACAAGCACAACCCACTGTGGCAGATCCGGGGGCCCATTTTCCTCTTCCAGGACCTTCTGGGGGTTCAACACAGTCAAATGCTCAGAATGAAAAAAGGGAGCAGCTCAAGTTCACTGGAAATCCACTTCAAGTTTTTAATAAGTGGTGTTTTCCTTTATGCTAAATCAGTGTTTCTTAACCTGAGGGTCGGGACCTCTGGGGGGGTCACGATGGGGGCATCAGAGGGGTTACCAAATATCAGTATTTTCTGTTGGTCATAGGAGTTCTGTGTGGGAAGTTTGTCCCAATTCTATCATTGGTGGGGTTCAGAATGCTCTTTGATTGTGGATGAGCTATAAATCCCAGCAACTACAACTCCCAAATGTCAAGCTCTATTTCCCCCAAACTCCACCAGTGTTCACATTTGTGCATATTGAGTATTCATGCCAAGTATGGTCCAGATCCATCTCTGCTTGAGTCCACAGTGCTCTCTGGATGTAAGTGAACTACAACTCCAAAACTCAAGGTCAATGCCCAGTATTTTATGTTGGTCATGGGAGTCCTGTGTGCCAAATTTAGTTCAATTTCACGTTGGTGGAGTTCTCTTTGATTGTAGGTTAACTATAAATCCCAGCAACTACAACTCCCAAATGACCAAATCAATCCCCTCCCCAAACCCACCAATATTTGGAATTTGGGTATTTTGGGTATTTGTGCCAAATTTGGTCTAGTTACCTGGAAGATGTTTTTTTTAAAAAAAAAAAATCAGAACACTTTTCAATTTTTTAAAAAATTGTGTCAAGTGAATTGAGAATATACTGCAAGTCACTTCTGGTATGAGAAAATCAGCCGTCTGCAAGGACGTTGCCCAGAGTACACCCAGATATGTTACCATCTGGAGCTTACAGACAGGAGCTCACCTTGTCTCATGGATTCGAACTGTAGACCTTCAAGTCAGCAGCTCAGCCAGCACAAGGGTTTAACCAATTGGTCCACCGCAGCTCTTCTTGCAGATTCAGGGATGTGGTTTCCTTGAATCAATGCATCCATTTGTAATGCCATCTTCCTCTTTTCCTACAGGTTTCTGACTTTGCAAGTATTATTGTCTTTTCTAGGGAGTCACGTCTTCTTATGATATGCCCAAAATACAACAACCTCAGCTGGGTCATCTGGCTTCTAGGAAGAGTTTGAGCTTGATTTATTCTGGGTCTCCCACCTTTTTTCTCCCTTTCACATTACCCATTATGGCTCAGCAGCAGACAATTCCACAATATATGGTTTGAACTCATAATAAGGGATTTCCTGCCTTGATATTCCAGGATATAGGGCTGTGTAAAAGGGCCCTTAGAGTCAGATTGTGGGCTTTCCTGGGATTCATTCCGATACACCACCACTTTACTTACCTTTCTTGTAAACTATGGGGCGGGAGTAGATACTTACTTCACCTTGCTGAAGACGATATCCACGTCGGTGCCCGTGACCCCTTTGCCATCAATGACTTTGCAATCTTTGCACAGCTTGGCCCAGTTCTTGCCATTCATTTCCTGGCCCGTAGCTTTGGTATCTCCATATATGGCAAATTTCCGGAAACTCTCCTCCAATGAGGCCATGTCTACGCTCTCTGCCATGATGCTCTGTAAAGAACAGGAGCAGCAAATGCTCAGATGCAGGCAATGGAGGTTGCAGGTGCTTCAATATACACACTTTGGAAAGGCTGGAGATGTCACTAGTAATGAAAGGAAGCAACAGGAGGCCATGGACTCCCCAAACAACAATACTGTCCCCACAAAAGACATTTTCCTTTAGCCATTAGATTTGTAGCATTGCAAAGAGTGAGACACTGGGCCCTTTCACGTTACACTACTAATGATTCCACTATAATTTATTATTTATTTATTTACTGTATTTATGCCCCACCCTCTCTCACTCCGTGGCTTACAAATAGGCAACAATTCAATGCTGCACATTTGCCACCACCCCCAAAACCCACCTCAAAATGATCTTTGGCCTCGTTCCTTCTTCCTCAAACTTTATCAGTTCCCATATGCATCCTGGACAAAGAAGTCCCATGAAACCCATCCAAAAATGCCCCCAATCTCTCTCTTCTTCCTCCTCCTGAAGCTGTATCAGTTCTCATATGCATCCTGGGCAAGGAAGACCCCCAAATCCCACCCCAAAGGAACTCTCTGTCTCTCTCTTCCCTCAAATGCTATCAGTTCTCAAATTGCCCCCCAAAACCCACCACAAAATGACCTCCAATCGCTCTCTTCTTCTTGCTCCTGAAGCTTTATCAGTTCCCATGTGCATCCTGTACAAGGAAATCCCTCAAAACCCACTCCAAAATGCCCCAAGTATCATTCTGTTTACTATCTGACAAGATTTATCAGTTCTCATATGCATCCTGGGCACGGGAGCCCCCCAAAACCCATCCAAAAATGCACCAAATCACTCTTCTTTGTCCTGAAACTCTATCAGTTCCATGTGCATCCTGGGCAAGGAAGACCTCCCGAAACCCACCGCAAAGGAACTCTCTGTCTCTCTCTTCCCCCAAATGTTATCACTTCTCACATTTGCCCCCCAAAATGACCCCCCAATCACTCTCTTCTTCTTGCTCCTGAAGTTTTATCAGTTCCCACGTGCATCCTGTGCAAGGAAGTCCCTCGAAACCCACCCCAAAATGCTCCTAATATCTTTCTCTTTGATATCTAATAAGATTTATCAGTTTCCATATGCATCCTGGGCAAGGGAGCCCCCTGAAACCCATCCAAAAATGCACCAAATCACTCTCCTTCATCCTGAAACTTTATCATCTTCCATGTGCATCCTGAGCAAGGAAGACCCCACAAAACCCACTCCACAGGAACTCTCGGTCTCTCACCATCCAAATGTTATCGGTTCTCACATTTGCCCCCACAGTCCCACCCAAAAACTCCCACGGCTGTATTTTATGACATCCTGGAGTTGGGCGTCACTAGAGTTTTCTGAGAATTCAAAATGCCCCTCATTGAACTGCAAATTCCAGCATTCCATGGGATGGATCTGTACCAGTCAACATGGAATAACAGTATTATAATAAATGTCATAGCATATAAGGGTTACAGTAGAATGAAATTGGCTATCAAATGTTTAATATTACCTAAAGTTCTTAGATTTGCTGAGTTCATATTCCTTTGTTAATGTTACCTGCTCCTTCTATTTGGGTGGCTAAACTCTAGTTCTGTTTTGTGTGTGTGTGTGTGTCAGGAGCGACTTGAGAAACTGCGAGTCGCCTCTGGTGTGAGAAAATTGGCCGTCTGCAAGGACGTTGCCCAGGGGATACCTGGATGTTTTTGATGTTTTACCCTCCTTGTGGGAGGCTTCTCTCATGTCTCCACATGGGTAGTTGGAGCTGACAGAGGGAGCTCATCCACGCTCTCCCCGGATTGGAACCTGTGACCTGTTGATTTGCACCACTGGGATTCTAAATGCACAACTGGAATTGAGCAATTATGATCAACGATTGTAAATCTTACAGAACTAAAGCTTCCACAGAAGGCTGGTCAACCAATGAGGCCCACCATACTCAGCATAGCATGCACAGCATCTCTGAGCTCCAGCTTGCCAACCCTAGCTGATTGCTCCTGCCCAGGGCCCCCATTTCCCACCCGGCATGAACGCAGCCCTTGGGAAATGCTGCCCGTCTCCCCTTGCCCCATGCTTCTTCCTCTGGCGCCTTGCCAGGATCCACCCAGGCCCAGGGCCGCCAAATGGGGCACCAGCCAACCTGGGGGTTTGCCAGGTCCACCTTAGTTACAGCCCGACATCAAACACAAACAGGCTTGTGGGCTTGGCTGCTGGGGTGGCCACAGTTTGTGTTGCCCAGCGACTGTTGCTAGGGGTGGGTTGTGCAAATTGGACCCTGCCGTTGCCGTGGGGAGGGTGGTGTGGATTAGCATTGACACCACAGAAACACACATGTGTGCAAAATGTAGATCAAGTTCACTCTTGGAAGTGAGCAAAATGAGACTTGGGCCTCACAAGTTAATCAGCAGGTGACGGATCGCGCCACTTGTAGAAGCACCTGGAGAAAAGCAGAGCACTCTCAGACCTTCCCTATTTCAAGTTATAGCTGGTATGACTTTTTACTTCCCACATAAAGTTTGTGTCCCTAACTAATTGTGGACATGGTCCTGATTGGCTATAAAAACAGAAAAGATTCCATATTAACCGCAAGATGTGAAGCCACAACCAGTCAAGGTTCCCTTTGATCTGTGGGTGACTGACTTGGGAAAGTTATTCTTTTGGGATGATAATTCTCAGAATTCCCAGTGATGCATGCTGGCTGGGAAAGTCTAGAGGCAGAAATTCCGGGACCAACAGGTCTGTATGTGGCCCTCTTCTGAAGTCCCGGGATTTTTTGCCCCTGCTTAAAATCCGTGATTCAGTGCTGTCTGGAAGCGCCCTGAGATTGGTCGGCAAAACAAAAGTGATATTGTGAGTGGAATTCAGAGAACTATTCATTGAAAAGTCAACACGTTATACCACAAAAAGAGACTGGGTTGTTGTAGGTTTTTTAGGCCTATATGGCCACGTTCTAGAGACATTTCTCCTGACGTTTCGCCTGCATCTATGGCAAGCATCCTCAGAGTAGTGAGGTCTGTTGGAACTAGGAAAAGGGGGTTTATATATCTGTGGAATGACCAGGGTGGGACAAAGGACTCTTGTCTGCTGGAGCTAGGTGTGAATGTTTCAACTGACCACCTTGATTAGCATTTGATTGCCTGGCAGTGCCTGGAGCAATCTTTTGTTGAGAGGTGATTAGATGTCCTTGTTTGTTTCCTCTCTGTTGTTGTGCTGTTCTAATTTTAGAGTTTTTTAGTACTGGTAGCCAGATTTTGTTCATTTTCATGGTTTCCTTCTTTCTGTTGAAATTGTCCACATGCTTGTGGATTTCAATGGCTTCTCTGTGTAGTCTGACATGGTGGTTGTTTATTTATTTATTTCGGTTACTTCTACCCCGCCCTTCTCACCCCAGAGGGGGACTCAGGGCAGCTTACAAAGGCACAATTCGATGCCGGCATCAACATAACAGTAGAATAAAAACAATATAGCAACAATTAAACAATTAACAATCAGTTTCTGCACTGCAACAATAAAACCAATAAAACCGATTTCACCTAATTAACGCTCAGCGTTCGCCATCTCATAGTCCAAATTCCAATTCCACTTTGTCAGTCCTGTCAGTCCTAGTCGTCCAATTGTCTTTATCTTGTTGTCAGATTGCCCGAAGGCCTGGTCCCACAACCACGTTTTTAATTTCCTCCTGAAGAAGAGGAGGGATGTTGATGACCTAATTTCCCCCGGGAGTGAGTTCCATAGGTGAGGGGCCACCACTGAGAAGGCCCTGCTCCTCGTCCCCACCAACCTCACTTGTGATAGCGGTGGGGTCGAGAGCAGGGCCTCCCCAGATGATCTCAAACTCCAAGGTGGGACGTAGAGGGAGATGCGTTCGGACATCCAGAATTTCTGTGTTCTCAAATAATATACTGTGTCCAGGTTGGTTCATCAGGTGCTCTGCTATGGCTGACTTGGGTGATGGTTGGAGTTTTTATGTAGATAGATATCTATCTCTGTGTGTGGGTTTTCGACAATACACAATAAGAGTTTGTAAACCACAGTTTCTGCTAACTATAGTTGGAAACAGTGTCTGATTTAGCAAGATCAAGTTTTGGACATCATTCTGCCACCATGAAAACCAAGACGAATGTAAGGAGCTGAATGTTGCCAAGAAAAAAAAAGTTGAGAGCAGACAGGTCATCGAATTGACCCTGATTTGCCTGTCATACCTTTGCAAGTTGGAAACCTGCCTGGGGTTATTTTCAAAACCACGGTCGGTGTGAATGATGGATTTGGTGCCATGTCTGCATTGAGACAGAGCATTGTATGAACATGCCTAGTGTTGCCAGTGCAATTTGTGTATGTTTGTTTGTGTATGTATCCAAGACCTTTGGAGAGGGTGCAACTAACCGACTGGGTGCGATGCCTGAGCTGGTTAGGCTTTGCGGTGAAAGAATCCCTGTGATACTTGTGCAACGCTTGAGCAAATACCTTGAGCAACTGTGGAAACGCGGAACAGAAGAAACGTTCTGAATAAATATGGGGATTAAGAGTTGCTTCTCTCTACCTGGCTGCTTCACAGTCTTATATGTCAGTCTTGTTTGCTGTGACTTCCATGGTGTTGCCTGCCATAAACATGGCCAGTTGGAAGAACAGGTGAGCATGCCAAAAATGCAAAAGAGCATCTCTCCCCTGGACTAGAAGCAGGGGCCTTAACAGTAAAGAGCACAAGAAACACGTGTCCCTGACACAACTGTTACTAGGTTCTTGTAGGTTTTTTCGGGCTATATGGCCATGTTCTAGAGGCATTTCTCCTGACGTTTCGCCTGCATCTATGGCAAGCATCCTCAGAGGTGGATGCTTGCCATAGATGCAGGCGAAACGTCAGGAGAAATGCCTCTAGAACATGGCCATATGGCCCGAAAAAACCTACAAGAACCTAGTGATTCCAGCCATGAAAGCCTTCGACAATACAACTGTTACTGTTTGGGACTGCAAGCTTGGGCCCATCCAGGTGTTTTGGACTTCAACTCCCACAATTCCACACTACCCAAGTCTCTAGTCCTGAATGAGGAACAAGTTAGTTAGCTTAGAACAGGCTGAGTGTTTCCCTTCTCCAAGTGGAGTGCCGCAGGGTTCTGTCCTGGGCCCGGTCCTGTTCAACATCTTTATTAATGACTTAGATGAAGGGCTAGAAGGCATGATCATCAAGTTTGCAGACCACACCAAATTGGGAGGGATAGCCAATACTCCAGAGGGCAGAAGCAGGATTCAAAACGATCTTGACAGATTAGAGAGATGGGCCAAAACTAACAAAATGAAGTTCAACAGTGACAAATGCAAGAGAAACTCCACTTTGGTAGGAAAAACAAAATGCAAAGATACAGAATGGGGGACAATGCCTGGCTCGAGAGCAGTACATGTGAAAAAGATCTTGGAGTCCTTGTGGACAACAAGTTAAACATGAGCCAACAATGTGATGTGGCGGCAAAAAAAGCCAATGGAATTTTGGCCTGCATCAATAGGAGCATAGTGTCTAAATCTAGGGAAGTAATGCTACCCCTCTATTCCGCTTTGGTTAGACCACACCTGGAATCTTGTGTCCAATTCTGGGCACCACAATTCAAGAGAGATATTGACAAGCTGGAATGTGTCCAGAGGAGGACAACTAAAATGATCAAGGGTCTGGAGAACAAGCCCTATGAGGAGCGGCTTAAGGAGCTGGGCATGTTTAGCCTGAAGAAGAGAAGGCTGAGAGGAGATGTGATAGCCATGTATAAATATGTGAGAGGAAGCCACAGTGACGAGGGAGCAAGCTTGTTTTCTGCTTCCCTGGAGACTAGGACGCAATGGAACAATGGCTTCAAACTACAAGAAAGGAGATTCCATCTGAACATGAGGAAGAACTTCCTGACTGTGAGAGCCGTTCAGCAGTGGAACTCTCTGCCCTGGAGTGTGGTGGAGGCTCCTTCTTTGGAAGCTTTGAAACAGGGGCTGGATGGCCATCTGTCAGGGGTGATTTGAATGCAATATTCCTGCTTCTTGGCAGGGGGTTGGACTGGATGGCCCACGAGGTTTCTTCCAACTCTTTGATTCTATGATTCTATGTCTCCTGTATGACATTTGGGAATGTATCTATTGTTGGGCGAGTGGGCTTATTAACAAAAAACCCTCCTCAACTTATTAGCAGCAGTGTGACACAACACCAGTAGCCCAAAGTAATAAAAAGAACAAGAACAAGAACAAGAACAACAACAACAACAACAACAACAACAACATAATAATAATAATAATAATAATAATAATAATAATAATCTTATTTGCACCCCGCTACCATCTCTCCAAGGGACTCGGTGCGGCTTACATGAGGCCAAGCCCAAAGTACATCAAACAAAACATCAATAAACACATCAATAAACTATCAATAAAATACAAATCATATAAATCACACAAACAAAAAACAATCAAGAGTGACATAAACAATTTTAAAAATGGCCGGGCCAAATGTAATAGATTAAAATTGAAAATATGCTGACGTGAACAAGGTAAAATATAACTAGCATAGGATTTTTCGGAGAGAAATGAGGGAGCACAGTCCATCCTAAGTCAGTATTAAAGTGCATTGTGAGGACATATTGCTGAGAGTTCTCCTTATTCTGGGAAGGCACACTGGAACAACCACGTTTTCAGGCTCCTCCTAAAGACTGCCAACGTTGGGGCATGTCTAATGTCCCTGGGAAGTGAGTTCCAGAGTTGGGGGGCCACCACCGAGAAGGCCCACAAACACATAGACCAGTGTTATTTCTTCCATAGGAGGCTTTTCTTTGTAGTTGCACTATTCACAATAACAAGCTTTCTATAACACAAATAAACAAATACATAGTAGATTTACACGCAGCAGTCTTTATACTGGAGCTTTACACACGAGGCTTCTCTCATACCAGGCCTTCTCCGATCAGGCCTTCATAATACTGTGAGGCCTACAGAAAAGCCTTCTCATACAAACTGAGGCGTTCCCTCACTGAAGCATACTAACACTAACAGGCTTCAGCCTACTCACTCTCCTCCTAGCTTATTTACTTACTTACTTACTTACTTACTTACTTAGGCGATCCCTCGTTGGCTGAGTAGGATAGTCTTCCAGGATCAGTGTTCTGGTGGGTCCGTAGGTGACTGTGGAGCCTATTGTTGATCTGCATCTTCTCTATTTCAGTCCATCCACAGAGATGGATTTCAGTCCATCCCTGCATTATGCCAGAAGGAAATAACAGTCTACGCACCTCCTCACATTTTCACCCTGGGCAAAATTAACTGGAACAGCACCAGAATAATGGAGAGCAGCTGATAGCCCTTGAAATCCATCCTCATCCTCAGGCCCCTTCTACACTGCCATATAAAATCCATATTATTTGCTTTGAGCTGGATTATATGGCAGTCTGGTCTAATAATTATGGGGAAAACCCTGTGATGTTGAGTCAGGGTTTGCTTTGGGGTTGGAAAGGACTTGCACACAATGGCAGCAACAAAAGACAAAGCACCATCCAACATTTGTGTAGTTTGGGGGGGGGGGGTATTGTGTCAGGAGCGACTGAAGAAATTGCAAGTCACTCCTGGTGTGAGATAATTGGCCATCTGCAAAGATGTTGCCCAGAGTACTCCTGGATATGTTACAATCTGTGGGAGGCTTCTCTCATGTCCCCACATGAGAAGCTGGAGCAGACAGATGGGAGCTCACCCCACTCCCTGGATTCGAACCACGACCTTTTGATCAGCAGTCCTGCTGGTACAACGGTTTAACCCACTGTGCCACTGGGTGCCCCTAGTAGTAATCTGTAGGCACAAGGACCCAGGAAGGTCGCTTGCTGAGATGTTGATGGGTTGTTGTAGGTTTTTTCGGGCTATATGGCCATGGTCTAGAGGCATTTCTCCTGACGTTTCGCCTGCATCTATGGCAAGCATCCTCAGAGGTAGTGAGGTCTGTTGGAACTAGGAAAAAGGGTTTAAATATCTGTGGAATGACCAGGGTGAGACAAAGGATTCTTGTCTGCTGGAGCTAGGTGTGAATGTTTCAACTGACCACCTTGATCAGCATATAATGGCCTGACGGTGCCTGGAGCAAACTTTTGTTGAGAGGTGATTCGATGTCCTTGTTTTTTGTTTTCTCTCAGTTGTTGTGCTGTTGTAGTTTTAGAGTTTTTTTTTAATACTGGTAGCCAGATTTTGTTCATTTTCATGGTTTCCTCCTTTCTGTTGAAATTGTTCACATGCTTGTGGATTTCAGTGGCTTCTCTGTGTAGCCTGACATGGTGATTGTGAGAGTGGTCCAGCATTTCTGTGTTCTCAAATAAAATGCTGTGTCCAGACTGGTTCATCAGGTGCTCTGCTATGGCTGACTTATCTGGTTGAAGGAGTCTGCCATGCCTTTCATGTTCCTTGATTCGTGTTTGGGCAATGCTGCTGCGTTTGGTGGTCCCTATGTAGACTTGTCCACAGCTGCATGGTATACGGTAGACTCCTGCAGAGGTGAGAGGATCCCTCTTGTCCTTTGCTGAGCGTAGCATTTGTTGGATTTTCTTGGTAGGTCTGTAGATAGTTTGTATGTTGTGTTTCCTCAACAACTTCCCTCTGCGGTCAGTGGTTCCCTTGATGTATGGCAAGAACACTTTTCCTCTGGGTGGATCTTCATCTTTATTCTCGTGGCTTGTTCTCGGTCTTGCAGCTCTTCTGATGTCTGAGATGGAGTCTCCATTGGCCTGTAGAGCCCAGTTGAGGTGGTTCATCTTGGAGGAGGTGGGGTTCGCAGATGCTTTTTGCACGGCCTGACAAGGCTTTAATGGTGCTTCTTTTTTGACTTGGGTGATGGTTGGAGTTTTTATGTAGATATCTATCTGTGTGTGGAACCACTGACCGCATTGGGAAGCTGATGAGGAAACACAACATACAAACTATCTACAGACCCACCAAGAAAATCCAACAAATGCTACGTTCAGCAAAGGACAAAAGGGATCCTCTCACTTCTGCAGGAGTCTACAGAGGGACCACCAAACACATCTTTGCCCAAACACGAATCAAGGACCATGAAAGGCACTGCAGACTCCTTCAACCAGAGAAGTCAGCCATAGCAGAGCACCTGATGAACCAACCTGGAAACAGTATATTATTTGAGAACACAGAAATGCTGGACCACTCTCACAACCACCATGTCAGGCTACACAGAGAAGCCACTGAAATACACAAGCATGTGGACAATTTCAACAGAAAGGAGGAAACCATGAAAATGAACAAAATCTGGCTACCAGTATTAAAAAAAAAACTTTGAAACTGCAAAGCCATTCAATGCTAATCAAGGTGGCCAATTGCAGCATTCACATCTGCCTCAAGTAGACTTCACACCTGCCTCAAGTTCTTTCTCCCACCCTGGACATTATTCCACAGATATATAAACACCTCCCAACAAGATTTGCCCAGGCAGGAATAAGCCAGACTTCAAAGCTGCAAGGCCATTCAGTGCTAATCAAGATGGCCAATTCACACTTGCCTCCAGCAGACAAGAGTTCTTTCTCCCACCCTGGACAAGGATTCCCCCAGGCAGCAACCAGCCAGGCTTTGAAGCTGCAAGGCCATTCAGTGCTAGTCATGGTGGCTACTTGCCTCAAATAGACAAAGAGTTTTTTCTCCCACCCTGGACATTATTCCACAGATATATAAACACCTCCCAACAAAGGATTCCCCCAGGCAGGAATAAGCTAGGTTTTGAAGCTGCAAGGCCATTCAGTGCTAGTCAAGGTGGCTACTTGCCTCAAGTAGAGAAAGAGTTTTTTTCTCCCACCCTGGACATTATTCCACAGATATATAAACACCTCCCAACAAAGGATTCCTCCTTCTCATCCTGAGGCTGTCAGGGGTGATTTGAATGCAATATTCCTGCTTCTTGGAAGGGGGTTGGACTGGATGGCCCATGAGGTCTCTTTGATTCTATGATTCCCCCAGGCAGCAACCAGCCAGGCTTCGAAGCTGCAAGGCCACTCAGTGCTGGTCAAGGTGGCCAATTGCAGCATTCACACTTGCCTCAAGTAGAGAAAGAGTTTTTTTCTCCTACCCTAGACATTATTCCACAGATATATAAACACCTCCCAACAAAGGATTCCCCCAGGCAGGAATCAGCTAGACTTTGAAGCTGCAAGGCCATTCAATGCTAGTCATGGTGGCTATTGCCTCAAGTAGACAAAGAATTTTTTCTCCCACCCTGGACATTATTCCACAGATATATAAACAACTCCCAACAAAGGATTCCCCCGGGCAGCAACCAGCCAGGCTTTGAAACTGCAAGGCTACTCAGTGCTAAGCAAGGTGGCTAATTGCAACATTCACACGTGCCTCCGGCAAGCAAGAGCTCTTTCTCCCACCCTGGACATTATTCCACAGATATATAAACACCTCCCAACAAAGGATTCCCCCAGGCAGGAATCAGCTAGGCTTCGAAGCTGCAAGGCCACTCAGTGCTGGTCAAGGTGGCCAATTGCAACATTCACACTTGCCTCCAACAGACAAGAATTCTTTCTCCCATCCTGGACATTATTCCACAGATATATAAACACCTCCCAACAAAGGATTCCCCCAGGCAGGAATCAGCTAGGCTTTGAAGCTGCAAGGCCATTCAGTGCTAGTCAAGGTGGCTACTTGCTTCAAGTAGACAAATAATTTTTTCTCCCACCCTGGACATTATTCCACAGATATATAAACACCTCCCAACAAAGGATTCCCCCAGGCAGGAATCAGCTAGACCTTGAAGCTGCAAGGCCATTCAGTGCTAGTCAAAGTGGTTACTTGCTTCAAGTAGACAAAGAATTTTTTCTGCCACCCTGGACATTATTCCAAAGATATATAAACACCTCCCAACAAAGGATTCCTCCTTCTCCTCCTGAGGTTGGATGGCCATCTGTCAGGGGTGATTTGAATGCAATATTCCTGCTTCTTGGCAGGAGGTTGGACTGGATGGCCCATGAGGTCTCTTCCAACTCTTTGATTCTATGATTCTATGATTTCCCTAGGCAGCAACCAGCCAGGCTTCGAAGCTGCAAGGCCACTCAGTGCTGGTCAAGGTGGCCAATTGCAGCATTCACACTTGCCTCAAGTAGACAAAGAGCTTTTTTGTCCGCAAGGCCATTCAGTGCTAGTCAAGTAGACAATTCTTTGCCTCAAGTAGACAAGGAATTTTTTCTCCCACCCTGGACATTATTCCACAGATATATAAACACCTCGCAACAAAGGATTTCCCCCAGGCAGCAACCAGCCAGGCTTCAAAGATGCAAGGCCTCTCAGTGCTGTTCAAGGTGGCCACTTGCAACATTCCCACTTGCCTCCAGCAGGCAAGAGCTCTTTCTCCCACCCTGGACATTTTCCCACAGATGTATAAACCCCACTTGCCTCGTTTCCAACAGACTTCCCAACCTCTGAGGATGCCTGCCATAGGTGTGGGGGGAAAGGACCCAGAAGGGGGCTGAGGCTGTTAGGAATGGTGGGAGTTGGAGTCCAAAGCACCTGGAGGGAGGCTGGATCCAAGGCACTTACCCCGCAGCCCAGGCGCGCCTTCTGCAACCCGAGGGAAGAGACTCCGAGCAGGGCAGCGGCGCAGCAGCAGCAGCAACCTCCGGGGCGAGGTCCCGCTGTTGACTCCCGTTTCCATAGAGACCCCGGGGACACAGCGAGGGGGGGGGGATGGGATGGGGAGAAGCGAGAAGAGCCGGTGGGCGGGGCAGGCGCCGCCCTTCCCTTCCCTCCTCCCCCCTCCCTCCGCTGCGGCAGAGCCCTGGGCGCTGAGCCAAAGAGACCATTAGCAACATGACAGTGATGGATCTCTCCTGGCGGGCATCTCCAATGGGGCTGGTGCTCTTAGGCACAGTGTCATGGAAGGACAACTGCTCTCGCTTTTGGTTAATGGGGATAATGGTAACCCAACAGCACAACAATAATGGACATCATATCCATTCTTAACCTACTCATCATATCCATTCTTAAACTCCTCTCTCTGGACTCAATAGAACCAAAGAACTCTGTACATGGCATTCATCGACCTTGCAAAGGCATTCGACACAGTGAACCGCAGCACTCTCTGGACCATCCTCCAAAAAAACCAATTTGTGACCATCCTGCGGCTCCTCCATGATGACATGTGGGCAACAGTCTTGGACAGCAGTGGCTCCCAAAGTGACCCATTTAAGGTGGAATCAGGTGTCAAACAGGGATGTGTTATTGCCCCAACTTTATTCTCCATCTTCATCGCTATGATACTTCACCTTGTTGACGGGAAGCTTCCCACCAGAGTGGAAATCATCTATCAGACAGATTGCAAGCTGTTTAACCATAGCAGACTGAAAGCCAAAACCAAGGTTACAACAACATCTATTCTAGAACTCCAGTATGCTGATGACAATGTCGTCTGTGCGCATTCAGAGGAAGATCTACAAGCCACTCTAAACACCTTTGCAGAAGAATACACGAAGCTTGGCCTGTCACTGAACATCGAGAAAACCAAAGTGCTGTTCCAGCAGTCACCAGCCATCCCCTCCCCAATGCCAGAGATACAGCTTAATGGTGTAACATTAGAAAATGTTGACCATTTCCGCTACCTTGGCAGCCACCTCTCCACTAAAGTCAACATCAACACCGAAATACAACACCGCCTGAGCTCTGCGAGTGCAGCATTTTCCCGAATGAAGCAGAGAGTGTTTGAGGACCAGGACATCCGCAGGGATACCAAGGTGCCTGTCTATAAAGCTATTGTCCTCCCAACCCTGCTATATGCCTGTGAGACGTGGACTGTCTACAGATGTCACATGCAACTCCTGGAACGATCCCATCAGCGCTGCCTCCAGAAAATTCTGCAAGTCTCCTGGGAAGACAAGCGGACAAACGTCAGCGTGCTGGAAGAAGCAAAGACCACCAGCATTGAAGCGATGGTCCTCCAACATCAACTCCGCTGGGCCGGCCACGTTGTCCGGATGCCTGACCACCGTCTCCCAAAGCAGTTGCTCTACTCTGAACTTAAGAACGGAAAACGGAACGTTGGTGGACAGGAAAAGAGATTTAAAGATGGCCTCAAAGCCAACCTTAAAAACTCTGGCATAGACACTGAGAACTGGGAAGCCCTGGCCCTTGAGCGCTCCAGCTGGAGGTCAGCTGTGACCAGTAGTGCTGCAGAATTCAAGGAGGCACGAGTGGAGGGTGAAGGAGATAAACAAGCCACGAGGAAGACGCATCAAGCCAACCCCGACCGGGACCGCCTTCCACCTGGAAACAAATGCCCTAACTGCGGAAGAAGATGCAGAGCAAGAATAGGGCTCCACAGCCACATACGGACCCACAGGGAAACCCATGATGGAAGACCATCTTACTCGTCCAACGAGGGATCGCCTAAGTAAGTAAGTAAGTAAGTAAGTAAAATCCAAACTCCTCTCTCTGGACTCAATAGAACCAAAGGCAGCCTTCCAGATGTTCCTGTGACCCAATTCCCATCAGCTCTAGTCCTGATGTCTCATCCTGCTCACCAATGCTTCCTCTTCATCTTGGAAAGAAATGAGTAGCAAAGTGCCATAAAGAGTGTGCTGTCGCACGCTGGGCCTGTGCATCAGACTGTAGACAGGACATAAGGGAAGTCATGCTACCCCTCTATTCTGCTCTGCTTAGACCACACCTGGAATATTGTGTCCAATTCTGGGCACCACAATTGAAGAGAGATATTGACAAGCTGGAATGGGTCCAGAGGAGGGCGACTAAAATGATGGGTCTGGAGAACAAGCCCTATGAGGAGCGGCTTAAGGAGGTGGGCATGTTTAGCCTGAAGAAGAGAAGGCTGAGAGGAGATATGATAGCCATGTATAAATATGTGAGAGGAAGTCACAGGGAGGAGGGAGCAAGCTTGTTTTCTGCTTCCTTGGAGACTAGGACACGGAACAATGGCTTCAAACTACAAGAGAGCAGATTCCATCTGAACACGAGGAAGAACTTCCTGACTGTGAGAGCCGTTCAGCAGTGGAACTCTCTGCCCCGGAGTGTGGTGGAGGCTCCTTCTTTGGAAGCTTTTAAACAGAGGCTGGATGGCCATCTGTCAGGGGTGATTTGAATGCAACATTCCTGCTTCTTGGCAGGGGGTTGGACTGGAGGTCTCTTCCAACTCTTTGATTCTATGATTCTATGAAATTCTGTGTGCCCAACGGGACGCCGGGGCTGCCTCAGATTAAAGGCCTTTGGATTTCCTTAAAACAGAGTCTCTAGATTGCTTAAAGGTTCAACAAAGTTCTTTATTAATGAAAACAGGTATTTCAAGGCTTTCTTAACAGTCTATTGGCTCTCTCTCAATCTTGTCCACGGGGAACAGGCACTATCTTCATAACTGTATACTAACTAATGGGGAAATCCTTAACTTCTAATCTGGGCAGTCTGTCTTTGCCTCTGTTGGCACTGAGCCCCTGCACCCGGTACCAACTGCTTCTGGCTTCCGCGAGTGACCCTTACCAAGCAGAGCTTTGTAGACTTCCAGGGGAAAAGGATTCAGATTTCCTTGATTGCTGACTGAAGTCCTTCAGCAAAGGAGCTGTAAGGCTGTATAATCCTCAGCCAAGCTATGGGACCTTTCTCCCCAGCCAAGCTGTAGAAGACGAAGCTTTCTACAGGAGCTCTTGGTATTATGTCTTGCATGAAAAGCTTATCTGTGTGGATTGAACCAAACTGGCTCCTATTCCCTCCAAAACCCAAAAAGGGGGTGGAACCAGGGAACCTAACGATAACTGACAGGTGGCTTACCCTATGATTGCAGCCAAAAGAAACCACCTATCTGCAGAGTCCCTGAAACTTAGGACTACAACAAACATTCAATGCAAAGCAAACAAAATTGGAGTTCCTGGCACAGCTGTACCTGCACAGAGGGTTCAGTCCATACAAATATGAGTAGATCAATAGGTACCACTCTGGCGGGAAGGTAACGGCGCTCCATGCAGTCATGCCGACCACGTGACCTTGGAGGTGTCTATGGACAATGGCAGCTCCTTGGCTTAGAAATGGAGATGAACACCAACCCCCAGAGTCGGACACGACTGGACTTAATGTCAGGGGAAAACCTTTACCTTTACCTAGGTCAATAATAAAGGTGTTATTTATTTATCGTGTCAGGGGCAAACCAAACAGTTGCATTGTATTTTTTAACAAACAAACAAACAAAACACAAAGTTTGCAAGCTTGGTAGTTGATTAAATGTCCTTTGACCAGTATCTGGCCACTTGGAGTGCCTCTGGTGCTGCCGCAAGAAGGTCCCCCATTGTGCATGTAGCAGGGCTCAGGTTGCATTGCAGCAGGTGGTCAGTGGTTTGCTCTTCTCCGTACTCGCATGTCGTGTATTCCACTTTGTGGCCCCATTTCTTAAGGTTGGATCTGCATCTCATGGTGCCAGAGCGCAGTCTGTTCAGCGCCTTCCAAATAGCCCAGTTTTCTGTGTGCCCAGGGGGGAGTCTCTCATTGGGTATCAGCCATTGGTTGAGGTTCTGAGTTTGAGCCTGCCACTTTTGGACTCTCGCTTGCTGGGGTGTTCTAGCGAGTGTCTCTGTAGATCTTAGAAAACTATTTCTTGATTTAAGTCGTTGACGTGCTGGCTGATACCCAAACAAGGGATGAGCTAGAGATGTCACTGCCTTGGTCCCTTCACTATTGGCTGCTACTTCCCAGCAAATGTCAGGTGAACTCCTTTCCCTAGAGATCACCTCCACTGCATCCCCTGGAATGTGGCCTTGACTAGCCGGAGACACAGACTGCTCAGTTTAGGGACTTAAAATCCCCACAAACAGTAACATCAGACACCAACATGGGCTGAATGACAACATGAGGTCCCTGGCCACTCTGTCCTCAACATCCCTGCTCAGGCCCTTGACCTAGCTTATCCACTTGTAACATGAGGTGCTTCTACATTAGCGCTATCATCCAGCTTGCAATCGGTTCAAGTGGAACTAGTTTCACTGCCCGGGTGATGAAATTGCCAGTCCTGGAATCAGTGCATGGCCAGGAAGCTGATTTCATTCACCATGGATCCTGCCATCAAACTCCAAGTTCCACAGAGATGTGCATCAGTACACCAAAATTTCTATCACCTTCTTCTACTTTCCTCTTTGTCCTCAGACTGAGTTTAGTGTAGATCAAACTCAATGCTCGCTATTGATGGGAAGGGAGGGGACAGAATCTTGCAGGAGGCTCAGGCAAAAGCAAACTGCTGCAATCTCTGCTAGGTTGTCTGCTAGGTTGTCTGCAACCATACCTCGGGAAGGTGGATCTGGCCAGGGCGGTCCATGCCTTAGTCACCTCCAGATTGGACTATTGTAATGCGCTCTACGTGGGGCTGCCCTTGAAAATGGCCCAGAAATTCCAACTGGTTCAATGGGCGGCGGCCAGGTTGTTAACTGGTGCTCCTTACAGAGAGAGGTCAACCCTCCTGTTTAAGGAGCTCCATTGGCTGCCATTCATTTTCCGGTCCCAATTCAAGGTGCAGGTGCTTACCTACAAAGCCCTAAACAGTTTGGGACCAGCCTACCTTCGTGACCGCATCTCCGTATATGAATCCACACGATCTCTCTGATCATCTGGAGAGGCCCTACTCATGATCCCACCTGTGTCGCAGGCGCGATTGGTGGGGACGAGGGATAGGGACTTCTCCGTGGTGGCCCCCCGACTCTGGAACTCTCTCCCCAAGGACATCAGACAAGCCCCAACATTGGTAGTCTTGAAGACGTGGTTGTTCCAGTGTGCCTTCCCAGAATAGGAAACTCCAAGCATCATGTCCGTAAATGCACTTTACTAGAGATTTAAGATTATCTGCACATTGCACCTATCTCCAAAAACCTATCTATTTCACCTGCCATGCTCAGTATTTTAAATTTTTAATCATTACATTGCCCCTGCCTTAGTTTTTTAATGTGTTATGGTATTATTGTCTAATGTTATTTGCTATTGTTTTAATGTTTATTGCTGTTTTATGAGTTATTTTGTTGTATTTGTGATGCTGTTGTTTTTGTTGTGTTTGGGCCTCGACCTCTTGTAAGCCGCACCGAGTCCTTTGGGAGATGTTAGCGGGGTACAAATAAAGGACTATTATTATTATTATTATTATTATTACTATTATTTTCCTATTTAATAACTTCTGCCAACTTGATCATATTCTGATTTTGCTTAGCCTTATGTGACCTGGTTCTCATCTGTGAAATGTTGGCATTATGGGGAAGAGTATAAAGCAGAAGTGGGGAATTTTCAGGCCTCCTGTTGCTTTTGAGTTTCATTTCCCAGAAGTCCTTCCCAGCATGGCCAATGGTGAAACGCTGTAGGACTTGTCCAAAGTAACCAAAGGGCCAAAGGTTCCTCACTGCTTGATGCATAAGATTGCAGCCTAAGATACGAAATCTTTATTTTTTGGAGATGCCTGTTTTTGGCTCTCTCTGGACTTACTGTTGACGCAGTATACTATTATTGGCAATGTCACCTCTCAAGTACAAATAAAATATGATGTCATTAAATTATACAGTGGCTGGGCTTTAGGGTTGCGGCAAAGGAGTGAAATTCTCTTTGGTTTGGTGTAGGAAAGAAAGCAAGCTACAGAGAAACGGTGGTCGTGGGACTCCATAAGCAGCAGACATCCACTTCTATTTACAGAGCAGGCATGGGCAAACTTTGGCCCTCCCTCCAGGTGCTTTGGACTTCAACTCCCACAGTTCCCAACAGCCTCAGGCCCTTTCCATTTCCCCCTCAGCTGCTTAAACGTGAATACTAGTGGAGATTTACCACTAAAGAGAAGATTGACTCAAACAAGTTTAGGCCTTCTCAGGAAGATCATGTTGTTGTTGTTCATTCGTTCAGTCGTCTCCGACTCTTCATGACCTCATGGACCAGCCCACGCCAGCAATCCCTGTCGGCCGTCACCACCCCCAGCTCCTTCAAGGTCAGTCCAGTCACTTCAAGGATGCCATCCATCCATCTTGCCCTTGGTTGGCCCCTCTTCCTTTTACCTTCTACTTTCCCCAGCATAATTGTCTTCTCTAGGCTTTGCTGTCTCCTCATGATGTGGCCAAAGTACTTCAACTTTGTCTCTAGTATCTTTCCCTCCAATGAGCAGTCGGGCTTTATTTCCTGGAGGATGGACTGGTTGGATCTTCTCGCAGTCCAAGGCACTCTCAGAACTTTCCTCCAACACCACAGTTCAAAAGCATCTCTCTTCCTTCGCTCAGCCTTCCCTAAGGTCCAGCTCTCACATCTATAGGTTACTACAGGGAATACCATGGCTTTGACTATACGGATCTTTGTTGCCAGTCTGATGTCTCTACTCTTTACTATTTTATCGAGATTGGACATTGCTCTCCTCCCAAGAAGTAAGCGTCTTCTGATTTCCTGGCCACAGTCTGCATCTGCAGTAATCTTTGCACCTAGAAATACAAAGTTTGTCACGGCCTCCACAATTTCTCCCTCTATTTTCCAGTTGTCAATCATTCTTGTTGCCATAATCTTGGTTTTTTTTATGTTTAGCTGCAACCCGGCTTTTGCGCTTTCTTCTTTCACTTTGATTAGAAGGCTCCTCAGCTCCTCCTCGCTTTCGGCCATCAGAGTGGTGTCATCTGCATATCTGAGGTTGTTAATGTTTCTTCAGGAAGATCATACTTTACCAAAAGGTCATGATCATTCCAAATAGTAGTGGATGCCAATTCACGCTTCCAAAAGGTCACGCTTCCAAAAGTCTTTGGAAATTCTGGTTTTCCAAAAGGTTAAGAACTCAAAGCTCATCCTTTCCCCAAAATCTCAACCCTTTTGCTTTTTGTGCTGTCTTTATCATTCATGCGTCTGTGTTGTTACTGCGAGTGCAGCATTTTTCTGAATGAAGCAGGGAGTGTTTGAGGACCAGGACATCCACAGGGAGACCAAGGTACTTGTTTATAAAGCTACTAGCGGTCCCCTGCCACGCATTGCTGTGGCCCAGTCTAGTGATCTGGTAAATAAAGTAATGAGAAAGTGTTGGTTTCTAATATATGTAATGTCTTGATGCTTGTGGGTAAACAGTATTTCTTGCTGTTTCTTTGCCAGTGTTGATGTGGAGATTGTCTGGTTTGCCTACTCTGGAACATGCAACATATCATTGTACTTTAGGGGTCCCTTTCAAATCTTTGATACTGCATCTGTCATATACATGTGTGTGTGTGTGTGTGTGTGTGTGTGTGAATGGCTGGATGGCCCTCAGTCGGGAAGGCTTTGATTGTGTTTTCTTGCCCTGGTGAAGGGAGTTGGACAGTCTCCTGACTGTGAGAGCTGTTCAGCAGTGGAACTCTCTGCCCTGGGGTGTGGTGGAGGCTCCTTCTTTGGGGGCTTTTAAACAGAGCCTGGATGGCCATCTGTCGGGGGTGCTTTGAATGCGATTTTCCTGTTTCTTGGCAGAATGGGGTTGGACTGGATGGCCCACGAGGTCTCTTCCAACTCTATGATTCTATTCTTCTGTTTTGAGAGCAATGTGACTTGTAGGATTAGTATATTTAAAGCTTGACTTCTTAGGCAAAGGAAGATGTATTATAAAGCATTTCTACCAAAAACAAAAACAAAATAACCCTATAAACCTGAAGCAGTTCCATCCCAAGGGAAACCAAGGATCCTTTGAAAGTTAATTTGAAAACCGCTAAACTAAGTGAATGTAGCTTGCCCAACGGTCCTGGGATGAGTGGGAGCCACTGAAGGGAAGCATCAGTTGCCAAGTGTAGTTTGCCACAGGAGAGTTTGCCTCTGGGCAGAGTTTCGGGGCTTTTGTTGACGTTTGTGACAGTTTCTCTTCCACATGGCAACCCCAAAAGAACCAGTCAAGGCTGTAGCTGGGCTTGCAAGGTTCTCTCTGTTAGGCGTGATGCGTCCGGCTATTTATCGTGTAGTTGTTTTGTTTATGGACACAGCTCGGTTGTTAAGCAAAACTCACTTGGCAACCAGCAGTTCATCCCAGAAATGGGACGAGAGCACAGCCTTCTCTCTTAGCTCATACTAACGGCTATTTTGCGCCTTCCTTTCCCAGCGCTTCCCCTTCCACAGTTCTCCAATCTCGTTCTTATGTAACGTTTCCCCTCACTGCCCTAATGTGCTTGATTGCGTCTTCTCCCCGCCTCTCTCTTTTCCACAGTGCATTTCAGGTTATAGTCACGCCAAAATTCATTATTGATGGGGTCCAAGATATTTTGAAGCAAGGACAAAAGATGCCTCCCAATTCATCGCTACATCACTTAAGGTTGTGGATTTGGCTCCTCTACCTTTAATGCTTGTCTAATAGGCACGGGCAAACTTCCCATCAACCTTCTCTTCTGCCTGCAAAACAACCCCAGTTCTTTAAGCTTCTCCTCGGAGTGATTGATGGTCTATGTGAAGGAGCCCGTATATTACTGCTACTAATTGTAAAGGCTTGGCCACTAATTTGCAATGATGCTACCAAATTGTAAGGATGTAAAAATATAACTTCTACCAATATGTAGAGAGCTGGTAAAAGGAGCCACCTCTTTGTGGGGGCTTATTATATTGAAAACCCAACCAATAACCTGTAATGTTGCTTTGGACTTTCTTCAATATATAGCGTGACTTGACTTGGAAAGGAATGGTAACATAGGCTTGACTTTAAAAAGAAACTGTAACAAGTTTATTGAGGTACAAAAGCTTGATGGTTTCAAAGTGTCCTTTCTCTTAGAGGTACAGATCTTCAAAGGTTACATTAATAACAGTTCTTAAATAACTCTTAGGAGGTCTAACTCTTCTGACAAAGAGGTCTCAAACTTAGTTCCTTTAAAGAGATGTTTCTTTCTTTAGCAGATTGGTCCATGCACACGCTTATCCTTTCTTTATGATGGTTCTGTTACAAATAAGATGCTTATTAGGGTTTCCCCTTTTTTTCCACAACCGTTACTTTTAATATAAATAAGTCACCCGACATTGGCTCAAAGCCAGACCCTTCCTGGTTCTTAATACCAAAGAATCAGCCTTCTCCTGTAGTTCTTTTACTGCAGGATCCTCACTGGTTCTCCACACACAACAGAACCAGCCACTTCTGCAGTTCACCGACCACAGACTAACTGCTCTAAAATGGCTGCTCTGCCAAGAGGCAGTTGGCTCCGCTCCTATCTCCTTTGTTTGAAATGCACAGATACAGGACAGGTGACATCTGGCTAGACAACAGTCCATGTGAGAAAAATCTTGGACTCCTTTGTTTGTTAACTGTTTACTTGCCATGCTATTTTGTGTGACTTTCGGAGCGCTTTGTTTAAATCTGGTTTTTTTCTCCGGATAATCCGGGTTATTGCCTTAGTTGCCTTAGTTACCTTTTTTGAACCAGGACTGGTTTTTACCTTTGAGTTTTGACCAGAGACACTGAGTTAAGTGTTTCTGAGTCTGTTTTCTTTGTTTAATAAACTCTATTTTGGAACTAACTCTGAGTCTGGCCCTTTAAGGCGCCTGTGTTCCTACACCCCACTAGTAACTTCTTTTCAGGATTTAGTGGGCCCATTGGTGAGCACTTTTAGGTTCAGTCACTTACTGTATATACTCGAGTATAAGCCCCTTTTAGGCTGAAAAAGCTCCCCTCGGCTTATACTTGAGTCAAGGTTATTTTTTTTAGTTTACTCTGTTATTAGTATTATTTTATTACATTTATTATTTTACTCTATTTATTATTATTATTATTATTATTATATTTACATTATTTTACTCTATTATTATTTTACAGTATATATTACTGTTGTATTATATTTATTATTATTATTATTAAAAGGATATGTAAGCACATTTACATTAAAGGTGGTGAGAATAATGGTTTCATCAGAGTTGGACAGTCTTGTCTTAAATTACAGTTTTATGTAAATATTCAAAAGCATTTAACCTACTGATGCCTCAATTAATATAATTTTATTGGTATCTATTTTTATTTTGAAATTGACCAGTGGCTGCTGCATTTCCCACCCTTGGCTTATACTCGAGTCAGTTTTTTGTGGTAAAATTAGGTGCCTCAACTTATACTCAAGTATATACGGTACTTAGAAGTCCACCTAACAGCAGTACTGTCTAACCCAAATTTTACTTGTTTGTTTGCAAAGAGATAATGGGGTACCTTGTCAAAGGCCTTACTGAAATGAAGAGATGCTACACCTTGATTCAAAGGGTTGCCTTTGAAGGCTGTTCAGAAACTTCAATTAGTCCAGCAGGCAGCGGCCAGATTACTCACCGGAGTGTCATACAGGGAACATACCACCCCTCTGTTATGTCAGCTCCACTGGCTGCCGATCCAGTTCCGAGCACAATTCAAAGTGCTGGTTTTGACCAACAAAACCCTATACGGCTCCGGCTCAGCGTACCTGTCAGAACGCATCTCCTTCTACGTCCGCCTCAGAGTTTAAGATCTTCTGGGGTGGGGACCTCTATCACAAGTGTGATTGGTGGGGACGAGGAGCAGGGCCTTCTCGGTGGTGGCCCCTCGCCTGTGGAATTCACTTCCCGGGGAAATCAGATCATCGACATCCCTCCTCTCTTTCAGAAGGAAACTAAAAACATTGATATGGGACCAGGCCTTTGGGTAATCTGGCAGATAGACAAAGGACAATGACGATTAGAATTGATAGGCTTTGACAATGTGGAATGAATTTACGGATTCTGTGCTGGCGAACACTGAACATTAGATTGGTTTTATTGATTGTGATATATAACTTGTTTGTTTTAATTGTTTTATAATTGCTATTGATACATGTTTTATCTTATTGTTGTTGTTGGCATCGAATTGTGCCTTTTGTAAGCCGCCCTGAGTCCCCCCTCGGGGGTTGAGAAGGGCGGGGTAGAAATGCGCGAAATAAATAAAAATAAATACATCCATAGCTTTGAGTCTTTTTGCCGCTTCGAGTCTCCTTTGTGGAGAGAAACAGCAGGATATAAACAAACAACAAAACCATCATCATCATTCCCTGTATCTAAGAGTTAAGATTAGCTTGTCATGACTTGTTTTTGAGAGCTCCATGTAGACCTTTAGTGATCACATTCTTAGATACATATATTAGATCCGTCAACAGAAGGACAATGAGTGACACAGCCAAAGAGCATTGATAACTAGAGTCAATGCAGAGGAGTACAATGCAGATGTTGAGGACTTAAAGCATCCAACTGCCACATAAAAGAAAGCAAAGACCTGGACTCTCTTACTTCAGAGAACAGATGAGAACAACTAATTGGAAATGCTAAAGAAACAGGTTTTAATTAAATTTGGAAAAAAATGAATAATGTTTGACAAAGGAAGAGACTGCCTTGGGAGTGGTGGACTATCCTTCAATGAAAGTATTTAAACAAAACCTGCATGGTTCTATGCCAGGAATACTGGATTTCCTTTTTGCACTGTAGCTCATGCTTTGGACAGGGGATGGACTAGATCAGTGCTGGGCGAACTTGGACCCTCCAGGTGTCTTGGACTCCAACTCCCACAATTCCCAACAGACCTCACTACCTCTGAGGATGCTTGTCATAGATGCAGGCGAAATGTCAGGAGAGAATGCCTCTAGACCATGGTCATATAGCCTGAAAAAACCTACAACAACCCACTGTTCAAGGCGTGTTAGAATATTGCTGCATGAATGTAAGAAGCTGCCTTACAACACCAGACAACACTGGCTGTGTCAGAAATATTAAAAAATTAACAAAAATGTGAGTCAAGCAGTGAAAACGTTAGTAGGCTGAAGCCTGTTAGAGTCAGTGGGCCAAAGCTAGTGTCTTCCCGAGGAGAGTTAGTAGGCCGAAGCCTGTTAGAGTTATTGGGCCAAAGCTAGTGTGGTCCTGAGAAGTGTGAGGTTAACCTCAGTGTGAGAGATGCCTTGTGTGAAGCTCCAGTGTGTAAAGGCTGCTGTGTGTAAAAAGCTACTGTGTATTTGTTTATTTATGTTATGGAAACCTTGTTATTGTAAATAGTGCAACTATATTATTTTACTACAAAGAAAACGCTCCTATGAAAGAGATAACATTAGTCTGTGTGTTTTTGTTCTTTTTATCACTATGGACTGCTGGTGCTGGGTCACTGTTGCTAATAAGTTACTCTTCTGGGCATTTATCATAGAATCATAGAATCAAAGAGTTGGAAGAGACCTCGTGGGCCATCCAGTCCAACCCCCTGCCAAGAAGCAGGAATATTGCATTCAAATCACCCCTGACAGATGGCCATCCAGCCTCTGTTTAAAAGCCTCCAAAGAAGGAGCCTCCACCACACTCCAGGGCAGAGAGTTCCACTGCTGAACGGCTCTCACAGTCAGGAAGTTCTTCCTCGTGTTCAGATGGAATCTCCTCTCTTGTAGTTTGAAGCCATTGTTCCGCGTCCTAGTCTCCAAGGAAGCAGAAAACAAGCTTGCTCCCTCCTCCCTGTGGCTTCCTCTCACATATTTATACATGGCTATCATGTCTCCTCTCAGCCTTCTCTTCTTCAGGCTAAACATGCCCAGCTCCTTAAGCCGCTCCTCATAGGGCTTGTTCTCCAGACCCTTGATCATTTTAGTCGCCCTCCTCTGGACACATTCCAGCTTGTCAATATCTCTCTTGAATTGTGGTGCCCAGAATTGGAGACAATATTCCAGGTGTGGTCCAACCAAAGCAGAATAGAGGGGTAGCATTACTTCCCTAGATCTAGACCAGTGGTTCTCAACCTTCCTAATGCCGCGACCCCTTAGTACAGGTCCTCACATTGTGACCACCCCCAACCATAACGTTATTTTCATTGCTACTTCTTTAATTCTGCTACTGTTATGAATCGTAATATAAATATCTGATATGCAGGATGTATTTTCATTAACTGGACCAAATTTGGCACAAATACCCAATACACCCAAATTTGAATACTGGTGGGGTTGGAGGGGATTGATTTTGTCATTTGGGAATGTTGGAGTTGCTGGGATTTATAGTTTACCTAAAATCAAAGATCCTTTTGAACTCCACCAATGATGGAATTGAATCAAACTTGACACAGAGAATTCCCATGGCCAAGAGAAATACCGGGAGAGTCTGGTGGACACTGACCTTGAGTTTTTGGAGTTGTAGTACACCTACATCCAGGGAATACTGTGGACTCAAACAGTGATGGATCTGGATCAGACTTGGCACAGATAATCAATATGCCCAAATGTGAACACTGGTAGAGTTTGGAGAAAATAGACCTTACCATTTGGGAGTTGTAGTTGTTGGGATTCATAGTTCACCCACAATGAGATAGCATTCTGAACCCCACCAAACTTCCCATACAGAACACCCATGACAAACAGAAAATACTATGTTTTCTGATGGTCTTTGGTGACTCCTCTGACACCCCCTCGCGACCCCCATAGGGGTCCCAACCCCCAGGTTGAGAAACACTGATCTAAACACTAGGCTCTTATTGATGTAGGCCAAAATCCCATTGGAGAAGATCTTCTGTTAATAAGCCCACTCGCCCAACATTTTTCCCATCGAAGGCTTGCAAAACATGCCTGCTCTACTAATGAGGAAATTCTGAGAGTTGGCATCTTAAAAAGTAACTTCTCAAAGGTCTGCTGTTTCTCCCCATCTTTGTCCCTTGCCGATTCAGCTATGCATAGACATGCTATGCTGTCCAGCAGCCAAACAACCCTGGTGGGAGCATAGTAGAACAATGGTGACCTACACCACAAGGAACCTGGAGAATTGTTCCAGAAGCCATATGGATAGCTGCCTGAGAATGCCTGTTTAGGCCTCCATGGAAGCAATCTCCATAGTGTCAAAGAACACACAAGATCAAAGTATTGCTATAGAGACAGAAGGCCGGGTGGGAGGGGAACTGGGAAGGGAACCAAGCGGCTAAAGTAGGGCTGGGGTGAGAGAGGTCAACGGACGGTGCAACCCGTCACTGCCTTTCACATGCTGCATTGTTTCATTCTGAATGGAGAGGATGCCAAGAACAGAACAAACAGGCTGCACAAGGGAGAAATGTTTTCGCTGTAGTGAAAGCAAAGGCGTCTCCACGGCAGCCGGTGCAGCGCAACTAGCAACAAGGGCAGTGGCGGCAGCACCCAAGCCAATCTGTCCCGCCTGTGAGCCAGTGTCCTGTGGCTCGCAAGGTGTCACTGAAAGCTTTACATAGGGAAGCAGAAGAGACTTTCCTTGAGCATACATCCCCTTTATAATGGCTTCCTGGCGCTCATTCCTGGTTTAGAAAATCAGGGCCATGACCTTCAAATGAACTCCCACGATGCAAATCTGGCTCTGTGCGCCTGAAAGTCTTTTTTCCCATTTCTTTCTAACTTTCCTGATTACAACCCAGCTGTCATGAATGACTTTTCAATGACTTTGAAGCATAGGTTCTTTTTATTGCAATTTCCAGTGTGAGAAGGTATATCAGATTACAGAAAACATTTAGACAAAGACTGACATTGGACATTAACTTACTTAGGCGATCCCTCGTTGGACGAGTAAGATGGTCTTCCATGATGGGTTTCCTCGTGGATTCGTAGGTGGCTGTGGAGCCCTATTCTTGACCCGCATCTTCTCCCACAGTGAAGGCATTGGTTTCCAGGTGGATGGCGGTCCCGGTCGGGGTTGGCTTGACGCGCCTTCCTCCTGGCACGTTTCTCTCTTTCACCCTCCACTCATGCCTCCTCAAATTCTGCAGCACTGCTGGTCACAACTGACCTCCAGCCGGAGCGCTCAAGGGCAAGGGCTTCCCAGTTCTCAGTGTCTATGCCAGAGATTTTAAGGTTGACTTTGAGGCCATCTTTAAATCTCTTTTCCTGTCCACCAATGTTCCATTTTCCATTCTTAAGTTCAGAGTAGAGCAACTGCTTTGGGAGACGGTGGTCAGGCATCCGAACAACATGGCCGGCCCAGCGGAGTTCATGGCAGAGGACCATCGCTTCAGTGCTGGTGGTCTTTGCTTCTTCCAGCATGCTGACGTTTGTCCGCTTGTCTTCCCAAGAGATTTGCAGGATTTTCCGGAGGCAGCGCTGATGGAATCGTTCCAGGAGTTGCATGTGACATCTGTAGACAGTCCATGTTTCGCAAGCATAGAGCAGGGTTGGGAGGACAATAGCTTTATAGACAAGCACCTTGGTATCCCTACGGATGTCCTGGTCCTCAAACACTCTCTGCTTCATTCGGGAAAATGCTGCACTCGCAGAGCTCAGGCGGTGTTGTATTTCGGTGTCGATGTTGACTTTGGTGGAGAGGTGGCTGCCAAGGTAGCGGAAATGGTCCACATTTTCTAATGTTACACCATTAAGTTGTATCTCTGGCATTGGGGAGGGATTGGCTGGTGACTGCTGGAAGAGGACTTTGGTTTTCTCGATGTTCAGTGACAGGCTGAGCTTCATGTATGCTTCTGCGAAGGTGTTTAGAGTGGCTTGTAGATCTTCTTCTGAATGCGCACAGACGACATTGTCATCACCAATCAGAATTGGACATACAGATATACAGATTCTATGCAACTATATTGGATTCACAATTACATTGGTTAACAAACAAACAAAGGGGAATTATATTTTCAGTCAACATTCACACCACATGCATCCAAAATATTACCATATCCTTTTCTCCCTCCTTGGAGAAGCACCTGTTAGGCTAGACCTTGCTTTCCTGCAGCCTGCCAATGTATAGTTCCATAACTCTGAAGTCAAACATGACCCCCCCCCCCATAAAAGATAGTAACTTATAGTTTTGCTAAGGACAAGGACACCAGACTGGATAATAAGGGTTAAGCCTTGGTCAATTTGCCAAGACACTAACAACAACAACAAGGACCCTTCCCATGTCAGATAGTGTGTACATTTAATCAAGGTTTTATGCCCTATGTTTCATATATAGCAGAAGGTAACACATTTATTACTGAGAAACCACCTCCCTTTACACTTATGTATTCTCTTGAACTTCTATGGGACTTTTTTCCCTTCTGAAGGACTCCTAGAAACTTTTTGGAAACTTTACCTTTTCAAGCTCCCTCTTTGCCTGACCCTTCTGTCCTATTCCCTTTTATTTAAAAATGTATAAAAAAATATAAGAAGCCACTCTCAGTGACCCTGGAAGGAGGAAATCTTCTGTTTGAAAAGAACTTTGTCAAGACTTATTTGCATGGACAATACAATGGGCTTTGACCCTGGGACTCGGAGTTTGGCCCCCCATCAGAAGGTGCCCACTTGGCACGATAGATCATATCTCAACAGGACAAAGGGCCTTTGGAAAGCCACAATTTGTCCTGATCTGTTCTCTCAGTTATCTTCTATCCACCAAAACTACAGCCAGGATTACCCCATTGTCTCCATATCTCAGTTCAAGAAAAATCCGGATTCTGGACATCTCGCCAGACATCAACGTTGATTGCCACCCCTCAAGACAATAGGCTGGTCGGCTAGAGAACTCACCGACTACATGGAAACCACATATTTCCATAATCCACTCCAGTTCTCATTGTTTCCCTCTCGTCCCGCCTCCTTCTCTCCTGATTGGCCTGGAGGCCGAAGTGGCGTGAGCTCACACCCATTGGTTAAGGATCTCAGGAGGTGGCCAAGCCTCCTCCCAGCTGTAGAGTACCAACCAATCAGACAGCTCTGTATATGTATAAAAAGGCTTTATTTTGTATTCAATGTATGCTTTGCTTGACGAATTATTGCGGCTTTGCATCCTTTCCAGCTGGATCGCAATAAAATCAACTCGGTGGCGCTTCCTTCAACTTTGGTGAGATTCTTTTGGGAATTTAGGGAAATCTTTTAAACTGCAGCTTCTTTTCTTTTGCTCACCAAAGTAGTGAGCCCTCTTTGGTGGGACTACAGGGTCTCTCCTTCAGGGCGAGACCCTTCCAAATTCCTCCTCGACTTCAACTCCATAACTTCAAAACGCTGAGATGCCAAAACTCCTTTCCCTAAGAACAATGCCAGGGACCAGATCTCTGTTTTCCATACAGCAGAACCTGACTCCCTGCACAAAATCCAAGACTCCAAAAGTGCACTTCTTCCTCTTCCCTTGAGAAAGAAGTCCCAAAGTGACCAGACTGCTCCCGTGCAGATCTGCCACTCCATAGTACACTATCTCTCTCCTTCCCATGGAGCAGAGCATAGCGGGTGAACAGCGGGCATAAGGCCTCTCTATCCGTCACAATTTGAGCATTATTAGACTGGGTCTTTTATAGGAATATTCTGTTGATGTAGTCCCAAAGTTGTAAATTAATGATAGATGTCTTCCATCCTGGATCCATCTCAGTGTTGATCTTCTTGATTGGTGTTAACAAACACAAAGCTTGTGTTGACTTCCTTCTTAACATAAGGAAGGTTGCAAATATTTCCTTTATCACTGTCCCAGTTCTTATCACAGCTTCTCATTAGCAAGTCCAGCAAGCAGGTAGTTAGTCATTGCAGGCCTTAATATTATTCTGGTGTTTCCAAAATTATTAACTCCATCCATACAGCTTTCATTCTTCCATTCATTCCCACACATCGTTATATCAAATCCACATTTCTCAAATCAGCAATAATATTTTCATGACACAGCCGTTGCATATTTCTCTGCAGAAGAAAAAGAAACCCAAGTTCCATATTCACCGAGGCTCCTTCTACACTGACAAATAATCCAGATGATCAAAGCAGATGATCCACATTATCTGCTTTGAACTGGATTATCTGGCAATGTTGTTGTTGTTCATTCGTTCAGTCGTCTCCGACTCTTCGTGACCTCATGGACCAGCCCACACCAGAGCTCCCTGTCGGCCGTCACCACCCCAACTCCTTCAAAGTCAGTCCAGTCACTTCAAGGATACCATCCATCCATCTTGCCCTTGGTCAGCCCCTCTTCCTTTTACCTTCCACTTTCCCCAGCATAATTGTCTTCTCTAGGCTTTGCTGTCTCCTCATGATGTGGCCAAAGTACTTCAACTTTGTCTCTAGTATCCTTCTCTCCAATGAGCAGCCGGGCTTTATTTCCTGGAGGATGGACTGGTTGGATCTTCTCGCAGTCCAAGGCACTCTCAGAACTTTCCTCCAACACCACAGCTCAAAAGCATCGATCTTCCTTCGCTCAGCCTTCCCTAAGGTCCAGCTTTCACATCCGTAGTTACTACAGGGAATACCATGGCTTTGACTATGCGGATCTGGCAATGTAGACTCATATAATCAAATGGCATAAGGCCCTTTCTGGAGTACTGCATAGCAGTGGCAGGGAGATGGTACAGAAAGCCACCTCAGTCTGAGAAGAAACATGCCCTTCTCGCTCCCATCCCCAGCCGTGGCCTCGTTGTCCATTATCTCAAAACCCACAGGCCTTTTAGCTAACCACTCTTCCGTCTTAGAGTGGAAGGTTAGAGCAGTTCGGTCAACTGACAGAATCTAATTTTAACCTTTATGGGATTATGGAAGAGAAGCCAAAAATAATAATCAATTATAAGGAGGAAGAGTTATCATAGAACGGGATCAAATATTAAATATCCTTGTTGCACTGTCTTAAGAGAGAACAGGCTGAGAAGAGAGAGAAAAAACACAAGGTCTCCTTTTCCATAGGATCTTAGAGCCAAAAGAGACCACAAGGACCATCCCATCTAATCCCCTTCTGCCATGCAGGAACATGTTGAGCAAGTGGCCTTATTAACAAAAGACCCTCCTCATAAATGTACAGCAGAGTAACTGATTAGCAGCAGCGTGACCCAGCAGCAGTAGCCCAAAATGATAAAAAGGCCAATTTTATCTTGGATCTGGGATATACTTACTGCTCTTGCAGATGATGAACCATTTATGGGTTTCTCTGGGAGTGATGGGTCTGGGAGTGATGAGAATGGGGATGACACATTGGACTGGACTAAGGTTAAAGAGGTACAGGAGATGTATGTGCAGAGCCAACATCTAGTGACACATTTATGGGTTTCGCTGGTAATTGAGGATTGGCAAATAGGTAACACATCTGAGTCTTGGGGGGATCTAAGTCTTGACAGAAGATGGAGGAGTTGGAGGGATGAAAACAGGAGTTCACGTGTGGAGACAAAAACAGCTGTAAGAAATAATGACGGGGCGGATGTGTAAGATAATGATGTGTAAGATAAAAGTAGGCTCTGAAATGAGAGATCTTTGCAGAAGGCAAAGTGTCGGTTACGTTTGTGTATTGTGTTGGATTTGTCGCTGCCTGTTTTCATGTTGGGCTTTGGGTCTGGGTTCTGCAGCCTGGAGTTCCTGTTCCTGTGTGTTTCGACTTGGATTGACTTCTCGTGAGTGCAGATTTCTCCCTTCCTGAATCTTGGACTGACTTGACGACGACGCTGCTCGACGGACTTGGGAACGACGCTTCTTTGGACTACTTCTACAACGACTTCTGGACTTCGGCTGGCTTTGGTTTCTCTTTCTGCGGTTTCTGTTTGCTGTAAACTGTTTGTGTGCGGCACTGTTTATTTGCCGCTAAGAACTACGCTTTAATCTGGATTTTTTCTCTGGTTAATCCGGATTATATTTCCGTTTGCTTTTTGAACCAAGTTTGATTAATGTATTGTCAAAGGCTTTCATGGCTGGAATCACTAGGTTCTTGTGGGTTTTTTCGGGCTATAAGGCCATGTTCTAGATCCATTTTTCCTGACGTTTCGCCTGCATCTATGGCAAGCATCCTCAGAGGTAGTGAGTTTGGTTAGTTTTTTGAGTTTTGGCCAGAAACACTGAAGGTTGTGTTTCTGAGCTTCTGTTTTTGTTGCAATACACTTTACTTTGGAACTTATACTGTCTGTGGCCCTTTAAGGCGTCTGTGTCTCGACACTCCAGGTGTTTTGGACTTCAACTCCCACAGTTCCTAACACCTGGAGGGCCGAAGTTTGCCCATGCCTGGTCTAGACAAGCCGCAGCAGCAAGGAAGTTTCTGCAACACCCACAACTGCTCAGAGATCCCCAAGTATGGCAAGAAACCCAGCAAGTGAAGGATGAGAGTTCCTGGAGCCAAGATTAAGGAGTGGGGCAATATGGAAAACCCTTGGGAAGGGTCTGAAAGCAAAGAAGTGGATACAAGCGACACAGAGGACATCTTGAAACCATGTAGGCAGCTGCCACATTCTTTTCAGCAGCTGAGCACAGCAGGGGAAGGAAAGGAGACCCGGGAGAAACTGCACTCCCCGGAGAACGCAAAGGGTGCACAGCAGGAAGGCAGCAAGTGTTGATAGTCCCACCCGAGCCCAAAACATTGTGGCTTGGGTTTTCAATGACACATTTTGGAGTGTTTAAGACAGCACTACACTTCACTTTTTGTCTTGGCAGAAGACCGAGATCTTCGGGATTAGTTTGTTTGGCAGGAGCATGACTAACGGAATCCCAATGACATCACTATCCGTAGAAGAGGTCCTAAGAGACTGTGAGAAGCAGAAAAATATAAAAAATATGGAAAAAAACAGGGTCTCCAGAGTGAATCATTAAGAGTCATGGGAAGGAGAGAGCAGAAACCTGAGAACAGAGCGGGGAGTCAGCAGTAGACAGAATCATGGATGGCAAGCCATATCCACTCTATGTTAGGCTTCAAGTGTGTGTATTATGTCTAGAGAGAGCTTGGAAAAGTTATTTTTGAGCAGCGGCTCCCAGAATCCCTCCACCAAAAAGTGACTATACCGAGCTCTAAGTCCCCTAGGAAACCATGTATCTGTAAAACACACTTAACTCACTCCTTCTCTCAGGCATGGGAATCATGCAGCCCTCCAGAGGTGGTTAGACTGCAAGACTTAGGAGCCTTCACTATTTTGCTTAGGTTAGTTGGGACTGCTGCAGTTGCAATCCAACATCTGGAGGACTGCATTATTTCCACCCACCTTACTTTACTTAGGCGATCTCTTGTTGGATGAGTAGGATAGTCTTCCAGGATCAGTATTCTTGTGGATCCGTAGGTGGCTGTGGAGCCCTATTCTTGATCTGCACGTTCTCCTGCAGTGAGGGCATCGGTTTCCAGGTAGAAGGCGGTCTCGGTCGGGGGTTGGCTTGACGCGCCTTCCTCTTGGCACGTTTCTTTCATCCTCCATTCGTGCCTCTTCAAATTCTGCAGCACTGCTGGTCACAACTGACCTCCAGCTGGAGCGCTCAATGGCCAGGGCTTCCCAGTTCTCAGTGTCTATGCCAGAGTTTTTAAGGTTGGCTTTGAGCCCATCTTTAAATCTCTTTTCCTGTCCACCAACATTCTGTTTTCCATTCTTGAGTTTGGAGTAGAGCAACTGCTTTGGGAGACGGTGGTCGGCATCCGAACAATGTGACCGGTCCAGCGGAGTTGATGGCGGAGGACCATTGCTTCAATGTTGGTCTTTGCTTCTTCCAGCATGCTGACATTTGTCAACTTGTCTTCCCAAGAGATTTGCAGGATTTTCTGGAGGCAGCGCTGATGGAATCGTTCCAGGAGTTGCATGTGATGTCTGTAGAAAGTCCATGTTTCGCAGGCATAGAGCAGGGTTGGGAGGACAATAGCTTTATAAACAAGCACCTTGCTATCCCTACGGATGTCCCGGTCCTCAAACACTCTCTGCTTCATTCGTAAAAATGCTGCACTTGCAGAGCTCAGGAGGTGCTGTATTTCGGTGTCGATGTTGACTTTGGTGGAGAGGTGGCTGCCAAGGTAGCAGAAATGGTCAACATTTTCTAATGTTGCATCATTAAGCTGTATCTCTGGCATTGGAGAGGGGTTAGCTGGTGACTGCTAGTAGAGCATTCTGGTTTTCTCGATGTTCAATGACAATCCGAGCTTCTTGTATGCTTCTGCGAAGGTGTTTAGAGTGGCTTGTAGATCTTCTTCTGAATGCGCACAGATGACATTGTCATCAGCATACTGGAGTTCTATAATAATAATAATAATCTCGATGTTCAATGACAGGCCAAACTTCTCGTATGCTTCTGCAAAGGTGTTTAGGGTGGCTTGTATATCTTATTCTGAATGTGCACAGACGACATTGCCATCAGCATACTGGAGTTCTATAACAGATGTTGTTGTAACCTTGGTTTTGGCTTTCAGTCTGCTGAGGTTAAACAGCTTGCCATCTGTCCGTGTTTAGAGTGGCCTGTAGATCTTCCACCCACCACAACCTATAGAGACAGCTGGAGGAGTATGCTTGCTGCTGCCAATGTCAAATTTGAGACTTGAGCAAGAAAACTAGTTGTTAGTTTAAGGGGGTTGATGCCAGTACGGCCTCAAGGTTTTGCTGGACAGCTAGTCAGACTGCGCCCTCTAGAGGCCACCAGCAGCATAGCCAAACCAAGTTGCACAGTCACTTCATAACCTGCTCTACATGGGCAGCCTAGACCAGGGGTCCTCAAACTAAGGCCCGGGGGCCGGATACAGCCCTCTAAAGTCATTTACTTGGCCCTCACTCAGGATCAACCTAAGTCTGAAACGACTTGAAAGCACACAATAACAACAATCCTATCCCATCAGTCAAAAGCAGGCCCACACTTCCCATTGAAATACTAATACATTTATATTTGTTAAAATTGTTCTTCGTTTTAATTATTGTATTGTTTTAAAAGTGTTTTTTTTTGCAAGACAAATAAGATATGTGCAATGTGCATAGGAATTCATTCATGTTTTTTTTTTTCAAATTGTAATCCGACCCTCCAACAGTTTGACCTGGCCCTCTGTTTAAAAAGTTTGAGGACCCCTGGCCTAGAGTGAAGGTTCAACTAAGTGCAACAGTGAGTAACCTTTGATCTAAACCAGTGTTTCTCAACCTTCCTAATGTCCCGACTCCTTAATACAGTTCCTCATGTTCTGGTGACCCCCTGCCATAAAATTATTTTTGTTGCTACTTCATAACTGTAATTTTACTGTTATCGACACTGAAATACAACACCGCCTGAGCTCTGCGAGTGCAGCATTTTTCCGAATGAAGCAGAGAGTGTTTGAGGACTGGGATATTCGTAGGGATACCTGTGAGACGTGGACTGTCTACAGACGTCACATGCAACTCCTGGAACGATTCCATCAGCGTTGCCTCCGGAAAATCCTGCAAATCTCTTGGGAAGACAGGCGGACAAACGTCTGCGTGCTGGAAGAAGCAAAGACCACCAGCATTGAAGCGATGGTTCTCTGCCATCAACTCCGCTGGACCAGCCACGTTGTCCAGATGCCCGACCACCGTCTCCCAAAGCAGTTGCTCTATTCCGAACTCAAGAATGGAAAACGGAATGTTGGTGGACAGGAAAAGAGATTCAAAGATGGGCTCAAAGCCAACCTTAAAAACTCTGGCATAGACACCGAGAACTGGGAAGCCCTGGCCTTGAGCGCTCCAGCTGGAGGTCAGCTGTGACCAGCAGTGCTGCAGAATTTGAAGAGGCACGAATGGAGGACGAAAGGGAGAAGCATGCCAAGAGGAAGGCGCGTCAAGCCAACCACGACTGAGACCGCCTTCCACCTGGAAACCAATGCCCTCACTGCAGAAGATGCAGAGCAAGAATAGGGCTCCACAGCCACATACGGACCCACAAGAACACTGGAAGACAATCATCCTCGGAAAGCGAGGGATCGCCTAACTGAACTGTTATGAATCATAATGTAAATATCTGATATGCAGGATGTATTTTCATTCACTGGACCAAAATTTGAATACTGGTGGAGTTGGGGAGATTGATTTGGTCATTTTGGAGTTGCAGATGCTGGGATTTATAGTTCACCTACAATCAAACAGCATTCTGAAATCCACCAACGATGGAATTGAACCAACCTTGGCACACAGAACTCCCATGACCAACAGAAAATACTGGAAGGGTTGGTGGGGCACTGACCATGAGTTTTGGAGTTCACCTACATCCAAAGAGCACCGCGGACCAAACTTGGCATGGATACTCAATATGTCTAAATGTGAACACTGATAGAGTTTGGGGAAAATAGACCTTGACTTATGGGAGTTGTAGTTGCTGTAATTTATAGCTCGCCTACAATCAAAGAGCATTCTGAACCCCACTAATGATGGAATCGAACCAAACTTGGCACACAGAACTCCCATGATGAACAGAAAATACTGGAAGGGTTTGGTGGACATTGCCCTTGAGTTTTGTAGCTGTAGTTCATCTACATCCAGAGAGCATATTTGAACTGCCGACCTTTCGGTCAGCAAGTTCAGCAGTTTAACCCACTGCACTACTGGGGGCTCCTTACGGACACTGCGCTAAATATCCAAACAGATTTCTACTGCAAGATTCCTTAGCAGAGGGAAGGCACCAAACAGGAAAAACAGTATTTCTTAAAAACTGTAGAAATGTTTTATTGTTATCAGAGCGGTTCAAGGTGTGTTAGAATATTGCTGCATGAATGTAAGAAGCTGCCTTACAAGACCGGACAATGTTGGCTGCTTTACCCAGCAGCCACTCTCTGGGGCTTCAGGCAGGTGTTTTCTCCATCTGCTGCAACCAGATCCTTTTTTAACTAAAATGTCAGGAAGGGCACCCTCTGGATGCAAATTATACCTGCCACCGGATAGTCATTCTCCAAAAGGGAAGGGAGAAACCAGAGGTTGGAAAAAAGCATATTTCAGAAATGTAGCTCCCATGTCCCCAATCCAGCATGACTTTGTGGAGAAAGTAACTATGGTATTTCAAGCATAGAGGTGAGAACTGATTCAAGAGGACTCTGCCCTTTCAACGCTTATAATGCGTGACTAAACCATATCTGAAGAGCAAAGACATATGGTGGAGTGAGGAGTGCTGGGTGTTGCAGCCCAACAGAGCTGCATGATTCCAAGGCCTGCTGTATGGGGTGTCATACTCTTTGCATCTTCCAATTCAGAGATGTGAAAAAAGATGTCAGTGGATGCTAGTTGAGGACTTACCGCTGTTTTAAACACCTTGGAGACACGCAAGGCAAGATAAGTTATGCAAGATCACTTGGGATAAGAAAGCAAGCATCCCCCAGTCCTGCTACAAAACAGGAGCTTTTTTGTTGAGTTCCAGGGCCAGAGAAACAGATGGCGGAAACAGAAGAATGGCCTACCTCAGGGGAGCATGCTTGCTCCATCCATGTTCCACATTTACACAAATGACAGCCACTGCCAGAAGGAACAGAGAGCTTCATCTATGCTGATGATCGTGCCATTACCGCTCAAGCAGGGAGCTTTGAGAAGGCTGAATAGAAGCTTTCTGAAGCTCTAGGTGCTCTTACCGCCTACTACAAAGAAAACCAGCTGATCCCTAATCTATCTAAAATACAGACATGTGCTTTCCAGCTTAAGAACAGACAAGCATTCCGAGCCCTGAGGATTACCTGGGAAGGAATCCCACTGGAGCATTGCAGCGCACCCAAATATCTGGGACTCACTCTGGACCGTGCTCTGACCTACAAGAAGCACTGCCAGAATATCAAGCGAAACGTGGGTGTTAGAAACAATATCATACAAAAGCTGACTGGCACAACCTGGGGATCACAACCAGACACAGTGAAGACATCTGCCCTTGCGCTATGCTACTCTGCTGCTGAGTACGCATGCCCAGTGTGGAACACATCTCACCACACTAAAACAGTGGACATGGCTGTTAATGAGACATGCCGCATTATCACGGGGTGTCTGCGCCCTACACCACTGGATAAATTGCACTGTCTAGCCGGTATTGCACCACCTGACATCTGCCAGGAAGTAGCAGCCAATAATGAAAGGACTAAGGCAGTGACATCTCCAGCTCATCCCTTTTTTGGGTATCAGCCAGCACGTCAATGACTTAAATCAAGAAATAGTTTTCTAAGATCTACAGAGACACTCGCTGGAACATCCCAGCAAGTGAGAGTCCAAAAGTGGCAGGCTCAAACCCAGAACCCCAATCAATGGCTGATACCAAATGAGAGACTCCCTCCTGGGCACACAGAAGACTGGGTGACTTGGAAGGCACTGAACAGACTGCGCTCTGGCACCACGAGATGCAGAGCCAACCTCAAGAAATGGGGCTACAAAGTGGAATCCACGACATGCGAGTGTGGAGAAGAGCAAACCACTGACCACCTGCTGCAATGCAACCTGAGCCCTGCCCCATGCACAATGGAGGACCTTCTTAGAGTAACACCAGAGGCACTCCAAGTGGCCAGATACTGGTCAAAGGACATTTAATCAATTACCAAGCTGGCAAACTTTGTGTTTTGTCTGTCTGTTTGTTTTGTTAAAAATGTAATACAACTGTCTGGTTGCTCCTGACGCGATAAGTAAATAAATCTCCCAGTCAGCTGGGAAATCTTCAGGCTTCTGATCAAACTTTGAAGGAAGACTACAGACCTGGTTGCAGGAGTTTTCAAAGCTAGTGAATAAACCTATTTCCCATAACACACAAAAAAGGCAAGGAGCCAGGAGCCAAGACCAGTCAGCTCCAGAGAGCAAGAAAGATCACTCCAGATTAATTCCTTGAACAGAAATATATTTGGAAAGTGAGCAATCCCCATGCCCCTGTTTCTCCTTGGATGTTATGGCTTCTAGGACAACAGATCTTTAAGCTGCTGTTGAGCTGGCACTTGAGTCCCAAAGCTGGCTGTCCTGGTGGCCTGCTTTGTGCCGTTTGCTGGAGTGTTTTCTGTGAGAGGGTTCAGACGACATGTCTTCGGACCAGGGGCTGAGGACAGGTGGCTCCCCGCTGCTTCTGCTCACAAACACAGCTGGGGTCTGAGGAGAGGCTTGTAGCTCTTCCACCTGCTTCCCTGGTGGCATCTGGCAGTTCTTGCTTTCTGTGCTGGGCCCAGCGTTCGGGTGCATCTGCCCTTCCCCTCGGAAGTGGACTGCAGGCAAAGGGAGATGCCGAGAACTTCCCTTGGGAGCTGCATTAGATGCACTGCTCCCCAGACGTGTCTGAGCCACAGGGATTTCTTCCATGGACTCAGCAGACTCCGAATGGTAATCAGCAGGGGGACCCGCAGCCTGGACAGGAGCGTTGCTGCCTGGAGGTGTGACAGCTTTAGGAAGGATGGGCGGCACCGAGAGGCAGAGGCTGGAGGAGGAGGAGGCTGAAGAGGTGGCAGCAGAGAAGGACAACTCTGGAAATACATTTTAAAAGCAGGAACAGCATGTTATTTATAGCCTAGAAACCTTTAAAAAGGATCTTAAAACCTGGCTCTTCCACTGCGCCTTTGGAGAGTAGGTATACAATCCCACACTACTGCTTAGCCTCAATGTTCTGTCATTGGAGTATATGTCGTCCCCCCTCTGTGGGAAAGCTTGATTCCTCAACCCCCGCTATAATGAGCTCTTCTCCGCAAATAATCTGTCTCTCTATGCTACTCTGCTGCTGAGTACGCATGCCCAGTGTGGAACACATCTCACCACACTAAAACAGTAGATGTGGCTCTTAATGAGACATGCCGCATTATCACAGGGTGTCTGCGCCCCACACCACTGGAGAAATTACAGTGCTTAGCCGGTATTGCACCACCTGACATCCGCCGGGAAGTAGCAGCCAATAGTGAAAGGACCAAGGCAGAGACATCTCCAGCTCATCCCGTTTGGGTATCAGCCAGCACGTCAACGACTTAAATCAATACATAGTTTTCTTAGATCTACAGAGACACTCGCTGGAACACCTCAGCAAGCGAGAGTCCAAAAGTGGCTGGCCCAAACCCACCACCTCAATCCGTGGGTGATACCAGATGAGAGACTCCCCCCTGGGCACACAGAAGACTGGGCGACTTGGAAGGCGCTGAACAGACTGTGCTCTGGCACCACGAGATGCAGAGCCAATCTTAAGAAATGGGGCTACAGGGTAAAATCCACGGCATGTGAGTGCGGAGAAGAGCACACCACTGACCACCTGCTGCAATGCAACCTGAGCCCTGCCACATGCACAATGGAGGACCTTCTTGCGGCAACACCAGAGGCACTCCAAGTGGCCAGATACTGGTCAAAGGATATTTAACCAACTACCAAGTTTGCAAAATATGTGTTTTTTTTTTAAATCTGTGTATTTTTTTTGTTCTGTTAGAAATGTAATACAATGGTATGGTTGCTGATGACACGATAAATAAATCTCGCCCGAGTTTTAAATTACTGTATATACTCGAGTATAAGCCTAGTTTTTCAGTCTCCCCCGGCTTATACTCGAGACAATGTTATTTATTATTTTACTTTGTTGTTGTTGTTATTATTACATTTATTATTTTACTTTATTATTATTATTATTATTATTATTATTATTATTATTATTTTATTTTACTCTATTATTATTTGAGGACATGTAAGCATATTTACATTGAAGAAGGTTAGAATAATGGTTTAATCGGAGTTGGACAGTCTTATCTTGAATTACAGTTTAATGTAAATATTCAAAAATACTTAACCTACTGATGCCTAAATTAATATAATTTTATGGGTATCTATTTTTATTTTGAAATTTACCAGTAGCTGCTGCATTTCCCACCCTCAGCTTATATTCAAGTCAATCCATTTTCCCAGTATTTTGTGGTAAAATTAGGTGCCTCGCTTATATTCGGGTCAGCTTATACTCAAATATATACGGTAGTTTTAATTAGTCTCTCTTTTAATCATGACATGCAGCCTGCCCATTGTCATTGTGATTGCGTCTATTGTAACTTTATATTGTTATGTATTTACATGTTTTATTGTATTATTATGTTGCTGTTTACGTTTTCGTTTGTGTTTTGGTTTTATTTTTATTGTAATTTGTTGTTCGGGCTTGGCCCCATGTAAGCCGCTTTGAGTCCCCACTGGGGAGATGGTGGTGGGGTATAAATAAAGATTACTATTACTATTATTATTATTATTATTATTATTATTATTATGTAATTTGTATGTTGCCCTTCTCCCAGTGTGGGTCCTAAAGGTGGCTTCCAGAAAGGATCAGTTATAAAAACCCCGAACATGAGACAGGGCCTTCTCTGTGGGGACACAAGACAGGGCCTTCTCTGTGGTGGCTCCCGACTCTGGAACACCCTCCCCAAAGATCTTAGACAGGCCCCTACGTTGGCAGTGTTTAGAAAGAACTTGAAGACCTAGCTGTTCTGATATGCCTTCCCAGAATAGGAAATCTCCAATATCAAGTCCCAGAAGCACTTTATTAGAATTAAGATTGCCGTACACCGCACACTGCACTTACCCTATAATCCTTACATATCACCTGTCACATCAGCACTTTTAATCCTGTACCCATTACTCTGGCCCGGCCCAGTTTTATTGTGTCCTGGTGTATTGTTTATTGCTCGTTATTTAATTTTGCTTTAATTGTTTTAATTTTTTAATTGCTTTAGGTTGTGTATTGTTATGTTGTGTTTGAGGCCTTGGCCTTTGTAAGCCGCATCGAGTTCTACGGGAGATGCTAGCGGGGTACAAATAAAGTTAATAAATAATAATAATAATAATAATAATAATTTAAAACAATTAAAATAATCAAAAATTCTGATTTTAAATGATAAAATCATTTAAAAGACACACAGAAGCTTTTAATTCATTAATTAATGACATGTATATTTTTCTGCCCTCCTTCCCCCTCTCTCTTTCTCCTTCCTTCCTTCCCTTGTCTTTATTTCTTTCTCTCTTCCTTCCCTTCGAATGTGATTATACGATTTGTATCCTCTGTAATGCTGAGGAGGCATTTTGCTCTCCTAAGAGGAAATGTTTCAAGAAGATAAAGGAAGACACTCCACAGAAGACATTCCTCCTTCTCATCTTACCTGACTGTAAAGCTGGAAGAGGAGCAGACCATGGAACTGCGCTCATCTTCAATCTCTCTTTCCGCAATGAAGAAGGTGTCTTATGCAACTTTTTTCTCTTTTTCCTTTTCTTCTTTTTCTGCAGCTACACATCAAGACAAAGTAGTTTCAATTTAGAGGCAGTGCCAATATGGCTATGTACTTCACCTTGAACTTCATGGAGGAAAAGTAAAGCATAAAGGAATAAAAATACAACTACAGCCATATAAAACCAAGAGGATGCCATGCTATTAGCTATGAGCTGAAATGTTAACAGTCATGTGTGCTCTAATTTCATTTATTTATCATGTCAGGGGCAGACCAAACAGTTGCATTTCATTTTTTTAACAAACAGACAAAACACAAAGTTTGCAGACTTGATAGTCTATTAAATTTCCTTTGACCAGTATCTGGCCACTTGGAGTGCCTCTGCTGTTGCTGCAAGAAGGTCCTCCATTGTGCATGTGGCAGGACTCAGGTTGCATTGCAGCAGATGGTCAGTGGTTTGCTCTTCTCCACACTCGCATGTCAAGGATTCCACTTTGTAGCCCCATTTCTTAACGTTGGCTCTGCATCTCGTGGTGCCAGAGCGCAGTCTGTTCAGCGCCTTCCAAGTCGCCCAGTTTTTTGTGTGCCCAGGAGGGAGTCTCTCATTTGGTATCAGACATTGATTGAGGTTCTGGGTTTGAGCCTGCCACTTTTGGACTCTCGCTTGCTGAGGTGTTCCAGCGAGTGACTCTGTAGATCTTAGAAAACTATTTCTTGATTTAAATCGTTGATGTGCTTGCTGATATCCAAACAGGGGATGAGCTGGAGATGTCATTGCCTTGCTCCTTTCACTACTGGCTGCTACTTCCCAGCGGATGTCAGGTGGTGCAATACTGGCTAAACAGTGTAATTTCTCCAGTGGTGTAGGGCGCAGACACCCTGTGATAATGAGGCATGTCTCATTAAAGCCACATCTACTGTTTTAGTGTGGTGAGATGTGTTCCACACTGGGCATGCATACTCAGCAGCAGAGAAGCATAGCGCAAGGGCAGATGTCTTCACTGTGTCTGGTTGTGATCCTCAGATTGTGCCAGTCTGCTTTCATATGATATTATTTCTAGCGCCCACTTTTTGCTTGATATTCGGGCAGTGCTTCTTGTAGGTGAAAGCACAGTCCAGAGTGACTCCCAGGTATTTGGGTGCGCTGCAATGCTCCAGTGGGATTCCTTCCCAGGTAATCCTCAGAGCTCGGGATGCTTGTCTATTCTTGAGGTGAAAAGCACATGTCTGTGTTTTAGATGGATTAGGGATCAGCTGGTTTTCCCTGTAGTAGGCGGTAAGAGCACCTAGAGCTTTGGAGAGCTTCTGTTCAACCATCTCAAAGCTCCCTGCTTGAGCGGTAATGGCATGATCATCAGCATAGATGAAGCTCTCTGTCCCTTCTGGCAGTGGCTGGTCATTTGTGTAAATGTTGAACATGGATGGAGCAAGCACGCTCCCCTGAAGCAGGCTGTTCTTCTGTTTCCGCCATCTGCTTCTCTGGCCCTGGAATTCAACAAAAAAGCTCCTGTTTTGTAGCAGGTTTCCTATGAGGCGGGTGAGGTGGTAATCCTTTGTGATATTATACATTTTTCTCAGGAGGAGGCGGTGGTTCACAGTATCATAAGCTGCTGACAGGTCTATGAAGATGGCTGATATCCTGTTTGGGTATCAGCCAGCACGTCAACGACTTAAATCAAGACATAGTTTTCTTAGATCTACAGAGACACTCGCTGGAACACCCCAGCAAGCGAGAGTCCAAAAGTGGCAGGCCCAAACCCAGCACCTCAATTCATGGGTGATACCAGATGAGAGACTCCCCCCTGGGCACTCAGAAGACTGGGTGACTTGGAAGGCGCTGAACAGACTGCGCTCTGGCACCACGAGACGCAGAGCCAATCTTAAGAAATGGGGATACAGGGTGGAATCCTCGGCATGCGAGTGTGGAAAAGAGCAAACCACTGACCACCTGCTGTAATGCAGCCTGGGCCCTGCCACATGCACAATGGAGGACCTTCTTGTGGCAACACCAGAGGCACTCCAAGTGGCCAGATACTGGTCAAAGGACATTTAACCAAATACCAAATTTGCAAAATCTGTGTGTGTTTTTTTTCCTTTTTTTATTTTTTCCCTTTTTTTTCTTTTTAATCTCTGTGTTTGTTTTGCTCTGTTAGAATTGTAATACAATGGTTGCTGATGACACGATAAATAAATAATCCTGTGATCTGCTGCCTTTCAAAGCCATCTTCTACGTGCTGAGTCAGGTTCAGCACTTGTGATGTGCAGCTTTTGCCTTTCCTGAAGCCAGCTTGCTGTGGAATCAGACATGGGTCTATTTTTCCATAATTCTGTGCAAAATAAGTCTCTCCAGAACTTTGTAGAGGTGGCACAACAGGGAGATTGGTCTATAGCTTTTTGGATCATTACGGTCTTTGCCTGGTTTCAAGATGGCTATGACTCTTGCTTTCCTCCAGATTTTGGGGATCTGACAGGATGCAGTGTAGTTGTTCATCAGCTCCAGCAGCCAGCCCCTTGCTTTTGGACCAAAGACATAATTTCATAATGAACCATTTAAAATGCCCTCTAACTGAGGCAGAGTGGGCATGATTACCCAACAGGGAAGAGATGAAGAGCAAATACAAAGTTCAGATGATTATGAATTCAGTATGTGAAAAGTGTAACAGTTCAGGAGCTGGAGACATAGGAGCACAGTAAGGTATATAGTAAGGAACTACTTCCACCCACCTGTGGCTGGTCTCTAGTCTGTGCTTCGAACTGTTCAGAGAATAGGATGGTTTTGGACTCTGTTCCATCACTGTGGATGCAGAATGTGGATAAGCTAAAAGCAGAAAATAAGATGTCAGTGGCTCACGTACCAATCAGCCATGGACTTGTACATACTACCATAAGAACACACCTTATTATACCAAATTTAATTACATGCCCAAGTCAGACAGGGTCTCACCTGCAAAACACATACCTTATAAAGGGAGTGGATATTTGAGCCTTTTTCTGTGAGGAGTTGAGAGCCACTTGATTGACTTACAAAATGGGATGAATCTATTTAGCCACGAGGACTATGTATTGTCAAAGCCTTTCATGGCTGGAATCACTGAATTGCTGTGAGTTTTCTGGGCTGTATGCTCCTGTTCCATAAGCATTCTATCCTGATGTTTTGCCTGCATCTATGGCAGGCATCCTCAGAGGTTGTGAGGTCTCACAACCTCTGAGGATGCCTGCCATAGATGTAGGTGAGAATAATCCTTGAGGACTATGTTTTAAAGACTAAGCATTTGCATCTAAAGAAGGCAACATCAGGTAAACATCCCCCAGGAGGAAAGGAGGAAGGAAAAAGAAAAGGAAGGAAGGACAAAAGGGAGGGAGGAAAAGAGGGGTGGATGGAAGGAAGAGTGGAGGGGAAGGGAGGGGAAGAGATAAGGGAGGGAGGAAAGAGGGAAGGAAGGAAGGATGGAAGGAGAAAGAGAGGAAAGGTGGTAGAAAAAAGCAAAGGAAGGAAGGAAGACAGGGCGAAAGGGAAGAAAGGGGGAGAAAGAGGGAGGGAAGGGAGGGGAGATGGAAGGTGGAAGGAAAGAGAAGGGAGGGAGGAAGAGAAGGATGGATGGATGAAAGGGAGGAAGGAAGAGAAGGATGGAAGCAAGGAAGGGTGGAAGGGCAGGGAGGGAGGAAAGAGAGGAGGGAGGGAAGGAAGGGAGGAAGAGAGGGAGAAGGAAGGAAGGAAGGAAGGAAGGAAGGAAGGAAGGAAGGAAGGAGAAAGAGAGGGAAGGAGATAGAAAAAAATGAACGAAGGAAGGACAAAAGGGTGGAAGGGAAGAAAGGATGGAGGGGGAAAGAGGGAGGGAAGGAAGGGAGGGGGAGGAAAGGTGGAAGGAAAGAGAGAAGGGAGGGAGGAAGAGAAGGATGGATGGATGGGAGGAAAAGAAGGATGGAAGCAAGGAAGGGTGGAAGGGAAGGGAGGGAGGAGAGGAGGGAGGGAAGGGAGGGAGGAAGCGAAGGAGGGAAGGAGGGAAGGAGGGAGGGAGGGAGGGAGGGAGGGAGGGAGGAAGGAAGGAAGGAAGGAAGGAAGGAAGGAAGGAAGGAAGGAAGGAAGGAAGGAAGGAGAAAGAGACAGGTAAGGAGGGATGAAAGAAAGAAGGAAGGACGAAAGAGTGGAAGGGAAGGAAAGAAGGGAGGGAAGGAGGAAGGGAAGAGAAGGAAGGAAAGATAGGATGGTGAGAGAGAGAAGGGTTTGAGAAAAGGGCCTGCATCTGGGCCGTGGGCCTGGGTTTGCCCATACCTGCCTTACTTCATCAGTTCTAGTTTGACTATAATGTCAGACTGTCATTCGAAATGCTTTTATTGACACTATTATACTGAACAGATCACATAGAAACTTATTTCACAGTTAAATGTGGTATCACAACAGTAGTTCTCAACCTGTGGGTCCCCAGGTGCTTTGGCCTACAACTCCCAGAAATCCCAGCTAGTTTACCAGCTGTTAGGATTTCTGGGAGTTGGAGGCCAAAACATTTGGGGACCCTCAGGTTGAGAACCACTGCATTGCAGTAACTTCTGGATTAAACTAAATGACAGGAAACCTCAGTTTAGCATTGGGCCTACTCACTCTTTTCCAGATGCCAATCCAGAAGAGTCTTCTATCTGAATCTCAGGATTGGTATAGCCAAAGCTTCTTGTATAAAACTGCATTTCCTGAAACAAAGAAGAGAAATTTTAAGTAAACAGACATGGCATGATCCTAAATTTTTCACAACGCAGAATTATTGCAAAACCTGCTTCTGCAAACTACCTCCACAACTCAGGACAACGAAGAAATGTTTGGATTGTTTAGCACAGATACTAAATGATGTCAGCACAACTCATTTCAAGGACAATGGAAAACCCTCATCCATTCCCCCAGATTGCAATTTTGAGTTGATAAAAGTGAAAGAGTTGGCTGGCAACAGTTTAAGATTATGAAATGCTTGAATGAGTTTAGAATTTTAGAAGTTCCAGTGCTAGAACTCCCTCAATTACTAAATAACCATCACTCTATTTCCTACCATTTGGGAAGCATCAGTAGTGGGATGCGACACTGGCAAAGGACCTCTCAATCAGAGACAATGGCCATGGCACCATGGCTAATGCTTATTAGTTACTGCGCAGACCAAAACAATGGCAAAGCATCAAACACATAAAGTTCTGAAAGGAGCCATTACCTGAATGGGCTTCACTTGGGGAGGACAGGATTCTAGCTGCTTGTCTGGGTCCTTCATCTCCTGTGAGGGACGTTGCTGCACAATGTATTCATAGGTGGTCATTCGATGGCACACTAAAGAGGGGAAAAGGGGCAAAAGGACAGATATTCTGCCAGTTCATTTGTCAGGTGAACAAAGCTGCTATGATTAAAGCATTCAACATCGAGGATATCTGTAAGTTGTTCCCACAGCCTTTATAACTCCAGCCTAAAACTAGTTTAAAACAATCACTGAACACTTGTCTCAGTCACATCTTAGATTTCACTTTATAGTTATATATAAGGAACAATTATCTATATAATATATAGATAAGATGTTATATAGATATAACATCTTAGATTTCACTTCATAGTTATATATAAGGTGCTACAAATCTGCTACAAAACAGGAGCTTTTTTGTTGAGTTCCAGGGCCAGAGAAGCAGATGGCGAAAACAGAAGAACAGCCTGCCTCAGGGGAGCGTGCTTGCTCAATCCATGTACAACATTTACACAAATGACCAGCCACTGCCAGAAGGGACAGAGAATTTCATCTATGCAGATGATCATGCCATCATTGCTCAAGCAGGGAGCTTTGAGATGGTTGAACAGAAGTTCTCTGAAGCTCTAGGTCAGGGGTCCTCAAACTAAGGCCCGGGGGCAGGATACGGCCCTCCAAGCTCATTTACCTGGCCCTCGCTCAGGATCAACCTAAGTCTGAAATGATTTGAAAGCACATAACAACAACAATCCTATCTCATCAGCCAAAAGCAGGCACACACTTCCTACTGAAATACTAATAAGCTTATTTTTGTTAAAATTGTTCTTCATTTTAATTATTGTATTGTTTTAAAGTGTTTTATTTGCACAACAAATAAGATATGTGGAGTGTACACAGGAATTCATTCATATTTTTTTCAAATTATAATCCGGCCTTCCAACAGTTTGAGGGACTCTGACCTGGCCCTCTGTCTAAAACGTTTAAGGACCCCTGCTCTAGGTGCTCTTACTGCCTATTACAGGGAAAACCAGCTGATCCCTAATCTATCGAAAACATAGACATGTGTTTTTCACCTCAAAAACAGACAAGCATCCCGAACTCTGAGGATTACCTGGGAAGGAATCCCACTGGAGCATTGCAGCACACCCAAATATCTGGGAGTCACTCTGGACCGTGCTCTGACCTACAAGAAGCACTGCTTGAATATCAAGCAAAAAGTGGGCGCTAGAAATGATATCATACGAAAGCTGACTGGCACAACCTGGGGATCACAACCAGACACAGTGAAGTAGCATAGAGTAGCATAGCCCTTGCGCTATGCTACTCTGCTGCTGAGTATGCATGCCCAGTGTGGAACACATCTCACCACGCTAAAACAGTGGATGTGGCTCTTAATGAGACATGCCGCATTATCACGGGGTGTCTGCGCCCTACACCACTGCAGAAATTACACTGTCTAGCCAGTACTGCACCACCTGACATCCGTCGGGAAGTAGCAGCCAATAGTGAAAGGACCAAGGCAGTGACGTCTCCAGCTCATCCCCTGTTTGGATATCAGCCAGCATGCCAATGACTTAAATCAACAAATAGTTTTCTAAGATCTACAGAGACACTCACTGGAACACCTCAGCAAGTGAGTGTCCAAAAGTGGTAGGCTCAAACCAAGAACCTCAACCAATGGCTGATACCAAATGAGAGACTCCCTCCTGGGCACACAGAAAACTGGGCGACTTGGAAGGCGCTGAACAGATTGCGCTCTGGCACCACGAGATGCAGAGCCAACTTTCAGAAATGGGGCTACAAAGTGGAATCCATGACATGCGAGTGTGGAGAAGAGCAAACCGCTGACCACCTGATGCAATGCTTCCTGAGCCCTGCCACATGCACCATGGAGGACCTTCTTGCGGCAACACCAGAGGCACTCCAAGTGGCCAGCTACTGGTCAAAGGACATTTAATCAACTACCAAGCTTGCAAACTTTGTGGTTTGTTTGTTTGTTAAAAAATGCAATGCAACTGTTTGGTCTGCCACTGAAAACAATAAATACATAAATTCAAAGGCAAGATAATGTGATATTTAATATTGTCACAATGCAGGAGTGGGCAGGTCTATGCTACTTGCGAATATCTCATTGTTTGAAAGTCAGCACAAATCTGCATCCTATCACAGTATAAAAACAATCTTTAAGTAAGCAGTCTTTGATAAAGTGGAATCTTTCTTTCTGCAATTTGAATCAACTGGTCCATTGTGTCCCAGGGCCCTTCCACACAGCCGTATAATACAAAATATCAAGGCAGATAATCCACAACATTTGCTTTGAACTGGGTTGTCTTGAGTCCACACCAACATATAACCCAGTTCAATGTGGGTTTCATACTGCTGTGTGGAAGAGGCCCTAGTCTGCCATTTATATGTGCATTGTGATCTGCCCTGAGTCCCCAGCGGGGTGAGAAGGGCGGAATATAAATACTGTAAATCTATGTATATAATAAAAGTCAGTGTTTGTATGCGGAGGGAGGGCGGTGTATGTGGCAGCTTTCTGATTGAATGCCACTTTCACAGGCCACTGTGACAAGCACGGGTGATGGACCTGAACCAAACTTGGCACACATAACTCCCATGACCCGCTTTACATCTTGGTTAAGTTTGGGGAAGGGCGGACAAAAGATGATGGGATTTATAGTACTTTCAAACCCTTCGGTTCCCACAGACCACTGTGGCCCCCAACAAAAGACTGATAAAGACCAACCTTGGCACACAGAGCCCCCATGACCCACTCTACATCCTACTGCACTTTGGAGGAGGGCTGACAATGGATGATGGGACTTGAAATACCCCCACTCAATTCCCGAGACCACTGCGACCCTCATCCAATGACTAATCAAGACCAAACTTGGCACACATAACCCCCATGACCTCTTTGCGATCTGGTAAGGGTTAGGGGAGGATGGGCAATGGATGATGGGACTTGCAGTACATCCACTCACTTCCCGAGACCACTGCAACCCTCATCCAATGACTAATCAAGACCAAACTTGGCACACAGAGCCCCCATGACCCACTCTACTTCCTGGTGCACTTTTGAGGACAGACCATGGATGATGCAGTACCTCCACTCACTTCCCAAGACTGCTGCAACCCTCATCTAATGACCAATCAAGACCAAACTTGGCACACAGAGCCCCCATGACCCACTCTCCATCCTGGTGCAGTTTGTAGGAGGATGGACCACAGATCATGGGACTCGCAGTACCTTCACTAACTTCCTGAGACCACTGGGAGCCATATGACCAACCTTGATACACAATTCCTTTCTCAAATAACCCAGGCAGCACCGGGTCCCCAAACTAGTAAAAATAAATAAATAAATAAATAAATAATAGAGAAAACAAGGAATTTGAAATGAGAGATAACATTTCCAGTTGCTTCTATAGCGTGCAATGGGTCAGGAATACAATTAATGAGCAATAATGTGATACGTACTGAGATAAATGTGGAAGATCAGCAAGTGGCCCAATAAAAACAGAGTCAGCAATCCCAGGAGAATCAGCACTCCAGCCAAAGCCAAAATTGCTGGTCCCTGGGTTTCAATGGGGGCAGCAGGGAGGAACACAAACCATACATCTGTTTGGTTCTGCAAGCCTAGAAAACAGAAAGATCAAACAACCGTAATGTAGGCCATGTGTCTCCAGCGGAACATCTGAAGTAAGGCAATGGGAGAGAGGATGTGGAAAGTGCTTTCTCTAAAAAATAAACGTAAGCAGGTTTACAGGTTATAGCGGGTAACATCCAAGATTTTTTGAGCATACACAACACAGTGCTCTATTGGTCCTAGAGAGGACCATAACAGTACATGATTGTCAGAACGCTTGTTAGTTGAGGTGTCCGCTTGCCTGCAAGTACCCAAGAAAATCATGGCCACAATTGCATATATCCCCTGACAGATTGCAGTCTGATACCTTCAAAGTGCTGGTCTGTGCGCAACCTCATAGGGTTAAGGAAAAACTCCACAAAGACGTAGAAAGCGACTAGCAGGATTAGGAGAAGGCCAAGGATGGCAGATATCACACTGTTCAGAAAGAGCCTGCCAAAAAAGCAGAAGAATCCTTAGTTCCGTTTTAGCAAAATGCTTAACAGAAAAAGTTTGGATGTTAGGAAAACTGATACAGGATTATAATCTATGTGCTATATCTATAGGACCACATGACTGCCTAAAGCAAGCATGGGCAAACTTCAGTCCTCCTTGTTTTGGACTTCAATTCCCAGAAATCATAGCCTGTTTACCAGCTGTTAGGAATTGTGGGAGTTGAAGCCCACAACACCTAGAGGGCCAAAGTTTGCCCATGCCTGGCTTAAAGAATGCTATCATGGCTATGCTCCTGCCTGATTTGAGTATTATATTGCTGGTTAGGCTCAGGAGCAAAAGGAATGAGCACAAAGCTCAGAGGAACACATACTCCTGGAAATAAAATCTAACTGGAAAGTAAGCCCTAGCATGAATTTTCAGGATGCTCACAATATAAGCTCTACCTCCCAGAACAAGCCCAGCTAAAATCGTCAGCCAGAAGGACGTATTTACCGGTAGTACATCTGTTTTAACACATGACGGATGTATGTATGTATTTATTTATTTTGAACATTTTTACCGCGCCCTTCTCAACCCCTAGGGGGAACTCAGGGCGACTTCCAATTGGCAATAATTCAATGCCGCATCATAAAATACAAAATAGCAAATATAACAATTAAAAAACTTATCCGAATCCACTTCCAAGCCATAGACAAACATCATCAATTGTCCTTTAACCTAATTGCCTGAAGGCCTCATCCCACAGCCACGTTTTTATCTTCTTTCTAAAGGTGAGGAGGGATGACGATGACCTAATTTCCACGGGAAGCGAATTCCACAGGCGGGGGGCTACCAACGAGAAGGCCCCTGACCCTCGTCCCCGCCAAACGTATATTGAATTATAAAATAGTATTAAGATATAATAAAATATAAATAAATAATATTATTGATCTAATGGTGCCCCCAGTGACACAATGGGTTAAGCCCTTGTGCTGGTAGGACTGCTGACCAAAGGTCGGCGGTTAGAATCCGGAGGTGGGGTTAGCTCCCGTTTGTCAGCTCCAGCTTCTCATGCAGGGACATGAGAGAAGCCTCCCACAGGATGGTAAAACGCCCCCTAAACAACATCTTTGTAGATGGCCAATTATCTCACATCAGAAGCGACTTGCAGTTTCTCATATCACCCTTGACATGAAAAAAATGATATAATATTATTATGATGTCCCAGAAGACATGACTCTATTTGAATAAATGTACATTTTTGCACATGAATAAATGAAAGTTGAAAATATAATACATCCCCTGAAAATAAGCCCTAAAGCGTCTTCTAGAGCAAAAATTAATATTAAGACTCTGTTTTATTTTCAAGGGAAACACAGTGTGTGCAACAACACTGGAGTAACACTTTCTCAAATATTGTATTTGACCTGGGACACTTAAGTCAAGATGAATTACAACAGACATAATTTATTCCAGGATTATTAAACAAACACAAAACTTAGTTTTCAAAAGCCAAATATAATAGACCAAGAAAATCAATTGAATGTCCACTTGTCCTAGCCAGAGTCAAAGGTCCCCATTGTTTGGCTCTTTAAATTCTAATCTGTGCTTCTCTTAACTAAATACAAATGTTATTTTATTTTTTAAAAAGATTTTATTTATAAATTTGTCCAACAAAATGTATAAGCATACATTTTTCTCTCTTTTTACAGTATCTTAGACAAAAGAGTATGTCATATTATATACAATCTAACAGTAAATAAACATCAAAAACATCTTTAATCATATTTCTTATCATTTTTAAATTTCCATTACAACTTATGCTACATATAATTCTATCACATACCTTTTATCAACTTATACATATTGTATTTCTTTATCATTATTATTATACTTTTTTTCCCTCTTCCCCTTAGTTTGTGCCTCCTTCACCAGGACCAACCAACTCATGTTGTTTCACGTTTCTCTTGCTGGCTTATACCCCTTTCCCTCATTAAACACATACTCAATAAATTTCCCCCATATTTTACAAAAGTCTGTTTGTTTACATATTCTCCTTTTAATTATAATATTGCAAGTTAGCTTATCATTAATCACTATATTCCAAATTTCCCTATACCATTCTTCTAATTGAATTTTTTTTTCTTGCCAGTTTTTTGCTATTAACAATTTAGCTGCTGTTATTAAATTAGAAACCAATTCTTTCTCTTCTTGTAAGGGAATTACATTATCATGTATAAGTAATAATGCTAATTTTGATGTAATCGCAATCTCTTTTTGAATTTTATTTTATTACTAGCAGTCCGCTGCCACGCATTGCTGTGACCCAGTCTGTTGATCTGGAAAATAAAGTATTGGTTTCTAATCTATGTAATTTCTTTATGCTTGTGGGTAAACAGTATTTCTTGTTGTCTCTTTGTCAGTGTTAATGTGGAGATTGTCTGGTTTGCCTACTCTGGAATATGCAATATATCATTTTCCTTCTTTAGGGGTCCCTTTCAAATCTATGATATTATATCTCTATGTGTGTGAATCATATATATCTATATCTATGGCTGGATGGCTCTTTGTCAGGAGGGATTTGATTAGATTTTCTTGCCCTGGTGAAGAGAGTTGGACTGGATGGCCTTAATTATTTTCTGTTGGTGATGGGGTTCAGCGAGGAAAATTTGCCCCAATTCTGTCGTTTGTGGTATTCAGAATGCTCTTTGGTTGTAGGTGAACTATAAATCCCAATAACTACAACTCCCAAATGTCAAGGTCTATTTCCCCAAACTCCATCTGTGTTGATATTTGGGCATGTGGAATATTTGTGCCGAGTTTGGTCCAGATCCATCATTGTTTGAGTCCACAGTGGTCTCTGGATGTAGGTCAACTACAACTCCCAAACTCAAGGTCAATGCCCACCAAACCCTTCTAGTCTTTTCTGTTGATCATGGGAGTCCTGTGTGTCACCTTTGGTTGAATTCCATCATTGGTGGAGTTCAGAATGCTCTTTGATTGTAGGTGAACTATAAATCCCAAGAACTACAACTCCCAAATGACAAAATCAAAAAAAATTGAGTGAAGGACATACATTGGGTTGTAAGGTGTATGCTGTCCAAATTTGGTGCCAATTCGCACACTGGTTTTTGAATTCTGTTAATCCCACAAACGAACATTACATTTTTATTTATATAGATAAATGTATTTCCTGAGTGTAGTTTATTAAGGCAAAAAGCCAATAACAAGTCTTGAAGTAGCTGAAGTACACAGTAAAATAAAGCACATAGATGATTCTATTCCATAGTAACTTTGCCTGTGTGAGTCAATAAGGAGATGTCAACAATCCATACCAATAGTTCCTCTGTCCCACACAATTGTTGAGCCACATGCAGTGATGGTCAAATCCACACACACATTTGTTGCAGGTCCCACAGTGCTTTGATCTAGAGCTCCTAACAGTAAGAATGAAAGGTTCATGTTAATTTAGACTTTAAGAAAGAGATCAGAGCAAATGACAGTCTACATGTGTCCTAAACCCCAGTACAGAAACACAATTTTGGGGGCTATAACTACCACAAGCCATTTTGGTTGGAGATTCTGGGGTTTACAACCCAAAAAGTAACTTTCATAAACCCCAGCTACATTATATGCTTACAACACGATGAAAAATGTATGTCAGTGTAGCATGCTGGAATTGAAGACAGATTCCATATATTCACTTTCTCTTTCAATTAAGCCTATTCATATATTTGGTATAATCCACATCCCAACAAAAGGTAGAGGATTGCACTATAGTTGCACTCTTAACTAATGTTGCCTTCTTTGGTTGAGGCCAGCGTATTTGCAAAACTTCATTTTAGGCAATAACAGAATCATTAGCACAGGGCAGTTCACTGGGTAAACAATAGGCATGCGCAATCCATGCTTCTAAATGGGTCTAAAGTACTTACAAAACTAAAATTCTGGTGGTGAAAACTAGGGGGCGCTGGTGCTTTGCTTCTGCAGTGTTGCTAAAGTTCTGGTGGTGAAAATTTCAGAACTTTAACAAAACTTGCAAAATTTCATTATTATTTCATTATTGATGATTAGGAACCAATTAGGAACTGCCATTTATAATGAAATTTTGAAAGTTTTGTTAGAGTTCTGAAATTTTCACCACCAGAACTTTAGCAACACTGTAGAAGAAATGCATCAGCGCCCCCTAGTTTTCATCACCAGAACTTTAGTTTTGTAAGTACTTTAGAACCATTTTGAAGCATGGATTGCACATGCCTTGTAAACAAAAAGAAGTGTCCCTTCTCAGTATTATCGATGCTACCAGTACAAGATAGTGGTGCCACTGTCATAAAATTTGGGGAAAGCTTCTGTATTGAAGAAAAGAAGTAACACAGAACTATGCCAACACGAAAAGAATCACTGCGATAGTGATATTGGGCTGCTGTGAGTTTTCCAGACTGTATGGCCATGTTCCAGAAGCACTCTTTCCTGACATTTTGCCCACATCTATGGCAGGCATCTTCAAAGGTTGAGGGATCTGCTGGAAATTAGACAAGTGAAGTTTATATATCTGGGTGGGAGAAAGAACTCTTGTCTCCTTGAGGCAAGTGTGAATGTTTTAATTGGTCACCTCGATTAGCTGAGCCCCCGGTGGCACAGTGGGTTAAACCCCTCTGCTGGCAGGACTGAAGACCAACAGATCGCAGGTTCAAAGAGAGAGAAGCCTACCACAAGGATGATAAAACATCAAAACATCCAGGCGTCCCCTGGGCAACGTCCTTGCAGATGGCCAATTCTCTCACACCAGAAGCGACTTGCAGTTTCTCAAGTCACTCCTGACATGACAAAAAAAACCAGCAACCTCAATTAGCATTTAATGGCCTTGCAGCATTAATGCATGGCTGTTTGCTGCCTGGGGGGGATCATTTATTGGGAGGTGTTAGCTGCCCCTGATTGATTCTTGTCTGGAATTCCCCAAATGCTACGTTCAGCAAAGGACAAGAGGGATTCTCTCACCTCTGCAGGAGTCTACCATATACCATGCAGCTGTGGAGAAGTCTACATAGGGACCACCAAACGCAGAAGCATTGCCCAAATACGAATTAAGGAACATGAAAAGCATTGCAGACTAATTTAACCAGAGAAGTCAGCCATAGCAGAGCACCTGATGAACCAACCTGGACACAGCATATTATTTGAGAACACAGAAATGCTAGACCGCTCGAACAATCACCATGTCAGACTACATAGAGAAGCCATTGAAATCCATAAGCGTGTGGACAATTTCAACAGAAAGGAGGAAACCATGAAAATGAACAAAATCTGGCTACCAGTATTAAAAAAGTCTAAAATGAGGACAGGAAATAAAGAGCAACATTCAAAAAGCAGGGGAAATCCACGCAAGAATCAATCAGGGTCCGTTAATTTTATTTATTATTTATTTCTTATATTTTTACCCCACCCTTCTCACCCCTGAGGGGGGACTCAGGGCGGCCTTATTGGGATCTAACACCTCCCAATAAACGATTACCCCAGGCATCACCCAGCCAGGCTTTGAAGCTGCAAGGCCATTAAATGCTAATCAAGGTGGCCATTTGCAACATTCAAACTTGCCTCAAGCAGACAAGTGTTCTTTCTCCCACCCTGGACATTCCACAGATATATAAACCACTTGCCTAGCTTCCAACAGACCTCACAATTTCTGAGGATGCCTGCCATAGATGTGGGCGAAACATCAGGAGAGAATGCTTCTGGACCATGGCCACAAAGCCCAGAAAACTCACAGCAACCCAGTGATTTCTGCCACGAAAGCCTTCGACAACACATAGTTATATTCTTTGAATAACTATAATTGGAGAAGTTAACAGAAAATGGATTTCTTTATGACATATATAGTCAACATGTTTATAGCATCAGCTCAGGAAATTCCTAGTTCCCTAACTGCTCAAGGTGCAAGTAAACAATGATAAGATCTTATTGCACAACTATTATGGTTCTTGCATGCTTCACCTGATATTTTCAATACTAACTGTCCTTTAAGCTCATAGGGCAAACAAGGGTATGACTTAAAAAATACTTGCACATCAACATCACAGATGTGACAGTGACGGTTTTCAATGACATGAGAATGCTGGCTCCGACTGAATGCAGCCAGTGGCCCCTTGTAATTCTTCTGCCGCACGCTGTCATCGGCTGGGTCAATAGAAACAGCTGTAAGATGAACAATTAGATGGCAGAGAAAAAAAATTCCAGGACACTGATATAGGCACAGTTAAGGACTCTTTCTGTGAATTTACTGATTGCTACCTTTTAAGCTCCTCTTCACAAGAACACAACATCAATTCTAAATAATTTCAGTTAAAAAAATTCCAAAGGCTTTTTTCACCAACTAGCTCTACAGGTAAAAATAACTATTCATGTAAAAAAGTAAAACAGACATCAATACGGCACAAGTACCATGTCTTAACGGACAACAGGTTGAACATGAGCCAAGAACTAGACCCTTATAGGTCCTCTTTAACTTGTGGAATTGTGCAATATAATTTTTTTCGGCCAGCACCTTAATCACTCTGACTTGGGACACCACCTCAGCCCTGTTGACTTGTAAATGCCTTTTTACTTTTAATGTTTTGAGTGTTTGCTATCATTAGATCTAGTACTAAACATGTTCTAAATGTTTGATTTATATATTTAAATATCTAAGTTTGTTATTTTTGAGTTGTTCTATAAGTACACCTGATGTTGTTTATTTTATTGTTTATGATTTGATTTGTTTGTTATGTTATGCCAGCATTGAATGTTTGCCAGTTTTCTGTTGTAAACCGCACTGAGTCCCCTCGGGGAGATAGGACGGTATAGAAATAAAGATTATTATTATTATTATTATTATTATTATACTGACAAGCTGGGAGGTGTCCAGAGCTGGGTGATTAAAATTACCAAAGGTCTCGAGACCATTAATTCCTCTGAGGAGTGGCTTAAAGACCTGGGGATATGTAGCCTCAGAAGAAAAGGGCAAGAGGAGACATGAGAGCCATGTATCAATAGGTGAAAGGATGTCACAAGTAAGAGCGAGCAGGCTTGCTTTTTGCTGCCCTGGAGACTAGGATATGGAGCAATGGATTCAAATTACAAGAAATGAGATTCCACATGAACATTAGGAAGAACGTCCTGACTATAAGAGCTGTTCAGCAGTGTAACTCTGCCTTAGAGTGTGATGGAGCCTCCTTCCTTGGATGGACATCTGTCGGGAGTGCTTTTCCTGCATGGCAGGGGTTGGACTAGATGACCCATGTGGTCTCTTCCAATTCTATTATTCTAAGCATAAATATATTAGTTATAGAAGCATAACATAATGCTTCAAATGTTAACAATCCTATAGTCAGGAAAAGCAGTCTGCAATGACAGATATATTACTACATGTTCTCCATCATTTAGTAACAACAACAACAACAACAACAACAATTATTATTATTATTGTCGTGTCAGGAGCGACTTGAGAAACTGCAAGTCACTTCTGGTGTGAGAGAATTGGCCGTCTGCAAGGACGTTGCCCAGGGGATGCCTGGATGATTTGATGTTTTCATCATCCTTGTGGGAGGCTTCTCTCATGTCTCTGTATGAGGAGCTGGAGCTGATAGAGGGAGCTCCTCCACCTCTCCCCGGATTCGAACCTGCGACCTGTCGGTCTTCAGTCCTACCAGCACAGGGTTTAACCCACTGCGCTACCGGGGGCTCCATAATAATAATAATCATCATCATCATCATCATCATCATTTGTATACAGCCCTATCTCCCCAAAGGGACTCAGGATGGGTTTCCAACACGTAGGCAAACATTCAATTGCCGGAAAGAAACCATACAGACAATTATATCAAAATAAACACATTTGACAATATCATTTGCATATGACTGATCATCACATCCCTGAGGAACGTGCTTACAAACGAACACTGACAATTGAGGACACAAGGATACAATATATCCAGCAGGGACCCAGTGAACAGGCAGGAGCGGCACAAGGATGCCAAAGCCCACGAGGGCAAAAAAGAAGTACAGCAGCCATGCAAGGAATTGGAAGGGATGGGGAGGCCAGCTCCAGCCATTTCTCCGGGCTTCCTGCGGATAGACCTCAAGAGCCGCTTCGTCACTCTTCTCTGGGGCTGTTTTGTTGGGTGGTTTCCTGCAGATGTTCATCTGCCATAAGAAGAAAAGAAAAAGAGCCCTCGATTAAAATAAGTTGCTGAAAATGCCAATTTTAAAGAATTTCAGAAGGCAAAGTTACAGTAGCAAATCTTCTACAATAAAAGAAAAATCTGTAAAAATCACACAAATAGCAATGTCACATATCTGAATTGCATACTTGTATTTTTTTATTTCATTTTATTATATGCTAAAAAGACAACCACCAAAATGACACATAATTCCAAATCAAAATATGCCAACCCACTGTCCCTACCTAGATAGAACAAAAATTAAAAAACAAAACAAAACAAAAATCATTAAAAACACAATGGATTTTCTCTTCATCAACCCAAGGCAAATATCAAATTATTGCACATACTTTTTTTTGCGTTTGATTACTTTTCTGCTAATCATAAAACATATTTAACATAAATACACAACCACGAGTAATATTCATATCAAAATGTTATGCACTTTTACTAAATTTTCAAGTCTTATAGATTTTCAAGTCTTTAAATTATTATCTTAGTCTTCCCCAATTTCAGCCCCTTTCAAAGGAAATTAATTTTATCTTATCTTATTCGAATGAAATTAATTATATCTTATCTGGATGTCCAAAGAACTTCTAACTGTGCTAAGACTCAAAAGAGACATGAACAAGAAGTGGAAAAAGGGAGAAATCACCAAAGAAGAATTCAAACAAATAGCCAACTCCTGTAGGGAAAAGGTTCGCAAAGCTAAAGCACAAAACCAGCTCAGGCTTGCCAGGGACATTAGAAACAATAAAAAGGGCTTCTTTTCTTACATCAGTAGAAAAAGAAAGAAGAAGGAGGTGATAGGGCCTCTTTGAGGAGAAGATGGGGCAATGCTGACAGGGGATAGGGAAAAGACAGAACTACTTAATGCCTTCTTTGCATTGGTCTTCTCACAAAAAGAAAGTCATCTTCAACCTCAGCAAGATGGAGTGGATGAGGGATTAGAGGACATCCAATCCCAAATTGGTAAACAAGTTGTCCAGGAATACCAGGGCCAGATCAACTACACCCAAGAGTATCAAAGGAACTAGCAGAGGTCATCTCGGAACCATTGGCAATCATCTTTGAGAGTTCTTGGAGAACGAGAGAAGTCCCAGCAGATTGGAGGAGGGCCAATGTGATCCCAGTCTTCAAGAAGAGAAAAAAGGATGACCTAGACAATTACCGTCCGGTTAGCCTCACGTCGATACCAGGCAAGATTCTGGAAAAGTTTGTTAAGGAAGTGGTCTGTAAATACTTAGAAACTAATGTGGTCATCGCTAATAATTAACACGGTTTTATCAAAAACAAGTCATGCGAGACTAATCTGATCTCTTTTTTTGATAGAGTTACAAGCTGAGTAGATGCAGGGAATGCTGTGGATGTAGCATATCTGGACTTCAATAAAGCTTTCGACAAGGTCCCCCATGACCTTCTGGCAAGGAAACTAGTCCAATGTGGGCTAGGCAAAACTACGGTTAGCTGGATCTGTAACTGGTTAAGCGAACGAACCCAGAGGGTGCTCACCAATGCTTCCTCTTCATCCTGGAAAGAAGTGACAAGCAGAGTGCCATGAGCAGGGTTCCGTCCTGGGCCCAGTCCTGTTCAACATCTTTATTAATGACTTAGATGAAGGGTTAGAAGGCAGGATCCTCAAGTTTGCAGATGACACCAAATTGGGAGGGATAGCCAATACTCCGGAAAACAGGAGCAGAATTCAAAACGATTTTAACAGATTAGAGAGATTGGCCAAAACTAACAAAATGAAGTTCAGTATGGACAAATGCAAGATACTCTACATAGGCAGAAAAAAGGAAATGCCAAGGTACAGAATGGGGGACTCCTGGCTCAACAGCAGTACGTGTGAAAAAGATCTTGGAGTCCTCATGGACAACAAGTTAAGCATGAGCCAACAATGTGATGCGGCGACAAAAAAGCCAATGGGATTTTGGCCTGCATAAATAGAAGTATAGTGTCTAGATCCAAGGAAGTCATGCTACCCCTCTATTCTGCCTTGGTTAGACCACTGTATCCAATTCTGGGCACCACAATTAATAATAATAATAATAATAATAATAATAATAATAATAATAATAACAATTGAAGGGAGATGTTGACAAGCTGGAATGCGTCCAGAGGAGGGTGACTAAGATGATCAATGATCTGGAGAACAAGCCCTATGAGGAGCGGCTTAAAGAGTTGGGCATGTTTAGCCTGAAGAAGAGAAGGCTGAGAGGAGACACGATAGCCATGTATAAATATGTGCGAGGAAACAATAGGGAGGAGGGAGCAAGCTTGTTTTCTGTTGCCTTGAAGACTAGGACGCAGAGCAATGGCTTCAAACTACAAGAAAGTAGATTCCATCTGAACAAAAGGAAAAACTTCCTGACTGGGAGAGCTGTTCAGCAGTGGAACTCTCTGCCCCGGAGTGTGGTGGAGGCTCCTTCTTTGGGGGCTTTTAAACAGAGGCTAGATGGACATCTGTCAGGGGTGCTGTGAATGAGATTTTCCTGCTTCTTGGCAGGGGGTTGGCCTGGAAGGCCCACAAGGTCTCATCCAACTCTATGATTCCCCAGATTTGACTTTTTGATTAAACATGATCTTACACTTTTAAATATAATTTCTTATTATATTGTTTTTTCCCCACTTAATTATTCCACCTGACCACAACTGATATTAATACAAAGAGTTTAAATATTCCGCATATGAATCTAACTAAATATTACTGTATTCCAACTTTTTAACAGAGTATCATTTTAAATGTTCCACCTGTCCATAGATAATATTAATACAAGCAGTTTAAACAGATAAAATAACTGCCATGAAAACATAATTTAAATATTCCACTCACAATGCAATATTATGGCACATGATACATCAAAGAATTCCTGAAATAAACAGTGGAAGATTCACGACATGGATGAATGCACATGGCAAATCAACAAAAACCTCACAAGAAAATTTTAATACATTTGTTTTTGTGTCATGTCAGGAACAACTTGAGAAACTGCAAGTTGCTTCTGGTGTGAGATAATTGGCTGTCTGCAAGGACATTGCCCAGGGGACACCCGGATGATTTGATGTTTTTATCATCCTTGTGGGAGGCATCTCTCATGTCCCCGCTTGGGGAGCTGGAGCTGACAGAGGGAGCTCATACGCCTCTCCCCGGATTTGAACCTGCAACCTGTCGGTCTTCAGTCCTGCCGGCACAGGGGTTTAACCCACTGCGCCACCGGGGGCTCGTCATTTTAAAACATGAGATGAATGTAACATTTAGATCTAAATGACTTCAAGTCAGCTGAAAGTCAAGAAAAATTACCTTGAGTCCTCCTGGGGAGATAGGGTGGGGTGCAAATAAAGTATTATTATTATATTATAAAAGTTCTGGAAATCACATAAGTTTCTCTTACCCCAACCTCAAGACGATAGCCTCGGTTTCACAGCTCAGGCACCCTTTAATCCAATCATGAAGCTCTTAAAGTGTTTTCATAAGTCCAACAGTTTTCTCTTCTGTCCATGAATGCATTCAACAAATATTAAAAGGATTATAACATACTGAAAATAACATTAAGAGAGTGGGTTTTTTTTAAAGTTTAAATGCTTTCAATAAAACCAGTCATTGGAAAGAAAGCGTGATTATTAGAAATGTTATATTTCCTTTTCTTAGAATGGTATACTGTTGTGCCCTACCTATGAAGGTCAAGTAAGCTCTAAGGCTTTCCCTCAAACTATTTATTTCCTATATTTATACCCCGCCCTTCTCCCCCCAAATTAACTACAATTAATTCAAATGGAAACAGATATGTGCTATTGCAAGCTGATATGGACGGAGCTGCCACAGGAACAATGTAAGAATGGGTTGTTGTAGGTTTTTCCGGGCTATATGGCCGTGTTCTAGAGGCAAGCATCCTCAGAGGGAGTGAGGTGTGTTGGAAGTAGGAAAATGGGTTTATATATCTGTGGAATGACCAGGGTGAGACAAAGGACTTTTGTCTGCTGGAGCTAGATGTGAATGTTTCAACTGACCACCATGCAACTGTGGACAAGTGTACATAGGGACCACCAAACGCAGCGCCCAAACACGAATCAAGGAACATGAAAGGCACTGCAGACTACTTCAACCAGAGAAACCAGCCATAGCAGAGCACCTGATGAACCAACCTGGACACAGCATATTGTCTAGAACACAGAAGTGCTGGACCACTCTCACAACCACCATGTCAGACTACACAGAGAAGCCATTGAAATCCACAAGCACGTGGACAATTTCAACAGAAAGGAAGAAACTATGAAAATGAACAAAATCTGGCTACCGGTATTTAAAAAAGTCTAAAATGAGGACAGGAAATAAAGAGCAACACTCAAAAAGCACGTGGACAATTTCAACAGAAAGGAAGAAACTATGAAAATGAACAAAATCTGGCTACCAATATTAAAAAACTCAAAAATTACAACAGCAAAACAACAGAGGGGTAACAATCAGGCACATCAAATCACTCTCAACAAAAGATTCCCCCCAGGCACTTCCAAGCCATTAAATGCTAATCAAGGTGATCAGCTGAAACATTCACAGCTAGCCCCAGCAGACAGGGGTCCTTTGTCTCACCCTGGTCATTCCACAGATATATAAACCCATTTTCCTACTTCCAACAGACCTCACTACCTCTGAGGATGCTTGCCACAGATGCAGGCGAAACGTCAGGAGAAAAGTTGCCTCTAGAACATGGCCATATAGCCCGGAAAAACCTACAACAACCCAGTGATTCTGGCCATGAAAGCCTTCGACAATACAATGTAAGCAATATATGTGCCTGGGGCAAGCAGGGCAATTGGGGATCCTTCCTTTGCAAAGAATGAAAGAAAAAGTTGTGGAGGAAGGGAAAGAGAGACATGGGCCACTAGGACAGGATGCCCGAAGCCAGAGCCGCCTGAGGAGTAGGCGGAATATTTATGTTTAAATAAATAAATAATAAACTTGGGCCCTCCCTCCAGGAGTTTTCGACTTCCACAATTCCTAAAAGCCTTAGGCCCTATCCTTTCCCCGTTCAGCCGCTTGGAAAGAGCATGAGGCTGTTAGGAATTGTGGGAGTTGAAGTCCAGAACCCCTGGAGAGAGGGCCCAAGTTTGCCCATGCCTGAGACAGTGTGCAGGTTAGTTCTTAAGTTGAATGCGTATGAGATATTCACTTAAGAACCAACCTGCACACTGTCTCAGGCATGGGCAAACTTGGGCCCGCCCTCCAGGGGTTCTGGACTTCAACTCTCTCTCTCTCTCTCTATATATATATATATTAGGCTTGGGCAATCCATGGTTCTAAATGGTTCTAAAGTACTTACAAAACTAAAGTTCTGGTGGTGAAAATTTCAGAACTCTAACAAAACTCTCAAAATTTCATAATAAATGGCAGTTCCTAATTGGTTCTGTCATTAAAATCACCAATAATGAAATAATAATTAAATTTTGAAAGTTTTGTTAGAGTTCTGAAATTTTCACCACCAGAACTTTAGTTTTGTAAGTACTTTAGAACCATTTAGAACCATGGATTGCCCAAGCCTAATATATATAAAATGTTTGTTTGTGGGATTAACAGAACTCAAAAACCACTGGAGGAATTGACACCAAATTTGGATACAAGACACCTAACAATCCAATGTATGTCCTTCACTCAAAAAAATTGATTTTGTCATTTGGGAGTTGTAGTTGCTGGGATTTATAGTTCACCTACAATCAAAGAGCATTCTGAACACCACCAACGATGGAATTGAACCAAACTTGGCACACAGTTCCCCCTTGACCAACAGAAAATACTGGAAAGGTTTGGTGGGCAGTGTCCTTTGGTTTTGGAGTTGTAGTTCACCTACATCCAGAGAGCACTGTGGACTCAAACAATGATGGATCTGGACCAAACTCTACACGAATACTCAATATGCCCGAAATGCCGAACAGGGTATAGGGTTACAGCCTGTGCTGGACAGGGTTACACTCCCCCTGAAGGCGCAGGTTCGCAGTTTGGGAGTTCTCCTAGATTCATTGCTGAGCCTGGAGCCCCAGGTTTCGGCGGTGGTCAGGGGAGCTTTTGCACAATTAAAACTTGTGCGCCAGCTGTGCCCGTACCTTGGGAAGTCTGACTTGGCCACAGTGGTCCACGCTTTGGTTACATCTCGTTTAGACTACTTCAACGCTCTCTACGTGGGGTTGCCTCTGAAGACTGCCCGGAAGCTGCAGTTAGTCCAACGCTCGGCAGCCAGACTACTAACGAGTGCTGGGTACAGGGAGCACACCACTCCGCTGTTACACCAGCTCCACTGGCTGCCAATTAGCTTCTGAGCACAATTCAAAGTGCTGGTGTTAACCTATAAAGCCCTAAACGACTCCGGCCTGTTTACCTCTTCGAACGTATTCCCCCCTATCAACCATCAAGACTATTAAGATCGTCTGGAGGGGCCCTGCTCTCGGTCCCACTGGCATCGCAAGCGCGTCTGGTGGGGACGAGGGACAGGGCCTTCTTGGTGGTGGCCCCTCGACTCTCGAACTCTCTCCCACCAAGGATCAGAACTGCCCCTTCTATCCTGACATTTAGGAAACAGGTGAAAACGTGGTAATGGAGACAGGCATTCGACAAGTGAGCAAACACCCTGAGATATGGATGGAGGATGATGAACACCGATTTTAGTGGGACGACTGACTGTTGCAGTTATTGAATGTAATTGCTGTTTTAATGTTTTATTGTAATATGAAGTATGATGTTTTATTGACTGTATGTGATATTATGGTTGGAAACCGGTCTGAGTCCCTCGAGAGAGGTGAGAAGGCCGGTATATAAAACTTTTAAATAAAATAAATAAATAAATAAATAAATGTAAACACTGGTGGAGTTTGGGGAAAATAGATTCTTGACATTTGGGAGTTGTAGTTGTTGGGATTTACAGTTCCCCTTCAATCACACAGCATTCTGAACCCCAGCAACGATAGAATTGGGCTGAACTTCCCACACAGAATCCCCATGTGGGCCACAGCAACGCGTGGCAGGGGAACGGCTAGTATATATACGCGCGTTAGCTTTGGATAGCATAGGGATGAGGGAACATTCGTGTGTTTATTTTTCTGTGTTCTTATTCAGGAGATTTCCTCTCCCTCCCTTCCTGTCCCTGTGAGAATGGGATTTTGGGAAAGAAACAAGGATTGAGGATCATACTTTAGTTGCGCCCCCCCCCCCCCCCCCCCCCAAATAATAACTCTTCCAGGAGTTGGGTTCCCTTCCTTCCTTCTGTGAGGGAGCCTCCTCCAACTTCCTGTTGTCTCCCCCCGCTCTTCACTCTAGGGAGGGTCTGGCTTGGAGGCCGAGGCCCACTTCCCGGAGGCCCCTCCTCACCTTCCCACAGCTTGCGGTGTCTCCCTGCGGCCACGTTCCGCCTCATGCCCGAGAGCGGGAGGGCGATGGCGGCTGCCCTTCTTCACGGCGGCCCGAGCGGAGCGGAGGCCCCGGGGCGCGGGTCAGGCCGCGGGCCCGTCTCCATGGCGACAGCCAGGCCCACAGCCACGCTCCTCCTTCCGCCTCCGAGCCACGCCTCCTCCCTCCAAGCCACGCCCCTTCCTTCCCAGAGAAAAAAACTCAGCCGGGAGACAGCTGCCCCCTGCTGGCAGGCGGCCGGCATAGCGTCTCTGACCACAAAAGACAGGCCTTCCCTCCAAGAGAACAGAATCAATCAGGGAAAAAAACTTGCTCCATCCATGTTCAACATCTACACAAATGACCAGCCACTGCCAGAAGTGACAGAGAGTTTCATCTATGCTGATGATCGCGCCATCACCGCTCAAGCAGGGAGCTTTGAGATGGTTGAACAGAAGCTTTCCGAAGCTCTAGGTGCGCTTACTGCCTGTTACAACATCTGTTATGGAACTCCAGTATGCGGATGACAATGTTGACTGTGCGCATTCAGAAGATCTACAAGCCACTCTAAACACCTTTGCAGAAGCATACACGAAGCTTGGCCTGTCACTGAACATCAAGAAAACCAAAGTGCTCTTCCAGCAGTCACCAGCCATCCCCTCCCCAATGCCACTGATACAGCTTAATGGTGTAACATTAAAAAATGTTGACCATTTCCACTACCTTGGCAGCCACCTCTCCACCAAAGTCACAATCAACACCGAAATACAACACCGCCTGAGCTCTTTGAGTGCAGCATTCTTCCGAATAAAGCAGAGTGTTTCAGGACTGGGACATCCATAGGGACACCAAGGTGTTTGTTTATAGAGCTATTGTCCTATCAACCCTGCTATACGCCTGTAAGACGTGGACAGTCTACAGACGTCACATGCAACTCCTGGAACGATTCCATCAGTGCTGCCGCCAGAAAATCCTGCAAATCTCTTGGGAAGACAAGCGGACAAACATCAGTGTGCTGGAAGAAGCAAAGACCACCAGCATTGAAGCAATGGTCCTCTGCCATCAACTCCATTGGACTGGCCACGTTGTCTGGATGCCCGACCACCGTCTCCCAAAGCAGTTGCTGTACTCTGAACTCAAGAACGGAAAACGGAATATTAGTGGACAGGAAAAGAGATTTAAGGATGGGCTCAAAGCCAACCTTAAAATCTCTGGCATAGACACCGAGAACTGGGAAGCCCTGGCCCTTGAGTGCTCCAGCTGGAGGTCAGCTGTGACCAGCAGTGCTGCAGTATTTGAAGAGGTACGAATGGAGGGTGAAAGAGAGAAACATGCCAATAGGAAGGCGTGTCAAGCCAACCCCGACCAAGACCGCCTTCCACCTGGAAACCAATGCCCTCACTGCGGGAGAAGATGCAGGTCAAGAATAGGGCTCCACAGCCACCTACGGAATACTGATCCTGGAAGATTATCCTAAGTAAGTAAAGCCAGCCACATGACCTTGGAGGTGTCTGCAGAAAACGCCAGCTCTTTGGCAGGGGAAAACCTTTACTGTTACCCAATCAGGGCATCAAAGTGATATCATCTACATATCTAAGGTTGTTAACGTTTCTTCCAGCAATTTTAACTTCAGTCTTGGATTCGCCATTTCTGGTGTGGGCTGGTCCATGAGGTCACGAAGAGTGACCTGTTAATTGTTCTTATCATTATGATGGCACCGAATGGTGTTTGCTATGAGGCTGCCCTGAGTCCCCCTTCGGGAGTGAGAAGGGTGGGGTAAAAGTATATGAAATAAATAAACAAACAAACAACAACAATCAGGGCCAGCTAACATTTCCCAACAAAGGATTCTCCCAAGCAGTGCAATCTCCCTCGTGCAATCGCAGGCACTAAAGGATCGTCTGGATTGTGATTGCACGATAGAGAACAGATGGACAAAAGTACTTTTGAAATTGTTAACTCTGGAGACCACTGTGACCGTAGAATATCAAGACAAATACTGCCATTACAGTTAATATTTGGATGGTAAATTCTTGTTGTAAATGCAAACTTAGGTGGTTTGATGGGCTAATCCAGGGGTCCTCAAACTTTTTAAACAGAGGGCCAGGTCACAGTCCCTCAAAATGTTGGAGGGCCGGATTATAATTTGAAAAAAAAACATGCACGTATATTATTTGTAGTGCAAAAAACACTTTAAAAACAATACAATAATTAAAATGAAGAACAATTTTAACAAATATAAACTTATTTAGTATTTCAATGGGAAGTGTGGACCTACTTTTGGCTGATGAGATAGGATTGTTGTTGTTGTGTGCTTTCAAGTCATTTCAGACTTAGGTTGACCCTGAGCGAGGGCCGTGTAAATGACCTTGGAGGGCCGTATCCGGCCCTCGGGCCATAGTTTGAGGACCCCTGGGCTAATCTGTTGGGAAGTGAATTGTCAAGAACAAAACCCCACCTTGATAGGGACTGTCATTTGGTCTCATTATTGTTGCTTGCCAATGGAACATGTTATCTCCAACAGGCCCTGCTCAAATTTAGGCAGGAGGGTCATGTGCCAGGTCATTCAGTTCCTTGTGGATTCTCTTCAGAGCCATCATCACAGGTTCCATGTGTGGAGGGCAACATTCGAGGAGGCAGAAAGAAGAGGAAGGAGCTGGACTGTATAATTTGACACCTAAATCCTTTTACTGTAGAAGACTGGTGTCTTGGTGGTCTTCCTGACTGTGAGAGCCGTTCAGCAGTGGAACTCTCTGCCCCGGAGTGTGGTGGAGGCTCCCTCTTTGGAAGCTTTTAAACAGATGGCCATCTGTCAGGGGTGATTTGAATGCAACATTCCTGCTTCTTGGCAGAATGGGGTTGGACTGGATGGCCCATGAGGTCTCTTCTAACTCTTTGATTCTATGATTCTATGATTCTCTCTGCCCTGCCATATTGTGTTTTGTTCCCTGCAATTACATCTTTTCCATTTGAAGATAAGGGTTAGGTCTTCCAGGTGCGGGGGTTGATTTTGTCATTTCGGAGTTGTGGTTGTTGGGATTTATACTTCACCAACAATCAGAGAGCATTCTAAACTCCACCAATGATGGAATTGAACCAAACTAGGCACACAGAGATCCCTCGACCAACAGAAAATATTGGGTTTGGTGGGCACTGACCTTGAGTTTGGGAGTTGTGGTTCACCTACATCCAGGGAGCACTGTGGACTCAAACAATGATGGATATGGACCAAACTTGGCACAGATACTCAATATGCCCCAATGTAAACACTGGGGGGTTTGGGGAAAATAGACCTTGACATTTGGGAGTTCTAGTTGCTGGGACTTATAGTTCATCTACAATCAAAGAGCATTCTGAACCCCACCAACAATAGAATTCAGCCAGACTTCCCACACAGAACCCCCATGCCTTGGAGGAACTCGCTGGTCTCATATGGTCTCCTCCACCTACACATGTGCAGTACACTGCCATGCGCCTAGTGTGCGTGCTCTCCCCTCCCTGCTTGGGTCTCAGAATCAGCCCTCCCCTTGGCTGAGAAGCTGGCTGAGAACTTGGTGGGAGGATTCCCAATCTGTTTCCAAAAAGGAAGTGAAGGACAGGCAGAGAGATCTTCTGCCTTCTCTGCCAAAGGGGTTCCTAAGACCATCAAAAATAAGTTTTCTGGTGTTCTTCGGCGACCCCTCTGAAAACCCCATTGTGACCCCCAGGTTGAAAAACGCTGCACTAGGCATTTGCCATCCCCTCAAAGAACATCCAGACTTTCAGCATGAACTTTGAACATCCTTCCATTTTTCCTTTCCCTGAAGTGACTGTTGTTTTATGACTGTTGGCTTCAATCACTGTTTTGGCTTGCTACTTGTTTTGTATTTTGGTTATACATATATCACTTCCTAGAACTTTAACTATGAGATGTTCCGGTCTGTATTGGTGGCCCAATACTATGTATGTATATGTATGTATTTTTATATTTTATTTTATATTTTTAAAGTGAATATTGTATTTTTAAATATGTTGTAAACCGCAATGAGTCGCCGCACAGGCTGAGATATTAGCGGTATACAAGTGTACTAAATAAATAAATAAATAGAATGTGATTCGGCAAATATGCTGCTAATATAAATTCAGTACTATCCAAAAGCACTTTACACAGATTGTTGATTTGTTGTTGTTTTTAATTGTCATATCTTCAAACCCCCAGAACTTCCAAACTCATATTATATTGCCTCTTCAAATAGATATTTACACACCTTCGGTCTCCCAGAGTCCACGCCCCTTTTCAAAAGTAATGGAAGGCCTAGTATTTGCCTGGTGAAATGAGGTCTTGGGCAAAATATTATTTATGGAGTTGCGTTCTGGGGAGAGAAGCCCCTGATTTTTTTTACCAGGTTTTAAAAAATCATCCCTGATAAACAGCCACATGGAGACTAAACATGGCACAACATCCACACCCGTAAACTCTGCTAGAAACGCTTCATCTGTCGGCGTTCTTGGCGACGCTGCTTCTTCTCGTTGGGCTCCTGGTTGGTGGCTGAAGGATCTGTGGTCAGCCACGGTCCCAAGATGTTAATCCATAGGAGGTAGAGCGCCCGTCCTGGAGCCTGCAAGAGACAAACAAGATCTGGTAATTTCTCTAATTCAACTGAGAAAAAGTTGTGGGCCCGAAAATAGTTGTTCTTTTATGATTTTGGGGTGCTGAAAATGAAAATGACATTTAAAAATGTATATTGGCTCTAGTTTTTATGATATAAGCAATCACATGATCACGTATGGTTGAAAAAATGCATGTTGCGACTTACACTATGGAAGGTTCTAGAAAGTTGCGGGCCTGAAAATAGTTGTTCTTTTATGATTTTGGGGTGCCGAAAACAAAAATGACATTTTAAAATGTATATTGGCTCTAGTTTTTATGATATAAACAATCACGTGATCACATATGGTTGAAAAAATGCATGTTGCGACTTACACTATAGAAGATTCTAGAATATTCTAGAAAGTTTGATGATGCAGTATTAGTGCCGTGTGCAAAAGCCAGAAAGCCCTATATAAGGCCAGACTTTTGTACGGTGAGGGTCAGTCAGTTGAAGACTGAGACAGTATAGTTAAACATCGTTTTACATTGTTCTTTTTACTGTAGTTATGCCTCGCACGTGTGTAAATAAAGCACTATGGAAAAAAGATATCAAGGTAAATGGACTCCGTCAATGCTGTCAGACTACTGCTGGAGCATTGTAAGAGACAATCCTTTCTTTGAATACAAAAGAAAAGTCAAGAGAAGCAAACAGGATATAAACTAAAGTCATGATTAAAGCGACATTTAAACTTTCAGACTTTTCAACTGCATTAGGCCTACTAATATAGTTTCTTGCTGCACAAACATAAACAATAGACTAATTAAATAAATATTTCTCATGTATAAACTATTGGCAATATAATTTGACTAAAATTTAGTAAATATTCACGGTTTATATACATGCAGTAAGATTAGGCGCATTATCATAATATTAACGAATTACCTATTGTGGAGAAAATTGAAATAGCTGTTGCATAAAAACCAGAGCCAATTAACACATTTAATTATTATATTTGAATTCAGCATGTTAAATTTATTAAGAAACAGCACATTTCGTTTCCGTAACTGAGAAAAACTGAAAAATTGTGTAACAGTGTAATTTCTCTAATTATACAGCAATCTTGTTACAGAAAACCATCCCTGAACATCAGCAAAAGGCTTGGAGGATTTGGGGGAGAACACTAAATTGAAGCTTATACTAATGAATATATTTGTTGTTTATTTGTTCAGTCGCTCCTGACTCTTCGTGACCTCCTGGACCAGCCCATGCCAGAGCTCCTTGTTGGCCATGGCCACCCCTAGCTCCTTCAATGTCAAGCCAGTCACTTCAAGGGTAACATCCATCCATCTTGCCCTTGGTTGGCCCCTCTTCCTTTTTCCTTCCATTTTCCTCAGCATCATTCTCTTCTCCAAGCTTTCCTGTCTTCTTATTATGTAGCCAAAAGACTTCATCTTTGCCTCTTTGCAGTTTGGCTTTATTTCCTGGAGTATGGACTGGTTTGATCTTCTTGGGGTCCAAGGCACTCTCAGAATTTTCCTCCAGCACCACAGTTCAAAAGCCTCTAACTTCCTTCACTCAGCCTTCCTTATGGTCCAGTTCTTGCATCCATAGGTTACTACAGTGGAATGCCACTGCTTTAACTATGTGGACCTTCATTGCCATCGTGATGACTCAACTCTTCACTATTTTATTGAGACTGGTCATTGCTTTCCTATTAAGAGGGAAACGTCTTCTGATTTCCTGGCTGCAGTCTATGTCTGCAGACATCTTCACGCCTAGAATTACAAAGTCTATCACTGCCTCCATGTTTTCTCTGTCTATTTGCCTGTTATCAATCATTCTGGTTGCCATAATCTTGGTTTTTTTATGTTTAACTGCAACCCAGCTTTTGCACGTTCTTCTTTCACCTTGATTAGAAGGCTCCTCAGCTCCTCCTCGCTTTCAGCCATCAAAGTGGTATCATCTGCATATATAAGGTTGTTAATGTTTCTTCCAGCAATTTTAACTCCAGCCTTGGCTTCATCAAGCCCTGCACATTGCATGATGTGTTCTGCATACAAGTTAAAAAGGTTGGGTGAGAGTATACAACCTTGTCGTACGCCTTTCCCAATCTTGAACCAGTTCTTACTGTTGTTCCTTGGTCCTTATACAGATTCCTCAGGAGAGAGACAAGGTGATTTGGTATGCCCATACCACCAAAAACCTGCCATAATTTATTATGATCCACACAGTCAAAGGTTAGAATAATCAATAAAACAGAAATAGATGTTTTTCTGAAACTCCCTGCCTTCCTCCATTATCTGACAGGTATTGGCAATTTGGTTTCTCATTCCAAAGCCTTTTCTAAACCCAGCATCTAGCAACTCTTGCTCCATGTATTTTATTTATTTATATTTATTTACTGTATTTGTATATCGCCTTTTGCAGCCAATTGGTGACTCACGTATTGCTGGAGAATATGAATATGTAGAGAATGTAAATTGTATATTTATTTATTTCTTGCATTTCTACCCCACCCTTCTTCCCCGAAGACCATTTTACTCGAGTCTTATTCCAGTCGTCGTCCCCAAATGAAATCCTTTCTACAAAAAAGAAAAAAAAAAGGGGGGGGGGAGCACAGGCAATCCTCAAGTTACAAACATATGACTTTATATGACTGGAGTCACACTTTAAAAATATAACTGTCCCGAATTCCATACAAATACAACTTAAGGACAAACCTACAGAACCTATCTTGGGTTGTTGTAAGTTTTTTGGGCTGTATGGCCATGTTCCAGAAGCATTCTCTCCTGATGTTTTGCCCACATCTATGGCAAGCATCCTCAGAGGTTGTAAAGACCTCACAACCTCTAAAGATGCCTGCCATAGATGAAACAGGTGAAACATCAGGACACAATGCTTCTGGAACATGGTCATTCAGCCCAAAAAACTTACAACAACCCAGTGATTCTGACCATGAAAGCCTTTGACAATACATAGAACCTATCTCGTTTGTAACTTGGGGACAGCCTGCATCTAGCTCTTTCTGTATCACAGAAGTTGTGCACAGATTCTCTTTATTTATTTTTTGTTATCAATCTCTTGTTCTTTTTAAAGAAACTATTGGAGGATCAGTTACTCCAACATACTGTATTCTCTATCTTTGGAATCAAAAAGAAGATAGAAGCTTTATTTGAACAATTTTACAAACCTCTTCTTTCTATCTATTAAGAAGAAGAAAAAATAAGACCCCAAGAATGCATATAAATGGAATAACAAGTAACACTAACAAGTATTGGCTTGCAAATACTATAAGTAACATATATTTAGTTAGGTTTTCATTATATACTGTATTAATAAATTGGAGGGAGAGACTTACCAAGAGCCAAAAGTACCACACATAGAGGGAAAAACAGCTGAGGACCTGGATTATGGCCGTGAGCAAGATCACATCCTTCAGATGCCTAAAGACAAACATGAAAACAATTCTACGGGTACAGAACTCAGCAGAAAAACTTGACTTGCCCTTTTAAAGCAGGCCGCATGTGAAATGTCCTCCTCACCCCCTTCCTCCTGTTGGAACTTCACATCCAGGTTACGCTGGTCCTCAGTAGCTCATTTGCCTTGAGGGGGACTTTTGGGAAACTCAAAGAGACGTTTAGGAAACTTTAGGGAAGTTGGATTAGAAGACTTTCAAGATTCTCTCATATTATATGATTATATGAACAATAATTCCAAAATGTTTGAATCTCTAAGGAGTTTAATAATAATAATAATTTTATTTATATCCCACCATCAACTCCCAAAAAGGGACTTGGGTGGCTTACAGAACAGCATTTAAGCCACTGTTTATGCAATGAAATTTATTCACTCTTCTCTTTTCTAGTCCCTTATTTGTCTCATTTGTATTTGTTTCATTTGTTTCTTTCGTATTTTTGTTTCATAACGTTCATTCGGATGGCACGAAACAGTACACCCCTTTCTGGTACGGGAAAAAACAGTAAAACGAAAAGGAAAGTAGGAACAGAAACCATTTGGATGCCTGCTTTTCAGACCACTGAGCCCTGCCTGTCAGGCCAAGTAGTGGAGAAGAACGCCATCTGCTTCACCTGCTGCCCGCCTTGCCTCATTTCACCCACCACCACTCTGCAGACTGAGGGGAAAGCATCACATGTGGTATCTTAAGCCTTGTCTTTACACTCACTACTCTTCTGCAGATGGAGAGTTAAACTTCTCAGAATTAGTGAAATCTTGAGTGTAACGTGGTCACTAATTTATAAAGAGTTTGTAAAGGAGCCACCAATTTGTAAGGAGTGTAATAAAGGAGGCATTCGCTCCATGTTAATAAGGAGCCCTGGACAGGGTTTTTGTGGCACACAGCTGAATAAAACCCCACATCATCTGCTTTGACCTGGAATATATAGCAGTGTGGATTCAGATAACCCAGTTCAAAGCAGATATTGTGGGATTTTCTGCCTTGATATTCTGGGTTATATGGCAGTGTGGAAGGGCCCTGAGAGCACAAGAAGGAAGGATAGTATTCCATTGAGTAGAGCAAGCAGTTGGGAAAGCCAGGTTCCCAATAAATGCTGCGGCCTTTTAATGTTCCCCTACGTCATGGGAAGGAGGTGGGAGATGTGTTTGTGCTCAGGCAGCAGGTCCTGCTCACCTGGACTTGTGTGGGGTAGACACTCACTCTGCCATCCCCTGCTCCATATTCAGGTCAACGCCGCCGTCGGCAAGACTGCCATCCTCCGCAAAAGTAGCCTTCGCCATGGAGCTCATGGAGCGGTAACTGGCCAGATAGACAATCAAGCTGAACACAAATGCAATCTACAATAAGAACATGGAGATCAGCCAGGAAACGCAGCTGAGCCCTAGCCCAACTCTCAGAGAGCACTTAAGCACAAAACCAGGAACAAATATATTTGGCTGCAACCCCCAAACTCTCCCAGCCATCATGCCCAGCAAGGGCTGATGGGAGATGTTGTATTTAAATTAACTTTCCCAACACTTAGAAACTTAATATAAAAGTTGAACTTAGTATAAAACACTTAATGGGAGGGAAACTTGTGGACCTCCATTTGTTGTTAGAATTGAATTCCCACCAGGCTGAACCAGCATAGCTATTTGTGAACAATGACATGACTGTAGTTCTACATCTGGAGCGCTGTGACTTTCCCACTCCTGCTACCTATTTACAACACGGACAGGGTGTCTGCTGTTGACAAATTAATGTGTCTCAGTTGCTCTAATGCAGGCATGGACAAACTTCAGCCCTCCAGGTGTTTTGGACTTCAACTCCCAGAATTCCTAACAGCCTACCAGGCATTGGCTACCTTGATTAGCCTTGCAGCTTCAAGGCCTGGCTTGAATTGTTTCTTGTCTGGAATTCCCGTTTTTGAGTGTTGTTCTTTATACACTCAAAAACAGAGGAATTTCAGACAATAAACAATCAGGGCCAGCTAATCACTCCAAACAAAGGATTGCCTCATGCAGCAAGCAGCTAGACCTTGAAGCTACAAGGCCATCAAATGTTAATCAAGGTGGCCAGTTGCAACATTCACACTTGCCTCAAGCAGACAAGAGTTCTCTCCCCCATTCTGGACACTCCACAGATATCCAATCCAATAAGCCTTTATTGGCATATACATAGCAAGGAGGTATAAAATACAGCACAAATCATGGGAAAGGGAACTTCACATTTGCTACACATTCCGTTTACAGACTTCATTCAGGAATCTTGCCACTGAAAGGCAGCAGTTAAAATCTTGACAATTTAAAAGCATAATTACTTTGTCTGAATCACTATAGTTTTTCAAGGAATCTATAACATGTGGTATTAAGCTAAATCTTAGATCCTGGTAAAGTGGGCAGTGCAGAAGAATATGCAGGATGGAATCCAGCTGTCATGTGTTACAGGGACAAAGCCTCTTATTGCTTGATAGACCGTTGAGTCTTCCTCTATGGTGAAGAGATGGCATAATATTAAATCTAGCCAGCATGTAGACTCTCCTGTAAGAGGGGTTAGTGAGCACTGCAATATAAAAGGCTGGGTTTCCCTGTATGAATGGAATTGCCATGTTCATATGTGAACAGGATTTATTGGCCAAACTCAACAGTTGGTTATAGTCCCTTTCTAGCAGGCTCTTTTTAATAAGAGTAAAAATCTCATTGAAAGTTAGCAAGTTCAGGAAGTCGCTATCATAGCCCAATTCCTCAATCTTTGCTAGAGCTGTTGAGCACCATTTTGAATGGTGGAGTTCGCTCAAGGTGAGTTGGGTCAGAGTGTTGCTGGGACTTTTGTAGTGGATAGATAACCAAAATTTAATGATGTTTAGCCAGATAGTGGCCTCTCTAAAGTATTGGCCAGATTCTAGACATAGAACTGCATATGGGACACAGTTTGGGACACCAAATAATTTGTGGAGGAATTTTGAGTGGAAAGATCTGATGGCACTGTTACCAGGGGTTAACCAAATGGATGCTCCATAGAGTAGTTGTGACATCACCTTTGCTTAGAAGACTTGCAGAGATGGTGGGATATATTGGTTGGCCCTGGAGTGGATTACTATTTACATGTCAGTGTGAAGCATAATAAGGACATTACAAGCCTTTAGATTAAAATCTAAGGCGATGTAGGACTCACCCATGTCCAGAAAGTGGCTGATACATAGAAAACCACAAGGTTTACAATTCCATAAATCGCCTGAAACCAAAGGAAACAAAAGTCAAAACCTAGTAAAAAAGGAAGATGAGGACACAAACCAAGAAAAACCAAGGAAGAAAAGAGACATGCTCCTTTGAATCTCTTTTAGTAATACTGCAAATCTCTGTAAAGTCTAGTCACAATCAAAATGAAAGAGTTAGTCCATTGAAACCCAAAGCCACCTTCTCATCTTCAAACACAAAGCTTAAGAAATGGCAAGTTCATACCAAGCTTACACATGAGAACACAAGTTGTTCATGTTGTTATTGATAGCTAGTGGTTTTTGTAAAAAGCAAGAAAGATCAGCGAAGACATATGAAGTGACTATTTCACTGTATCTAGTTGGGATTTATTTTTTGTTATTCTGTCCTTTTTTCCAGAGTTAAAATGCATGTATATTGATTACATCTCCTTTCCCATTTTAACTCTACAAAAATTCTAAGACTGGGGCCATCTCGAAGCCTAATGTGATTTTTATGACAGAAGGCCAAACTACAGATGAGTTACATAACTTAAATGTTGCATATATTTAAAGTTGTTTTAAAAAACAATGACAACACTAACTTGCAGCCATGGGGCAGCACAAGCAGGGCTGGGATTAAAATGTACAGAGAGATTTGAAATGATTATATAATCACCCCCATGTTTTAGTACCACCAAAGAACAGTCTCCCAAAGCTATTATTTTTTCTGGAAAAGAAGCTCCCACTGACATCAGTGAGAGCATTCCTGAACTAGCAAACAACTGAGGAAAAACAAAGAACGTAGGCATCCTATGTTTGATCCCATGGAGAATCTGATATTTGAGATTCCAAGGCTGGTATTCTGTCAAGCACATGACACTGACTCTGGTCATTAGTTAGACTCGGGCTGGATCTACAATGCCACATAATCCAGTTTCTGAATCCAGATTATCTGCTTTGAACTGAATCATATGAGTCTACACTGCCATATAAACCAGTTTAAAGCAGATAATTTAGATTCAGAAATGGGATTATATAGCAGTGTAGATAAGGCCTCACATTCCATCAAGGAAGCATCCACCACATACAAGCTTTATTACCAAAGCATTCAAAGTAAAAAAATATTTTTGTATTTAATTTTTCATGTTGTGCCACAGAAACTGAACAGTCAGTCAAGAGGAAAAGACAATCATCTTACAAATGCCTTTTCAAGACTTTCAACCCCAAAGCCAGATTTCTCGCATCATAGGGACATGTGTGTGTGCCATGTCCCTATGATGCACTTTCCCCCGTCCTAAACTGAAAGCCTACCTCACTGTTTATCCTTTTTGGGCTCCCCTCAATTACATATTTTCTATTCCTACCTCATCCAGGGTTTTATCATTTTACCTCGTCCATTCGGCTTGCCCATTCTATTCGATTTTATATTGTGTCAATGTGCTTTATTTATTTTATTTTACTACTGTGTGTATTTTATTCTGATGTAATTGTTGTTGTCTGCAGTCTGTATTTTATTTTGCTGTATTGTACCTTTGGGCTTGGCCTCATGTTAGTCGCCCCGAATCCCCTTTGTGGAGATGGTGGCGGGATATAAATAAAGATTATTATTATTACTATTATTATTATTATTATTTTATTGTTAACTTTATTTGTACCCCACTAGCATCTCCCAAAGGACTCGATGCGGCTTACAAAAGCCAAGGCCTCAAAACACAACATAACAATACACAACCTAAAGCAAATTAAAAACCGTTAAAGCAATATTAAACAACAAGCAATAAAACAATACACCAATACACAATAAAACTGGGCCGGGCCAGAGTAATGGGTACAGATTAAAAGTGATTATTATTATTATTATTATTATTATTATTATTATTATTCTCGCCTTACCTTTTCACACCTGTCATGTGGTGAGGAACAGAGTCAGGTAGAAATAAATACTTCACTTTCCTTGCATCTTGAAAAGAGTAGCAGTCTTTGAAGGCATTCTGACATTTAATGGGGAATGCACTGCAAGCTAGAAACTGAAGATAGCCTTCCTGGCAAAAATAAAGCCCTTCTCTTCCTAGCCACAATGCTACAACTACTGGGAACTGGCTCTCAAATACTTCAGCCTGGGAAGATCTATTATCTCTCCATCTGTGCCCAAACCCAGAGACACAGGCTGTCTTCTGATTAAAAACAAGACCAAACATCAGGCAAACTATTCAGCAGGCAAGTTATTCAGACCAAAAATGTTTTCACAACTGCAAGTGATTTCTGTTCAAAATATCCAAACAGTATTAATGCAGAACATGATACACTCACATTTGCACCTAGAATGATCCGCAGGTAGAACTTGAGGGTGTCTTTGTTTTCTTCAAATATCTGCTTTTTACCTTTGGTTCCCACCTTTCCCTTTGGCTGGAAAATAAAATAAGAAAATGCAGCCAAGTAAATAACAGGATAAAAGTCTGAAGAAAGAGAAAGCCCTGCTGGCTTATATGTTTTGTTCATATCCCAAATTCACTATTAAACTGTATTTTACATTAAACAACTAGAACTAATACATTGCTAGCAGCAACAGACCTAACTTTATATGCAAGCCAATATCTCACAAATTAGCTTTTAACCTGGATTTCTCATCTCTTGTAAACACTGTACCTGTCATCACAACTTCCTTCTTAGTATTTGGGTGACCATATGGGGAACTAAATGGGGACTTCAGCATGTGCACAAGCCCCACATCTTGAATATGATCACATACCCAGCAATGTCAGAGGCCTTCCTGCTCAGAGCACAAAGGTCTTCATAGAACTTCATTACTCCATTTGCTTGGATACAGCTATAAAGCCTTTATGATCAGGAATTAGGCCTAGCCAGAGTTCTTCATCATGGAGTTCTGTATCTGCATTCAACTAAATGTATTTAGAAGGCGCTTGGTAGACAGATCTGTGTAATAATAATAATAATAATATTAATAATAATAATACTATGTAACAAAATTTGAAAAAAATATGTTCCTGGTTTGAAAATGTTATTTCCTGTTTAATTTTGGGGTAGTCGTTATACTCCAGAAACCTAATTTTTGTGGCTGCCACAAACTGTGTTGAATTGGTTGAGACTCTATAGTCCCTTCTACACTGCCAGATAAAATCCAGATTATCATCTTTGAACTGGATTATATGGCAGTATAGACTCAGATAATCCAGTTCAAAGCAGATAATGCAGATTATCTGCTTTAATAATCTGGATTGTATGGCAGTATAGAAGTATACTGCCATAGTATACAGTAGACTCCTGCAGAAGTGAGAGGATCCCTCTTGTCTTTTGCTGAACGTAGCACTTGTTGGATTTTCTTGGTGGATCTGTAGATAGTTTGTATGTTGTGTTTCCTCATCAGCTTTCCTATGCGGTCAGTGGTTCCCTTGATGTATGGCAAGAACACTTTTCCTCTGGTTGGATCTTTGTCTTGACTCTCGTGGCTTGTTCTCGGTCTTTTGATCTCTGAGGTGGAGTGTCCATTGGCCTGTAGAGCCCAGTTTAGGTGGTTCGGTTCATTTTGGAGGAGGTGGGGTTCGTATACCATGCAGCTGTGGACAAGTCTACATAGGGACCACCAAACGCAGCATTGCCCAAACATGAATCAAGGAACATGAAAGGCACTGCAGACTACTTCAACCAGAGAAGTCAGCCATAGCAAAGCACCTGATGAACCAATAGTTCACCTACAATCAAAGAGCATTCTGAACTCCACCAATGATGGAATTCAACCAAACATGGTATACAGGACTTCCATGACCAATAGAACACACTGGTGGGCATTGACCTTGAGTTTGGGAGTTGTAGTTCACCTACATCCAGAGAGCACTGTGGACTCAAACAATGATGGATCTGGACCAAACTTGACACAAAAATTCCATATGCCTAAATATGAACACAGATGGAGTTTGGAGGAAACCTTGACATTTGGGATTTGTAGTTACTGGGATTTACAGTTCACTACAATTAAAGAGCATTCTGAAACCCACAAATGACATAAATTGGGCAAACTTCCCACACAGAACCCCCATGACTAACAGAAAATACTTAAGGCCATCCAGTCCAACTCTCTTCACCAGGGCAAGAAAATGTAATCAGAGCCCTCCTGACAAAGAGCCATCCAGTCATAAATATAGATAGATAGATATGATTCTCTCTCTCACACACAGATATAGTTTCATAGATTTGAAAGAGACCCCTAAAGAAGGACTATGATATGTTGCATATTCCAGAGTGGGCAAACCAGACACTCTCCACATCAACACTGACAAAGAAACAACAAGAAATATTCAGTTCTTGTGGGTTTTTTCGGGCTATGTGGCCATGTTCTAGAGGCATTTCTCCTGACGTTTCGCCTGCATCTATGGCAAGCATCCTCAACCCACAAGAACTGAGTGATTCCAGCCATGAAAGCCTTCGACAATAACAAGAAATATTGTTTACTCACAAGCATACAAGAATTACATATATTAGAAACCAACACTTTCTCGTTACTTTATTTTCCAGATCACCAGACTGGGCCATAGCAATGCGTGGCAGTGGGCGGCTAGTTATATATAAACCCACTTTCCTAGTTCCAACAGACCTCACTACCTCTGAGGATGCTTGCCACAGATGCAGGCGAAACGTCAGGAGAAAATGCTTGTAGAACATGGCCATATAGCCCGAAAAAACCTACAACAACCCAGTTATTCCGGCCATGAAAGCCTTCAACAATACAATGAAGAGAATCCTTTCCATCCGCTTCTTGCTCCCTCTAAAACGGAGTTGAGGATAGAAAGAAAGAAAAAGGAGGTAGGAAAGAGAGAGAAGGAATGCGGAATTCAGAAAGCGTGGCCTTGTAGTTTAAGCCTTGGGATTGTGGCTCTGAACCCGGTGGGTGCCTTTAAGCATGGCAAGCCACGCTCTTTCAGCCTCTGAGGAAACACACAGGCAAACCCGCTTTGGACAAATGTTGACAAGGAAACTCTGGGAGAGAGTTGCCTTCGGAAAGACGTGACAGCACAACAACAACAACAGTCTTGAGGGATCCTGAAGCGGCCCTGCTGGCCCCTGACTCACCGCCATGACGAGCCTTCCTCAGGAAGCCAGCGAAAAACCCTCCACCAACTCAGCACATCCAGACTTCCGGCGCAGAGGTGATGACGCCATCAAGGGCGCCGCAGCCTTCTCGCGAACTGTAATTCCCAGCAAGCTCGGCGCCGTCGCCATGGGGACCCGGGCTGAGGGGGCGTGGCCGGGAAGGGGGCGTGGCCGAGCCCTGGAGGCAGAAAAGCGGTTTTGCTTTTGGCAGCGATGGAGAGTTCGAGGTTACCTGTCGAGGTGAGTCTGCTTTGCAGAGGACGAGTCACCCTGATTCTCTGTTATCATTATCATTATATTATTATTATAATATTATGTATTATATAATACAGGGGTCCTCAAACTAAGGCCCAGGGGCCGGATACGGCCCTCCAAAGTCATGTACCTGGCCCTCGCTCAGGGTCAACCTAAGTCTGAAACGACTTCAACGCACACAACAACAACAATCCTATCTCTTCAGCCAGAAGCGGGTCTATGCTGATGATCGTGCCATTACTGCCTCATAGGCTGAACAGGGTATAGGGTTACAGCCTGTGCTGGACGGAGTCGCACTCCACTTGAAGGTGCAGGTTCGCAGCTTGGGTGTGATCCTGGATTCATCGTTGAGCCTGGATCCCCAGGTCTCAGCGGTGACCAGGGGAGCATTTGCACAGCTTAGGCTCGTGCGCCAGCTGCGCCCGTACCTCGGGAAGTCTGACTTGGCCACGGTGGTACACGCTCTGGTCACATCCCGCCTTGACTACTGCAACGCTCTCTACGTGGGGCTGCCCTTGAAGATGGCCCGGAAGCTTCAGCTAGTCCAGCGCGCGGCAGCCTCTTTACTAACAGGAGCGGGACGCAGGGAGCATACAACGCCCTTGCTGTCCCAGCTCCACTGGCTGCCGATCTGCTACCGGGCCCAATTTAAGGTGCTGGTGTTGGCCTACAAAGCCCTAAACGGTTCCGGCCCAAAATACCTTGCTGACCGCATCTCGGCCTATGAGCCCATGAGGGCCTTGAGATCGTCCGGGGAGGCCCTTCTCTCGATCCCGACTGCCTCACAGGCACGCTTGGCGGGGACGAGGGATAGGGCCTTCTCGGTGGTGGCCCCCCGGCTGTGGAACACCCTCCCTGTAGACATCAGACAGGCACCCTCCCTTATGTCATTCTGCAAGAGCCTAAAGACATGGTTATTTGAGAAGGCGTTTAACTAAGTGCTATAACAATTGGCAATGACAACTGGAACGGAATATGGATTACGAGATTGGCTTATGATTCTACGACGAGACGACGCGGATGATTTAGTGTAATTTATTATTGTTGTATTGCTGATGGATATGTTGATATGCTGTTGTGTTATTGCTTCATTGTAAACTGTTTTTATATGTTGTACACCGCCGTGAGTCGCCCTAGGGCTGAGAACGGCGGTCAACAAATGCAGTAAATAAATAAATAAATAAATAAATAGGCTGTCCAGGTCCTGAACCGGTGCTTGGCCGCTGTGACGGTCTGGATGAGGGCGAACAAATTGAAATTGAATCCAGACAAGACAGAGGTACTCCTGGTCAGTCGCAAGGCCGAACAGGGCATAGGGTTACAACCTGTGTTGGATGGGGTCGCACTCCCCCTGAAGGTTCGCAGCTTGGGTGTGACCCTGGACTCATCGCTGAGCCTGGAACCCCAGGTTTCGGCGGTGACCAGGGGAGCATTTGCACAGCTAAAGCTTGTGCGGCAGCTGCGCCCGTACCTTGGGAAGTCTGACTTGGCCACGGTAGTCCACGCTCTGGTTACATCCCATTTAGACTACTGCAACGCTCTCTACGTGGGGTTGCCTTTGAAGACAGCTCGGAAGCTCCAACTAGTCCAATGCTCGGCAGCCATGTTACTAACAGGAGCGGAGCGCAGGGAGCATACAACCCCCCTGTTGCGCCAACTCCACTGGCTACCGATCTGCTACCGGGCTGAATTCAAAGTGCTGGCGTTGGCCTTTAAAGCCCTAAACGGTTCCGGCCCAAGCTACCTATCTGACCGCATCTCTGCCTATGAACCCACCAGGACTTTGAGATCTTCCGGGGAGACCCTGCTCTCGATCCCGCCTGCTTCTCAAGCTCGGCTGGCGGGGATGAGAGATAGGGCCTTCTCGGTGGTGGCTCCTCGGCTGTGGAACGCCCTTCCTACGGACATTAGACTAGCACCATCTCTAATGGTATTCCGCAAAAAGGTGAAGACCTGGATGTTTGTGCAGGCGTTTGAGTAATTTAGTGCAATCTGGTAATGGAACATAGGAATGGAACAATGGACGACGAACCTGGACTACGCTTGGATGATAAGAAGATTGAGTACGGTTGTTTTTTGTAATAATTGTGCATTGTAATTGCTTATTGGTAATTTATGGATAATGTGTTAAGTCAATTGTTATATGTTGTATGAAACCACTGCTGTTTCTACTGTTTTTACTGTTTGTGAACCGCTGTGAGTCGCCTTCGGGCTTGAGATACAGCGGTATATAAGCAAAGTAAATAAATAAATAGGATACCTGCTACAAAACAGGAGCTTTTTTGTTGAGTTCCAGAGAAGCAGATGGCTGAACCAGAAGAACGGCCTGCCTCAGGGGAGCGTGCTTGCTCCAACCATGTTCAACATCTACACAAATGACCAGCCACTGCCAGAAGGGACAGAGAACTTCATCTATGCTGATGATCGTGCCACTACCGCTCAAGCAGGGAGCTTTGAGAAGGTTGAACAGAAGCTTTCCGAAGCTCTAGGTGCTCTTACCACCTACTACAAAGAAAACCAGCTGATCCCTAATCCATCTAAAACACAGATATGTGCTTTCCACCTTAAGAACAGACAAGCATCCTGAGCCCCGAGGATTACCTGGGAAGGAATCCCACTGGAGCATTGCAGCGCACCCAAATACCTGGGAGTCACTCTGGACCGTGCTCTTACCTACAAGAAGCACTGGCTGAATATCAAGCAAAAAGTGGGTGCTAGAAACAATATCATATGAAAGCTGACTGGCACAACCTGGGGATCACAACCAGATACAGTGAAGGCATCTGCCCTTGTGCTTTGCTACTCTGCTGCTGAGTATGCATGCCCAGCGTGGAACACATCTCACCACGCTAAAACAGTGGGTGTGGCTCTTAATGAGACATGCCGCATTATCATGGGGTGTCTGTGCCCTACACCACTGGAGAAATTACACTGTTTAGCCGGTATTGCACCACCTGACATCCGCCGGGAAGTAGCAGCCAATAGTGAAAGGACCAAGGCAGAAACATCTCCAGCTCATCCCTTGTTTGGGTATCAGCCAGCACATCAATGACTTAAATCTAGAAATAGTTTTCTAAGATCTACACAGACACTCGCTGGAACACCTCAGCAAGCGAGAGTCCAAAAGTGGTAGGCTCAAACCCAGAACCTCAACCAATGGCTGATACCAAATGAGAGACTCCCCCCTGGGCACACAGAGGACTGGGCGACTTGGAAGGCGCTGAACAGACTGCGCTCTGGCACCACGAGATGCAGAGCCAACTTTCAGAAATGGGGCTACAAAGTGGAATCCTCGACATGCAAGTGCGGAGAAGAACAAACCGCTGACCACCTGCTGCAATGCAACCTGAGCCCTGCCACATGCACAATGGAGGACCTTCTTGCGGCAACACCAGAAGCACTCCAAGTGGCCAGATACTGGTCAAAGGACATTTAATCAACTACCAAACTCACAAAAGTTGTATTTTGTCTGTTTGTTTGCTTTGTTCTGTAAAAAATGTAATATAATTGACTGGTGACCCTGACACGAGAAATAAATAAGCCAACAGCAGGCTCACACCTCCCATTGAAATACTAATAAGTTTATATTTGTTAAAATTGTTCTTCATTTTAATTATTGTATTGTTTTTAAGTGTTCTTTGCACTACAAATAAGATATGTGCAGTGTGCATAGGAACTCATTCATGGTCTTTTTTTGGTCAAATTATAATTTGGCCCTCCAACAGTTTGAAGGACTGTGATCTAGCCCTCTGTTAAAAAAACTTCGAGGACCCCTGATATAATAACTTGATGACAAAAAGGTTGCCGGTTCGAATCCTGGGAGCGGGGGTGAGCTCCCACTGGTAGCCCCAGCTTCTGCCAACCTAGCAGTTTGAAAACATGCAAATGTGAGTAGATCAATAGGTACCGCTTCTGCGGGAAAGTAAGGGTGCTCTGTACAGTAATTTACTTACTTAGGCGATCCCTCGTTGTCCGAGTAGGATAGTCTTCCAGGATCAGTGTTCTGGCGGTGAGTCAGTAGGTGACTGTGGAGCCCTATTCTTGACCTCCATGTTCTCCCGCAGTGAGGGCATCGATTTCCAGGTGGAAGGCGGTCCCAGTTGGGGTTGGCTTGATGCGCCTTCCTCTTGGCACAGTTCTCTCTTTCACCCTCCATCCATGCCTCTTCAAATTCTACAGCGCTACTGGTCACAGCTGACCTCTAGCTGGAGCGCTCAAGGGCCAGGGCTTCCCAGTTCTCAGTGTCTATGCCAGAGTTTTTAAGGTTGGCTTTGAGCCCATCTTTAAATCTCTTTTCTTGTCCTCCAACATTCCGTTTTCCGTTCTTGAGTTCAGATTAGAGCAACTGCTTTGGGAGACAGTGGTCGGCATCCAGACAATGTGGACAGTCCGGCGGAGTTCTTTGGACCTCAGCTTTTGAACTGGCATAGATCTTTTTCTTAGCAGCACAGTTGACGTCTCTCTTGTCAGGCTTAATCGCCTTTCACAGAAGCTCTTCCAGGTTCACCAGATACAGCTCTGAAAAACATGGACTCTGGAGACATCAGGTTACAAGCAAGTTCAAGTTTACTAAGCACAGAGCAAAAGCACGTCCATCTACAGTGAGCGTCTAATCATGGAAAAAACACACAGGAAACCACAGTCAAAACAGTTCTTGCAGCTGCTTGGCTCTTCTGCTGCAAAAGGGAAACTCCTTAAATTTCTCACACAACTCAGCAGAAAGCTTATCTCATGACTACTCAATCACAGCCTAAAAAATAAACAGTTCAGTACAGCATTACACTCTATGTGGCATCCATATTGGCAATACATGAATTACATTTAAAACATATTACAAAACTTCATTATACTCTGACATCACTGCCATGTTTGGAAGGCTTTCCTTTTCTTGTCAATTAGCTGTTGGATCTCGTTGTCATTTTCGTCAAACCAATCTTTTTTTTAATAGATTTTTTATTATTCCAAAAAGGAAGAAAAAAAAACGTTTTGTTATTATACAAGGGAAGTGGGATGTTTCTTGGTTTGGTATCCAATAGTTTCTTCGCAGGCTGAGATGATGGAGGTCTTCAGTTTGTTCCAATGTTCCTCAACATTTTCGGGGTGTTCTAGGGGTAGATGGTCCTTGAGTGCTGTTTGGAGGAGGGCTCGTCTGGAGGGCTCCTGAACGGCTTGGATGTTCATTTTGCGCCTTGTCTTTCTTCTTTGGAGTCTGCGCTTGGGGGTGATCTTTTTTTAAAAAAAATACTTTTTATTGTGCAAATTTTCAAGTGACATAATAGCATAAAATACATGTAAAGCATAGACGTGGACATAAACATAAGAGAGGAGAATTGGGGGAAAGGGGGCGAGGGTAGAGAAAGAGAAGAGAAAAAGAGAAAGAAAAAAAAGGATACAAAATCATATAGTGTCCATAAATCACCCTGCCCGCCGTGCTTTGACTTCCCAAAGTCTTCAAAGAGTCAGTTAGTAGTTGGAGTTAATATAGTGCTTTCTTCCGTTGCATTTCCGGCGTAGCTTGGGTATATGAGTCTTTTTCAAATGCTGGACAGGTCTATTATCAATGTCATCTTTAATGAAATCTTTGAATCCTTCCCAGTTCGTCTTTTTTGTTGAATTGTTTAGACGCTGAGATAAACAATCCATTTGGATTATGTCGAATGTTTTCGTTATCCAGTCCTCAATTGTTGGAGTTTCCTTCTGTTTGCATCTTTTGGCCAGCAACATCCTTGCCGCAGTACTTAATAGAAAGAAGATTTTTTCATGGTTGCTATTAAATTTTGGGTAAGATATGCCTAAAAGATACATTTCTGGGAGCTGCGCGAAATTGATTTTTAGTATTTTTTGGGTTGATGAATGTATTTCTCTCCAATATTTCTTAATTTTTTTACACTCCCACCATTGGTGGTAGAAAGTCCCTATCTCTTTTTGACATTTCCAGCACTTATTTGAAGCTGTTTTGCTGAATTTCGCAATTTTATCAGGGGAGTAGTACCACTTAAAAAACATTTTAAACCAGTTTTGTTGAGACTCAGCATTCTGGCACCATACCTACTACTAGTAGTAGTAGGAGAAGAAGAAGAAGTGATGCAGAAGCCGTTGGCTATTGTATATTTTAATTTAGTATTCCAAATTTCCTCCCATTGCTTTAAGAGAATACTATGCCCAATATCTTTTGCCCATTTGATTTGGCATTCCTTTATTTGTTCTTCCTCGGTTGCCCAAGATAGAATTTGTTTGTATAATATCTTAATTAGTTTCTTTTCCTTTTGCATAATTATATCCCATGTATCTTGTTGCGGGCAAAAACCTTGTTTTTTATCTTCTATAAAGCTTTGATGCAGCTGATGGTATTGCATCCATGTAAGGTTGGCATTTAATTGTTTAATCTCCTCTAATGATTTTATAGCGAAGTTTTTCCCGTCTGTGGTTTTTAGAATTTGTTTATATGTTAGCCAATTTTCTCTGCCTAATTCTCTTTTATGTTTTACTTCTGCTGGAGATATCCACAATGGTGTTTTGTTGTATAATCTTGGCTTGTACTTTTCCCAAGTTTTAATTAGTGCGGCCCTTATGTAATGATTGTTGAAATCTTTTTCCACCTTCCTCTTATTGTACCAGATATATCCATGCCAGCCTGATTTAAGGTCAAATCCTTCCAATGCTAATAGTTTCTGATTTTTTAGAGTTGCCCATTCTTTAAATCCCACTAGGTTACATGCTTCACAATAAGCTTTAAAATTTGGTAGGCCTAAACCCCCTCTTTGTTTTTTTTCCGTCGGTAAGTATTTTATAATTTATTCTGGCTTTTTTTTGTTTTTCCATATAAATTTTATTATGTCTGTGTTTCACTTTTTGAAGAGATAATCATTCCTTATGATTGGTAAAGCTTGGAAAAGAAAGAGAAGCTTGGGGAGTATATTCAATTTGATTGTTGCAATTCTGCCCAAGATGGAGATGTTTTGATGCTTGGGGGTGATCTTGATAGCCATTGTGGATCGGATTAGCCTGTGGTCAGTCCAGCAGTCATCAGCACCTGTCATGGCTCTGGTGAGAAGCACATCACAGCGGCCTCTGACACATGTGATTACGTAGTCTAAGAGGTGCCAATGCTTTGACCGGGGGTGCTTCCATGATGTCTTGAGCTTGTTTTTCTGGCGGAAGAGTGTGTTGGTGATGACAAGGTTGTGTTCCGCACATTTGGTGAGAAGCAGGATGCCATTCAAGTTGCTGTTTCCAACCCCGTCTTTTCCTATGGTCCCTGGCCACAGGTCGAAGTCTCGCCCGACTCTTGCATCGAAGTCCCCCAGGAGGATGATTTTGTCCTCCTTAGGTATCCCGATAGGATGGTGTCCAGCTGACAGTAATTTTTTTCCTTGATGTATTCATCAGCATCTAGTGTTGGTGCATAGGCACTTATGATAGTTGCCTGTTGGTTTTTGGCAAGTTCAATTTGAAGAGTTGAGAGTCGTTCATTGTTGCCAGTGGGTGCTTCGGTCAGATGCTTCACCAGATAATTTCTGATAGCAAAGCCAACTCAGTGCATTCTTTGGTCTTCTTCGGGCAGTCCCTTCCAGAAGAAGGTGTAGCCTCCCTTTTCTTCCTTCAGCTGTCCCTCTCCTGCTCTCCGGGTCTCCTGAAGTGCTGCTATGTCGATGTTAAAGCGTCCCAGCTCCCTTGCAATGATGGCAGTTCGGGGCGTTCACCGTCAGTGTTGTCCATTAGTGTCCGTACGTTCCATGTTCTGAAGTTCATTTTTCTTTTTTAGCCGCAGGATGGTGACCCCACAGGACACAGCAGTCCAGTCAGGAGTAAGAGAAGCAGACTATGTTTAGGGCACCTTTTCTAGCCCCTTCCCCATGTGGGGTGAGCAGAATGGATCCTCAAAAGGACTGCTCAGTCATGGATACAGCTGCCGAACTACTCAACTGCCTCGGACCTTGAGGTAGAACGACTGAGTCTGTACCCACCACCCATGTGCCAGTCTGTGACTAGGGGCTTCCAGATTTCACAGTCCTGCCCCCGTCACCACTCGCTGATCGCCATGGGACTTCTGTTGGTTTGTTTTAATTTTCCTTGGAAGACGCCTGTGTGTGAGTTTTTGTAATGTGTGGAGGTCAGTGCACAACTGATCAACACACAGTCTTCACAGAGTGAGGTTCCATGGGTGGCATAGTTTAAAACGATGACCGTGGCTTCTCAGTCTGTTGCAGCCTTCCTCCGCCTTCACGGGCATTGTAACATGTACCATGTTATCCTCCACCTGCTCTGCCATTGAGATGTTTGGGTCTTCGGGCTGTGCTTGGTCGAGAACCTCCCCCGCGGCCACTCCTGGGAGTGCACGACTCCAGTCGTTGCGCGCACAGGTTCATTGGAACATGCAAGCCGCCTCACCACAACAAGGTGAGATAGTCCATCAAGCGGGCATAGAGTCATGCCGGCCACATGACCTTGAGGGTGTTTACGGACGATGCCGGCTCTTCGGCTTAGAAATGGAAATTAGCACTGCCACCACCACTCCCCACAACAGTATTCTTAACTGGAATATGCATGAAAGCCAAGTTCACCACTGAACACAACAATACATCTACACTTTAGCTGCCATAGCTCAATATTTACAGAATTGTGGGAGTTGTTGCTTTACATGGTCTTCCCTACTTGCCTAGAGGGAGGGTTAAGAGTACAGACTGAAAATATCCACCATCATCAATAACTTTGGAGCATTTATTATGTAGTACTGGTGTGTTTAAATTGCAGAATAGGGGAGCTATGCCAGGCCTGTTGGGGACCACGAGAAAATAAACATAGTTTTTTATGGGACTCACTTGTCTGAGGTCTCATCATGCTTCCTGCGATCTTAGTTTGTTAAGACTTAGAAAGACTTTAAGAGGGTAATTAGACAATGTTAAAAATATAACCCATGTACACAGAAGCAAATATGGTACCTGGGATGGAACAGATTTTGTAAACACAACAGTGCATAAGGTTTTTTTATTTGGTGTAAACTTACCTTGGAAGTCTGTGTGTGTCTAAATGACCTTTGTTTAGGCCAGGGGTGGGGATGACATCACCCTCTAGGTTTCGTTGAACTTCAAGCTCTTCAACTTCTGCAGGCTGAAAGCCAAAAGTAAGATCACAACAACATCTGTTATAGAAACCCCATATGCTGATGATAATATAGTCTGTGCTTATTCAGAGGAAGACCTCCAAGCCATTTTAAACCCACCTTTGCAAAAGTATATGAAAAGCTTGTCCTCTCACTGAACATTGAGAAAACAAAAGAGAAAACCAGCCAAAGGCACCAAAATACCAGAAATAAATCTCAATGGTGTAATGCTAGAAAATGTTGACCATTTCAGCTACCTAGGCAGCCACCTTTCCTCAAAAACCGACTAACTCCAAAATATAACATTGTCTGAGCTCTGCAAGTGCAGTATTTTCTTAAATGATTGAGGACTGGGACATTTGTAGGGATACTAAGATGCTTGTTTATGAAGCTATTGTCCTCCAACTCTGTTGTATGTCTGTGGAACATGGACCCTTTCAGATGTCACTCTTGACTTCTGGAAAGATTCCATTGGCGTAGGCTTCAAAAAAATTCTGCAAATCTCTTGGGAAGAAGACAGATGGACCAATGTCAGCGTTCTGGAAGAGGAAGCAAAGACCGCCAACATTATTTATTTATTTATTTATTTCGGACATTTATATCCCGTCCTATCTCGATCTCCGCTGAGGGACTCAAGGCGGTGAACAACCAGCACACCATGATGCCCACAACCAAAAGCATACAATTTAAATAACAACAATATAGCAACAGTATAAAAACATTCAATCAATCGCCAATTAAGTCCTCATCCTAAAGGCAGTCCGTCAAGTCCATTGAAGCCGTCACTTTGCCAGCAAGGCAGCCTAGTCTGTGAATGCTTGATCCCATAGCCAGGATTTCACTTGTTTCTGAAAGGTCAGGAGAGATGGAGCAGATCTAATTTCGCTTGGGAGGGAGTTCCACAGCCAAGGGGCCACCACAGAAAAGGCCCTGTCGGGAAACAGATCACAAGACAGGGAGTAGTTCGATATGGCTTCAGAGACCCTTAATTCCACTGATTCCAAACTGGATAAATGGATGGAAATGGTCCAAGGGCTACAAAACTGAATGGGACATCTTGCTCTTGAGGTCAGAGAGACTAAAGAGCAGGTACAGCTCTTACTTCAGAAGCAGTCAAAGTCTGAAGCCAAAATAAAATCCCTAGAACAAAATATGCAATTTTTGAATCAGAAAGTAGCAGATTTGGAGAACCGTCAGAGGCATAGAAACATTATTCTATCAGGCATTCCAGAGTACTTAAGTGATAAAGACCTGATCAAATCCTTGACTGAATGGTGGGAGGAATTTGAAGTACCAGCTATGCCAGATGACACTGAGCGTGCACACAGAATATCCTCAGATGTTTAAAAAGATAAAAACCAGTGAAAACAAAGACCAAGGACAGTGATAATTGCTTTTGCCAGAGAATCCACTTGTTTAAAAGTCTACAAAAAAACCCTGAGGAAAGTACAGGACTTAAAATATAATGGAAATAAGGTAATAGTCTTTCAGGACTTGGCAAAATCAACTAGAGAAGAAAGAGCTTCGCTCAAGGTCGTCACAGACAGACTCAGAACACAAAAGATTAAGAACCCCTGGGCCTTTCCGGCAACTATTGTTATCTATAAAGGAGGGAAAAAAGTGGTGGGACCGAGAACAGGGCCCCACCAGAAGATCTTAATTGTCTTGATGGTTCATAGGGGAGAATACATTCAGACAGGTAAAGCGGGCCAGAACCGTATAGGGTTTTGTAGGTTAAAACCAGCACTTTGGTACCAACAGTGTTGTGGATTTTGAACAGGCACGAATGGAGGGAGAAGTGTGGCGAGAGAAAGGCATGTCAGGAAACCGTTCCATCTGAAAATCAATGTCCTCCTTGTGAAAGACCATGCGGATCTAGAATAGGTCTCTGTAGTCACTGCCAAGATTCAGAAATATGAACTTTACTTCTGATTTGTGCAAAAAGGAGTCACGTTGTGCTAGTAACAAAGCTAACAAGTTCTACCGAACTTTTTATGTAAGACTTTTTAATACTCTTTTGTTTAGCACATGCATTCTGCTAATTGGCCAGCTCGATATCTTACAATTGGCTAATTCCTATATGTGTGTGTTGTCAGAATTAGTGAAGGTATGCATGTATGTTTTTTCAATGTGTTTCTATGTAATTAAGAATGGGTTAAGATGTAATTCAATATGGATTCTGTTATGTTAAATTGTGCATGAGAAATACTGTGAGAAGCAAAGAAGCAGAGAAAGAGTAACCTTGACAGAAGTAAGATAACACGTTCTCTGGCTGGGAAGAAATAGGGAGGATCCGGCCAGAGAAGTGAGATAAGCAGATGTTCAGAAAACTGTTTGTGCTATGCTTTGTAGTTCCTGATTTTTGCCCGCTTAGAATGGACGTGTGTAGAAGTACTTAGTAAACTTTGTGTTATTTTAAAACTGAGAAACTGCAGAGTCCTGATTTTTGGAGTCCAGAAAACCCACACACACAGATAGATATCTACATAAAAACTCCAACCATCACCCAAGTCAAAAAAGAAGCACCATTAAAGCCTTGGCAGACCGTGCAAAAAGAATCTGCGAACCCCACCTCCTCCAAGATGAACTGAACCACCTCAACTGGGCTCTCCAGGCCAATGGATACTCCACCTCAGACATCAGAAAAGCTGCAAGACCAAGAACAAGCCACGAGAGTCAAGATGAAGATCCACCCAGAGGAAAAGTGTTCCTGCCATACATCAAGGGAACCACTGACCGCATAGGGAAGCTGATGAGGAAACACAACAAAACAATATTCACACACATAAATATTCCCACGCCTGTTTTTTGTTTTGTTTGTTTTAGGGTGTTTTTTTGTTTGTTTTGCTTTTTGTAGTGATTGTTAAAGTGTTTACAGGGAACAGCTTCTGCCTCTACCCTCTGTTTGCTGCAGAAGCTCCTGGCATAAACGTACTGTCTGGACAGGCCCTAAGAGTCACATGAGTGTAAAGTCCTTGATATAAATCACTGCCTCCCACTGCTGAATAAAGGTTATACTTTTGAAACAAATGTTTTCTTTTTCCAGATTATTGCTTATATTTTAAGCTTTCTGCCCATCCCCGACAGGAAGGAGGCATCTCTGGTAAACCGGATCTGGTATTCGGCCGCTCAAGAGTCCCTTCGTCAGGTAGCAATCTTTTATTTTAGCCAATTTAATCATTATTTCTGTATTTATTTGGTGGTACTCTTCTGGCACTCCATGCAGTCATGCCGGCCACATGACCTTGGAGGTGTTTACGGACAACGCTGGCTCTTCAGCTTAGAAATGGAGATGAGCACCACACCCCAGAGTCAGACATGACTGGACTTAATGTCAGGGGACTACCTTTACCTACCTTTACCTTTTTTACTCTTCTGGGAAGTTGTGGATCTCTTTCAGACATAAAGCTAAAGCATACTTAAATTTATATGTATGGAAAGTAGGGAATATTGGCAAGAGATTAGGAAGATTATATTTTGGATTACAATTCGCATAATTTCTCAGGAGCTGTGGTGACAAGGGAATTCTGAAAAGGGGGTTCAAAAATGTAACTTTTCAATCGCTGGCCTTCAAGGGTGTTACATAATCTACTCTTTTTGGGGGGATGATTATGAGAAAATAGATTTTAATAATTTGCAAATCATCCTGAGTCCCATTATTAGGGAAGGGACTGGATTCATTGGCTGCCCCACAAAGACTATGGAATGGCCTGTCAGAAAAGACAGCTAAATAAGCTATTGGAATTTAAGACACATCTCTTCCAGGAGACCTACCTACCCAGTCAACTTTGAATCATGTGTTTTGGATTTCCATTCTGTTGCCCCTGTATGTTGATCTTCATACCTTGTGCTTTGACATATGTATTTCTGTATGTATTTTATGTTGATACATTTTGACTGTGTTGTATCCCACCTTGAGCCACAAGGAGAGATGGGTAACAAATGAAATTATTATTATTATTATTAGATACACAACAAGATTAGTACACAGTAAACTAGATCACTATGCTAGCTTTTGTATTTGATCACATGTCGGACACTTCTCAAGTATCTAGGACTGTGTGATGCATTGGCGAATAATGCGCAAAGATTCAAGTAGCGTGGCCTTTTGCAGCTATTTTTTTTTATTTGTCGTGTCAGAACAACCAGTCTAACAGAACAAAGCAAACAAACAGAAAGATACACAACTTGTGAGTTTGGTAGCTGGTTAGATGTCCTTTGACCAGTATCTGGCCACTTGGAGTGCTTCCGGTGTTGCTGCAAGAAGGTCCTCCATTGTGCATGTGGCAGGGCTCAGGTTGCATTGCAGCAGGTGGTCAGTGGTTTGTTCTTCTCCACACTCGCATGTCGAGGATTCTACTTTGTAGCTCCATTTCTGAAGGTTGGCCCTGCATCTCGTGGTGCCAGAGCGCAGTCTGTTCAATGCCTTCCAAGTCGCCCAGTCTTCTGTGTGCCCAGGAGGGAGTCTCTCATTTGGTATCAGCCATTGGTTGAGGTGCTGGGTTTGAGCCTGCCACTTTTGGACTCTCGCTTGCTGAGGTGTTCCAGCGAGTGTCTCTGTAGATCTTAGAAAACTATGTCTAGATTTAAGTCGTTGGCATGCTGGCTGATACCCAAACAGGGGATGAGCTGGAGATGTCTCTGCCTTGGTCCTTTCACTATTGGCTGCTACTTCCCGGCAGATGCCAGGTGGTGCAATACCGGCTAAGCAGTGTAATTTCTCCAGTGGTGTGGGGCGCAGTGGTGTAGTTCACCTACCCCGTGATAATGCGGCATGTCTCATTAAGAGCCACATCCACTGTTTTAGTATGGTGAGATGTGTTCCACACTGGGCATACATACTCAGCAGCAGAGTAGCACAGCGCAAGGGCAGATGTCTTCACTGTATCTGGTTGTGATCCCCAGGTTGTGCCAGTCAGCTTTCGTATGATATTGTTTCTAGCACCCACTTTTTGCTTGAAGTTCAGGCAGTGCTTCTTGTAGGTAAGAGCACGGTCCAGAGTGACTCCCAGGTATTTGGGTGCGCTGCAATGCTCCAGTGGGATTCCTTCCCAGGTGATCTTCAGAGCTCGGGATGCTTCTCTGTTCTTGAGATGAAAGGCACATGTCTGTGTTTTAGATGGGTTAGGGATCAGCTGGTTTTCCCTGTAGTAGGCAGTAAGAGCACCTAGAGCTTCGGAGAGCTTCTGTTCTACAGTCTCAAAGCTCCCTGCTTGAGCAGTAATGGCAGCTGACAGGTGGTGATTTTCTCAGCGCCGATTGTTTTTAAGTGCAGGCCAAGGTCTTTAGGCACTGCACCCAATGTGTTTATTTATTATTATATTCCCACTCCTGTTCAATCCTAGGAGAACCTCTTGTACAACATTCCTGCTAGCTCTGCCTCACTGAGTACCATTAAGAGTTTGGCCCATAGGCATGTGGGCAATGTCAAGATGACGAACCTGGATGGATCTGCCACATCTCGCGATGTTGTCAGGCACGTTGCCAGCTACCTGGGGCCACACCTGCTCAGCTTGTGCCTCCATGGGAGTAGCCTGACAGAGACAAGCTTTGAGGAGCTCCTCCTGGCCTGCCCGTGCCTCACAACCTTGGATCTAAGTGGCTGCAACAGCCTCTTTATGTCCGGGACCCTGCTTTCCAAAGAAGAGAGTTACCTGAAAGCCCAGGAGGCTCTAGTGAACTTGCAGCAGCTGAACTTGTCTGGCTTACGATACTTGTCTGACATTTCCTTCAATCGCTTAACCAACTGGTCTCCGCGTCTGGCCAAGCTCTCCCTTGCTCGCTGCCACATCACCTTTGAATTTGATACTTACCATGGCTCCACCAACTACAACTCCTCAGCTCTGTTATCTTTCCGCAACCTCCTGCAGTTCCTGCGGAAGCGAGCCAGCAGCATGAAAACTTTGGACTTGAGTGGAACCAACATCTCAAGCCAGGCAATGAAGTCCCTGGCCCAAGTTGAAAATCTGCATCTGGAAGGGATGGTGCTGCAAGCCTGCCATGATCTGACCAACGAAACTGTGAGCATCCTGTGCCAGCACCAGCCCCACATAACCACCTTGGATCTAAGCGGTTGTTCTGAGCTGTCTGACCAGGCCATCCTGACTGTCTGCTCCCGGCTACCAGGCCTCCGGTGCCTGTGTTTAGGGAAGCTCCCGCGTGTAACTGAAGGTGGTTTCCAAAAGATCTCACAATTGAAGCATCTCCAAAAATTGGATGTATCTGAATGCAGTCTTGTGAGCTGTGGTGAACTGGCAAAAGCTCTTAGTACTGCCAAGGGACGGCCCAAACTGGTTTCCCTAAATGCTGCCTTCTGCTCTTTACTACAGGTAAATTCCAAATGTGAGATTCCCATTCCCGTCAGTCTCAACCAGTATGGCCAATGGTGAGAGATGATAGAATTTGCAGTTCAAAAACACGTGGAGAATTGCAATTTCCCCAGCTCAGGTTTAGGTCTGAAAGGGAGCGTGAGTGACCATATCATACCTTTTGACAATAGAGCTCATGGTGATGTCCTTAATTCTCTGACCCCTCCAATTTTATCCTCACGGCAACCCTCAGAGGCAACAATAGCCCAAGGCCACCAATGAGCCATGATTTAGTTAGACTTCTAATCTGGGACTAATAGCTTGTGACTTTCCAGATGTTCATGGGCTCTAGTTCCCTTCATCTCTGATCATTGATCCATTCTGGTTGAGGCTGGTGGAAAATATGATTTAGAGCAGTGTTTCTCAACCTTCTTAATGCCGTGACCCCTTAATACAGTTCCTCATGTTGTGGTGACCCCCAACCATAACATTATTTTCATTGCTACTGTCATTTTGCTACTGTTATGAATCGTTATGTAAATATCTGATATGCAGAATGTATTTTCATTCACTGGACCAAATTTGGCACAAATACTCGATAAGCCCAAATTTGAATACTGGTGGGATTGGGGAAATTTATTTTGTCATTTGGGAGTTGCGATTGCTGGGATTTATAGTTAACCTACAATCAAAGATTAACTCTATAATACACCAATGATGGAATTGAACCAAACTTGGCACACAGAACTCCCATGACCAACAGAAAATACTGGAAGGGTTTGGTGGGCACTGACCTTGAGTTTTGGATTTGTAGTTCACCTACATCCACAGAGCACTGTGGACTCAAATGATGGATCTAGACCAAACTTGACAAGAATCGTCAATATGCCCAAATGTGAACACTGGTGGAGTTTGGGGAAAATAGACCTTGATATTTGGGCATTGTAGTTGCTGGGATTGCTAGTTCACCTACAATCTAAAGAGCATTCTGAACCCCACCAATGATAGAATTTGGCCAAACTTCCCACACAGAACCACCATGACCAACAGAAAATATTGTGTTTTCTGATGGTCTTTGGCAACCCCTCTGACACCCCCCTAGCGACCCTCCCCCCGGGTGTCCTGACCCCAGGTTGAGAAACACTAATTTAGATAGCTAAATATTTGGCCCTCTAACCACAATCCCTCTCTTTTCTGGTTGAATAACAGAATTGGGCAAAATGGCTACCTCATCCTTTGGAGAATACTTTGTGAATACCCCAGATACTCTTGGTCTGCAGCTCTCATTAAATTGAACCAGTTATTATGGAGTGATAAGAGTTGCTCTCCAGTAAAATCTGGAGGAACACAGATTACTCTCCCTTTCCAATACTGTACACACTTTTCTCATTCCAGGTGTACAGTATTGGTCTTAGATGTGTTAGCATTCTGACTTGATGTAACACAAGATCTCAGGACCCCTTAACTACGCATAATAAATAAAAGAGCCTGTTTTTCTCCCTTCCACAGGAAAGTTCAATCCTCTCACTGGCTGAAACCCTGAGCAAGAGCCTTCGGGTTCTGGATCTCTCATCCTGTGTGTCACTTGGCAACAGAAGCATCCAAGCCATTGCTTCCCACCTCTTGCTCTTGAGAGTCCTGCGTTTGGCCTGGTGCAAAGAACTGACAGATTGGGGCTTATTGGGTGTTGAGGAATCTCAAGAGGAGCGTGAACATGTTGCAAAGGTGCGAAATATACACATGTGGTTTTGTGACAACTGTAAGTTAGTGGGGAGAAAGGATGCTATGGACTCACAGTTAGAGATGGAAATAATGTTTGAAAATGTTCAAAAACTTGCAGAAAAAATATGTTTTCAGTGTGTTGAGAAACTCTGGCAAGAAGAATCCTGGACTGATGAAAGTCAGTTCAGGACTTAGTCTTTGCAAAATTTGCAAATGAATTTTGGGTGGGATTGATGTATGAATCTTGTGCAAGATAAGCTCAAATATTTATTTACAGTACTTATATTCCACCCTTCTCAGACTGAAGGGGACTCACAGAACACATGTACGGCAAACATTCAATGCTGATTATACAATGACATGACAGACAACAGATAGATATATATATAAGTTTTTTCTCATCATTTGGCATTTTGGGAGGCTGTGCTGGGTTCTGGCCATAGGAGGTACTGTTGCTCCATCTCCTTGCCGAAGAGCTTTCTTTGCTTGTAAACTTTCCTCTGAATGCTGTGCCTAAAATGCCTCTCCGCTTAATTTGATTTCTATTCATCTACTCACATTGCCATTTTCCATCAAATAGGTGGGCAGGGAGCTGGGCTGAAGGTCAGGAGCTCACCCTGACCCAGCTTCAAACTGTCAGCCTTTTGGTTGGCAAGATTTACTTCAGCTGCAGTTGGCAATTAACCTGCTGTGCTAAAGCTGGCCCTTATGCAGTTGGCCTTTGTCAACTATGTGGTTTCCAAAGACTTTTCTGGAACAAGAAATTGACTCAGTTATGATTATTGTGGGGAAATTGGGCCATGCTCTTGTTTTTAGATGAAATGCAGAATTATATTTCTTTTCCAAAATGTTAAAAAAATTCTATTGCCTTGACAGAAGGATGCAGGCCCTAAATTCAGCAGAAACTTTGGCAACCTGGGCTTCTTCCAGCCACCTCCACAAGATCTGGAGCAGGATGACCAGATTCTCGTTGACTTTGCCAAGCACACTGTCCAAGAAAAACGCCATGCCTCTTTGAGTGCCTTAACCCATTTGCAAGAGCTTGACCTTACGGCTTGTGGGAAGCTGACGGACAAGAGCATCGCCAAGGTTTGCATACTACATTTGCCTTCCATTATCACATTATCCATTATCTGTCTTCATAGACCTGTCAGTGGCTTATGATACTGTAAACCACCACCTCCTCCTGAGAAAAATGTATAATATCACAAAGGACTACCACCTCACCCGCCTCATAGGAAACCTGCTACAAAACAGGAGTTTCTTTGTTGAGTTCCAGGGCCAGAGAAGAAGATGGCGGAAACAGAAGAACGGCCTGCCTCAGGGGAGCGTGCTTGCTCCATCCATGTTCAACATTTACACAAATGACCAGCCACTGCCAGAAGGGAGAGAGAGTTTCATCTATGCAGATGATCATGCCATCACCACTCAAGCAGGGAGCTTTGAGATGGTTGAACAGAAGCTCTAGGTGCTCTTACTGCCTATTACAGGGAAAATCAGCTGATCCATAATCCGTCTAAAACACAGACATGCGTTTTTCACCGTAAGAACAGGCAAGCATCCCAAGCTCCGAGGATTACCTGGGAAGGAATCCTACTGGAGCATTGCAGCGCACCCAAATACCTGGGAGTCACCCTGGACCATGCTCTGACCTACAAGAAGCACTACCTGAATATCAATCAAAAAGTGGGCACTAGAAATAATATCATACCAAAGCTGACTGGCACAACCTGGGGATCACAACCAGACACAGTGAAGACATCTACCCGTGCGTTATGCTACTCTGCTGCTGAGTATGCATGCCCAGTGTGGAACACATCTCACCACACTAAAACAGTGGATGTGGCTCTTAATAAGACATGCCGCATTATCACGGCAAAGCGTAAGGGCAGATGTCTTCACTGTGTCTGGTTGTGATTCCCAGGTTGTGCCAGTCAGCTTTCGTATGATATTATTTCTAGCACCCACTTTTTCCTTGATATTCAGGCAGTACTTCTAAGTCAGAGCACAGTCCAGAGTGACTCCCAGGTATTTGGGTGTGCTGCAATGCTCCAGCGGGATCCCTTCCCAGGTAATCCTCAGAGCTGGAGATGCTTGTCTGTTCTTTGAGCTGGTCATTGATGAAAATGTGTTTTATAATGGATTAGGAATCAGCTGGTTTTCCCTATTTTTGAGCTCTAGTGCAAAAAGTAATTTCTCCCATGTTTGGCAGAATCATCTTCATGGCAAAGTTTTGTTTTGTTGGCTAGATTCTCATTGGGACTTTAACATCTATATAAATAAAAATGTAATGTTCGTTTGTGGGATTAACAGAATTCAAAAACCACTGGATGAATTGACACCAAATTTGGACACAATGCACGTATCAGACCAATGAGTGACCATCACTAAAATAAATGATTTTTTTTTCATTTGGGAGTTGTAGTTGCTGGGATTAATAGTTCACATACAATCAAAGAGCATTCTGAATGCCACCAATGATGGAATTGACCCAAACTTGGCGTATATTTCTCCCATGACCGGGGGGGGGGGGGGTTGGCTTTGGGGGCTTCAGCCCCCCCCCCTGAAATTCTCATGGTGGTCTGCGAAAAGGCCTTACTGGTACATTATTTAAACTGTTATGTTTATTCATATCATTATCTGATCACCATGCTCAATATATCTCATATGCACGAGGGTATTGGGGTAACGATACAAAAGGTTTGCTAGGGTAGGCCCTCTTTTACTCAGAGTCTGTCCCTCCCGTCCCCCCCCCCCCCCCCCCGAATCAAAATCCTGGCTACGGGCCTGCCCACAACCAACAGAAAATACTAGAAAGGTTTGGTGGGCATTGACCTTGAGTTTTGGAGTTGTAGTACATCTACACCAACAATCAAAGAGCATTCTGGGCCCCACCAACGATAGAATTGGGCCAAACCTCCCACACAGAACCCTCATAACCGACAGAAAATACTGTTTTTTCTGATGGTCTTTGACAATGCTTCTGACACCCCCTTGCGACCCACCCCAGGGGTCCCGACCCCCAGGTTGGGAAATGCTGCCTTAAGGACATCAAGTCCACCTACCTTCACCAGAGCAAGAAAACATATTCAAACCCTCCTGACAAAGAGCCATCCAGCCATAGATATAGATAGATATATATGACACACACACACACACACACACGACAGATATAGTATCATAGATTTGAAAAAGGACCCCTAAAGAAGGACGATTATATGTTGAATGTATTAGAGTAGGCAAACCAGACAATTGCTACATCAACACTGAAAAAGAAACAAGAAATACTGTTTACCCACAAGCATAAAGAAATTACATATATTAGAAACCAACACTTTCTCATTTATTTTCCAGATCATCAGACTGGGCCACAGCAACACGTGGGAGGGGATGACTAGTCATAAACAAACTTAAAAGTGCAGTTTAGAACTATGGCTTTACACAACTGTAATATTCCTAGAAAAGGAGTATTGTCAAAGCTGGATTAATTGTGCAAGGGAATTAACCAGCATGGCTCTTGGGCAGTAGCTGTGATGTGCAACAGTGCCACACTTTGTGGGATGGGCTCCCCTTGCATAATGACAGCAGAAGGTGTGGGTTCAACTGTTCTGAACAACTCTAAAATTACAACAGCAAAACAACAGAGAGGAAACAATCTGGGACATCTAATCACCTCTCAACAAAAGATTGCCCCAGGCACTGCCAGGCCATCAAATGCTAATCAAGGTGGTCAGTTGAAACATTCACACCCAGCTCCAACAGACAACAGTTCATTGTCCCACCCTCGTCATTCCACAGATATATAAACCAATTTTCCTAGTTCCAACAGACCTCACTACCTCTGAGGATGCTTGCCATAGATGCAGGCGAAATGTCAGAAGAGAATGCCTCTAGAACATGGTCATATAGCCAAAAAAACCCTACAACAACCCAATGCTATGCGAACTATGAGTGCCCTGTGTTCAGCCAAAAAAATTCCTAACATTCACCTTGTTTTTTCTGGTATTATTCTATCTTTCCTTCCAGGTGATTAGATTCCCTGAGCTCCGTCGCCTGTCCCTCAGCCTCGTGCCCAACATAACAGACAATAGCCTTCTAGCCATTGCTCGCCACTGCCGGAGCTTGGAACATCTGTCCCTGAACCATTGTGTGAACCTGACGGATAAAGGCTTTGTAGAGGCGGCTGGCTCTCTGCCCAGGCTTCAGCATCTCATTCTTTCTGGCTGCAACCAGTTAACAACCTGGTAAGGAGCTCTGCAGAATCCAAAGGTTACCACCATGGATGTTGTTAGCAGATGGAGGAAGTGATATGAGTAGCAATTAGACCTTTGGAGACCAAAATTAACAAAATGATTTCAATAGGGAGAAATATAGGATATTACACTCAGGTAGAAAATGAAATGCACAGATACAGGATGGGTGACACTCGATTCACTAACAGTCCATTGGAGTCCAGCATCTTGGAGTCATAGGGTCCTTCCAGACAGGCATTATATCCCAGGATCTGATCTCAGGTTTTCTATTTTTCCTAGATGGCAGTGTGGACTCGTATAATCCAGTTTAAAGCTCCAATTGGTCCAACAGGCAGCAGCCAGACTGCTCACTGGAGCTGGGTACAGGGAGCACACAACCCCTCTGTTACGCCAGCTCCACTGGCTACCAGTCTGCTCCAAAGCACAATTCAAAGTGCTGGCTTCAGCTTATAAAGCCCTAAACGGTTCCAGTCCAGCTTACCTGTCCCAATATCTCTCTCTCTATGAACCATCTCAGAGGTTAAGATAATCTGGAAAAGCCCTTCTCTCGGTCCCACCTCCCTCACAGGTGCCACTGGTGGGAACAAGAGACAGGGTCTTCTCAGTGGTGGCTCCTCAACTATGGAACTCCCTCCCCAACAAAATTAGATCAGCACCAGCTCTCCTGGCTTTCAGAAAGAAGTAAAAACTTGGCTATGGGTCCAAGTCTTTGGGCAATAAGCAATACAGGGAATGATCAGGTATTATGTGCAATTGATGTTTGACATTTGGCACCTGTGAGGGAAGGTTGAGAGGAGATCACCATGTATCAATATCTGAAAGGCTGTCATAAGGAGAGGAGGCTTCCTTTCTGTTGCCCTGGAGACTAGGACTCAGTGGAACAATGGGTTCAAGTGACAGGGGAAGATATTCCACCTGAAGATTAGGAAGAACTTCCTGACCCGTAAGAGTTGTTCAGCAGTGGAACCCTCTGCCTCGGAGTGTGATGGAAGCTCCTTCCTTGGAGGCCAGGTATTTCTTACAATGCCAGGCTTTTCTTGAGGACAAATGGTCAGTAAATAACAATTGACTAGATTGTTTTGTTTTGGCAGGACTCTGAAGGCTATTGGTCAAGAGTGTCGGCAACTAAAAACCTTGGACGTCTCCATGTGCAGCCAGATTAGCATGGCAGATGTCGAACACTTCCAATCCTACTTCCCACTACAGAGTCAGGCTAGCATCCAGTCCCGTTTTGTGGGCGGAGCAGATCTTTCCATTAGTCTTTGAGGCAGAGAGCACAAAGACAAAGAGTTCAAGATCATCGGCTGGCTTCGAATTTCCTCGGCAGCTTCTGCTAGGAAGGACAAAGTATCCTTGGGAAACTCCTGCTGCCTTGGTGGTCCCTTGACCAGGAGATGGTTCAGTTCTCAAACGATCTTTGTGCATTTGCCTTCCTAGTATGGCTACCGTCACCCCAGTGCTGCAAGTTCAACGGGGAAATTGATCTTGACCCTGAAAGGAGGTATCTGGTGCAAGGCAAACACCATCAGCAAAAAGGAAAGATGTTGGCTGGTATTAGTGTAAAATGGACACAGCCAGTAAGAAATATTTATGCTGGCCTGTTCAGGAAGCAAAGAAGAGATATTTTATATTCATAATGTTTTTAAAAGGTCTGAATTTTAAGATCAGTGCCCCTTCTGATCATTAAAACCGAAAAGTAAATTTGGGTCCCAGGCTCCTCCATCCAAAATGTGATCTAGCACTTTTTTTGTGTCAGGAGTGACTTGAGAAATTGTAAGTTGCTTCTGGTGTGAGAGAATTGGCCGTCTGCAAGGACGTTGCCCAGGGCAGGCATGTAGCCGGGGGGGGGGGGGGTTGAGGGGCTTCAGCCCCCCTCCCCTCGAAATTCTCATGGTGGTTCGCGAAAAGGCCTTACTGGTGCATTATTTAAACTGTTATGTTTATTCATATCATGATCTGATCACCATACTCAATATATCCCATATGCATGGGGGTATTGGGGTAATGATACAAAAGGTTTGCTAGGCTAGACCCTCTTTCACTCAGACTCAGCCACCCCGAAACTCAGCCCCCCCCCCGAAACTCCTCCTGAAAAAGAATTCAGCCCCCCCCCCCCCCGAAACGAAATCCTGGCTACGGGCCAGGCCCAGGGGATGTTTCCATCTTATGGGAGGATTCTCTCATGTTCCTTCATGGAAAGCTGGTGTTGACAGATGAGAGCTCACCACGCTCCCCGGATTCGAACTGCCAACATGTCAGTCAGCAGTCCTGCTGGCACAAGGGTTTAACCCAGTGGTTCTCAACCTCGGGTCCCCAGATGTTTTTGGCCTTCAACTCCCAGAAATCCTAACAGCTGGTAAACTGGCTGGGATTTCTGGGACTTGTAGGCCAAAAACATCTAGGGATCCCAGATTGAGAACCACTGGTTTAACCCATTGCGCTACCGGGGGCTCCTGATCTAGCACTGACTTTTGTGGAAGACACATCTTGACTAGGAGCAGAAGGACAGAAAGTGAATGGCGATTCGGTTTGAAATGTCCACATCTGCTCATAGACTAATCCTAATAGTAAAAAATTGGGAGCCCCCGGTGGCGCAGTGGGTTAAAGCACTGAGCTGCTGAGCTTGTTGATCGAAAGGTTGCAGGTTCAATTCCGGGGAGCGGCGTGAGCTTCCGCTGTCAGCCCTAGCTTCTGCCAACCTAGCAGTTCGAAAACATGCAAATGTGAGTAGATCAATAGGTACCGCTCCGGCGGGAAGGTAACGGCGCTCCATGCAGTCATGCTGGCCACATGACCTTGGAGGTGTCTACGGACAACGCTGGCTCTTTGGCTTAGAAATGGAGATGAGCACCACACCCCAGAGTCAGACATGACTGGACTTAATGTCAGGGGGACTACCTTTACCTTTTTTTAAAGGGAATTTTGAAAGGATTTTTAAAAGCCCATTGAATGGGATCTATGACAGATGGGACCCTAGAGTTGAGAGACCTCCATATCATTTTCATGTAGTGTTCCTAATCGAATGTCTGAAATGCTCAGTTCATTGTTATTTATCTAAAATATTTCAAGTATGAATACGGATAAGGAACTAATCTCTAAGTTCGACATTGTCAATTTCAAATCTAACAGTCCAATAAGATGCTTCTTCTAAAATCAAAGTACTGTATATACTTGAGTATAAGCTGGGAGATTATACCCCCCCCCCCCGCCTTATACTTGAGTCAAAGTTATTTACCAAGTTATTTACCATTTGAGTCAGTTATCGGCCATTTTTAAAGGCTGACACACACACCCCCGGCTTATACTTGAGTCAAAGTTATTTATCATTTTACTTTGTTATTATTATTTGTATTCCATTTATTATTTTACTCCATTATTATTACATTTATTATTTTACTCTTTTTATTATTATTACCTTTATTATTTTACTCTGTTATTGGAAGGATATGTAAGCACATTTACACTGAAGGTTAGAATAATGGCTTAATCAGAGTTGGACAGTCTTATCTTAAATTACAATTTTATGTAAACATTATTATTATTATTACTATTACTATTATTATCATTATTAAACTTTATTTGTACCCCGCTAGCATCTCCCGAAGGACTCGATGCGGCTTGCAAAGGCCAAGGCCTCAACACACAACATAACAATACAAAATCCAAGCCAAATTAAAAACAATTAAAGCAATATAACAATAAACAATACACTAAGACACAATGAAACTGGGCCTGGCCAGAGTAAAGGGTACAGGATTAAAAGTGCTGATGTGACAGGTGGAATATAAAGGATTATAGGGCAAGTGCAGTGTGCAGCGTGCAGCAATCTTAGTTTTAATAAAGTGCTTCTGGGACTTGGTATTGGAGATTTCCTATTCTGGGAAGGCACATTGGAACAGCCAGGTCTTCAAGTTCTTTCTAAAGACTGCCAGGGTAGGGGCCTGTCTAAGATCTTTGAGAAGGGTGTTCCAGAGTCGGGGGGCCACCACAGAAAAGGCCCTGTCTTGTGTCCCCACCAAACGTGCTTGTGACGCAGGCGGGATCACGAGCAGGGCCTCTCCAGATGACCGAAGTGAACGCGTGGGTTCATAGACGAAGATGCGGTCACGCAGGTAGGATGGTCCCAAACCGTTCAGGGCTTTGTAGGTAAGCACCTGCACCTTAAATTGGGCTCGGAAAATAAACGGCAGCCAGTGGAGCTCCTTGAACAGAAGGGTTGACCTCTCTCTGTAAGGGGCCCCGGTTAACATCCTGGCCGCTGCTCGTTGGACCAGTTGGAACTTCCGAGCCGTTTTCAAGGGCAGCCCCACGTAGAGCGCATTGCAGTAGTCCAATCTGGAGGTGACCAAGGCATGGACCACCCCGGCCAGATCATTCAAAAACATTTAACCTACTGATGCCTCAATTAATGTAATTTTGCTGGTATCTATTTTTATTTTGAAATTTACCAGTAGCTGGTGCATTTCCCACTCTCGGCTTATACTCGAGTTAATACGTTTTCCCAGTTTCCCAGCCTCTGCTTATATTTAGGTTGGCTTATACTTGAGTATATACAGTATATTTCCAAGAGCAACTACTGTTATGGGAAGACCACAGCAAGCTAAGACATCTCCTTCCTGAAGGACAGCTGCAGCCATTCCAAAGATTCCACCATTCAATGCAACACCACAACTAAGATTGTTCCCTTTAGCTTTGCTTTTATTTTATTAAGGCCTCCTTCCCAAAGGCAGTACCACAGTGAACAAGTTACAGTAGAAGCACCTGAGCAGGAAGTCCCTTTACAAAAGACAGTGAGTGAGGGAAGGTTCCTTTCCTTTTAAGTCAGTGGACATGCACAATGGGACAAAAGTGATTGAGAAATGGTTGATCCAGTGCAATGAACTTTCCAAAGAGGCAATACTGCCAAGAGTATAAAAAGGTGATCGATATAGATATTTACAGAATTCACATGAAAAAACAATAAGAACCATCACATTTTTTTTCAGAATGGTTGTCCAATGACTCTCAATGAGAGTATCTCCTGATATTGTCATAGCTCCCAAATGACCACAGAAGTGCTTCTGGAAACCCATGTTGCAAAAGGTTAGCTGGAGTAGCCACATTTTGGTGGTGGTCTGTCATTTTTCTCTAATGAAAAGCACACATTTAGAGGGGGCACCAGTGGTGCAGTGGGTTAAACCACTGAGCTGCAGAACTTGCTGACCGACAGGTTGACGGTTTGAATCTGGGGAGCGGGGTAGGCCCAGCTTCTGTCAACCTAGCAGTTTGAAAACATGCAAATGTGAGTAGATCAATAGGTACTGCTTCTGCGGGAAGGTAACGGCACTCCATGCAGTCATGCTGGCCACATGATCTTGGAGGTGTCTATGGACAATGCCAGCTCTTTGGCTTAGAAATGCAGATGAGCACCAACTCTCAGAGTCAGACACAATGTCAGGAGAAACATTTACCTTTTTAGAGGAGGACCAGTAAACTATCCAGTTTGGGGTTTTTTGTTGTGTCAGGAGCGACTTGAGAAACTGCAAGTCGCTTCTGGTGTGAGAGAATTGACCGTCTGCATGGACGTTGCCCAGGGACACCCGGATGATTTGATGTTTTTATCATCCTTGTGGGAGGCTTCTCTCATGTCCCCGTATGAGGAGCTGGAACTGATAGAGGGAGCTCATCCACCTCTCCCCGGATTTGAATCTGCGACCTGTCGGTCTTCAGTCCTGCCAGCACAGGGGTTTAACCCACTGCGCCACCGGGGGCTCCAGTGAACTATCCAGGTTTTTTTTGTCGTGTCAGGAGTGACTGCAAGTTGCTCCTGGTGTGAGAGAATTGGCCGTCTGCAAGGATGTTGCCCAGGGGACGCCTGGATGATTTGATGTTTTTATCATCCTTGTGGGAGGCTTCTCTCATGTCCCCACATGAGCAGCTGGAGCTGATAGAGGGAGCTCATCCGCCTCTCCCCGGATTTGAACCTGCGACCAGTCCCACTGCGCCACCGGGGGCTCCAACTATCCAGTAAAGTCAACCCAATAAGGTAGCCAGTGGCCAGTCAAGGCTGTAGCTTCACTACATTCGAGTTTCTTGCTACTCCCCTATACCTGGCAAAAACACAATGAAATGTGACAGAAAGACCAAATATTTCAGCGGTTCCCAACCTTTTTTTTTTTTTACCAGGGACCACTCTCCAACATTAGTACCAAAAGGGTTACGAATCAGTCTTTGGTCAACTTTAGATTCGGTTTGGTTATTTGGGGTGCTGACTCCGAAAATTGCATTGGATAGACCACATCAGCTCTAGTTTCTGATACAGAACATATGCCATCCAGTAGTCGCCAATCTGCTCACCCACAGAAAACCATATTTAATAAGCCTCGGCACTATAAGGGGGTTTAGCGAGACCAGTCTCTCTAGTTGCAACGGTGTAGTAACAGTGAGGCCGTAGACCATATTTTACTTTTTGCAGACCACAGAGCACAGGTTGGGAACCACAGAATTATTTGCACAGCCACAGAATCCAACTTCTGCAGGCATAAAATTTAGAAAATGGTTCAGGGAATGCACATTGCCTCGGCTATTAAATGGCATGTAACAAGTCCTGAAAGTTTTTTAGAAAATGTTGGATTCATTTTCAGATATTTGTCCCCTTAGACACATGCTTTTAAGAGCATCTTAAGAGAAACATTCTTGAAAGAGGAGCCATTAGAAACCTCTCCCCATGCCATACACTCCTTGCAGTGCTTGTGGAAAGAAAAGTCCCGGAAAGTGGTGCTATGATTTTTGAATGAAGTGTCATGCCTCCTGTTCCTTATACCCATGAAGCTCAGTGTTCCCAAGCAGCCAGTTGTGCAAAGAGCTAGTTTCTGCTTCGCATAACGTAGCAAAAGGTAGAACAAATTTCAACAAAATTTTAGGCTAAATAAAGCCAAAGAAATGGTAGGGAAAAAAAGACAAAGAGAGTGGAAGGTCTGCCTATTTTTTTCCTGGGAAAAGCACAGGGACAGGTCTGTCCCCCAAATATTGCTGACTCTTCAGTCAAAGGTTAACAAAATGTGGGATGATAAATGTCTAGTGTACAAATGAATAGAGGCATTTTAAGCTCCCTTACTTGGGGCCGGCTTTAGCACAGATGTAGCCGCAGTAAATTTTACCAGTCGAAAGGTTGACAATTCAAAGGTAGGTCAGTGAGCTCCTGACCTTCAGCCCAGCTCCCCTAGTGGATCAAAACAGCAATGTGAGTAGATGAATAGGAACTGCATTAAGCAGGGAGGCACGGTGTTTTGGAGGAAAGTTTACAAACAAAGAATCTCTTCGGCAAGGAGATGAAGCAACAGCACCCCCCCTGTGGCCGGAACCGAGTGCAGCCTCCAAAGATGCCAAATGATGAGAAAAAACTATATATACCTCTATCTGTTGTCTGTCTTGTCATTGTATAATCGGCATTGAATGTTTGGCGTATATGTGTTCTGTGATCTGCCCTGAGTCCCCTTCGGAGTGAGAAGGGTGGAATACAAGTACTGTAAATAGGCGAGCTGTTGTAGTAGAGTCTGTTAGTAATGTTGCAAGCAGTGGTATGGGTGCCAGAAGGGGGAAAAGGAGTACTCGTGAGCAGGAGTCAGATGAGGAACAGCAAAGGAAAAGGATCTGGGATATACTTATGGCACCTACTGATGAAGACTCATTCGAAGGGTTTTCTGGGGATGAAGGATCAATGAGTGAGGAGGAGGAAGGAGATACACTGGATGGGAATAGGGGAACAAAGAGGGTTACTCGGGAGCAGGAATCGGATGAGGAGCATGAGAGGAAGAGGATCCGGGATATGCTTACTGCTTCCACAGATGATGAACCATTTATGGGTTTCTCTGGGAGCGATGGGTCTGGGAGTGATGAGGATGGGAATGACACATTGGACTGGACTAAGGTGAAAGACGTACAAGATATATGTGCAGAGCCAATGTCTAGTGACACATTTATGGGCTTCTCTGTTAATGAGGATTGGCAAACGGGAAATACATCTGAGTCTTGGGGGGATCTAAGTCTTGACAGAAGATGGAAAAGTTGGAGGGATGGGAACAGGAGTTCACGTGTGGAGTCAAGAACAGCTGTAAGAGATAATGACAGGGCGGAGGTCAGCTCATGTTCGGATGATGATGTGTAAGATAAAAGTAGGCTCTGAAATGGGAAACCTTTGCAGAAGGCAAGGTGTTGGTTACGTGTGGACTTGTTGCTGCCTGTTTTCGTGTTGGGTTTTGGTCCGGGTTCTGCAGTCTGGAGTTCGACTTGGGTTTCAACTTGGATTGACTTCTCGTGAGTGTGGCTTTCTCCCTTCCTGGATCTCGGACTGGCTTGACGCCGCCGCTGCTTGACGGACTTGGGAACGACGCTTCTTCGGATTACCTCTATGACGACTTCTGGACTTCGGCTGGCTTCGGTTTCTCTTTCGGCAGCTTCTTCCTGTTGTTAACTGTTTGTGTGCACGCGCTGTTTGTTTGCCACTAAGTTGTTGTTGTTGTTCAGTCATCTCCGACTCTTCATGACCTCATGGACCAGCCCACGCCAGAGCTCCCTGTCGGCTGTCACCACCCCCAGCTCCTTCAAGGTCAGTCCAGTCACTTCAAGGATGCCATCCATCCATCTTGCCCTTGGTCGGCCCCTCTTCCTTTTGCCTTCCACTTTCCCCAGCATAATTGTCTTCTCTAGGCTTTGCTGTCTCCTCATGATGTGGCCAAAGTACTTCAACTTTGTCTCTAGTATCCTTCCGCTAAGTACTGTAAGTGCCGCTAAGTACTGCAGTTTAATCCGGTTCTTTTTTCTGGTTAATCCGAATTATATTCTGTTTGCTTTTTGAACCAAGTTTGGTTAGTTTTTTGCGTTTTAGCCAGAGGCACTGAGGTTTAAGTCTCTATGAGCTGCTGTTCTTTGTTGCAATAAACTTTACTTTGGGACTTATACTGTGTGTGGCCCTTTAAGGTGCCTGTGTCTCGACATGAGCTGCATGATTGAAAAAACCTCCTTAAAGAACTAACAGTGACATACAGACAACTCCTAAAAGCATTATCTTTCCCTATCAGGTTGGAACAACTGTGTGTTTGCCTATGACATTGGAGGTCTTGGAATAAAGTCTCAAAGAGTGCAACCCAGAATCTGCAGAAGGCAAGCGCCTCCCGCTCTCCTTAACCTCCTAGTGCTTGTTATAGTTACAGCTTTGCAGAGAACAGTGGATAGATGATAGCAATTAAATTATTTTCTCCATCTCTCAATGTGTTCCCAAACAGTTAAAAAAATAAAATTGGAGGGAAATTCAAAATTCTGAGATATCTGAAATGGTACAGTTAAAAGGGGGGAAATTGAACCTATAGGCAGACATGGAAGTTTGGCCATTTAAAAAAAAGAGAATCCAATCTTTTGATTTCTGAATTACCAACAGACTCACTTCCCATATCGAAGCTAAAACGGAAGACCTAAAAACATGCCATGAGTCAGTTCCCTTCTTCCTCTCCCATTTCTTGATAAGTGTGGTTTGCTACAATTTATTCTGCTGCAATGCCTGTACTAGAAAATCTATATATGAAATAAATCTCAAAACTGATCTGAAACCAGTTTGAAATTGTTTGCAGGTAAGAGTTTTGTCATCCTTGGCAAAAATTATTTAGAGGAAATTTGGAAATGCATAAACCCATTGCTAGACAAAAGGAGAGCGGGAAGCTCATGACACATTTGTGATCTGGTTTGCAGAAGCAGTGCACCGCATGCTCAAGACGCCTCTGTTTTGTCAGGGGACACTAGGCCGAGGCAGCCCTTACTGTTCTATATGGGTGAAATCATAACAGAAGTTTAAGTTGCTGGGGGGCTTTGGGATGACAGGCGGGGCATCCGGGATGGGGATGTTCTCCAGATCCAGCAGCCGCAACTTGAGCTCCATTGACAGCAAGATGTCCAGGTCGCTCTGTGTCCGCTCACTCCCCATGTCTTGGCCCAGCAGCACATTCAAGCCGTCAGTCCACAAGCAGAACTGAAGAACAAGAAGAAAATGAATATGGTCTTGTCAATAATTCACAAGAACATGTAATCTATATATATATAAATGCTCTGTGCATAATGAGTACCTTAAAAAGGAAATCACACCAAATTTGGCAACAAAACGTCTCACAACACAAGGAGTGACCATCACTCAAAAAAATATGATTTTGTCATTTGGGAGTTATAGTTGCTGGGATTTATAATTCACCTACAATCAAAGAGCATTCTGATCTCCATCAACGATGGAACTGAACCAAACTTGGCACACAGAACTCCCATGACCAACAGAAAATACTGGAAGGGTTTGGTGGGAAGTTGAGTTTGAAAGTTGTAGTTCACCTAAATCCAGAGAGCACTGTGGACTCAAACAATGATGGATCTGGACAAAACTTGGCACGGATATTCCATATGCCCAAATATGAACACAGATGGGGTTTGGGGGAAATAGACATTGGCATTTGGGAGTTGTAGTTACTGGGATTTATAGTTCACCTACAATCAAAGACCATTCTGAATGAACCCCACGAATGACAGAACTGGGGTAAACTTCCCATACAGAACCCCCATGACCAACAGAAAATACTTAAGGCCATCCAGTCCAACTCCCTTCACCAGGGCAAGAAAAACTTAAAGCCCTCCTGCCAGAGAGCCATCCAGCCATAGATATTAGGGCTGGGCAACCACGGAAAAATTTGTTTCTAAACTCGATTCGTTTTTTGGGGTTTTTGCGTTTTGATATTTAAATGAATTCCGAAATTTTTCTTTAAAAAAGTTCGATATTTACGAAATTTCGTAAAATTACGAACCAATACGAAATGAATACGAAACGAATACGAATCGATTCGTTAATGGCGGACGCGACCGCACAATACACTAAAAAACCTCCAAATGGGACAGGGGGAACTTCTGAAGCTTCCCTCTCCCTCTGTTGTTGACTGTTGGTGTGATATTTATAATTTTTTTCACTAACAACAGCTATAAAACTTGCCCCAGACATGCGGAAATAATAACGAAACAATTTTGAAACGATTTCGAAACAAATACGAAACGAATACGAAGCAATAACGAAACGAATTGAAAAATTCGTTTCATTTTTTAGATGCTCCTGAATGGTTCGTTATCGCTTCGTAACAAAAAAAAAATAACGAATTTTTAACGAATTACGAAATTACAAAACGAAACCGCCCAGCCCTAATAGATATAGATAGATATATATGATTCACACACACAGAGATAAAGTATTATAGATTTGAAAGGGACAATCTCTACGTCAACACTGTCAAAGAAACATCAAGAAATACTGTTTACCCACATACATTACATATATTGTAATGTAATATATTGTAATGTACCCACATACATTTCATATATTAGAAACCAGCACTTTCTAATTACTTTATTTTCCATATCACCAGACTAGTCCACAGCAACGCGTGGCAGGGGACCGCTAGTACTATATAATATATTATATCACAACATTATTAATATTATATATAATAATATAATAATAAATAAAATAAAATTTCCTCCTCAGGTTAAGCGGCTGAAGGGGAAAAGGAAGGCACCTGAGGCTGTTAGGAATGGTGGGAGTTGAAGTCCAAATTACCTGGAGGGCCCAATTTTGCCCAGGCCTGGGCTAGCCACTGCTCTTACTCCTCTCTGTCTCAACTTTGGTGTTACCAAGCATGGCCATATTTTTTCCAATTAAAAAAGTCCTCCATGTGCTCCAGAAAGAAAAGTTCCAAGGCAGCTACTCACCTCATACCTGGTGGGAGCAATGAAATTCAGATACTCCCCAACATCATAGCTTATGGAAAAGGCAAGGTCCAGGAGATCCTGGAGGGAAGGGAAGAAAGATATGTGGGAAAGGATAGCATATGTACATTAGCAAGTGGCATTGACAGGCACAAGATGTAGCGGTGGCTGCTAACTTCAACAGGATATTATTTATTATTTATTTATTTGGGGTTCTTATACCCCGCCCTTCTCACCCCGGAGGGGGACTCAGGGCGGCTTACAAAAGCAAAGGCACAATTCGATGCCTGCATCATAAAACAATCATACACAAAATACACAAAATTACATCAGAACACAGTTAACAAAAATTCATACATTATTAACATAAAATCAATAAAATCAATAAAAACCAATACAAACCCAATTTCTCCTTTTACCTGGTCAGCGTTCGCTAACTCATAGATCTAGTTTTATGTTCCACTTCATCAATCCTGCTGGTCTTACTCGCCTGATGGTCTGATTTAATTGCCGGAGTGCCCAAAGGCCTGGTCCCATAACCACGTCTTCACCCTCCTCCTGAATGCGAGGAGGGATGGTGCTGCCCTGATTTCCCCCAGGAGTGAGTTCCACAGGTGTGGAGCCACCACTGAGAAAGCCCTGCTCCTCGTTCCCACCAACCTCACTTGTGAGAGTGGTGGGGTCGAGAGCAGGGCCTCCCCAGATGATCTCAGAGTTCGGGGTGGGACGTAGAGGGAGATACGTTCGGACAGATACACTGGACCGGAACCGTATAGGGTTTTGTAGGTCAAAACCAGCACCTTGAATTGTGCTCGGAACTGAATCGGCAGCCAGTGGAGCTGGCACAGCAGGGGGGTGGTATGCTCCCTGTATGTCGCTCCGGTGAACAGTCTGGCTGCCGCTCGCTGGACTAATTGAAGTTTCCGAACAGTCTTCAAGGGCAACCCCACGTAGAGCGCGTTGCAGTAGTCTATTCGGGATGTGACAAGAGCGTGGACCACCGTGGCCAGATCAGACTTCCCGAGGTACGGGCGCAACTGGTGCACAAGTTTTAATTGCGCAAAAGCTCTCCTGGCCACCGCTGAGACCTGGGGTTCCAGTCTCAGCGATGAGTCCAGGATCACTCCCAATTAGACAAACCCATGGAGGATAAAGTTACAATTTTGTACTAGCCATGATGACTATTGCAATGTAGCAGTTGCTATATCAGACTTGGGGGAGTGCACCTATATAGAATTAATTTTGACACCATTTTAACTAGCTGGGAAATGCGAGTTTGGAGCATGAGGGAGGATAGGGTTGGGCTGGAGAGAACAGAGCCTGACCTTGTTCTGCTTCCCGGAGCTCTTCTCCTTTGTGTGTGGACATTCCCGGCCAACGAGCAGCGCTTTCATGTCTGTCACAGGAACTACGGACAAAGAAGTGCCTATATTATTAATACTCTTCTGAGAAACAAATACAGAACTGGCATATATGCTTCTTCCTGCACTAAATCCTAAAAAAGGAACCCAAAGAAACCTAGGCTGGTTTCACAAGGAGACAAAAGGGTCTGACTGATTTTATTTCTGCCTCGAGCCTCCACAAATAGCTGAAACAGGATGTGTGCTTGTCAGAGAATATATGTGGAGCTTGTTTCCAAAAGGTGCCAAAGCCACATGAATACATTTTACAAGAATTGAGGAAATGCATCCTTTTGCTATAAAATGCAATTTTCCAAGCCCCGTACCAAAGTGATGTTGTTAAGAGCAGGACATGTGCCACTGGTCCCCAACATGGGGCATGAACCCACAACCCTGAGATTAAGGGTGCTGCAGCAGCTATGGTCCATTTAGTTCAAGAAGGTGGCAAATTTTCTTTGGGACAAGAGTTACTAGTCAAAGTCCCTTATTCGGTTCACCAATAATGAGATACATTTCGACACTTTTGGGAAGTACTCATAATTTCTAATTATAATTTATTCACACCAACCTGAACAAGCACTATTTGCTCTACATACAGTCTTTACTAACTGAATAAAGATTTTAATTAAAACCTTCCAGATTTAAGAAATTATCATTTTAACCCCCTTTGCAGATTCTCTTTCCATTCCTACATTGATGTATCTCCCTTCTTTTGGCTTTTTTCTTGCAATTGGAACCCCAGAGGATAAAAGCAATCTTGACAATTGTTCCAGAAGTGGTAAAGCTAACAAGACCGGCTCTGTCATAAGGCAGAACAATATTTTAAAATTAATACTGCGATGATTCGCGAAGATGCCACTAATTTGTGATGAGGCCACCAATTTGTAAACGTTTGTAAAGGAGCCACCACTCTGTAAGTGCTTATTAAATTGATAGCATATTATTTAACAATAATATTGATTTGGTCTTTCTTCTATGTAGTGTGACTTAACTTGGAAAGGAATTGTATCAGAGACAAGGCTTTAGGAAAAACAGTAACAAATTTATTGAAATGTAGAAGGAGCATGATGGTTTCAATGTAACTTAACTCTTACAGGCACAAATCTTCAAAGGTTACATTTATAACATTCCTTAAACAACTCTGGGAAGGACTCTTCCTTCCACTAAACAGGTTTCAAACTTATTTGTCTTTAAACTGTGTTTCTTTCCTTAATAGGTTACTTCAGTTACAAACTTATTCTTCCTTTGTGATGTTTCTGTTGCAATAGAGATCCTCACTGGGTTTCTCTCACCCTTTCTCCCATACACTAACTATTAATATAATTAAGTCAACTCGACTTATTTAAACTACTCAGGCTAAAAGCCAAAACCTTCCTGATTCTCTCTACTATAGAATCAGCCTTTACCTGTAGTTTTTAAACTACAGATTACTTTCCTGGTTCTCACTACTCAACAGAACCAGCCACTCCTACAGTTCACAGACTGTAGACTGACTATTTTAAAATGGCTGCCCTGCCAAGTGGCAGTTGGCTCCGCCCTGTTTCCATGGTAACCCAGCTCAACATGAGCTGAGCTGGCTACCATCCCCCTTAGTCATGCAACTTTAAATACTTACCCTTTAAAACATCTATCTATAATTATACATAACTGCAAGTTAAAAATTTACACTTCACCACAAATACCAATAATGTTAAATTCTGTTTTAATGTTTGTATATTTTGGATTTTAAATTGTATTGAAATGTTTTTAAAGGAAGTCGCTTGGTGTCTCCTTTTTGGAGAGAAAACGTGGCATATAAATAAACATAATAATATTGGTAATAATAACAACAACAATATGGCTGCATGAGGCAGTGAGTTTGGGATGTAATGATAGGGCAGAAATTTCTTAGTTACTTAATCTGTTATTACGATATTTTTAAATTTCAAGATGAAAAGAGGACTCTAACAACTGTAAATTCACTTGGGAACATCTTCTATGGCTCCACTTCCTGAAAACACAAGGGATGGGGTCATGTACCTTTCTCAGGCAGGTTCTCAATGGGCACGCTTTCTATGCCTTCTTCGACATCTCCATAATGCAGAAATTTGTGGTTAGGTGAAAGGCGGCAGTACCAGAGCTTATCTGCCAAAGCAAAACAAGACCACCGTCATAAAGGTTATGGACACAACAGCTTCTCTAACGGGAAATCCAAACTGCATTCCTTGCCTGCATCTTGTACGGCTGACTTTATAAAACTTTCATCAGATTCTGCACTCCAAGAACAAAGTGTGAGGAGCAAGTTCTTGAATGCATTCAAAGAAACTTGCTAAGTCTTCACACTTGTTATTACAACCAGAACTCAACACAGAGCAGAGTATCATGTGAGTACCCTCCTAATTTGTAAAACACTTTAATATTTTTACAAAATAATCATTTTTAACATAGTAATTTTCAAACACTCATAGCCACATTTCGTTCCTTTGATTTAGATACCACTGAGCCAAAAACCTGTATCTCCCAAGGAGAACAAATTCTCAAGTGTATAACTTTGTAAGTAACTTAAATGTGTGTTTAATGGATATGTTCAACAAATATTGTTGTAATAACAAGTGTGAAGACTTAGCAAGTTTCTTTGAATGCATTCTAGTATAAGATATTTAATATGTATGTAACTGTAGCAAAATATTGATTTATACATTAATTTCAGTCCACCAGAAGAAGGCCTGAAGTAAGGCTGAAACCGGTCGTGGGCGACTGATTTATAAGCTACTCAACATAAGAAGATATGACATTGATATTATTCTAAAGAGACTGTACCAAAATTTATATAATATTGCAAGGAGGTGATTCAGAGAGGGGAGAAAGCACATGTGCTGTCGTGTGACAGGAGAGTAGAAGGAGGTTTATTGTTTATTTCTCTGAATTCTGCCACCAACTGGTATAGTGGAGGCCAATTGTTATATGTAATCTATGGTAACTGCCACCAACGTGAGATATGAGGTATTACTGTGAGATATGGCAATACAGACGCAGAATGGATGGAAATTAGACTGTCTTCAACGAAAGATAACTGGTTTATTGAGTACAAAGCGTTGTAACTTATTTTATAGAACTTTGAATAATACTTGGTTAGTTAAACATTTCACTCTTCCAGGTTACACAGTATCTTACTGAGGTGAAGCTCTTGTTACTAAACAATGTTTCAGTACAGGAATATCTTCCCTATTTGATCTTTCCTTGATCAAATAAATTAACAAGCTTATCCTTTAGCCTTTCCCTTGGCTAAAGAAAACTGGCTATGTTTCTCCTTTCAACCTTCTTAGACTGAGAAACCTCCAGTAGCTATTCAGGCTTCCCCAAGGCCACAATTCTTTGCTTCACACTTCAATCTTCCACTCTACTCTTCACTTCCACTCTTTTACTCCTCTCAGATACAAAATCAACTTCTAACTGACTCTCCAACTGTCTGTTTTCAAAACTCTCTCAACTTGGCTCCTCCCACTCCTCCTTTTGCCAGCTTGCCTTGGTCTCCATGGTAACGCTGACTGAGGATCTCTGAAATAGGCTGCTCCAGTGTTACTGTAGCTAACCCAAACACATATATATACAGTTTAAAACATGCAAAGTATTAATAACTTCTGCACAAATATTGTTTGACATCACTGTAAAGTTGAACAGTACAACATGTCTATATAACTGCTTGCTGAATTCTATTATTGTTTACTTTACGTATAAGTGGTATTTTTTGTTGTAGGAATGTAAATACTGCCACAAAGGCTGCAACGTACCCTGTCTGCGCCGGCTGCTAATCTTGCGGAACAGCGTCCCTTCGCAGAGGTGCAGGAGCCTCTGCTGTTGGATTAGCTTGAGGAGCTCGGGTTTCAGCCGCTCTCTGAGTTCCCTAGGTCAAAAACACAATAGAAAAAAAAGAGACAGTATGTTGTATAGTGGTGTGAACTAGTTAAGAGTGTTGGGCTACACTGCAAATTGAAGCCCATAAAACTGAGTGATCTTTGGCCACTGACCCGCTTCACAGGGTTTTTGCGTTGACAAAGAGGAGAGGATGAAAACCATGTATGCTGCCTTGAGCTCACTGGATAAAATGCAGGATACAAAAGTGACTAATACATAGATAAAAATGGGGGAAGGTGAACCCACCGTAAGGAATGGATTCTCCTCTGTTTCATCCTGTTACAATAATGTGCTGGAATTTCCCTTTTCCTGCCTTACCATCACTGTATAGAAAAAACTCAAAGTGACATATAGAATAACCCAGGTATTGGCAAACTTCAGCCCTCTAGGTATTTTGGACTTTAGCTCCCACAATTCCTAACATCCTACCAACTGTTGGGAATTGTGGGAGTCAAAGTCCAAAATACCTGGAGGGCCAAAGGTTGCTCATGCCTGTTAACCCATAGCATAACACTTTGGAGCCAAGGCTACGCTTTCAAGGAGGCAAAATGGGCACCATTGACAAACCAGGTAAATTTAAGTAATTAATGTATACAGTAAGTGCAGTTTTGTGTAAAAAATGAAGGATGTTAAGACTTTGACCAACATCTTAAGAGTTGTTTATAAGATGTTGTAAATACTGTACAAATATTAAATGTGTTTCCCTTTATTTTTAGATTAGCCCTTGTGATAAAGGCTGAAATGTGTTGGAATTTTTAAATAATAAAAGGTTTTGACCAAAAAAAGGGACTTTGACCAGACATTTTTTAAAAACTATAAAATCCAATTGGACACAAACCTCTAGTAATTAGGACCTGTTCCAAATGGTTTTGGATTTTCTATAGTTGAGGGAAAGACTCACACAGCAAAGTTACCAAAATGTGTCAATTTAGGCCAATCTATATAAATAAAAATGTAATGTTCGTTTGTGGTATTAATAGAACTCAAAAACCACTGGGGCAATTGGCACCAAATTTGGACACGATACACCTAACAACCCAATGTATGTTCTTCACTAAAAAAAATTGATTTTGTCATTTGGGAGTTGTAGTTGCTGGGATTTGTAATTCACCTACAATCAAAGAGCATTCTGAACCCCACCAACGATGGAATTGAACCAAACTTGGCACACAGTTCTCCCATGACCAACAGAAAATACTGAAAGGGTGTGGTGGGCAGTATTCTTTGGTTTTGGAGTTGTAGTTCACCTACATCCAGAGAGCACTGTGGACTCCAAAAATGATGGATCTGGACCAAACTCTACATGAATACTCAATATGCCCAAATGTGAACACTGGTGGAGTTTGGGGAAAATAGAATCTTGACATTTGGGAGTTGTAGTTCCTGGGATTTGTAGTTCACCTGCAATCACAGAGCATTCTGAACCCGACCAACAATAGAATTGGGCCAAACCTCCCACACACAACCCCCCTGTGGGCCACAGCAACGCATGGCAGGGGACGGCTAGTCAAATAATAAACTCATAGAGCTGGAAGAGGATTTTGGCATTTGCTCCAACTATACCATTAATATTTTAATTTTTTGTTGTTGTCAGGAGTGACTTGAGGGATTTATTTTCTGCTCTGATTTATAAACAGACATTAATGTATATTTTCATTTAAAATATTACATAAATATCTTCACTGAAAGAATTCTAGAGGGGTACACAAGTGTGGACAGATCTCCACAAACATACTGGGATTTATAGTTCACCTACAATCAAAGAGCATTCTGAACCCCACTAACGACAGAATTGGGGCAAACTTCGTCAAAAACCACTGGACGAATTGACACCCACTTTCTGGTCCCGTACCTGCAGTGAATGCCTGAATAGAGTAAACACTCACTGCACAAGAGTTCAGCATTTGCTCTTGTCACACATGTATTCACAAAACTGCAAGTCTCCTTCCTTACTCACAGGACTGGCGCTGCAAGGATCTCCTCCTGGTGCATCCGTTCTGTCTGCCGGAGACGCAGGATCTCACTGTAATTGAGGGCATTCACTCGGCTTTTGAAGAGCTCCAGCGAAGTGGGCCTTAAAGCCAGGGTTCTGGTAATCTGTTCACGGACCACTTGCATCACCTGCAGGAGTCACAGGGTCATCCCATCAGGAGATACCAGGGTCTCCTCCTCTGCCCACACCACATGCCCCAAAGACCTTTTTTCAGCACTAATACAATCATGACTCTGGGTACAGACTCGGGAAACGGGGGTGGTATTTTTGTATAATGGTCGCACCATCCTCTTTTTGAAAAAAATAAATAAAAATGCAACCATTATGCGGTGAACTATGGTAAACACTTCTATGTCAACATGCACATTGGCAGCTTAAGCTCAGTCCTAAAACTGGTGTCAAAAGACTTGTCCCCAAAATACCAACAAAGCGTTAAGTCTGAGGTCAAGCCAATAGTCCAACCAAGAGGCAAACAATAGCAGGAAAACACAACAGAGAAGGCGAGTATCCATTCCAGGGTTATAAGCCAAATACTAGAGTCCAAAGAACAAGGTTATATCAAGATCCATAAGCCAAAATCCGGAATTCAGGAATATAAGATAGCAAGAGTCAGAAGTTCTGTTGTAGATCAACCAGAGGCTGATGGTTTAACTGATGATTTAGAAAGGATTGTGAGCTTTCCTGTGGCATAAAGTGATGGGCTCTCATGTCTGGAAAATATATTGTATATACTCGAATATAAGCCTAGTTTTTCAGCCCTTTTTTAGGTTGAAAAAGTCCCCCTCGGCTTATACTCGAGTCAAGGTTATTTATAATTTTACTCTATTATTATTATTATTATTATTATTATTATTATTATTATCATCATCATCATCATCATCATCATCTCATTTATTATTTTATTCTATTTATTATTATTACATTTATAATTTTACTCTATTATTATACATTTATTATTTTACTGTATAATTGTTGTTATTGCTACATTTATTATTTTACTCTTTTTATTATTGTTATTATTACATTTGTTATGTTGCTCTCTTTATTATTATTGGAAGGATGCTTAAGCACATTTACATTGAAGAAGGTAAATAATAATTTAATCAGAGTTCGACAGTCTTATCTTAAATTAACATTTTTGTAAGTATTCAAAAACAAATAACCTACTGATTCCTCAATTAATGTAATGTAATTGGCATTTATTTTTATTTTGCAATTTACCAGTAGCTGCTGCATTTCCCACCCTCGGCTTATACTCAAGTCAATCCGTTTTCTCTGTTTTTTGTGGTAAAATTAGGTGCCTCAGCTTATATTCGGGTTGGTTTATATTCGAGTATATATGGTAAGTCTGGGAAATAATTGTTCTTTCTGTGAGGAAACTGGCTCAGAAAATGCAGGGCCTCAAGAGCATTCAGCGGAGTCAGAAGTAGCAACAGCAGATAAGAAATCAAGTGAAGAGCTGAGTGATAAAGAGAGTTCCCATGAGAACCCACCTGTAGCTACGGAGATCAACCAAAGTTTTTGTTTATAAATTCGAGCCAAAAATAATTTGCATTGTTCAGAGAGATTATGTGGGAAAGTTGCAAAGGAAATTCACAGGAAACGGAATGATTTCATGGATGTCTATTAGACTAAAAGTTGTTTACCATAAGGTCAGTTCTAAGCCTGAGTTCTCTTGTTCCTGGTTCAAGTCAAGCTTTGATTTCGGATTTAATATATCCTGGAAGTTTTTAATGTTCCTGTTCATGTACTCCTGTTCAAGTTTTACTAGTTATACCTTCTGGATTGTGGACTTATGCTGTATCTGTGATTTCTGGCTGTTCTTGGACTTTGTCACCTCTGGAACTTTATGAGACATTTGAATTATTGTCTGGTTATCACCTGTTTCTAAACCTTTTTGGATTATATATCTTCTGTTTATTCCTGATTTTTCATATGCTTTTTATATGTTTTTACAATAAACTGTTTGCTTATATTCCTGGACTCTTGTGTTGTGTGGTGGTCTACCTCAGCTGGCTCAAAGGAACTCGCTTGCACTTGCTTTGCAGGCTGAGAAGTAGTAATAAATAATAATAATAATAATAAAACTTTATTTATACCCCGCTCCATTTCCCCCAAGGGGACTCGGTGCGGCTTACATGAGGCCACGACCATCAATACAATACAAACAATATAACACAAAACACAATAAAATGAGCAAAATACATAAAATGCAAAATCAAAATAATATACAACACAACAATATAAAATCCAACATTAAAAACACAGGGAATTTCACTAAGCAGGGCCAGATGCATGGATAAAATTATAATTTTTTTAAAAAACACTGGGAGATAGGACAGTGTAACTTATAAGGATGAAGCTCCAAGAATGAGGAAGGATTTCACTGCACAAACCATAAAATAAGGTGCGTCTAAGGACATTTTGTGCAAAGTGTGGTCAGGGAGAATCTTACATTCAATCACTGAAGACACATTGGATAACGAGGATTTCAAATTCCTCCTAAAGGGCCTCTCCAGAGGATCGAAGGGATCGCGTGGGTTCATAGATGGAAATACGGTCTCGCAGGTAGGAGGGTCCCAAACCATTCAGGGCTTTATAGGTCAAGGCCTGCACCTTGAATTGGGCCTGGTAGATAAACGGCAGCCAATGGAGCTCCTTAAACAGGAGGGTTGACCGCTCTCTGTAATTCGCTCCACTTAATAGTCTGGCTGCTGCCCGTTGGACCAGTTGGAGTTTCTGGGCTGTCTTCAAGGGCAGCCCCACGTAGAGAGCATTGCAATAGTCCAATCTAGAGGTAACTAAGGCGTGGACCACCATGGCCAAATCCGACTTCACGAAGTACGGTCACAGCTGGTGCACGAGCTTCAATTGTGCGAATGCCCTCCCAGCCACAGCCAACGCCTGAGCTTCAAGCGTCAGCACCAAATCTAGGAGGACACCCAAGCTGCGGACCTGCGATTTCAGGGGGAGTGCAACGCCATCAAGCACAGGTTGGCACCCTATACCTCGATCCGGTCTACAATTGACCTGGAGGACCTCTGTCTTGTCAGGATTGATCCTCAGATTAGTAGTTCCTTCTATGGGTTCTTCTTGGATGGGAGAGCTGCTGGACTCTGCTGGGCTTCAGCTTGACTGCTGAGTTATCCACCAGCATCTCCTCATCATCCTTGAAAGCCAACCCAGAAAAGTGAGGCTCTGTAACTACATGCCTTATTCTTGCTTTACTCCAGTTTGGACTACGTTGTGTCAGACTTTAGCCCTGTTCTGTCTTCCAGGAGCTTGGTTTGCATTGCCCCTTAGTTGCTTGGAATAGTATCCCTTTGCATTTCCCCCAGGGTTGCTACAGTCTGAGCAACACCCTAATAGTCAAACATTAACAGAGGCTGGAAGCCAGCCTGCAAGCCTTTTGCAGCTATTGGCTTAATAAAGTATCTCCTTGGTCCAGAGACCGCCCTTTTTCCTGGGGATCAGATCTCCATTTTGGAGAAGCTCTCTTGCCTTCTTTAGTATACAAAAAGCCTCAGATGTGCTGGTGGCCAAGCTAGGCAGCTTGGACAGGCCATTGTGAGTACGGTTACCCTCTTGCCTTAGAAACTGGTGCTGAGCTCAGATAGGGGAAGACCTGCTCTTTCTAAAAGATAGTAGCTCAGTGCTGGGGCAGATAATATCTCAGGATTTCTCTGCCATTGGGAGAGGCTCATTTCATCTAGTTTCATCCCCAAACTAACCTTGAGCTTGGATAGGGGAAGACCTACTCTTTCTAAAAGATAGCAGTTCAGGGTTAGGGTAAAAGATCCCAGGATTTTTCTACCGTTGGGGAAAGTTAATTCAGCAGCTGAAGAAAAAGGGAAGGAAAGAACATCTATATGGTTTCACAAGTTGACTGTTTGTGTTTGTAACTCCATCAAGCTGTGCCAAGTCTGTCAAGGACTTTGAGAAATAAATGTTCTGTTTGATGTTCAAATCTGGACTGGCCTCAGTTGCTGGGAATTCTGAGCTTCTAAGTAAGGCACTCGCAGTTCACCCAGATAAAGAGAGAAGCATATCTTAGTTTTAACTTTATAGTGTCTGGGTGTGATGGCACAAGCCTTCTAAAACCTGTAGTTAAGGGGGCCAGGTCTGCACTTTTCCCCTGTAAATGGAGCACCACATGGAGGAAAAGTGATGGAAGAAAACTGGTGTTATTTTTGGAATCAGCAGGTGAAATATACCCCAAAACAGGGCTAACATCTGAGGCACCAAAATTTGTGTTGGCCAGTGAAATCTAAGGAGGCCAGTAAAACATCAGTTATCTGACATATTTGACAGCTTTACAGATATAAGACAAAATAACCATCTACACTTTTTAAAAAACATACTGACATTAATGGCTGGGCCTCACCTTGTCAAAATCCTCCTGTGTAGCACGCATCTCCTTCCAGGTCTTGTTTAACAGCTGGATGCAGATGCAGAACAGTTCCTCAAAAAAATGTTCTTGTCCAAAGAACATGGGGTAGAAGGCCTGGGCGGTCTCAGAGCCTGGAGTAAAAGAGCAACATGACGCCTGAACATGACGTGCCTTTTCTTTCTTCTTCCTCCGCAATTCATTTCTACACTTCCAAGTATAAAAGTAAAGCAAACAGCCCAGATGACTCTGCTCTTCAATAAACCCCATAGTATTTAGAAAATCAGACACTTGAAGTTTTCATGACTGAAGATGAGAATATTAGATGGCTCCTTTGTAGTGAACCGTGTATTTGAATCTTAACTTCCTGGAAAGTCAGAGGGAATATTTTTCTAGCCTCCATAGCTTATAAAACCCATATGAAATCCTGTGGCTGTCTCCTGCACAATCTTGAGGCTTTTAATCAGGCATGGGCAAACTTTGGCCCTCCAGGTGTTTTATAATAATAATAATAATAATAATAATAATAATATGCAGGTACAACTGTACCAGGAGCTCCAATTTTGTTTGCTTTGCACTGAATGTTTGTTGTAGTCCTAAGTTTCAGGGACTCTGCTGATAGGTGGCTTCTTTTGGCTGCAATCATAGGGCAAGCCACCTGTCAATTATAGTTAGGTTCCCTGGTCCCGTCCCCTTTTGGGGTTTTGGAGGGAATAGGAGCCAGTTTGGGTTCAGTCCACACAGAGAAGCCTTTCATGCAGGACATAATACCAAGAGCTCCTGTAGAAAGCTTCGTCTTCTACGGCTTGGCCGGGGAGATATGCAACCCACAGCTTGGCTGGGGAGAAAAGGCCTCACTGCTTGGCTGAGGCTTTTACAGCCTTACAGCTCCTTTGCTGAGGGAATCCGGTCCCACAGCACTTCAGCCAGCCATCACTGAAACCTGAACTCCTTCTTTTCCCCTGGAAGTCTACAAAGCTCTGCTTGGTAAGGGTCACTCGCGGAAGCCAGAAGCAGTTGGTACCGGGTGTAGGGGCTCCACGCCAAGAGAGGCGAAGACAGACTGTCCAAATTAGAGGTTAAGGATTTCCCCATTAGTTGAAATACAGTTTATGAAGATAGTGCCTGTTCCCTGTGGACAAGACTGAGAGAGCCAATAGACTATTAAGAAAGCCTTAAAGTACCTGTTTGTTTTCAATAATAAAGAACTTTGTTGAACCTTTAAGCAATCTAAAGACTCTGTTTTAAGGAAATCCAAGGGCCTTTAATCTGAGGCAGCCCCGGCGTCCCATTGGGCACACAGAATTTATGTCCTGTCTACAGTCTTATGCACAGGCCCAGCGTGCGACAGCACAAATAATAATAATAATCTTTATTTGTACCCCGCTACCATCTCCCCAAGGGACTCGGTGCGGCTTACATGAGGCCAAGCCCAAAGTACATCAAACAAAACATCAATAAACACAACATCAATAAACAATCAATAAAATACAAATCATATAAATTATAAACAAAAAAAATCAATAGTGACTTAAACAATTTTTTAAAATGGCTGTGCCAAATGTAATAGATTAAAATTGAAATTATGCTGATGTGAACAAGGTAAAATATAACTAGGATAGGATTTTTTGGAGAGAAATGAGGGAGCACAGTCTATCCTAAGTCAGTATTAAAGTGCATTGTGAGGACATATCGCTGAGAGTTCTCCTTATTCTGGGAAAGCACACTGGAACAACCACGTTTTCAGGCTCCTCCTAAAGACTGCCAATGTTGGGGCATGTCTGATGTCCCTGGGAAGTGAGTTCCAGAGTCGGGGGGCCACCACAGAGAAGGCCATCTCCCTCGTCCCCACCAATCATGCTTGCAAAGGAGGTGGGAGCGTGAGCAGGGCCTCTTAAGATGATTGAAGAGATCATGTGGGTTCATACACAGAAATGCGGTCACACAAGTAGGCGGGTCCCAAACCGTTCAGGGCTTTGAAGGTAAGAACCTGCACCTTGAATTGGGACCGGAAAATGAACGGCAGCCATTGGAGCTCCTTTGGACTTCAGCTCCCACAATTTCTAACAGCCTCAGGCCCTAAGCTAACCAAACTGTTCCTCATTGAGGACTTGAAACTTGGGCAGTGTGGAGCTGAAACCCAACACAAAGCAGATAATCTGGCATCAAAAACTGGATATGGTAGTGTAGATGGGGCCTTACTCTACAGCACATGGCTTCTGCTCATAAAAGAAGGACTCAATAGTGCACGGTGCGCAACAATGCTGAGTCTGCGAAACAAAGCATTATGGGTTGCAGAGAAACAGAAAACACTTACAAGGCTCTCCCACATGAAGGATCTCACAGAGTGTGAAGGCAAGCTGGATGCTACTCCGGGCAAATGGGCATTCGTGTTTATCTTCTCGGCTGCTATTCTCAAGAATGAACTGAGAGAGAGAAATCAATATTAGTGCCTTCACCGGGACTGTGGCGCAGCTGGCTGGATGACAGCTGCATTAAGATCACTTCTGACTAAAAGGTTATGAGTTCAAAGCCAGCCCGGGTCAGAGTGAGCTTCCGACCAATTATGTAGCTTGTTGTTGACCTTTGCAACCCGAAAGACAGTTGCATCTGTCAAGTAGGAAAATTAGGTACCACCTATGTGTGAGGAAGCTAATTTAACTAATTTACAAGACCACAAAAAAGACTCCAGAAAAGCACTCCAGCAAAAGCATGCGGGAAATGCGGAAGTACTTCATCAGTGTCACAAATGGACGATGAAAGCGACAACTCCCCTGGCGGCCAGAAAAGTGGAATGTTAAATAGCCTCTGACTGTCTGTCTTGTGTGTCTTTGACATTGAATGTTTGCCATATATGTGTACATTGTAATCCGCCCTGAGTCACCTGCGGGGTGAAAAGGGCGGAATATAAATACAGTAAATAAATAAATAAATAAATTCTCTGGCCACCAGAAGCCTCAGAAAATGACCCAACCATGATGCGTCACAACAGCAACTGCTTGAAACAACATGTTTGAGAACAGGTTGCCATTGTCCAGTCTTGTCTCAAGGTTAGCCTGACGACTTCCCTAAAACGCCGCCCCGCTTAGTGCTGTTCCTAGTCATCTACTCACATCTACTTCCATAAGATAGGAGGGCGAGGGAGCTGGGCTGAAGGTCAGGAGCTCACCCTGACCCGACTTTCAACTGTCAACCTTTTGGCAGGATTTACTGCAGCTACAGTTTGTAATTAACCTGCTGTGCTAATTTAAAATTTTAATTTCATTATGTAATATTTTATGAATATGTGCTCATGTTTTTATTGCTTTTATGTCTATGTAATTGTTTTACTTTATGTGCAGCACTTTGGAGTGCTTTGTTAGCTGATCGGAGTCCCTTGGGGTACAAATAAAATATTGTTGTTGTTGTTGTTGTTGTTGTTGTTGTTGTTGTTGTCTCTTACATATTGGAAGCCTTCGGACTAGTTTCATATTCTCTAACATTTCTCAGAGAGAAATGTACTTGGATGTTGTCATTTTGGCTACATAATAATCCAAACTTGGAGAATGTGTTCACTGGTATGCACAAATACAACAATATTAGGAATATAGGCTTGAATTAGCCCCAACGTAAATAGTATCATCTAGAAGCTAAAGTATATACGTGTGAAAAAGTATGTGTGAAAAAGATCTTGGAGTCCTTGTGGACAACAAGTTAAACATGAGCCAACAATGTGATGTGGCGGCAAAAAAAGCCAATGGGATTTTGGCCTGCATCAATAGGAGCATAGTGTCTAGATCTAGGGAAGTCATGCTACCCTTCTATTCTGCTCCGGTTAGACCACACCTGGAATATTGTGTCCAATTCTGGGCACCACAATTCAATAGAGATATTGACAAGCTGGAATGTGTCCAGAGGAGGGCGAGTAAAATGATCAAGGTTCTGGAGAACAAGCCCTATGAGGAGCGGCTTAAGGAGCTGGGCATGTTTAGCCTGAAGAAGAGAAGACTGAGAGGAGATAGGATAGCCATGTATAAATATGTGAGAGGAAGCCACAGGGAGGAGGGAGCAAGCTTGTTTTCTGCTGCTCTGGAGACTAGGACGCAGAACAATGGCTTCAAACTACAAGAAAGGAGATTCCATCTGAACATGAGGAAGAACTTCCTGACTGTGAGAGCCATTCAGCAGTGGAACTCTTTGCCCCGGAGTGTGGTGGAGGCTCCTTCTTTGGAAGCTTTTAAACAGAGGCTGGATGGCCATCTGTCAGGGGTGCTTTGAATGCAATATTCCTGCTTCTTGGCAGGGGGTTGGACTGCATGGCTCATGAGGTCTCTTCCTACTCTTTGATTCTATGATTCTATGATATATGTATGTTCTATTGGTGCAATGACTCTCCTCTAGTTTGGACTAATAACAGTCACAATGTATTGTCGAAGGCTTTCATGGTTGGAATCACTGGGTTGTTGTAGGTTTTTTCCGGGCTATATGGCCATCTTCTAGAGGCATTTTCTTCTGACGTTTCGCCTGCATCTATGGCAAGCATCCTCAGAGGTAGTGAGGTCTGTTGGAACTAGGAAAATGGGTTTATATATCTGTGGAATGACCAGGGTGGGACAAAGAACTCTTGTCTGTTGGAGCTAGGTGTGAATGTTTCAACTGACCACCTTGATTAGCATTTGATGGCCTGGTAGTGCCTGGAGCAATCTTTTGTTGAGAGGTGATTAGCTCTCCCTGATTGTTTCCCCTCTGCTGTTTTGCTGTTGTAATTTTAGAGTTTTTTTTAATACCGGTAGCCAGATTTTGTTCATTTCCATGGTTGGAAATGAACAGTCACACTATTATTCTGTCAAGTGTAGACTACTCCTTTTAAATGGCAAGCAGAAATAAAAATTCCAGCATGTTAATATTACAATCTGATTTTCTAATGGGAAGAAACTGATTGTCAAAGCATAAACCCAGATTGCAATAAGTGGGAAATGGGAACATACATCCTCACAAGAATATAGACAGGCCTTTGAGTTACCCTGCTGTAGGCACTGGGGAAGTGTCTGGAAAAATAGACCATGCAGTCTAAGGCGAGCAGTCCAGGAGGAATCCGGTGAAGATCCATTGCAGGATTACTATTATTCTGAAAGGAAAAGAGAAAAGCATCTTTATGTCTTTGGGGCTTAGAACAAAAAAGGAAGCAAAACAACAAAGGGCAGAAAACCCCTCAAAGCAACATCACAGAATGCATCTGGAAGCATTAGCTGAGCTCATTGAGGGACAAAAAATTAATGCACTTCTGCCTGCATGTTATGTTGCAGATCTTGACAAATGACAGAGAATCCTGAAAAGAGCATTTTGTTTGTTTTAGAAAGAAATGCTCCTAGTCCTTAAAATTGTAGATATACACAGGAAATACTAAAGAGCAAATGTAGATCGGTGCCAGGCTTAGAACAGCAGGTTAAACCGCTAAGCTGCAGAAAATCTTGCCAATCAAAAGTTTGGTAATTCAAGCCCAGGTTAGGGTGAGCTCCTGCTGTCAGCCCAAACTTTTGCTCACCTAGCAGATTGAAAACAGCAATATAGACCCTTCAACAACAACAATAATACAGCAAAATAAATAAAAAACAAAGCAATAACATTGTTGTTGTTGTTGTTCATTCGTTCAGTCATCTCCGACTCTTCGTGACCTCATGGACCAGCCTACGCCAGAGCTCCCTGTCGGCCGTTACCACCCCCAGCTCCTTCAAGGTCAGTCCAGTCACTTCAAGGATGCCATCCATCCATCTTGCCCTTGGTCGGCCCCTCTTCCTTTTGCCTTCCACTTTCCCCAGCATAATTGTCTTCTCTAGGCTTTGCTGTCTCCTCATGATGTGGCCAAAGTACTTCAACTTTGTCTCTAGTATCTTTCCCTCCAATGAGCAGTTGGGCTTTATTTCCTGGAGGATGGACTGGTTGGATCTTCTCGCAGTCCAAGGCACTCTCAGAACTTTCCTCCAACACCACAGTTCAAAAGCATCTATCTTCCTTCACTCAGCCTTCCCTAAGGTCCAGCTCTCACATCCGTAGGTGACTACAGGGAATACCATGGCTTTGACTAGGCGGATCTTTGTTGCCAGTCTGATGTCTCTACTCTTCACTATTTTATCGAGACTGGACATTGCTCTCCTCCCAAGAAGTAAGCGTCTTCTGATTTCCTGGCCACAGTCTGCATCTGCAGTAATCTTTGCACCTAGAAATACAAAGTCTGTCACGGCCTCCACGGTTTCTCCCTCTATTTTCCAGTTGTCAATCATTCTTGTTGCCATAATCTTGGTTTTTTTGACGTTTAGCTGCAACCCGGCTTTTGCGCTTTCTTCTTTCACCTTGATTAGAAGGCTCCTCAGCTCCTCCTCGCTTTTGGCCATCAGAGTGGTGTCATCTGCATATCTGAGGTTGTTAATGTTTCTTCCAGCAATTTTCACCCCAGCTTTGCATTCATCCAGCCCCGCACATCGCATGATGTGTTCTGCATACAAGTTTAAAAGGTTGGGTGAGAGGATGCAGCCTTGCCGTACGCCTTTCCCAATCTTGAACCAGTCTGTTGTTCCGTGGTCAGTTCTGACTGTTGCTACTTGGTCCTTGTACAGATTCCTCAGGAGAGAGACAAGGTGGCTTGGTATGCCCATCCCACCAAGAACTTGCCGCAATTTATTATGATCCACACAGTCAAAGGCTTTAGAATAGTCAATGAAGCAGAAGTAGATGTTTTTCTGAAACTCCCTGCCTTTCTCCATTATCCAATAACATTAACAACACACAATGACGCAATTAAAAACGTAATCAAAGTCCTCCTGACAAAGAGCCATCCAGCCATAGATGGATAGATAGATATAGATATAGATAGAGATATAATTCATACACAGAGAGATATAGCCTCATAGATCTGAAAGGGACCCCTAAAGAAGGACAATTATATGTTGCATGTTCCAGAGTAGGCAAACTAGGCAATCTCCACATCAACACTGGCATAAAAACAACAAGGAATACATAAAGGAATTACATATATTAGAAACCATTACTTTATTTTCCAGATCCCCAGACTGTGCCAAAGCAACGCGTGGCAGGGGATGGCTAGTTATTATTTATTTATTTATTTATTTATTTGATGCATTTATTAACCGCCATTCTCAGCCCTTTAGGGCGACTCATGGCGGTGTACACACATATAAAAGACAATTTACAAAGAGGCAATTACAACAACATATAAACTACATAACAATTACAAAAACTACACTAAAAATCCGCTTCGTCTCATAGTGGAATCATAACCAATCTCATATTCCTTGTTCCATTCCAGTCATCTTTACCACATTGTTATAGCACTTAATTAAATGCCTTCTCGAACAGCCATGTCTTGAGGCTTTTTCGGAAGGACATGAGGGAGGGCGCCTGTCTGATGTCTGCAGGGAGAGTGTTCCACAGCCGGGGGGCCACCACCGAGAAGGCCCTCTCCCTCGTCCCCGCCAAACGTGCCTGTGAGGCAGGCGGGATTGAGAGAAGGGCCTCCCCAGACGATCTCAAGGTCCTCGTGGGCTCGTAGGCCAAGATGCGGTCCGAAAGGTATTTTGGGCCGGAACCGTTTAGGGCTTTGTAGGCCAAAACCAGCACCTTAAATTGGGTCCGGTAGCAAATCGGCAGCCAATGGAGCTGGGACAACAAGGGCGTTGTACGCTCCCTGCCACCCGCTCCAGTTAGTAACATGGCTGCCGCACGCTGAACCAGCTGAAGCTTCCGGGCCGTCTTCAAGGGCAGCCCCACGTAGAGAGCGTTGCAGTAGTCAAGGAGGGATGTGACCAGAGCGTGTACCACCGTGGCCAAGTCAGACTTCCCGAGATACGGGCGCAGCTGGCGCACGAGCCTGAGCTGTGCAAATGCTCCCCTGGTCACCGCTGACACCTGGGGATCCAGGCTCAACGATGAGTCCAGGGTCACACCCAAGCTGCGAACCTGCGCCTTCAAGGGGAGTGCGACCCCATCCAGCACAGGCTGTAACCCTATACCCCGTTCGGCCTTGCGACTGACCAGGAGTACCTCTGTCTTGTCTGGATTTAATTTCAGTTTGTTCGCCCTCATCCAGACCGTTACAGCGGCCAGGCACCGGTTCAGGACCTCGACAGCCTCCTTAGTAGCAGGTGGGAAGGAGTGACAGAGTTGGACATTATTATACCTCATGTGTCTTTATCTACCATGAAGGCTACCCACTGAAGTAACTTACCTCTTCTCTGCCCTCAACATCAGTCTTCTTCAACCTACTCACAGTACTAACCCAGACACTTTGTAAATTATTATTATTACTAAGGGCTCAGTGTAGATCCAGCTGAGATGCTAAGACCCCAGCATCCCTTATCAGCTGAACGTGCTGCTCTGTTTTCTCAAGGCACATTGCAATCCGTATAAAGCTCACCATAAAGCCTAGCTTGCGGAACTCCTTGGAGCAAAGGGAATGGCGGCGTTCAGAGTTTGAGTTGCCAGGTGAAGATTCATTCTCAGACACAAAGGCTGCGTGGCGCAAGGAATGAAGCAGGTCCCTTTGTTCCTGTGCAAACAAACCAACATATAGAAAACTTAGTGCATACACACAACCACCCCACACATCGTATACATTTATAAAAAGGGAAAGGAAATGGAGCTAAGAGGTAACAAAACTATTGAAAAGTGAGTCAAGGGGAAACTCACCAGTGAGTAGGGATCCATTGGGGTCCTCATCCTGCACTCCAATAAGGTCAATGTGAGGGATTGCAGCACATAGAGATAATGGGCCATCTCATCTCCAATCGGCTCTGAGGCATGGACAATGTTCTAGAAGCACACATTTCACAGCTTAGAAAATTGACTTTTTTAAAAAGATAATAGCATCCAGAATATCCCTCCCTGTTGCATGTTGTCTAGTTGCTATGTGGCTGGGGAATTCAGGAAGTTTTAGTCTCCTCAAAAACTCCCCCCCCCCCCCCTCGGTAGCACAGTGGGTTAAACTACTGAGCTGCTGAACTTGCTGACCAAACAGCTGGTGGTTCGAATCAGGGGAACGGGGTGAGCTCCCACTGTTAGCCCCTGTTTTTGCCAACCTAGAACTTTGAAAATATGCAAATATGAGTAGATCAATAGGTACTGCTCCAGTGGGAAGGTAACGGTGCTCATAGAATCCTAGAGTTGGAAGGGACCTCATGGGCCATCCAGTCCAACCCCCTGCTAGGAAGCAGTAATATTGCATTCAAAGCAGCCCCGACAGATGGCCATCTAGCCTCTGTTGAAAAGCTTCCAAAGAAGGCGCCTCCACCACACATTGGGGCAGAGAGTTCCACTGCTGAACGGCTCACACAGTCAGGAAGTTCTTTCTCATGTTCAGATGGAATCTCCTTTCTTGTAGTTTGAAGCCATTGTTTCACATCCTAGTCTCCAGGGAAGCAGAAAACAAGCTTGCTCCCTCCTCCCTGTGGCTTCCTCTCACATATTTATACATGGCTATCATATCTCCTCTCAGTCTTCTCTTCTTCAGGCCAAACATGCCCGGCTCTTTAAGCCGCTCCTCATAGGGCTTGTTCTCCAGACCCTTGATAATTTTAGTCGCCCTCCTCTGGACACATTCCACCTTGTCATGGAAGGATACACTGAGGCTAGAGGAGCCACTCACAGCATTAGAAGCAAAGGCCCAGGATTAGGTAATAAAGACACTGGGACACAACATGCATGCCAAGGACCCTCACCCCCACCCCCGATGCCACCTTCATGCCCACCTTGTGGATAAACTGCCTGAGGTTCTTCTCCCCTAGATACTCCATCATGTCCTAGAAATTGGAAGGAGGCAATGAGATGGGTCCAATCATAGAATTACAGAATTTATTTATTTATTTACTATGCTTCTATACTGCCAATCATAGAATTACAGAATTTATTTATTTATTTACTATGCTTCTATACCGCCATTCTCAGCCCAAAGCGGCACAATTTGATGCCCATAGCATAATAGGAGTTGATTCATAGCATAATAGAATAGCATAATAGGAGTTGGAAGAGACCACATGGATCATCCAGTCCAATCTCCTTCTGAAAGGCAGGAAAAGCACAATCAAAGCCCCCTTGACAGATGGCCATCCAGCCCCTGTTTAAAAGCCTCCAAAGAAGGAGCTTCCACCACACTACGAGGCAGAGAGTTCTATTGTTGAACAGCTCTAACAGTAAGGAAATATCTCTGTTGAATTGTGGTGCCCAGAATTGGACACAGTGTGACTCCAAGTGAGGTCTGACCAAAGCAGAATAAAGAGGCAACATGACTTCCCTCGATCTTGACACTAGACTCTTTTGGATGCAGCCCAAAGCTCCATTGGCTTCTTGAGAAGTTACATGACATTGTTGGCTCATGTTCAACTTGTTGTGCTCTAAGACTCCAAGGTTGCTTTTACATGGAAATGTTGTCAAGCCAGGCTTCACCCGAAAGATCCCCCTTACCCTCCTTTCTGACTCGCTGGCATTAAGAAGGAGAGCGATAAGAAGAGCCATCGCTTTTAGCTGCAGCTGCTGGTTCATTCTATAAGGAAAGAAAAAAGCAGGGAAGCATATTATGATCAGAAAGGTTGGGTTGCCTCACTTCTGCCCTTCAGTCAGGATTCTGAAGGTCAAAGCCAAATAGAACCAAAGTTTGCAAGGCCAATTGTAATTTCCTTGGTTTAAAGTAGGGGTCTCCTAACTACGACCCGCGGGCCACTTCTGGCCCACCAAGGGCACTTATCCGGCCCGCGGAGGAGGAGCGCCCCCCCCTCACAGTGCCCCTCCCTTGGCTGGCTCACACTATCCGTCAGGCCCGATGGGCAGTGTGAACCAGCCAAGGGCAGCTGCTCCACGCGGCCTACTCGCGCGTAAAGCACCTCGCGAGGTGCTTTAGGCGCAAGGAGGCTGCGCGGTGCTGCTCCTCCCTTGGCAGGCTCATGCTGCCCATCGGGCCATCGCAAAAGTAGGCTGCGCGGTGTTGCTCCTCCCTTGGCAGGTTCACGCTGCCCATTGGGGAGGCTGCCCCGGCGCTCCATGCAGTCATGCCGGCCACATGACCTTGGAGGTGTCTACGGACAACGCCGGCTCTTCGACTTAGAAATGCAGATGAGCACAACACCCCAGAGTCAGACACGACTGGACTTCATGTCAGAGGAAAACCTTTAACCAGGAAAATTGTGGAAGATCCAGGGTGGGAGAAAGAACCCTTGTCTGTTGGAGGTAGGTATGAATGTTTCAATTGGCCACCTTGATTAACATTTCATAGCCTGACAGTTTTTAGGGAGAGGTGATTAGCTGGCCCTGATTGTTTCTTGTCTGGAGTTCCCCTGTGTTTGAGTGTTGTTCTTTATTTACAGTTATAATTTCAGAGTTTTTTAAATACTGGTAGCCAGATTTTGTTCAGACTAGAAATAGGAAGATTTCCCATTCTCTGCTCCTGGAATTACTGCCTAAAGAGGGCTAGAAAGAACCCCCTCTAAGGGCACTTCCACACAGCAAAATAAGATATGTGCAATGTGCATAGGAATTTTTTAATTGATTTTTTTTTCAAAAAAACTATAGTCCGGCCCTCCAATGTTCTGAGGGACAATGAACTGGCCCCCGGTTTAAAAAGTTTGAGGACCCCTGGTTTAAAGTGTTCAGATAGCGTTACAGCTGCTTTAGTCCATTGCCACCAAAAAGGTGGTTATCAGCAGTCTTCTGGAAGGTATGGAGAAGTCCCCAAACCTAGTGGGACAAACACCCTTCGGGCCCTTCCACAGCCATATAACTCAGAATATCAAGGCAGATAATCCATAATATCTGCTTTGAACTGGATTATCTGAGTCCACACTACCATATAACCCAGTTCAGTGCGGATTTTATATGGTTGTGTAGAAGTGGCCTTAAAGGGAGCTATAACAGCCCAAAGATGACTGAAAGTGTCTTGGACCACCAAAGAATACTGACAGATTGCAGGGGAACGACGGAGCACTATGTTCTAGAATGGAGTGTCTGGATTCCATACCTGGAAGGCCACAGGTTCCTCCACCCTATCGAGGCATACACATAGATACTGCAGACCTGGACACTGTGAAGGCACCTATGCTTACTCCTACATCAATTAAAGCAATTAAACTTATCAGTTGAGAGGCCCCTCCCCACTGTAGCACCAACTGCTGCTCTGGACAGAGCGAAGACAGAGGGGAGCAGAAGACATTTCCATCTTGTCTTTACTAATAATATAATATAGTATATTGTATATACATATAATATTTATAATATTATAATGTAACACAATATAATACTAGTAATAATAATACAATATTATAATTATAATTATATATTTACATTACATGTAATAGGTAAAGGTAAAGGTAGTCCCCTGACATTAAGTCCAGTCATGTCTGACTCTGGGGTGTGGTGCTCATCTCCATTTCTAAGCCGAAGAGCCAGCGTTGTCCGTAGACACCTCCAAGGTCATGTGGCCGGCATGACTGCATGGAGCACCGTTACCTTCCCGCCGGAGCGGTACCTATTGATCTACTCACATTTGCATGTTTTCGAACTGCTAGGTTGGCAGAAGCTAGGGCTGACAGCGGAAGCTCACGCCGCTCCCCGGAATCGAACCTGCAACCTTTCGATCAACAAGCTCAGCAGCTCAGTGCTTTAACCCACTGCGCCACTGGGGGATCCTAATAATACTAATAATATTACAATATAATGGTATAGTGCCATGATGGCGGACCTATGACACGTGTGTCAGCACTGACACGCGTAGCCATTTTCGATGACATGCAGCCACATACACAGAAGAATGGGGCCGCATCCCGAGAAGAACATTTCATCCTCGGCTCCTGCACCAGCATTTTTCTATAATGCCAAGATATATGACATTATAGAAAAAGCAGGTAAGTTAAATAATTAGTTTTTTGGTTTATTAAATACAGATATATATTACAATAATATATTTTTGTTATATCTTTTTTCTCTCGAAGTGACACCTCGCCTGAGTTATGCTCAGTTTTTTGGCGAGTTTTGACACGCCAAGCTCAAAAAGGTTGCCCATCACTGGTATAGTGCAATATAGTAATATATACTGATATTGTACTATGCTAATAATATAATATATTGTATGAAAATATATATTGTAAGCCGCTCTGAGTCCCCTTCGGAGTGAGAAGGGCAGCATATAAATGCCATAAATAATAATAATAATAATAATAATAATAATAATAAGGATAGAAATAGAAGCAAACATGATATCTGGAAAAAGGACTGCAGATGAGTGCTTACACTTGCAGAAGGGAGATGAGTCGCTCGAGGGTCACCTGTTGCTTGACCAGTTCAAAGAGGGAATGGCTGGTTGGCACCATGTTCTCCAAAATGGCCAGCGAAATCTGCTGGATGGAGGCATCCATTGGAACCACGTTGACATAGCCAACAATCTGTAACAAGGGACGCAAATTCACAAACAAAGGGAGAAGGGATCAAAGCATTGCCCAAAGTTACAGCCTACCAACCAGGCACTCTCCAACAACCATTGAGAGGCCATTCCACCACCCGCTGAGTGGGAAGGAGCCAGCCTACCAACCAGGTACTCTTCAGCAGCTGCTGAGAGGCCCTCCCACCATCTTTAACTGCTCCGGGGCGGCCTTTTCCATCGATTGCCCAGCTGACTAGCATTCTACTGAGGGCCTGATTCCATCAGGACGCCTATGGTCCACACACAAACCCGACCACCAGCGATAGCAACTCAATTCCCCGAGCTGCGCTCCACTCGGCCTTCCCTACACTGCCCAGCATCGACATGGAGAGATTGGTGTGGCAGAGCCGCTCTACCATCGCCACCATTTCCCACTACCGTGCCATGACCTCGCTGCTAACTACCCATAGCCCAAAGTTACTTCAAGCCACTGATACTCTATAGCAGTGTTTCTCAACCTTCCTAATGCCCTGACCCCTTAATACAGTTCCTCATGTTGTGGTGACCCCCAACCATAACGTTATTTTCGTTGCTACTTCATCATTGTCGTTTTGCTACTGTTTTGAATTGTAATGTCAATATCTGATATGCAGGATGTATTTTCATTCAATGGACCAAATTAGGCACAAATAATAATAATAATAATAATAATAATAATAATAACCTTTATTTCTATACCGCCCATTGTCAGAATATGTTAAAGTATGTAATGTGTTTTAAATGTAATTTCATGTAGTTGTAATATGGATGCCACAAGACTGTATTGCTATGATGTATGTTTATGTTTGAGGCTGTGAGATAGTAGCCCTGAGACACTCTCTGAGCTGAGTTGTGAGAGAAATTAGGGAGTATCCCAGTGGTTCTCAACCTGGGGTCCCCAGATGCTTTTGGCCTACAACTCCCAGAAATCCCAGCCAGTTTACCAGCTGTTAGGATTTCTGGGAGTTGAAGGCCAAAAACATCTGGGGACCCCAGGTTGAGAACCACTGGAGTATCTGATATCTGCCAAGCAGCCAAGCAGCTGTAGAATTAGGTTCTTGTGGGTTTTTTCGGGCTATGGGGCCATGTTCTAGAGGCATTTCTCCTGACGTTTCGCTTGGCAAGCATCCTCAGAGGTAGTGAGGTCTGTTGGAAATAGGACAATGGGTTTATATATCTGTGGAATGGCTGGGGTGGGGTAAAGAGCTCTTCTCTGCTGGAGCTAGGTGAGAATGTTTCAACTGACCACCTTCATTAGCATTTGAAGGCCTGGCTGAGTCTGGGAAAATCTTTTGTTGAGAGGTATTAAGATGTGCCTGGTTGTTTCCTCTCTGCTGTTTTGCTGTTGTAATTTTAGAGTTTTTTAATACTGGTAGCCAGATTTTGTTCATTTTCATGGTCCGGAGACGTGTCTAAAGACCCCAGCGTGCGCACCAAAAGTCGCCTCTTCTCCTGACTTTCTCTTCAGCCATTGGGACCGAGAGAGAGAGAGAGAGAGAGAGTGCCCCTCTGGCTGGAGGTATCTCCCACCTCCGCTCCCTCCTTTGCTTTTGCGCCTACCTTCAGGAAAGGTGGGCATCTCCACCTCTCTCTCTCTCTCTCTTGGTCCCAATGGCTGAGGAGAAAGTCAGGAGAAGAGGTGACTTTTGGTGCACACGCTGGGGTCTTCAGGCACGCCTCCGGACCCAAAACGGGCCAGGCAAGGGAGCAAGTGCGGCAAGTGTAGTTACTGGGATGTATAGTTCACCTACAATCAAAGAGCATTCTGAACTCCACCAATGATGGAATTGAACCAAATATGGCACACAGAACTCCCACGACGAACAGAAAATATATATCAATGATTGGTTGGGGGGCGCCAAAATACTATTTGCTTACCGTTGAAAATTACCTAGGGCCGCCTCTGGGGCCACGCCCAGTATGTTTGGAAAGGCAAGAGTTTTAAGGTAGAGTTTTCACCCTCTGGCTGTTTCTGCCGCTCAGCAAAGCCCTGATACACCCAAATTTGAATACTGGTGGGGTTGAGGAGAGGGTTGATTTTGTCATTTGTGAGTTGTAGTTGCTGGGATTTAGAGTCCACCTACAATCAAAGAGCATTCTGAACACCAGCAAGGATGGAATTGAACCAAATTTGGCACACAGAAATGTTTACCTTCTTTTAATGCATCACTACAGATTTTTTTCCCCTTCAGAATAAAAATTATAATTTAAAAAAACATAAGGAGGGCCCAAGTTTGCCCAGGCATGCTGTACGGTCTATTCAGAACTGTATCCCAAGGGAGTGTTTACCTTTTTGATGAAAGCTGGACTGAGAGTCTCCCAGGACACAAAATCGTGCTCCATCAGCTCCACAAAGGCCTTCAAAGCATAGGCCAGAATCTCTCCTATCCTGGAGCAACAGACAGCAAACAGAGTAAGAGAGGCCCAAACATGCCACCCTTGAAGGTCAAAATGCAGCTCTGACCAAGACAGCCAGAAACCGCAGGGATGGTGCATTAGACATACCTAGAAAAGAGAGTGGGGAAGAGAACGAAAGAAGAGGGGGAAAGAGGAAAAGAAAAAGAGAAGGAGGGAGGAAAAGGAAGAGCAGTGGAGAAAAAGGAAGTTTCTGTATGAATTGAAATTCCCAGAAAAGACAAAGAAAGGTTTCAGAAAAACAGAAGGCATAGAATTTTGCTTGGTAAGAATTTTTTTTTTTTACATTTGGCATGTGAATACAATAGGAAATATTGTGCCATATATTTACACAATTTTAGAGGCAGTCCACAAGTTATAAACAATACAATAGGAAACATTGTGCCATATATCTGAGGCAAGTGTGAATGTTGCAATGGGCCACCTTGATTATTTATTTATTTATTTGCTTGCTTATGACATTTATATGCTGCCCTTCTTACCTCAAAGGGGATTCAAAGCAGCTTACAAGTTATATGTAAATACAATATATTATGCATTGTCGAAGGCTTTAATGGCCGGAATCACTGGGTTGTTGTAGGTTTTTCCGGGCTATATGGCCATGTTCTAGAGGCATTTTCTCCTGACGTTTTGCCTACATCTATGGCAAGCATCCTCAGAGGTAGTGAGGTCTGTTGGAAGTAGGAAAATGGGTTTATATATCTGTGGAATATCCAGGGTGAGACAAAGGACCTTTGTCTGCTGGAACTAGGTGTGAATGTTTCAGCTGACCACCTTGATTAGCATTTAATGGCTTGGAAGTGCCTGGGGGGAATCTTTTGTTGAGAGTGATTTGATGTGCCTGATTGTTTACTCTCTGTTGTTTTGCTGAGTTTTTTAATACTGGTAGCCAGATTTTGTTCATTTTCATGGTTTCTTCCTTTCTGTTGAAATTGTCCACATGCTTGTGTATTTCAATGGCTTCATTGTGTAGTCTGACATGGTGGTTGTGAGAGTGGTCCAGCATTTCTGTGTTCTCAAATAATATGCTGTGTCCAGGCTGGTTCATCAGGTGCTCTGCTATGGCTGACTTCTCTGGTTGGAGTAGTCTGCAGTGCCTTTCATGTTCCTTGATTCGTGTTTGGGCCTTGCTGCGTTTGGTGGTCCCTATGTAGACTTGTCCACAGCTGCATGGTATATGGTAGACCCCTGCAGAAGTGTGAGGATTCCTCTTGTCCTTTGCTTCCCTCTGCGGTCAGTGGTTCCCTTGATGTATGGTAAGAACACTTTTCCTCTGGGTGGATCTTCGTCTTTACTCTCATGGCTTGTTCTCGGTCTTGCAGCTCTTCTGATGTCCGAGGTGGAGCCTCCATTGGCCTGTAGAGCCCAGTTGAGGTGGTTCAGTTCATCTTGAAGGAGGTGGGGTTCGCAGATTCTTCTTGCACGGTCTGACAAGGCTTTAATTGTGCTTCTTTTTTTGACTTTGGTGATGGTTGGAGTTTTTATGTAGATATCTATCTGTGTGTGTGGGTTTTCTGTAAACGGTGTGACCCAATTGTTGATCTGGCTTGCAGATGACTAGGACATCTAGAAAAGGCAGTCTTCCTTCATAGACTTCATTGTCCCACTGAAAGTAGCTGGTGGTGAGGCAATGGTGAAACAATGAATTCTACGAACAGAAAGATGGAGTAGCTATGGGGAGCCCTATCAGCCCGGTCATAGTTAATTTCTACATGGAACACTTTGAAAAACAAGCCCTTGAAACAGCCCACGATATGGTTCAGATATGTGGATGACACCTTCACTATTTGGAGCCATGGAGAAGAAGAACTAAATAGGTTCCTGGAACATCTTAACAGCATCCACCCAAACATCCAATTCACCATGGAAAAAGAAAATGAAGGAAGGCACTGCAGACTACTCACAACCACCATGTCAGACTACACAGAGATGCCATTGAAATCCACAAGCATGTGAACAATTTCAATAGAAAGGAAGAAACCATGAAAATGAACAAAATCTGGCTACCAGTATTAAAAAACTCAAAAATTACAACAGCAAAACAACAGAGGGGAAACAATCAGGCACATCAAATCACTCTCAACAAAAGATTCCCCCCAGGCACTTCCAAGCCATTAAATGCTAATCAAGGTGATCAGCTGAAACATTCACACCTAGCTCCAGCAGACAAAAGTCATTTGTCTCACCCTGGTCATTCCACAGATATATAAACCCATTTTCCTACTTCCAACGGACCTCACTACCTGTGAGGATGCTTGCCATAGATGCAGCAAAACGTCAGGAGAAAATGCCTCTAGAACATGGCCATATAGCCCAGAAAAACTTACAACAACACAATATATTGTTAGCATAGAACAATATTAGTACCATACATTCCAATACTGTACTATGCCACTACACTGTAATATTATGAGTAATATTACACATAATATGAAATATATAATTATTATATTGTATTATTAACATTGAATGGCCTTGCAGCTTCAAAGCTTGGCTGCTTCCTGCCTGGAGGAATCCTTTGTTGGGAGGTGTAAGCTGGTCCTGATTGTTTCATATCAGGAATTCCCCTATATTTTTAGTGTTCCTCATTATTTACTGTCCTGAACATAAAAGGCACGCCAGACTAATTCAACCAGAGAAGTCAGCCATAGCAGAGCACCTGATGAACCAACCTGGACACAGCATATTATTTGAGAACACAGAAATGCTGGACCACGCTAAGAACCACCATGTCAAACTACACAGAGAAGCCATTGAAATCCACAAGCATGTGAACCTTGAACAAAATCTGGCTACCAAACTCTAAAATCAGGACAGTAAATAAAGAGGAACACTCAAAAACAGGGGAATTCCTGACATGAAATAATCAAGGCCAGCTAATTTATTTATTTATTATTTATTTATTTATTTACACCAGTGACTAGTATATTTGGCCACCTTATCTGGCAATTCCCTATAGGCTCTCAATAGGATGGAGTAGGCAATCCCTTTGGAAGACAAAGGACATAATCCAACACTTCCTTCCCAGAGACTGGTGCTTCTGAAGCTTCCTTTCCTCTAATACTCACATTTTATCCTCTTCCACAATAAGAAAAAGCTGGTTGAGACCATTCCTGCTAATGAACTCCTGAGCAAAGGCAACATCCCGAGAGAGAAACGACAGCTTCTTCAGAGAGTCGGATTTGACATCGAAGTTGTTGCTTTGAATCCCACCATGCAACTTTGCAGCCTCTTGATCCTATGAAGGAAGAGTCGTAAAGATGAGCCTACACATTCACAATAACGCCGTGTACAGTCCTGACCACCTACATTTCAAAGCCAATTTCAAAGAGCTGAAAAGGATATTTTTAAAACAGAAGAAAAGTGTTGTGACTCAGCTGAGCTCTGTGGGCCTTCTGAGCCGGAATTCCTACAGGATGATGATGAGGATGATGGGTTACAGATTTCTGTACATGCTTCAGACAGGGCTGACAGTAGGGTTGCTGAAGGGGAAACAGCAAGTCAGTTCCCAGGGGAAAGGAATGTTAGTGAGACTGATAATGAGAGTGAAATCCCACACGGCCAGGTAGAGACGTCTTTGCCTTCCCACAGTGATCCGGTCCAGTTGGACCAAGATAAGGGGTTGCATAGCCTTGATGATAATGAATTAATGAGGAGACAAGATAGTCTGCAATTAAGGCTCCGGAGAAGTACACCAAGCAAGAAGCCAAGGGTGCCAAAGGTCAACGCAATGTGTTCATGTCTGCAAAGGGAATTTAGCCTTGTAGCTGACAAGCAGGGGTTGTCAGTCTAACATAGCTCTTCCCATGCAAACTTCTCTGGATTAACTTTGGCATTTAGCAGCACGCTTCTGGCTTCCTGAGTCTAGGATTTGGATCTTGTTCTCAACTGTTTTCCATAGACTCTTGTTTGACCATTGCTAAGGGATTATGCTTCATGTTTTTGCCTTTGGATCTTGGGAACTTTGTCTTTGCATTTAAGCCTTTGTATTGCCAATGGAGTAGAGTTCGGAGTAGAGCAACTGCTTTGGGAGACGGTGGTTGGGCATCCGGACAACGTGGCCGGTCCAGCGGAGTTGATGATGGAGGACCATTGCTTCGATGCTGGTGGTCTTTGCTTCTTCCAGCACGCTGACATTTGTCCGCTTGTCTTCCCAAGAGATTTGCAGGATTTTCCGGAGGCAGCGCTGATGGAATCGTTCCAGGAGTTGCATATGACGCCTGTAGACAGTCCATGCTTCGCAGGCATAGAGCAGGGTTGGGAGGACAATAGCTTTATAGACAAGCACCTTGGTATTCCTATGGATGTCCCGATCCTCAAACACTCTCTGCTTCATTCGGAAAAATGCTGCACTCACAGAGCTCAGGCAGTATTGTATTTCGGTGTTGATGTTGACTTTGGTGGAGAGGTGGCTGCCAAGGTAGTGGAAATGATCAACATATTCTAATGTTACACCATTAAGCTGTAGCGCTGGCATTGGAGAGGGGTTGGCTGGTGTCTACTGGAACAACACTTTGGTTTTCTCGATGTTCAATGACAGGCCGAGCTTCTCGTATGCTTCTGCAAAGGTGTTTAGAGTGGCTTGTAGATCTTCATCTGAATGCGCACAGATGATGTTGTCATCAGCATACTGGAGTTCTACAACAGATGTTGTTGTAACCTTGGTTTTGGCTTTCGGTCTGCTGAGGTTAAACAGCTTGCCATCTGTCAGATAGATGATTTCCACTCCGCTGGGAAGTGTTACTACTACTCAGAGGCTCATCCACAACAAGCTCAGTGCTTTAACCCACTGCACCGTTAGGCGACGTTACGTTAGGCGATCCCTCGCTTTCCGAGGATGATTGTCTTCCAGTGTTCTTGTGGGTCCGTATGTGGCTGTGGAGCCCTATTCTTGCTCTGCATCTTCTTCCGCAGTGAGGGCATTGGTTTCCAGGTGGAAGGTAGTCTCGGTCTCACTGCGCCACTAGGTACTCAAATCATGTTGTGTATCAAATAATAATAATAATAAATAATAATTAGGTAATAAAATAATAATCAGGTAAGGTAGCAGAATTTTGTTACTTTAACAACAATACCTGGACAAAGAATTCAAACGGATTGAAAAATATGTGAATGGATATGGGTTTTAAGCAGAGTAGTGACAGATTGGAGTAATTTTTGCTCTTACAACTCTACAGTGTAACTTACTGGAGCAGTGGTCAGTTGCAGGATGCTCCCATTCTTGATTTCTCCACGATTCTACAGAAATAAAACATGATGACAGCATTATTAAAACTCTGCATCTGGTATAGTGTGCAAACAGCCATTGTACTATAATAGGTAGAATGTTTAACTTGATAAAACCAAGGTTCTAGTGCCCAATGAGCTATGAAACCTAATGAGTTAGCCTGGTCCTGTTACTATTTTTTCCCATCTAATCTACCATATATTCCGGGGTATTACATGACTGGGGCGATAAGACGACTCCGCAATTTCAGTCCTCTACGCCAGGTAGTTTCTGTCCTCTGCGCCTCGCGTGTGGTTGACCATGGGCCTCTGGGCTGCTTCCTGCGCCGCCTCCAGAAGGGCCTTCCACGCTGCTCAGGCTGCTCTCCTTCTCCATCTCTGCCTTCCAGCCCCATCAAGCCTCGCGAGAAGCGCCTCTTCTCCTGCGACACAAAGTTGTCTCACGGGTGAAGAGGTGCTTCTCGCGAGGCCTGGCCAGGAAGAAGGAGAGCGGCTTGACCAGCGCGGCAGCCAAGAAGAGAGGAAGGACGGGGAGCCTGCCTGGGAGGCTACCATGAGCCAAGGCAGCAGAGGAGGAGGCGGAGGAGGAGGAGGGGAGCCCATGGCCAAGGCCATCCACACCAAGAGGCTCTACCGGTAATTTTATTATTATTTTAATTTTATACCCGGGGTACTAGACGACCCCCAAAATTTTATAAGGTTTTACATGCCTAAAAAGTCGCCTAGCACCCCAGAATATACAGTACCTCTTAAGAAGAAATGTAACCAACTCATGAATAAAAAAAGGAATTATTATTATTATTGATTTATTTATTATTTATTTAATTTATTAATTCATTATGCTGCCTTTCTCCCAATACTGGACCCGAGGTGCCTTCTGAAAACAGGACATTAAAAACATGCTGGGCATGTTTAGCTTGAAGAAGAGAAGGCTGAGAGGAGATATGATAGCCATTTACAAATATGTGAGAGGAAGTCATAGGGAGGAGGGAGCAAGCTTGTTTTCTGCTTCCCTGGAGACTAGGGCGCAAAACAATGGCTTCAAACTACAAGAAAGAAGATTCCATCTGAACATGAGGAAGAACTTCCTGACTGTGAGAGCCGTTCAGCAGTGGAACTCTCTGCCCCGGAGTGTGGTGGAGGCTCCTTCTTTGGAAGCTTTTAAACAGAGGCTGGATGGCCATCTGTCAGGGGTGATTTAAATGCAATATTCCTGTTTCTTGGCCAACGTGTGGAGAGGGAAGGGTCGGTCTCTAAGAGGGCCCCTCTCGAATGTGGGGTCCCTCAGGGGGCTGTCCTTTCCCCCGTTGTTTAACATCTAGATGCTACCACTTGCCCAGCTGGTGCGCGGCTTTGGGCTTGAGTGCTATCAGTATGCTGATGACACTCAACTCATTCTGAGGATGGAAAGCCGACCAGACTCCATACCCGATAATTTCCATCAATGCCTTGAGGCCATTACTGGATGGTTGCGTGCCAGCAGGTTTAGGGTGAATCCAGCAAAGACAGAGATCCTTTGGTTGGGTCACCCGGACAGAGGAGTGATCCGGTTTGCCTACCCTGGATGGCGTGACATTATGCCCATCATCTTTGGTAAAGAGTCTGGGAGTCCTTTTAGACCCTCTGCTGACGGAGGCCCAGGCCTCCGCTGTGAGCAGAGACGCATTTTTCCATCTGCGTCAGGCTAGGCGTCTGGCTCCCTCTCTGTCCAGGGACGACCTGGCCACTGTGATCTTTGGTCATCTCAAGGTTGGACTACTGTAAGGCCCTCTACATAGGCCTGCCTCTATCGGTGATCCGGAAACTTAAACTAGAGCAAAATGCTGCTGCTCGGCTTCTTGCAGGGGTCCCAGCAAGATGTCAATCTTGCAGCAACTGCACTGGTTGCCAACTGAGCACCAGATTACCTTCAAAGTGCTGATTCTTAGCTTTAAGGCCTTATATGGCCTGGGGCCGGAGTACCGCCTCACCCCCTACCAACCCCCGAGATCACTCTGTTCAGACGATCAGGATCTCCTTGAAGTTCCCAATTTTAGGACCTTTCACCTGATGTCTACTAGGCGTAGAACATTCACAGTAGTGGCTCCTTACCTGTGGAATGCCTTGCCAGCGGAAACACGAGCTCTCTGAGATTTACTATCTTTTCGTGGAGCTTGTAAAACTTATTTATTCATTTGAATCTTGCTGATTGAAAATTTTCTTTGATTTTAAATGTAATGTATCACATATGTATATTGTAAACCAACCCGAGCCTTTGGGGAGTGGCGGTATATACAATTGATTAATAAATAAATAATAAATAAATATAAAATCCAGCTGATCTGTTTTAAACTGGATTATATGGCAGTGTAGACTCATATAAAAGCATTATCAAAGCAGATAATGTGGATTGTCTGCTTTGATAATCTGGATTACATGGCAGTATAGAAGGGGCCTGAAACCCCTTCATAGCCATGCCCCCAATTCCCATCCCAGAAATGCAGCTCAGAATGATACCACAGTCAATGGTATCAGTAAATGTTTGTATATTTTTAGGTTTGAAATTATATTGTATTGGTTTTATTATGAGCTACTTTGAGTCTCTTTTTTAGAGACAGAGTGGGATACTACTACTACTACTACTACTACTACTACTACTACTAATAGCCAGTGAGGATCATAGAATCATAGAATCAAAGAGTTGGAAGAGACCTCATGGGCCATCCAGTCCAACCCCCTGCCAAGAAGCAGGAAGATTGCATTCAAATCACCCCTGACAGATGGCTATCCAGCCTCTGTTTAAAAGCTTCCAAAGAAGGAGCCTCCACCACACTCCGGGGCAGAGAGTTCCACTGCTGAACGGCTCTCACAGTCAGGAAGTTCTTCCTCATGTTCAGATGGAATCTCCTCTCTTGTAGTTTGAAGCCATTGTTCTGCCTCCTAGTCTCCAAGGAAGCAGAAAACAAGCTTGCTCCCTCCTCTCTGTGACAGAAGTTTCAGTTTCTCGTCCACCAGCCCACCCTTGCCTCTCTAGAGGCGCAAGGTAGCAAGACAACACTAGACAATATACCAAACACACCGATTCTGTGATGTATGCTTGCTGGCCGTCCACGTACTGAAGGGCATAACGCTCGGAATTATTCAGGTTCCACCTATAGAATCATAGAATAATAGAGTTGGAAAAGACCTCATGAGCCATCCATGTCCAACCCCTTTCTGCCATGCAAGGGAAAGCACAATCAATGGTTGGAGGAAGATTCAGAAGAAGTAGAGGAACAAATTTGGAATATATATTTTTAAGGATATAAAAAGGAAAGAAATTAAGAGAATAAAAAACCCAATGTTGAGAAATGTGCTAGAAATTTGGAATAGATACAAGGAAATATTATTATCAGAAAGTTCAACTCTAACACCAATAATAATGGATAGAAAATCCCCCCCCCCCCAAATTAAAAAAAAACAAACATATTAGATAAAAAATTAAGAGAGAAGAATATAGATAAAATTGGAGATTGGATAAAAGCCGACCCAACTATAAGCCGAGGCACCTAATTTTACCACAAAAAACTGGGAAAACACATTGACTCAAGTATAAGCTGAGGGTGGGAAATGCAGCGACTACTGGTAAATTTCAAAATAAAAATAGATGCCAATAAAATTACGAGGGGTATTTTTTAAGTAAGGTCCGTTTTGTTATAGACAATAGTACTTCACGTGCATACCGCAATGAACGTGTGCTCAGTTTCCGCTCTGTAGCTAACCTGTACAGTTCTGTTCTGTGCTTTAAAAATGTTTAAGACTATCAACTCACCCTTCGCATGTGAGGTTCGCTCAGTGATACGGTTTTTGTCAGCAAGGAACCTGCCTGCTGCAGAAATTCATCGACAGATTTGTGAAGTGTACGGTGATACTTTTATGAGTGAAAGCAAAGTGCGTAAGTGGGTATGACAATTCAAAGATGGCAATGACAATGTCCATGATGAGGACCGCTCCGGTCGCCCTTCTTTGATTACAGACGATTTGGTGGCTTCAGTTGAAGTGAGGATCCGTGAGAACAGGCGCTTCACAATAACAGGTCTCTCAAACGAATTTCCTGACGTGTCGAGATCAGTGCTTTACAACATTGTTTCTGAACACCTAAAGTTTAGGAAACTGTGCTCCCGTTGGGTCCCGAAACTCCTAACAGAGGACCACAAAAACCAAAGATTTGAGTGTGCGATCAAATCAAATCGTCTGTAAGAAGGGCGACCGGAGCGGCCCTCATCATGGATATTGTCACGGCCATCTTTGAATTGTCGTACCCACTTACGCACTTTACAGTTAGAGCAATGGTTCAAGAATTGGATTAAGATAATGGGAAAGGAGGCAAATTTACGCAAGTTGAACAAATGATACAAAAAGAAAGAGCTACGGGAGGATACCATAAACTGAAAGGAATAACCAGCAAACTGTATAAGATAATAACTGATATTAAGGGGAGGGGGGGAATAAAGGACGTAACATTAAGAGAGATATGGGAGGAAGACCTAGGGATTGGAATAAAAGAAGCGGATTGGGTACAATTATGGGCTCAAATATATTTAAAGAATTTATTGATACGTGTTAAAGAAAATTACTGTATATACTCGAGTATAAGCCTAGTTTTTCAGTCCTTTTTTTAGGCTGAAAAAGTCTCCCCCAGCTTATACTCGAGTCAATATTATTTATTATTTTACTTTGTTGTTGTTGTTGTTACATTTATTATTTTATTATTGTTGTTATTATTACATTTATTATTTTACTCTATTTATTATTGTTATTGTTACATTTATTATTTTACTCTATTGTTATTATTATTTTACTCTATTTATTATTATTGGAGGACATGTAAGCATATTTACATTGAAGGTGGTTAGAATAATGGTTTAATCAAAGTTAGACAGCCTTACCTTGAATTACAGTTTATGTAAATATTCAAAAACATTTAACCTACTAATGCCTAAATTAATATAATTTTATTGGTATCTATTTTTATTTTGAAATTTACCAGTAACTGCTGCATTTCCCACCCTCGGCTTATACTCGAGTCAATACGATTTCCCAGGTTTTTTGGTAAAATTTGCTGCCTCGGCTTATATTCGGGTCAGCTTATACTCCAGTATATACGGTATTTATGCAATGGATTTATGGTAACAGAGCAAGTCCCTGCTATTTAAATGTAAATTTTCAATTCTGCATTTATGAATCTAAGAAGCATATTGCTTTACAAAACCACTTATGCAAAATTTCCATGGGTGCAAATACATATGGTCTCAGAAATATTACAACAGGACTGAAGACATCAAGTACCCATCTACTCCAACTATGGTAAATTTCTGCATATATGTGCAGGACATTACATGCTATCTAAAAGTGCTTCTGAAATGAGAATCATTCTTTTGAGGCCCAAAGATGGAGAAAAGGAACAGTTACTCACACATCGCACACCTCTTTCACAACCGCAGACAATGGTTTGGCCTGCAAGTAAAAGCAAACAGCATGTGGATACTTCGACAATGAGTTGAGCACCAGATCTGGGAAGAGGAGAGAGCCAAATCCACTTCAGCCCCCGAAATTGTACACACCTCACAAAACACAGCAACAGACCGGATTTTCCTGGAAACGTCAGGGCAAGAAATGAGTACAGGTGGTATATCACATTAAAGCAGAAGTCCCCAAGCGAAGGCCCATAGGCAATGCTTATGTGCCCGGTGTTGTCTGGGTATGAATTTCCTAACTCTAATTATTTAAAATTCTCATGATTAGCAGGATAAATTTATGATTGCTAAGTGGTACAAGCTTGAATGCATTTTTTTCAGGTTTCCTTACTGTTTATATTTCATTAACTAACAAAGTTGTTTTTGTCGTGTCAGGAGTGACTTGAGAAACTGCAAGTCGCTTCTGGTGTGAGAGAATTAACCGTCTGCAAGGACATTGCCCAGGGGACGCCTGGATGATTTGATGTTTTTATCATTCTTGTGGGAGGCTTCTCTCATGTCCCTGCATGAGAAGCTGGAGCTGATAGAGGGAGCTCATCTGCCTCTCCCCAGATTCGAACCTGCGACCTGTCGGTCTTCAGTCCTGCCAGCACAGGGGTTTAACCCACTGAGCCACCAGGGGCTCCAGTAACTAAAAAAGTAATTTTCCCATTCATGAGGTTTTATTTATATCTATATCTATATCTATATCTATATTTCACCTATATCTATATGCATAAATTTTTGTGTGTGTCAGAAGCGACTTGAGCAACAAGCCGCTTCTGGTGTGAGATATATGCCTAAGAAAAGTGAAAATATGTATGTGTGTATGTGGTTGGGCTGCCCAATTCCACAGACAGGCTCCCACTTCCACAAACAGCTGAGGAGCCACCAAAAGCCCTCCCTCCAATGACATTTCAGGTTATAGCGAGCGCCATAAACATATAGCCCAATCCCTGCCAGTGTCCTCCCCAAACACAATACTGCCCGCCACCCAAGGGATGCTTTCATTTGGGGACAATTTCATCCTAGATTTTACATTTTTCCTCCACCACAGACATCCCAGTGTTACTTACTCTCTCCATTGGTGTGGAATGATTTATTTATTTTTTCATTTATTTACCTTATTTATACCCTTACTTTCTCTACTCTGGGGGGGGGGGGGCTTGAGGTGCCTTACAAATGGCACCTACTGTTGTAGTAGAGCCTGTAAGTAACGTTGCAAGCAGTAGTATGGGTGCCAGAAGGGGGGAAAGGGTTACTCGCGAGCAGGAGTCAGATGAGGAACAACAGAGGAAAAGGATTCGGGATATACTTATGGCACCTACAGATGAGGGCTCATTTGAGTGGTTCTCTGGGAATGATGGGTCAATGAGTGAAGGAGAGGAGGGAGACACAATGGATGGGAATAGGGGAACAAAGAGGGTTACTCGCGAGCAAGAATCGGATGAGGAGTGACAAAGGAAGAGGATCAGAGATATACTTACAGCACCTACGGATGAGGAATCATTTGAGGGTTTCTCTGGGGATGATGGGTCACAGAGTGGGGAAAACGGGGAAGACACTGTGGATTGGACTAAGGTAAAGGAAGTGCAAGCTATTTGTGCGGAGCCAACATCTAGTGATACATTTATGGGATTCTCTGGAAGTGAAGATTGGCAATCAGGGAATACAGCTGAGTCTTGGGGGGATCTAAGTCTTGACAGGAGATGGAGAAGATGGAGGGATGGGCGTGGAACCTCACGTGAAGAGTTGGGAGCAGCTGCAAGGGATGATCATGGGGCGGTGGTCAGTTCATCTTCTGATGATGATGATGATGTATAATAAAAGTGGGTTTGGAAATGGGGAGTCTTTGCAGAAGGCAAGGTGTTGGTATACATTCGTGTATTGGGTACTGTTTGGACTTGTTGCTACCTGTTCGTGTTCGGCATTGGGTTTGGGATCTGCAGGTTGCAGCTCCTGTCCGTGTGTACTTTCGACTTGGATTCTCGTGAGTGTGGATTTCTCCCTTCCTTGACCTTGGACCGGTTTGACTACAACGCTGCTTCTGTGGACTTTGGAACTTTGCTACTTTGGATTCCTCTTGCTACGACCCTGGACTTCGTTTGACTACACTTTCCTCCCTGCGGCTTCTCTGCTTTGTTAACCTTTTTGTGTGACTTTGGAGTACTGTGTTTGTTTTGGTTCTTTTGTCCGGATAACCCGGATTATACTCTTGTTCACTCTTTTGAACTAGGACTGGTTTTAGCTTTGAGTTTTGACCAGAGGCATTGAGTTAAGTGCCTCTGAATCTTTTTCCTTTGCTTTAATAAACAAATGGAACTAACTCTGAGTCTGGCCCCTTAATGCGTCTGTGATTCCGACACCTACACAATGCCTCAACACATACAAAATTCACCTAAAATGGTTTGAATTAAAATTACAATATAATAAACATGATTAAAATACATTCAAGGTTAAAACACACCATCCAGCGTTCAAGGTCTAAAGCAGTGGTCTCAACCTGTGGGTCCCCAGATATTTTGGCCTACAACTCCCAGAAATCTCAGCCAGTTTACCAGCTGTTAGGATTTCTGGGAGCTGAAGGCCAAAACATCTGGGAACTCACAGGTTGAGAACCACTGATCTAAAGCTATTCCATGATCAATTGCACATAATTCCACATTAAGATTACTATATTTGCATGATCCCGCCCACTGCCTCTCCTTTAACCCTTTCCTACTCTTTTCAACTCTGCCTGCACAACAAACAGAGCAGAACTAATCAGAAAGTAAACCTACTGGAGGCGTTTGGGGGATTAACTCCATATGATGAAAGTTGTAGTTCACCCTACATCAAGTCAGAGCACTGTGTCCTCCACTGACAATGGACCTAGACCACATTTGGCACATGGACCTGGATCACATTTGGCCCCATGACTTAAGAAAAATACTGGAGATGTTTGGAGGGGAATTCACCTTTGTAGGTACTGGGATTTATCGTTCACCTGCAATCAAAGAGCACTCTGAACTCCACTGATGATGGTCCTGGACCTAAGTTGGCACACAGAACCACGATGACCAGCTGAAAATATTGGAGCGGTTTGGGGGTGAGAAGATGCGAGCCAATTGTACAAAGGTGCGTTGCTGAGGTTGGCAACGGCAGGGCCTAATAATGGAGGTACTTTACCTCAGGCACCTTTTAATCCCACCGCTGCCACCAATTGAGAAGATGCGCGAACCAATTGTGCAGGTGTGGATGATTATGGAGGGAATTAATCTCAGGCCTCAATTGTGTATAAGAATATATTATAGAGGAGGCCAATTATTAGTTGCAAATTAAGGTAACTGCCACCAACGTGAGGTATTTGAGCTATCACCGATGAGATCTGGCTCTACAGACGCAGGTTAGATGAGATGAAACGGTTTTTAACAAAAGATAACAAGTTTTTTGTGTACAAAGCGTATGGTTGCAGGCTGTTAAATAACTTATAGAACTTTGAATATCACTTGGTTTGTAATACAGTCCACTCTTCCAAATAACACAGCTCGTGGCTAACTTTACTGAGGGGAGGCTGTGTAGTGAACAATGTTTCCCAATATAACTAGCCTTCCAATTTGATCCTTCCTTGATCAAATCTTCGATCTCTAGTCCTTCCCTGACTAGGGATCCCAACAAGCTTCCTTGAGTCTTCCTTGACTAAAGAAACTAGCCAGGTTTCTCTCTTCAGCCCTTCTAGACTGAAAAACCTCCAGCTGCTCACACACACCTCTCTCCCAGGCTTTTCAAGCCTCCACAGTCAGGCCCCTTCAAGCCTCTAACTACCTGTTCTCTTTAAAACACACAAAACTTTTCCTGCTTGGCTCCGCCCACCTCTCACTCTCCTGAGCTAGCCTGCCTGGTCTCCTTGGCAACGCTCACTGTAGATTCAAACCAGATAACTCTAGTCTTGCTACTGTTACAAACACAAAAATATACTCTAACAGTTAAACACATACATAGTATCAATGACTTCTGCACAGGGGGGAACTGGCCTTCGTTTCTGGAAGTTGTCGTTCACTTACATCCAGAGACACTGTGACCACCACCTATTACGGATCTGGACAAAACCGTATTTTGCCCCTATAGACAGGCCCTAGGCCTGATGATGTGGGACCAATCTACCAAAGCTTATGCTACAAACGTCATTGTCTCCATTAGTCTCAAAGGTATTACAAAATCCCTTACACAAAGTATATTCAACCTAAGAGTTCGGCAGGTAAACGTTTCCAAGCATCAGGCACAGGATGAGGGCAGGTGGAAGAAGGCACATACCTGGTTGAGTTCTATGAGCTGAGGGATTGCTCCCATCATTTGGACCGCAATTTTCACAACGTCTTTTGAGGGAGGCATGGTGCCCACCCCTCGCGCTTCCACTTGAGAGCAGCTCCTGAAATGGAACACATTAAAAAGACCAAAGTGAGACAGAGGGATGAGAACTGTACGGTTGAGGTTATCTTTCCTTACAGACCAGGCATGGGCAAACTTCGGCCCTCCAGATGTAGCAACAAGTCCAAACAGTACCCAATACACGAATGATGATGATGTATAATAAAAGTGGGTTCGGAAATGGGGAGTCTTTGTAGAAGGCAAGGTGTTGGTATACATTCGTGTATTATTATTATTATTATTCCAACTCTATGATTCTATGTCTGTTCAGCAGTAGAACTGTTTGCCTCGGAGTGTGGTGGAAGCTCCTTCCTTGGATGCTTCTTACACAGAGGCTGGATGGCCATCTGTCGGGGGTGCTTTGATTATGCTTTACCTGCATGGTATGGGTTGGACTAGATGGCCCACAAGGTCTCTTCCAACTCTATGATTCTATGACTGTTCAGCAGTAGAACTGTCTGCCTCGGTGTGTGGTGGAAGCGCCTTCCTTGGATGCTTCTTACACAGAGGCTGGATGGCCATCTGTCGGGGGTGCTTTGATTATGCTTTACCTGCATGGTATAGGTTGGACTAGATGGCCCACAAAGTCTCTTCCAACTCTATGATTCTATGACTGTTCAGCAGTAGAACTGTCTGCCTCAGAGTGTGGTGGAAGCGCCTTCCTTGGAAGCTTCTTAAACAGAGGCTGGGTGGCCATCTGTCAGGGGTGCTTTGATAGTACTTTTCCTACATGGCATGGGATTGGACTAGATGGCCCATGAAGTCTCTTCCAAACTCTATGATTCTATGACTGTTCAGCAGTAGAACTGTTTGCCTCGCAGTGTGGTGGAAACTCTTTCCTTGGAAACTTTTAAACAGAGGCTGGATGGTCATCTGTCGGGGGTGCTTTGATAGTGCTTTTCCTACATGGCATGGGATTGGACTCGATGGCCCATGAAGTCTCTTCCAAACTCAATGATTCTATGACTGTTCAGCAGTAGAACTGTTTGCCTCGCAGTGTGGTGGAAACGCTTTCCTTGGAAACTTTTAAACAGAGGCTGGATGGTCATCTGTCGGGGGTGCTTTGATAGTGCTTTTCCTACATGGCATGGGATTGGACTCGATGGCCCATGAAGTCTCTTCCAACTCAATGATTCTATGACTATTCAGCAGTAAAACTGTTTGCCTCGCAGCATGATGGAAACTCTTTCCTTGGAAACCTTTAAACAGAGGCTGGATGGCCATCTGTCGGGGGTGCTTTGATAGTACTTTTCCTACATGGCATGGGATTGGAACTTCTTCTTCTTAAGAACGGAAAACGGAACGTTGGTGGACAGGAAAAGAGATTTAAAGATGGCCTCAAAGCCAACCTTAAAATCTCTGGCATAGACACTGAGAACTGGGAAGCCCTGGCCCTTGAGCGCTGCAGGTAGAGGTCAGCTGTGACCAGCAGTGCTGCAGAATTCGAGGAGGCACGAGTGGAGGGTTAAAGAGAGAAATGTGCCAGGAGGAAGGCGCGTCAAGCCAACCCCGACCGGGACCTCCTTCCACCTGGAAACCAATGCCCTCACTGTGGGAGAAGATGCGGGTCAAGAATAGGGCTCCACAGCCACCTACAAATCCACAAGGAAACCCATCATGGAAGACCATCTTGTATTGTTGAAGGCTTTCATGGCCGGAATCCATGGGTTGTTGTAGGTTTTTCCGGGCTATATGGCCATGTTCTGGAGGCAATTTTTCTCCTGACGTTTCGCCTGCATCTCTGAGGATGCTTGCCATAGATGCAGGCGAAACGTCAGGAGAAAAATTGCCTCCAGAACATGGCCATATAGCCCGGAAAAACCTACAACAACCCGAAGACTATCTTACTTGTCCAACGAGGGATCGCCTAAGTAAGTAAAGGATTGGACTAGATGGCCCATGAAGTCTCTTCCAAACTCAACGATTCTATGACTGTTCAGCAGCAGAACTGTTTGCCTTGTCTTGGAAACTCTTTCCTTGGAAACTTTCAAACAGAGGCTGGATGGCCATCTGTCGGGGGTGCTTTGATTGTGCTTTTCCTGCATGGCAACTCCACGACTCTATGATTCAGGGCAGCCCAGGCCTCAAAGAGGAAGATGTGCCAGGCTCAGCCTCAGGGCATTTGGGAGAGTGGAGAAGCAGAGGAGGAGGTGATGGTGGTGATGGTGGTGGTGGTTGTGCCCCCCCCCCCCCCCCCGAAACGAAATCCTGGCTACAGGTCTGAGGATGCTTGCCATAGATGCAGGCAAAACGTCAGGAGAAAAACTGCCTCCAGAACATGGCCATATAGCCCGGAAAAACCTACAACAACCCGAAGACCATCTTACTTGTCCAACGAGGGATCGCCTAAGTAAGTAAAGGACTGGACTAGATGGCCCATGAAGTCTCTTCCAAACTCAACGATTCTATGACTGTTCAGCAGCAGAACTGTTTGCCTTGCCTTGGAAACTCTTTCCTTGGAAACTTTCAAACAGAGGCTGGATGGCCATCTGTCGGGGGTGCTTTGATTGTGCTTTTCCTGCAAGGCAACTCCACGACTCTATGATTCAGGGCAGCCCAGGCCTCAAAGAGGAAGCTGTGCCAGGCTCAGCCTCAGGGCAGTTGGGAGAATGGAGAAGCAGAGGAGGAGGTGATGGTGGTGATGGTGGTGGTGGTTGTGCCCCCACGAAACGAAATCCTGGCTACGGGCCTGAGGAGGGATGACCTGTTTGCCTCGCAGTGTGAACTGTTTGCCTCGCAGTGTGGTGGAAACTCTTTCCTTGGAAACTTTTAAACAGAGGCTGGATGGTCATCTGTCGGGGGTGCTTTGATTGCACCTTTCCTGCATGGCAGGATAAGGTCTCGTCCAACTTCACAGCGTCTTTTCCAACTCCATGACTCTATGATTCAGGGCAGCCCAGGCCTCAAAGAGGAAGCTCAGCCTCAGGGCATTTGGGAGAGTGGAGAAGCAGAGGAGGAGGTGATTGTGTTGATGGTGGTGGTGGTTGTGACCACTGTTGGTGATGGTGGTTGTGGTTGGCAATGGGGGTGGTGGAGCTCCACCTCCACTTCCATTGTTGGACTCAAACAATGATAGATCTGGAGCAGACTTGGCACTCATACTCAATCAATATGCCCAAATGTGAACACTGGTGGAGTTTGGGGAAGTGGAGGTGGAGCTGGAAGCAAGTGGAAGGAGTCCTTCTCCAAGGAAGAAGAGGAGAAGGAGGAGAACTCTTTGGGAAGGGGGTGGGCTTGGCCTCTGCCTGGCCTTTGGGGGTCTCCAAAGCCCGCTCCCCATCCGACTTTCTCTCCTGGCCTTCCGCTCCCTCTCTCCTCCTCTTCCTTCCTTCTTCCCTCCCTCCAGGACCAGAGGAGTAGGAGAGGGCGCCTTACCTGTCCAGTGAGTGGGCTTCCTGGCTGGACCTGGCCGCCCAGGCTTGCTTCCTCTGCGCCTCCTCCTCCTCCTCTTCCTCCAAGGCCAGTTCCGGGGCGGCGGGCTCTGCTGGGCTTCCTCTCCCGGGAAGGGCGCGGAGGAAGAGGCCCGCCCCGCCCCAAGGAAGGAAGGAAGGAAGAACAGGAACAGGATCTGCTTTGCATTCCTGTCCACAATTCTGCACAAAACTCAAAGGGCTCTGCACTGTGTTGTTCAAGGCTTTCATGGCCAGAATCTCTGGCTGGCTGTGAGTTTTCCTAGCTGTGTGGCCATGTCCCAGAAGCACTCTCTCCTGACATTTCGCCTGCACCTCTGGCCAGCATCCTCAAAGGTTGTGACAGCTGTTGGAAACAACCCAAGTGGGGTTTCTCTATATGGAATAATGCCCAGGGTGGGAGAAAGAACTCTTGTCTGTTGGAGGCAGGTGTGAATGCTGCAATGGGGCAGCTTGATGATAATAATAATAATAATAATAATAATAATAATAATAATAATAATAATTTTTGTCGCGTCAGGAGAGACTTGAGAATTTGCAAGTCACTTCTGGTGTGAGAGAATTGGCCATCTGCAAGGACATTGTCCAGGGGACGCCCAGATGATTTGATGTTTTATCATCCTTGTGGGAGGCTTCTCTCATGTCCCCGCATGAGGAGCTGGAGCTGATAGAGGGAGCTCATCCGCCTCTCCCCAGATTCAAACCTGCGACCTGTCGGTGAGTTTTCCTAGCTGTGTGGCCATGTCCCAGAAGCACTCTCTCCTGACGTTTCGCCTGCACCTCTGGCCAGCATCCTCAGAGGTTGTGACAGCTGTTGGATACTACCCAAGTGGGGTTTCTCTATCTGGAATAATGCCCAGGGTGGGAGAAAGAACTCTTGTCTGTTGGAGGCAGGTGTGAATGCAGCAATGGGCCAGCTTGATGATGATGATAATAATAATAATAATAATAATAATAATAATATATTTTTTTGTTGCATCAGGAGAGACTTGAGAATTTGCAAGTCACTTCTGATGTGAGAGAATTGGCCGTCTGCAAGGAATGAATCTCTGGATGGCTGTGAGTTTTCCGGGCTGTGTGGCCATGTCCCAGAAGCACTCTCTCCTGACATTTCGCCTGCACCTCTGGCCAGCATCCTCAGAGGTTGTGACAGCTGTTGGAAACAACCCAAGTGGGGTTTCTCTATATGGAATAATGTCCAGGGTGGGAGAAAGAACTCTTGTCTGTTGGAGGCAGGTGTGAATGCAGCAATGGGCCAGCTTGATGATGATAATAATAATAATAATAATAATAATAATAATAATTTTTTGTCGAAGGCTTTCATGGCTGGAATCACTAGGTTCTTGTGGGTTTTTTCGGGCTATGGAGCCATGTTCTAGAGGCATTTCTCCTGACGTTTCGCCTGCATCTATGGCAAGTATCCTCAGAGGTTGTGAGGTCTGTTGGAAGTAGGAAAAATGGGTTTATATATCTGTGGAATGGCTGGGGCACAGATTAACACCTCCCAGCAACAGGTTTTCCCAGGCTCAGGCAGGCCTTCAAATGCTAATGAAGGTGATCAGCTAAACATTCACACCTAACTGCAGCAGGGAAGAGCTCCTTGCCCCACCCCAGCCATTCCACAGATATATAAACCCATTTTTCCTACTTCCAACAGACCTCACAACCTCTGAGGATGCTTGCCATAGATGCAGGCGAAACGTCAGGAGAAATGCCTCTAGAACATGGCTCTATAGCCCGAAAAAACCCACAAGAACCTAATAATTTTTTTGTCGCATCAGGAGAGACTTGAGAATTTGCAAGTCACTTCTGGTGTGAGAGAATTGGCCATCTGCAAGGACATTGTCCAGGGGACACCCAGATGATTTGATGTTTTATCATCCTTGTGGGAGGCTTCTCTCATGTCCCCGCATGAGGAGCTGGAGCTGATAGAGGGAGCTCATCCGCCTCTCCCCGGATTCAAACCTGCGACCTGTCGGTCTTCAGTCCTGCCGGCACAGGGGTTTAACCCACTGCGCCACCAGGGTTATAATAAAATAATAATAATAATAAAACTCTAGATAATAATAATCTGTATAAATAAAAATGTAATGTTTGTTTGTGGGATTAACAGAACTCAGGAACCACTGGGGGAATTGACACCAAATTTGGACTAATCCAAGGAGTGACCATCTATATAAATAAAAATGTAATGTTACTTCGTGCTACCATCAGAACTCAAAAACCACTGGGGGAATTGACACCAAATTTGGACACAAGACACCTAACAACCCAATGTATGTCCTCCACTCAAAAAAATGATTTTGTCATTTGGGAATTGTCGTTGCTGGGATTTATAGTTTACCTACAATCAAAGAGCATTCTGAACGCTATCAACAATGGAATTGAACCAAACTTGGCACACTGGACTCCCACCAACAGAAAATACTGGAAGGGTTTGGTGAGCACTGACCTTGAGTTTGGGAAGTGTAGTTCACCCACATCCAGAGAGCACTGTGGACTCAAACAATGATGGATCTGGACCAAACTCTACACGAATACTCCATATGCCCAAATGTGAACACTGGTGGAGTTTGGGGGAAAATAGAATCTTGACATTTGGGAGTTGTAGTTGCTGGGATTTATAGTTCACCTACAATCACAGGGAAGGCTGAGCGAAGGAAGATCGATGCTTTTGAGCTGTGGTGTTGGAGGAAAGTTCTGAGAGTGCCTTGGACTGCGAGAAGATCCAACCAGTCCATCCTCCAGGAAATAAAGCCCGACTGCTCACTGGAGGGAAGGAGACTAGAGACAAAGTTGAAGTACTTTGGCCACATCATGAGGAGACAGGAAAGCCTGGAGAAGACAATTATGCTGGGGAAAGTGGAAGGCAAAGGAAGAGGGGTCGACCAAGGGCAAGATGGATGGGTGGCATCCTTGAAGTGACTGGACTGACCTTGAAGGAGCTGGGGGTGGTAACGGCCAACAGGGAGCTCTGGCTTGGGCTGGTCCATGAGGTCACGAAGAGTCAGAGACGACTGAACAAATGAACAACAACAATCTTATATAAATAAAAATGTAATGTTCGTTTGTGGTACCATCTGAACTCAAAAACCACTGGGGGAATTGACACCAAATTTGGACACAAGACACCTAACAACCCAATATATATCCTTCACTGAAAAAAAAAATGATTTTGTCATTTGGGAATTGTCGTTGCTGGGATTTATAGTTTACCTACAATCAAAGAGCATTCTGAACTCCACCAATGATGGAATTGGACCAAACTTAGCACACAGGGCTCCCATGACCAACAGAAAAAACTGGAAGGGTTTGGTGGGCAGTGTCCTTTGTTTTGGAGTTGTAGTCCACCTACATCCAGAGAGCACTGGACTCAAACAATGATGGGTCTGGACCAAACTCTACACGAATACTCAATATGCCCAAATGTGAACACTGGTGGAGTTTGGGGGGAAATAGAATCTTGACATTTGGGAGTTGTAGTTGCTGGGATTTATAGTTCACCTACAATCACAGAGCATTCTGAATCCCACCAATGATAGAATTTGGCCAAACCTCCCACACAGAACCCCCATGTGGGCCACCTGGAGAAATTATACTGTTTAGCCGGTATTTATATCCTCCAGGAAGTATTAGTCAGCAATGAAAAGACCAAGGCATTGACATCTCCAGCCCATTCTCTGTTCGGATATCAGCCAGCATGCCAATGCCTTAAATCAAGAAATAGCTTCCGAAGATCTACAGAGAGACTCACAGACCTTGTAAAGATGCCTCCACTTTGTAATGACGCTATCACTTTGTAAAGACGACACCAGAAGCAGTAGAGCCGTCACTGATTTATCAGGGTCTCCTACTATTTGTAATGGATTTATAAAATTGATAACACAGCTGATAGCTTGTAATATTTTGTCGGGCTTTCTTTAATGTGTTGCATGGCTTGACTTGAAAGTATTCGAAATAGAAACTTGGCTTTAAGAGAAACTGTAACAAGTTTATTGAAGTATAGAAGAAGGTTAATGGTTTCAATGTTTCTTCACTCCTAGAAGCACATTTCTTTAGAGGTTACATTTCTAACATTTCATAAAACAACTCTTGAGAGGACTGTTCCTTCCACTAAACAAGTTTTAAACTTATTTTTCTTCAAACTGAGTTTTTCCTTAACAATTAACTTCAGGTACCAGCTTATTCTTTCCCTATGTTATTTCTGTTGCTGTAAAGATACTTACTGGGATTCTCTCCTTTTTGCTCATACACTAACTACTAATCTAAATAAGTCAACCTGACCTATGTAAACCACACAGGCTAAAAGCCTAAACTTTCCTGGTTCTCAACACAGTAGAACCAGCCTTTCCCTGTAGTTCTCTAACTACAGACTGCTTCCCTGATTCTCAACACTGTAGAACCAGCCTTTCCTGCAGTTCTCAAACTACAGACTGACCGTTTTAAAATGCCTGCCCTGCCAAGTGACAGTTGGCTCTGCCCCTTTTTCCATGGCAACCCAGCTCAGAGTGAGCTGAGTTGGCTACCATCCCCCTAGTTATGCTATTTTAAATACTTACCCTTTTAAACACCTATCTATAATTATACATAACTGTAGGTTAAAATTCACACTTCTTCACACACCTCAGCAAGCAAGACTCCAAAAGTGGCAAGTAAAAGGACCCACTATACTACGCTTACGCTTGAGGCTCAGGCGTCGGAAGTGTCTGGGAAGCCTTTTGCACAATTGAGACTTGTGTGCCAACTGCGACCGTACCTCGCGAAGGCTGATCTGGCCAGGGTGGTCCATGCCTTGGTCACCTCCAGATTGGACTATTGCAATGCGCTCTACGTGGGGCTGCCCTTGAAAACGACTCGGAAGTTCCAACTGGTCCAACAAGCAGCGGCCAGGATGTTAACTGGGGCCCCTTACAGAGAGAGGTCAACCCTCCTGTTCAAGAAGCTCCACTGGCTGCCGTTTATTTTCCGAGCCCAATTTAAGGTGCAGGTGCTTACCTACAAAGCCCTGAATGGTTTGGGACCATCCTACCTGCATGACCGCATCTCCATCTACGAACCCACGCGTTCACTTCGGTCATCCGGAGAGGCCCTGCTCGTGATCCCGCCTGCATCGCAAGCGCGTTTGGTGGGGACACGAGACAGGGCTTTTTCTGTGGTGGTCCCCCAACTCTGGAACACCCTTCCCAAAGATCTTAGACAGGCCCCTACCCTGGCAGTCTTAGTGTATTGTTTATTGCTTGTTGTTTACATTGCTTTGTTTTTAATTTGCCTTGGGTTTTGTATTGTTATGTTGTGTGTTGAGGCCTTGGCCTTTGTAAGCCGCATCGAGTCCTTCGGGAGATGCTAGCGAGGTACAAATAAAGTTTAATAATAATAATAATAATAATAAAAACCCAGAATCTCAATCAATGGCTGAGACCGGATGAGAAACTCCCTCCTGACCACACAGAAGGCTGAGCAGCTTGGAAGATGCTGAACAGACTGCACTCTGGCACCATGAGATGCAGAGCCAATCTTAAGTAATGGGGCTATAAAGTGGAGTCCACAACATGCGAGTGTGGAGAAGAGCAAACCACAGATCACCTACTACAATGCAGCCTGAGCCCTGCCACATGCACAATGGAGGACGTTCTCATAGTGACACCAGCAGCATTCCAAATGGCCAGCTTCTGGTCAAAGGAAATCTAGCATAATGCCAAGTTTTTCACTTTGTGGTTTTTTACACATTATAGCTGTATTCTCAATTTACGATAAATAAAAGCCTTGGATAGAAAGATACTTTTAAAAAGAAGCCAAAACTTCGTTCCAGGAAGTTCTGCTCAAAACCCTTCGCTCAGCATTTCAAGAGGGTTTTGCCCCAGCATCATCTGTGCTTATGTGGAGGGTGTGACATGGATGCCTGTCCCAGCAAGACGACAGGAGACAGCTTTGAAAAGGTTCTTGTTTATTCACTCAGAAAAAAAACTGTACAAATATTATAGTCAAGGCTCTGTAGCTGCAAAAAAGTATAAAAATAATCTTTATATATGAATCAAAATTCACCCCCCCCCCAATTGTACATTTTCTGTAGGTATCTTTTCCGGGAAAGAGGTCGACAGCAAAGAAGAGGGAAAGATCAGCTGCTAAACAATGATGATGAGTGCTCCCCATCAAACACTCAGACAGAGAGATGGCAAGGAACTGACATAAATGAGCAAGAAAGACTTCTGCCTTCTTAAAGGCATCCCGTCATCCTGCATGGGATGAGAAAAGAAATTGCAGATATCAAGAACCGAAGAAGTGGAGGACCTTTGGCCCTCTGAGTGTCTGGGACTACTATTCCAACAGTCCTCTACCATTGGCCATGTGGATGGGGCTGCTGGGACTTACAGGCCTGGAAACCAGGCAGGCCAAAGGTTTTTGAAACCAGAAATACTTTTGTGTTGTTGAAAGTTTTCATAGCTGGAATCACTGGGTTGCTGTGAGTTTTCTGGGCTGTATGGCCATGTTCCAGAAGCATTCTCCCCTGATGTTTCGCCCACATCTATGGCAGACATCCACAGAGGTTGTGAGGTCTACTGGAAACTGGGAAAGTGGGGTTTATATATCTGTAGAATGTCCAGGGTGGGAGAAAGAACTCTCATCTGTTGGAAGCAAGTGTGAATGCTGTAGCCTTGAAGCTGCAAGGATATTCAATGCTAATCAAAGGGAGCTTTCTCTTTAGTGGCTGGAGGCAAACGGCATCCAGTCATGAAGGTTTCCCCTCTGGAGGCATGGTTGGAGACGCTCAAGTAGAGTGAGCTGCAGTTCCTGGCCAAGGCTCTGGGTCAGAGGGCCAATCTCTGGGGAGGCCCTGCTCTCGCTCCCAGCTCCCTGGTGGGGACAAGGGAGAGGGCCTTCTCCATGGTTGCCCCTCGACTCTGGAACTCACTCCCCAAGGATATCAGATAAGCCCCCACATTGACAGTCTTTAGAAGGAGCTTGAAAATGTGGTTGTTCCAATGCGCCTTCCCTGAATAAAGGAAATAATCTCCAGCAAATACTCTGAGAAGCACTTTAATTACCCATTGGGTTGAACTTGATTTAAAACCCTCCCAATAGATACACTCTCTGCTCATGTCCAGCATCTATTTTTAAAGTTTTTAACTATTATATCTGGCCCAGCCATAGGTTTTTAAATTCTTATGTGTTATTGTCTACTTGTGATTTATACTGATTGTACTGTTTATTTGGGTTATTGTTGTTGTTTTATTATTGCTTGCTGTTTTGATGGGTTTTTGGGCCTGGCCTCATGTAAGCCGCTCCGAGTCCCTTGGGGAGATGGTAGCAGGGTATAAATAAAGTATTATTATTATTATTATTATTATTATTATTATCTCAAGATAAATTGTTAAATGTGTTGAAGCAACATTTTCATGAAGCAGAACAGAAAAATTGAAGTACAATTTTAGAAGATCAAAAGGAAAATGAACCATTGCAAAATACTGGATATGAAAAAACACTGAAGATATATCAAGATGAATATCTGACCTGACATGGAGCTTGGATGTCCAATACATTCGTAAGAAAAGTCAAGATGATTAAAACTCTCTCTCGTTGCCATTGGATTCATTGCCCAATAGAGATAATAAGTAAGCACAAAGAATTTAAAAACCTATGGCTTTTCCTGGAGACTAATGACAACTTACAAAAGTCAGAGGGAGACATGCTAAAAATTAAAGCAATATTAATTTTTTTTACTCTCAATGACATACCATTTGGGATGCCAGCAAGGTAGTAAAGAGAGGTAATTTAATACAACAAAAAGCATACCATACCTATGGTATGGTAAGAAGAAAAAGGAGAAACACTTCACCAACCACTTTGTTAGATCTGATTAATTAAAGTCTGGGAAAGATACAAAGATAACTTTTACACTAAAATATCCTTTTCATGAACCAGTACAGGAAAATGGAAGTAGGGTTAGCAAACAAGACCTTTTCTGCTCCGGATTCTGAGGAAGGTAACACCCTCCCCAATGAAATTAGATCTGCCCCCTCCCTCGTGGCCTTTCATAAGAAACTCAAAACCTGGTTGTGGGATCAAGCATTTCAGCAGAAGATGAAGCAACTAGGAAGATATTGTTTTAAGTGACAGACTATGGACTGACCTGGACCATGAGTTTGAACAGGCAAAGTGTCTTAAATTGAATATATATAAGTGTTTTAATTGTGATATTTTACTTGTATATTGCCTTTTGTAAGCCACGCTGAATTCTCCTCTGGGGGTGAGAAGGACAGGATATAAATCCTTGAAATCAACCAATCAGGGTGATCAGTTGCAACATTCACACTTTCCTCCAACAGACAAGAGTTAGTTCTCCCACCCTGGACATTATTCCACAGATATATAAACCCCACTTGCCTAGTTTCCAACTTCACAACCTCTGAGGATGCCTGCCATAGTTGTGTGTAAAATGTCAGGGGAGATTGCTTCCGGAACATGGCCAGACAGCCCGGAAAACTCATAGCAACTTAGCAAAGTCTACTTCCATTGAATCCTGGCCACATTCAAGAAGAAAGATTGCAGCCGACTCCAACTAGTTCCCACTAGCCATGTGTTTAATTAGAAGGGGAGAAATGCCTTGCTTATACAGCTGGCTTAAACTGGGCTGGCTATGCAAACCCATTTGCATTGCCACAACATTGTGACATTTGTCACAACATCCCACTCAAACTGGACTTTCATCGAAGCAGTTGGGATACAAAGCGGCTTCCAGTTTGTCCCCAAACCACCTCAGCTCACCTTGGAGAGTTGCCTGGGCTACTTAATGTGCAAGGGTCATAAGAGTCCACACAAAGTCGCAGTATTTGGTAAAAACTCAAATGCAGCATAAGGATTCAACTGTCGAGAATGTAAGAAGTGCAAATGAAGTGCAGTGGTGGTGATGTACCCTTCCTCAAGGACCAGAAAGTAATGGCAAAGGTGGTGGAGGAAAGGTAAAAATGCCTGATACTGGAAAACAGAGAATGTGTCAGGGAGACATATTGAGTTTCGGAAATGGCAATACAAAGGTAACATGGAAAAATGTGCCATCCTTGAGCACTGAAAGAACCCCACTGTCAGCATCTAGTTCCAGAGGGAATGTCAACCCACAGCTTACCAGTTCCGTCGACTGACAAGTGTCTCCCCGCCCCCCCCCCCCCCAACTTGAAGAATGGTTTGGAGCCTCGCAAGGTGCAGAAGATCTTCCCTGGCTGATAGCAGTGACATTTCAAGCAATCCTGACTACTGGGAGGAAAGTGACGGTGCAAAACTGGCACATGCTTCATTGCTTTGTTTTTGAACATTGTTAGAGGAGAGCTTGCAGGATCATGATGCTTTAAGATACACAAAGGAGGTTGAGACGTGAAATGCCAATTTTCCTAAGCACCTTTCCGTGTGTAAAACCAATCCACTGAGTTGATGCAGTGGTTTTGCTTTCCCCTGCACCAAAGCAGCACAAGGAAGCTCAAACAGGTCCACGGACTTGAGGAAGCACGTTGGCCATTCAGGAAGTTTCAACAGCAATAGGCCCCAGGATCCAGTGACAGGACAGGTAGGAGAGAGTGAGGTCAAACCAAAGGACTTGGCCTATCCAACACGGGAGGGAGAGAGCTGGAGGATGCCAGTTCGGAAGTCAATCCCTCTTCATTTTGAAGTCTTGAGACCCAGCAGGTCGATGTGTCACGGAAGCATAAGAAGAAAATAATAATAATAAAAAAAACAGGCTTGTTTGTCTTTTCAAAAGACAGGGTGGCTTTCTAAAAGGAAAAAAAAATCCCACAGTACTTCCAAAGTATTCGGCCCAGGAGTCAGAGGTTGAGGATAGGCACATCAAAGAGGTCGCACACGCCTTCGCTCTCATCCAGGTTGTAGATATAGTCGTGGTCACTGGGAGGGGGGGAGAGGCGAAGCAAGGGGGCAAACACTGTCGGAGAAGAAACACTGACATTAATGCACCCCTGAAACAAAACTTTTAAGACACTATCAAAATATGCAAGAAAAGCATGGATTTCATGTGCTCCCTTAAAAAGACAAAATACAGTAAAGTCTCACTTATCCAATCTTTGCAAAAGGGATTTAAAGATGGGCTTAAAGCCAGACTTAAAACTGTAGAATAGACACCAAGACCTGGGAAGCCCTGGCTTTTGAGCACTCTAACTGGAGGTCGGCTGTGACCAGCAGTGCTGCAGAATTCAAAGATGCATGAATGGAGGGCAAAAGGGATAAACGTGCCAAGAGGAAGGCACATCAAGCCAACCCTGACCAGGACCGCCTTCCACCTGGAAACCAATGTCCTCACTGCAGGAGAACATGCAGATCAAGAATAGGGCTCCACAGCCACCTATGAACCCAAGACACCAGACTTGGAGGACCATCATCCTCAGGCTACGAGGGATCACCTAAGTAAGTACTCATTTTTCAGGCTCCTGCCACCTGCCTCCTCCTCTGGGCCTTGCAACTCTATCTTTTCCAGGACTTTACTTTTTTCTCGGGCCTTGCGACCCACTTCTGGGGCCTGCTGCTTCCTTTTTCTCTCTAGGGCCTTTTCTTGAGCACTGGGGCCTGGCTGCCTCCTTTCTGGAGCCTCACAAAGCACTTGAGCTAACTGACCCCTTCCCAGAGGACTCACAAAGCACCCGAGCCTGGCCGACTCCTTTCCTCATGAAACACCAGGATCTTGCTGCTCTCCTTTTCTGGGCCTGAATGCCTCTAGGTGTTTAGCACCACACACCTGAAAGGCAGCACCAAAATACAAGGGAACTGGGAGGGATGGGGGTGGTAGGAGACTCCATATGATCCAACATTTTCCTTCGTCCAATGTTCTGCCGGCCCATTTATGTCGGATAAGTGAGACTCTACTGTAAGCTGAAATAGGTGGCAGAGATACTAGAGCAAACATAGGCAAACTTTGGCCCTCCAGGTGTTTTGGGCTTCAACTCCCACAACTCCTAGCAGCTAGAAATTGTGGGAGTTGAAGTCCAAAACACCTAGAGGGCCAAAGTTTGCCCATTCCTGTACTACAACATGCACTTTATGCCACTTTCTGTACTCAGTGTGCGTTAGCCTTACCTTCAGACGACATTAGCTCTTCTAACAGCTCCGAATTCATGCATTCTGTGAAAAAGACAAGAGCAGCATTGCATGTGTAAGTGTGTTCAGAAACATCCAGATTTTGGGTCCCTTCCACAAGAATCCCTCCATCCCCCACAAGAATCCCTCCATCCCCTTCTTCCTTGGTGAGGGCCTTTTCCGCTGTGGCCCCCCGCTTTTGGAATTCGCTGCCTAAGGAGATCAGGCAAGCGCCCACCCTAGCTGGTTTTAAGAAAGGCCTAAAAACCTGGCTCTTCCGTTGTGCTTTTGGAGAATGACCATTCAACCCATCTGGTTGTGTTAGTCTACAGCTGCCCTCAGAATAAAGCACCCCCCCCCCCAATAGCTAAATCCCATGGTTCCTCCTTGTTGGGCTCCTTTCCTACAAATGCACTTTTATCCCTATCTCACCCAGGGTTTTAACTTTTTAACATTTTACCTCGTACATTTGGCCCGCCCTCCATTGCAGTTTCTCAAGTCAATCCTGACATGAAAAAAAAAAAAGATTGGGGGGGGGGAAACAAAGCAAATCTGCGGACAACCTCTAATTACGTACCTCTGTCTGGTTCAAACATCTCTGAAAGCTCTTTAGGAAGTTCTAGTACTGAAAAAAAATAAAGAAACAATTCTGATTTTTATGCCGCCCCAAGACCTCCTGAAATGCTTCTGTCTATATGCTTTATTTTCATCTGCTTGGATAAACTGCCATTATTTGCAGTTTCCCATGCCCCATCAAAAATAATAGCTGTCACGAAACCACGTTTTTTGAGCTAATTCAGCTATTTAAATTTCTAAGACTATGTCAGTTTTCTTCAACCTGATGTGCTGAGCTGCAATTCCCACAGTCTCCCAGCCAGCATTGCTAACCTGGGAATTATGGGAGGTACAGCCTAAAGAAAAAGGGAAAAAACACAATGAGGTAAGTGTCTTGTGGACTCAAGGCGGATCCCATTTAGCACGGTGCAATAAGCTTTTTCATTTCTTCTGAAGCAGCTCAAGTTGGAATCTTGTCCATTTAGCCTAGTCCTGTGCTTTGCCATTGGCTCTCCATGTTATCACCATCATTTGCCATCCTTTAAAAAAAACTGACCGCATAGGGAAGCTGATGAGGAAACACAACATACAAACAATCTACAAACCCACCAAGAAAATCCAACAAATGCTACGTTCAGCAAAGGACAAGAGGGATCCTCTCACCTCTGCAGGAGTCTACCGTATACCATGCAGTTGTGGACAAGTCTACATAGGGACCACCAAACGCAGCATTGCCCAAACACGAATCAAGGAACATGAAAGGCACTGCAGACTACTTCAACCAGAGAAGTCAGTCATAGCAGAGCACCTGATGAACCAACCTGGACACAGCATTTTATTTGAGAATACAGAAATGCTGGACCACTCTCACAACCACCATGTCAGACTACACAGAGAAGCCATTGAAATCCACAAGCATGTGGACAATTTCAACAGAAAGGAAGAAACCATGAAAATGAACAAAATCTGGCTACCAGTATTAAAAAATTCTAAAATTGCAGCAGCAAAAACAGCAGAGAGAAAAACAGGCAGGGACATCTAATCACCTTTCAAGAAGAGTTTGCTCCAGGCACAGTCAGCCCATTGTATGCTAATCAAGGTGGTCAGTTGAAAGATTCACACCTAGCCCAACTTACAAAAGCCCTTTGTCTCACCCTGGTCATTCCACAGATATATAAACCCCTTTTTTCCCAGCTCCAGCAGACCTCACCTCTGAGGATGCTTGTCATAGATGCAGGCAAAATGTCAGGAGAAATGCCTCTAGAACATGGCCTTATAGCCCGAAAAAACCCACAAGAACTGAGTGATTCCAGCCATGAAAGCCTTCGACAGTATTCTGAATCTCAGCAATGATAGAATTGGGCCAAATTTCCTACACAGAACCCCCATGGCCAACAGAAAATGCTGTGTTTTCTTGTGGTCTTTGGCAACCCTCCTGACATCCCCTCGCAACCCTCCCAGGGGTCCTGACCCCTAGGTTGGGAAATACTGCCTTAAGGCCATCCAGTCCAACTCCCTTCACCAGGGCAAGAAAACATAATCAAAGCCCTCCTTTGAGCCATCCAGCCATAGATATAGATGATTTACACACACACACATATATATGTATATGACAGATATAGGATCATAGATTTGAAAGAAGGACAATTATATGTTGCATGTTCCAGAGCAGGCAAACCAGACAATCTCTACATCAACACTGACAAAGAAACAACAAGAAATACTGTTTACCCACAAGCATAAAGAAATTACATATATTAGAAACCAACAGTTTCTCATTACTTTATTTTCCAAATCAACAGATTGGGCCACAGCAACGCATGGCAGGGGACAGCTAGTATATATAAAGGGGGGGGGGGGAGGAGAGAGAGAGAAGGGCAGTGGCATGGCGGATTAAACTGCTAAGCTGCAGAACTTGCTGACCAGACGATTGGCAGTTTACATCTGTGGGATGGGGTGAGCTCCTGTCATTAGCCCCAGCTTCTGCCAACCGAGAAGTTCCAAAACATGCAAATGTGAGTAGATCAGTAAGTCCACACCAGCAAGAAGGTAACAGCGCTCCATGCAGTCATGCCGGTCACATGATTTTGGAGGAGTCTATGGCCAACGCCAGCTCTTCGGCTTTGAAATGGAGATGAGCACCACCCCCCAGAATCGGACTCAACTAGACTTTATGCCCAGGGGAAATCTTTACATATGTATATGTGTGTGTGTGTGTGTGTATACATAATCACATCAGACTTCAGTACATTTCTCTCCATCACATACTGCAACTATATCACAGCAAAGTAACTCAGACTTCTGGAAGGAGAGAATGGCACCATGCTTTATCTGTTTGAGAACACTAAATCTCATACTTAGGAAAGTCTTTGAAATACAACTTCCACTGCCCCCCAACTGGCTCCGCCAAGAGTTGTACGAGGTGAAGTTCAAAAAAGGAACTTTCCCAAAGTTCTAGGTGAAAGTAAACAACTTCAAAGCTAGCAACATAGGAATACTCACTTTCTGTGGGGTCTGGTTTGATCAACTGAAAAGAGGTAGAGGGGCTGGGCAGGACAGAGCCACTGTCTAGCGAGGCGGACGACTGGAGGGGCTGTGTATCCAGCCCAGCAGGGGAGATGACGGGAGCTGCCGGGGGAGTGAGAGGGTCCAACTCCCCAATGTTTTTGGATTCTGCTATCGAGATGGCGCTTTCTGCGGAACGAACAGGCACAGAAGGCAACCATTTTTCAATGTAAATAATAATAATAATAATAATAATAAATCTTTATTTGTATCCCGCTTTTCTCCCTCACAGGACTCAAAACCGCTCACAACATATTAAAATCATGTAAACAACAATCCAAATACATTGGTAAGAATCAAGCACAACCTCCAGGACAGTGAAGTTGGGAAAAATGCCGACATATACCTCTATCTGTTGTCTGTCCTTTCTGTTTGCTGTGTATGTGTTCTGTGATACTCCCCGAGTCCCCTTCGGAGTGAGAAGGGCGGGATATAAATGCGGTAAATAAATAAATAATAAAAATAATCCTAAATTGGAACCAATGTGATTCTCTTCCAGGAGGAAGCAACGTTTGGCACGAAAGGGAATCCAATTACATGCCCTCATGCCTTTCAGCTTATAATTAGGAACATTTGGGATTGTCGTTCCAAAAAGTAACTTTAGCTAATCCTCAAAAAGAAAAATGTTCATTTAAAATTGCATACAAATAAATTGTTCAGATGGGAAAAAAGAAAAAAAAATGTTCATTCACACAAAACATGTAATATTACCCCAGTAAATTTGTGGATTTATTTAGAAGGTCCATAATTCCCATTCTATGTGGGGATTCCCATTCTATGTGGGGGTGATAAAAGCTATAGGCTGGAGAATCAGAAAGAAAAATCATTGAATTTGAAGATTTTCATTTTTTTTCCTGAAAGATGGCAATGTTGGGACCTTCAAGGCCCTCCAAGAAAGAGGTCCCCAAATATCAGAGCTAATAAAAGGTGTGATCGCTATCCAAACTTCAGTACACGAGGAATAGAAAGTTTGACCAGCTCCTCCCTTATTGAACAGAAACAGGTTACTGAGAAGTAGGAATTCCTCGTGGGCTCACCTGTGGCACCAGCTGTTTTCAGGGCTGCACAGACATGGTCTTGTGTGCTGCTGGGGACGGGCGCAGAAGGCTGGGTACGACTGGGAACAGAGTGGACGAGGGGTGGCCTCTGAGGCTTGGAAGGGGTGACCAGCTGACACTGGATGAGGTCTTCAGGGGGAGGGACAGGAAGCACTACTGGAGGAGAACTCCAGGCATCTTTGTTGACAAGCAGGACATCAATCGGACCGCTTGTACTTTTCAGGTGGATTTGGTACTTCTTCTGGCCATTCAAGCCCTACAAATAATTAAACAAGAGCAAGACTGTCACAAAGAACGTAAGAACCATGTTTGATCAGACCAAAGCCCACTATTCTGGTTACGTAAGTGGGCAATCAGATGACTATGGGAAGCCTGCCTGCAGGACTTAAGCAATGTGTTCATGTTAGTAAATATGCTTTCCCTGTGTTTAGTATTTTCTCTTCTTTTTTAAAAAATATAATCTTTATTGAGAAGTTTTTCTTTTAAAATACAAGGTAATAAAATAGAAATAACATAAGGAAAAAAAGAAAAGAAAAAGGAAAAAGAAAAAAGAGAGAAAAAAAGAAAAAAAGGAAAACATAGAGAAAAAGAAAGGAAAATAAATAGAGAAAGAAGACGATAGCAATAGATGAAGAGTTAAAAACCAGGAGAAAGATGATATACACCTCCTTCATTGACTTCCTATGTATCTTCCGAGTGTTTTTTCCTCTTCTTTCTTCCGTCTTGATTTTTCCTCCCTCTTGTTTTCTCTTCCATTTATATTATTGTATTTCCATTCTTCTGTTTCAAATAGTTTGTCACTTCTGTCCAATCAGTTTCTCTTATTGGGGGTCCCCTTATTTTTTGACATCAAATATGTTAATCTGTCCATGTTTCTAATATCTATGATTTTTTCTATCCAATCCCTGACTTCTGGAATCTCTTCTTTCTTCCATAATTTTGCATAGCAAATTCTTGAAGTAGTATTATCCATATTTTTATCTAACTTTTGGTCTGTTATCCCTAATAAGAATATCTCTGGTTTGAATGGTATTCTTATATTTAGTATTTCCTGTAGTGTTTCATGGACTTTTCTCCAATATATTTTAGATTTTGTGCACGACCACATGTGGAAATATGATCCCTCAATCTTTCCACATTTCCATTTCCATTTTCAATCTTTCCAACATTTTGTATTTATATTCTTGTAACATTTTCCAGGTTTTTGTCAAGTTTTTACCATCTGTGTGCTACTTTAATCCAATTTTCTTTTAAGTCTGTTGCATACATTTAGTATTTTCTTTTCAAATAGTGATTCTCTAACACTCTCCTCCCTTCTCCAACCCAGCAACTTGGCAAGACCTACAACTAGCCAACAGTGAGTTGTAGATTTTTCGGGCTGTATGGCCATGTTCTAGAAGCATTCTCTCCTGACTTGGCAGGCATCCTCAGAGATTGTGGGGTCTGTTGGAAACTAGGAAAATTGGGTTTATATATCTGTGGAAACTCCAGGGTGGGAACAAAGAGTCCGAAGAAATAAAGTCCAAAGAAATCCATGAAACTAGGCACTTGAAAACATGAACAAAACAACAGCTTAGATCAGGGGTCCTCGAACTTTTTAAACAGAGGGCCAGGTCACAGTCCCTCAAACTGTTGGAGGGCCAGATTATAATTTGGAAAAAAAATGAATGAATTCCTTTGCCCTATTATTTGTAGTGCAAAATCACTTTAAAGCAATACAATAATTAAAATGAAGAACAATTTTAACAAATATAAACTTATTAGTATTTCAATGGGAAGTGTGGGCCTGCTTTTGGCTGATGAGATAGGATTGTTGTTACTGTTGTGTGCTTTCAAGACTTAGGTTGACCCTGAGTGAGGGCCGAGTAAATGACCTTGGAAGGCCGTATCTGGCCCCCGGGCCTTAGTTTGTGGACCCCTGGCTTAGACATTGGCTTCCATGAACAGAACCTAAGCATAATCCATAGACTTAATTCTGGGAACTTAACGTGAATTCGATGTTGCTTCAAATAAAGCAATTCTTCTCCCTAGTCACTTAAAAACCCCTGGCCTAATTCCCAAACAGATAGAAAAATATTTTTTCTTAATTTTGGTTTCATTTCCAACTTCTGTTGAATTCTAGCAGAGCGCCTTAATTGTTGTTCAGCATCTCTTTGTTTACTGAAACATCTTTTGCTACTCCGACTCCCCTCATTAACTTCTGCACCTGGAAGCTCAAGATCGGAGAACTGCAGCGCAAAGCCTTTCCCAGGCTCAAGACCTTGAGAATCACAGCCACTGTGACCCGTCTTTTCCTTCAGGTCCTTGCAGCAACTCTGGCCTCTCTAGCCTCTCATCCCCAGACCCAGACCCAGACTCAATATTCCCATTCCCTTCAGGAACATCTACATGAAAATCAACTTGAACATGAACATCATCAGACACAACCATAGGCTAAACAGGCTAACATACAACATCCACAAATGCTACCTACCTCAGGGACGGGAACTTCTAACTGAGTGCCTGATGGGGCCCGAATGGCTAGCAGCGTGTCACCTGAAACAAGAAACCAAAACAGAGCATTTACTGTTCTAGGTTCAGAAAAACTGTGCCTGAGCTTCCATTCTCTTTTGTATCCAATCAGTATGCCTTCAATGAAATTCTTTTTAAGGACAACCTACCTAACACATCTCTGTTAATTTTCCAGACATAGAAAGCTTTCAATTCTGTATTTAAAGGCTGTTTCTCCCCTAGGAGGGTAGGTTATTTTGTTCAGCATAATCTATCTGTCTGTCTATCTGTCCCACTTTCCTCCTGGGGCCCTTTCGCACAGCCATCTAACCCAGAATATCAAGGCAGATAATCCCACAATATCTGCTTTGAACTGGAATATATGGCAGTGTGAACTCAGATAACCCAGTGCAAATAAGATATCGTGGGGTTTCCTGCCTTGATATTCTGGGTTATATGGCTGTGTGGAAGGGCCTCTGGTTTGTTGCTGTTGTGGAATTTCAAATCATTTCTGACTTATAACCACATGCAAGATTGCTCAGAGTGAATATGCCACTGCCTTCTTCTGAAGCTGAGAGTGTGATTTGCAAAGGAGCACTCAGTGGGTTTCCATGGCAGGGCAGGGATATGAACCCAGGTCCTCAGAGTTCTGATCCAACACTCAAACCACAGCTTTTCATTGGTTCTCTTTCTCTTGGTTTGAGACTCAATGTGGATTAACAGAAATTAAAACAATACAGCTAAAAATAAAGTTGATAAAAATGTTTTTAAATTAAGCTATTACACTAAAATCCTAAATAAAAAGTTTTAAAATTAATTATAATACAGTAAAAAGATTTTTAAAACCTACCCTATTAAAACACCTTTTTGCCACTGTAAGTTTTTTTTTTTCCATGTCAGGAGCGACTTGAGAAACTGCAATTGGCCGTCTGCAAGGACATTGCCCAGGAGACTCCATCCTGTGGGAGGTTTCTCTCATGTCCATGCATGAAAAGCTAGAGCTGACAGAAAGGAGTTCACCCCGCTCCTCAGATTCGAACCACTGACCTTTAGGACAGCAATCCTGCCGGTATAAGGGTTTAACTCATTGTGCCACAGTAAGTTACAAGCCAAGATAGTACATTATTTGAGGAAACCAGTGGTTTAATACCTGGAAGGCAGCAACAACTCAGGGCTCATTTACACATACCTCTAATCAAGGCAAGATTGCCCCATTCTTGCTAAGGACCAGCCCCGGATTAGATGCTGCTGATTGGACACACTCAAGCCACAGAAGCCAAGCCCAGACTGTCCAGTAGGGCCGAACCTGGTCCTGCCCCACTGGATGTTCACCCTTACCTGGCCATTTATCTCTGCCATTCCAGCTGTTCCACTAACCCCGGAGCGGCTTCTTGTCAACATCAGGGTATAGAGCCAATGCAGACAAGGCCTCAGAGGCCCATGAAGGTGGCCAGAGCAACTTTAAGAAATGTAGTGATCGTCAAAGGCGGCAAAGCCACTACAGGTTCTAAGGCAGCTTTCCTCAACCTAGTGCCTTCCACATTTTGTCAGACTGCAGCTTCTAACTGCCACAGTCAGAACAGCTAGTAATCAAGGTCAACAGGAATTGTAGTTCAAAATACCCAAAAGGCACTAGGGCAGTGGTTCTCAACCTGTGGGTCCTCAGATATTTTTGGTCTTCAACTCCCAAAAATCCTAACAGCTGGTAAACTAGCTGGAATTTCTGGGAGTTGTAGACCCACAAATTAAGAACCACTGCACTAGGGTGACAAAAGCTGTCCCAGGACACATTGCACACCTAGAAAACGTGATGAGACAACATACACCAGGTAAAAGAGGTACCGCGATATTATATATCTTCTATCTAAAGCAGTGGTTCTCAACCTGGGTTCCCCAGATGTTTTTGGCCTTCAACTCCCAGAAATCCTAACAGCTGGTAAACTGGCTGGAATTTCTGGGAGTTGTAGGCCCACAAGTTGAGAACCACTGCACTCGGGTGACAAAAGCTGTCCTAGGACACATTGCACACCTAGAAAAGGTGATGAGACAACATACACTAGGGAAAAGAGGTACCGTGATATTATATATCTTCTATCCAAAGCAGTGGTTCTCAACCTGGGGGTCGCCAGATGTTTTTGGCCTTCAACTCCCAGAAATCCTAACAGCTGGTAAATTCACTGGGATTTCTGGGAGTTGTAGGCAAAAAACATCTGGGGACCCCAGGTTAAGAACCACTGATCTAAAGATACATACAGACTTGAACATCCTCCTTTGCATGCAGCCCTTTCAGAAGAGGAAAACAGGGTTACTCTGGAGAAACTGAATCATCTCCAGAAGAAGCTGCCAAGCAGATTGGGAGGAATGTCAACAACCAAGATTGAACTAAAACAAGCCACTCCATTCTCACCTGGGAAGCATTTGCAGAGATCCTCATCAGTTATATAAGCTAACGTTCCTGGAGTTAAGGGAAAACTCAACTAGTTCCAAAAGCAAAAAAATAATTTCTTTCAAATGCTGATAAGGACTACTTTTAAGAAGCTAGGACAATTATAAGGAATAATTGATCGGTCTTCTCTATACAATGCATATATTACGGTATATACTCACTATCCACACAGAATCTATATTTAAACAGGTCAGCAACAAGGAGGTGCTTGCAGAACACATTTGTTTTGAAGCGGACAGTAAAGGAAACATACATTTAAAAGAAAATGAAGGCAGGAAGGGGTATTAGTGATGCACAATCAGAAAAAAATCTACCCTCAAGAATGTCAGAATGGGCACAAACCCAATCAGATACAAGACTGCGTGGGGTTGCTGCTGTTGTCACATCTCCTGAAAACCTATCCCTTGTGGACTATATGCTGACTGGAGATCTGTAACATTGGGAGGGTATCTAGTTTTGGAGGTCTGCATTATCTAGGCAGAGATAAATAGAAGGTAGCTCAATTACCAAGAGACCCCAAATGTCTCGGCAGGGCAACTAAAGATTATGATAATTTTCCTCCTCAGTATGCCACAACATTGGGGATGATTTACACATTAAAAAGATTCAATTTAAAAAGATAAAAAGGCAACACTACACTAAATTAAACTATTAATAATATTAAAAAACAGGAACTAAAATTGATATGTTGGTAAAGGTTTTTCCCTTGACATTAAGTCCAGTCGTGTCCAACTCTGGGGGTTGGTGCTCATCTCCATTTTTAAGCCGAAGAGTCGGTGTTGTCCACAGACACCTCCAAGGTCATGTGGCCAGCATGACTACATGGAGCACCATTACCTTCCCGCCGAAGCGGTACCTATTGATTTACTTACATTTGCATATTTTCAAACTGCTAGGTTGGCAGAAGCTGGGGCTAATAGTGGGAGCTCATGCTGCTCCCCTGATTTGAACCTGCGACCTTTCGATCAGCAAGTTCAGCAGCTCAGTGGTTTAACCCACTGTGCCACTAGGGGCTCCTAAAATGGATATTTAGAAACATTAAAAGTTAAATGGAGCACTTAAAAGTAATCAGTTCTAAAATCCTGTCTGAATAAAGACTTTTTTGCCTTCAGACAGACGGACAGCTAGAAAGGGCAGGCCTAGCCTCCCTCAAGGAGTTCTAGGATAGGCCAGGACAACCTACAGCCCTTCAGATGTTTTGGACTTTTCTCAGAATTTCTCACCATTGGACAAGCTGGCTAGGATCTATAGGAGTTGGGGGCACAAACACATAGAGGGCTGCAGGCTGTGCAAGCCTGGTCTAGCCACCAAGAAGGCCCTCTCTCTCACGTCCTCACCAAACATACCTGTGAAGGTAGAAGGCATGAAGAAGAGCCTCTCCTATGGATATCACAGTCCAGGCAGCTTCGTATATCTTAATGTTACAGTCTGCTGATACCGAACAATCACTACTAGCCCCACTAAGACGTTTGACAGTCTTTGTGTCATTTTAATCCTCAAACAAAAGCAACACAGTACACTCAAAGGATATCGACTGTTCTGCACATCATCTGTAACATTTTTGATGCTTTGCTGTACCCATATCTTCTGCTGTTCCAGCTCCCGCTCCCGCTGCTCCAGATCCTCAATCTCTGCCTTCAGTTCAATCAACTTGTGGGCAATTTCGCGAGTGTTGCAGCCAGGGCCTACTCCTCTGAGAGGAGGGAGAGAAAGAGGCATAGGAACCATACAGAAAAAAATGAATTGAGCTGCACAGTATATAAGGCTGCATGAAGGGTTAGAGACACACAGCCCTCTTCACACACCTTCCTGATCCATCCCCACCCTCACCCCAATTCAATCACAAAGGTAAACTCTCTGCCTAGAGCAGAACACTCCAAAGAGGAATCAGTGCTAGGTATGTACCTGGGCACACAGTCACTGATATACTGTGCCTCTCTCCAAACACCATGTTCTGGAACGGGTGTTCCAGGGGCTTCAATTTTGTGTTTTGCACTGAGTGATTGTTCATAGTCCTAAGTTGCAGGGACTTTGCAGATAGGTGGCTTCCTTTGGCTGCATTCATAGGGCAAGCCACCTGTCAATTATAGTTAGGATCCCTGGTCCCTCCCCTTTCTGTTTTTTTTGGAGGGAAGGGGCCATTTTTCAGTTAGTCTCAGCAAAGGCAGTCAATGCAGAGGATGTATACAGACTTCTCCTGTACAAAGGCTTCGTCCCTTAAGACTTCCCGGGGGAGAACAGTCTTAAGAGCCTCTAAAGATTCCCAAAGGTTCCGGGGAAACAGCCTTACAGCTCTGAGGAATTCTGGAGGGAACAACAGCTCCAATCATCAAGATCTCCAGGTAAGTGACTACAGGCCTGCTGGTACGTCTGCTCGGTTTTGAGACGCAGTTTAGCCGGTAGTGGATTCAAATCAGTCAGGTTTAGGTTTAGCCTGGAAGGAGCTAGAAAGGGGAATTTTCCTTTGAACAAAGTTATTGAAGATAGTGCCTGTTCCCTGTGGACAAGTTTGAGAGAACTGTTTTTTTTGCCAAGAAAGCTTTACAATTCCTGTTTGTTCATCAATAAAAGACTGTTATATTTAAGCTCAAGCCTTCTAAAGACTGTTTAATGAGGGAAATTTCCTTAAAGGCTCCTTTTCGGGGGCCCTGGCTTCCCGCTGGATTCAAGCCATACATCCTCTCTTAAAAGCACTTCATTTCAGGTCCAGCGGCAACAGAACACACCACTTTGCAACAAAACCCGTGGCCAGTGGAGATCCTAACTCAAAGTGGGTACATATGAGGGAACTACAACATCAACAATGACAAGGTCCACCTGTGTTAGATGGAGATGGTGGCTGCATCTGGAAAAAGATGCTGTTGTGCAGTTGCTACAAATTGCATTACTAAGAACAGAACCTCATTTCAAGACTTCTGCCTCTTTCGTACAAGGACCGTCCACTCACTTCCATTGAATACTGTTCTTGGACTTCTTCTCAATCAGCCCAATGCCTTCAAGTACATTTGTGATGTCATAAATGCGCCGCTTCTGCCGCACAGCCAGAGTATCAGCAGCCTGTGTAAAGGGTACACACACATAATTACGTAAGCAGCATTAGCCAGGGAATAAATATAACATCAGTAAATATAACAAAGCTACCTCCAGTCACATTGATCACAACTGTGATTTTCACTAAGTTTGAGTCACAGGTGTATTTTCTCTCTCAGCCTATCCCACCTTTAGCAAAGAAATAACATCAAGATCTGAAATATGTAAGGTTTCTTCTTATCATTTACATCAACTACATGAACATTTAACAGAGCCGCTGGTGGCATAATGGGTTAAACCAGGGGTCCACAAACTTTTTAAACAGAGGGCCAGCTCACAGTCTGTTGGAGGGCCGGATTATAATTTGAAAAAAACATGAAAGAATTCCTATGCACACTGCACATACTTTATTTGTAATGCAAAAAACACTTAAAAACAATACAATTAAAATTAGAACAATTTTAACAAATATAAACTTTTTAGAATTTCAATGGGAAGTGTGGGCCTTCTTTTGGCTGATGAGATAGGATTGTTGGTGTGAGCATTCAAGTTGTTTCAGACTTAGGTTGACCCTGAGCAAGGGTTGACCTTGGAGGGATGTATCCGGCCCCTGGGCCTTAGTTTGAGGACCCCCTGGGTTAAACCTTTGTGCTGGCAGGACTGCTGATCGACAGATCAGCAGCTCGAATCCGGAGAGAGTGGGTTGAACTTCCTCTGTCAGCTCCAGCTCCCCATAAGAGGAACATGAGAGAAGCCTCTTACAAGGATGGTAAACATCCGGGCATTCCCTGGGCAATGTTCTTGCAGACAGCCAATTCTCTCACACCAGAAGCGACTTGCAGTTTCTCAAGTCACTCCTGACATGAAAAAAATCAACATTTAGTCTCAGATGGTAAAATATTCACTCAAGGTTCAAGAGCTTGAGATCACAAACTGAAAGTGAGCCAATATCAAAAGAGAAATGTTCTAGTCATGTCATCCAATGCATAAACCATCAAGAAGTACTCACAGCTACAGGACAGTGTGAGGATCGTCATCATCAATGTAACAAGAAAGCTTCCTTAAGTATTTGTTTCTCTGCCTTCAAATCATCTATTCCAATTGACAGCATTTTTCCAGAACCTCAGACTGTAATAACTCCCATCTTGTTATCTGATCTGGATATGTCAAGATTAAACTCAAGATCCTATGCAACAAATTTATATGCTCCACCATTAATCCAAAGCTATCTCGCTGAAACACTTGTGTGACTGAGTCAGACACTGAATCTTCAAGGGCATTTTCCAAGAAAGCTGATGGAAGAGTATGACTTGGAGGTAGTTTGGTCAATCTCAAATTACAAAAACTGACACTGACAAGCTATACTTAAACAACTTGGAAACAGAGGGCTCACTTGTCCCAATGAAGATTAATGTGTAGACACACACAGACTTGAAAGCGTTCTCTCTCCGACCAAGGAGCAAACTCGCTAATTCGTCTTGTAGCAGAGTTTATATAAATATATATATACAGAGTCCAATTCTTCTCCTCTAGTCACAAGCCTCTGAGAACTCCAATCTTCCTGCACCTTTGGAAAACCTCCAACCTTCCAACACCTCTCAACTCCTTCCAACAACACTACACACCTTCCAACTCCACCACACGGAGTAACCCCTTTTTTACTCCTTTATTAGCCCAGCAGTTACACCACTTTGGCTGCAACTACACAATGATTGCTAGGTGACCCAGCTCCTATTGCCTGCTGCCCTGATCCTTGCACTAATTGTTATTTAAGAAATGATAAAAAAAACTCTAACATCACTATAAATGGAATTCTTTTTTGTGCGTTTACTAAGTTACAGATTTTGCTATGTCAAATGAGCACAAGTGCTTGTTACTCAAATATCAGTTATAACAATGCTTCTGGGGTCATATTCTACTATATTCTTCAAGAACTGTGACAATTAGTAAAAGCTGTCACAAAAGAGCTGGGCTAGTCAACTGGTGGGACCCAGATGTTCTTGGATTATAATTCCCATGATACTTCATCAAAGGCAGTAAGGGTAGGTTGATGAGAATTGCATCCATCCCCATTTGGAGAGTCACCAATCGTCCACTTTTGATTTAGGTGACGATTTTGCTCATCTGATGAAGTGTTCTGTGATACACAAAACGGTAGCTCAGAATATTTTAGTTCTGAGCACAATCCCATGCATGCCTATTTAACTATAGTTCTAAAGTATTTGATGAGGCTGACTTCCAGGCAAGTATATATAGCAAGATATGCTAACTGATTGCCTTCCTTTGTTTACGATTCCCAATCCCAGATATCCCAACTGATGGATCCATACTAACGAATTGTGGATGTTTCAAATTAATAAATCTGATTTGCTAAACATTCATCACATCTGACATACAAAATTACAGTTTGAGCCTTCCGTTGGCAAAAACTGTTATTCCTTCCAGAAAAACTAATTCTGAATCAAGAAGTTATCAGTTTCTTCGATGGAATGTTTAGGTTGCAATCCTCTGTATGCTTATCTACAGAATACAGCACAATTCAGTTTACATAAGCAAAGATCCCTAAAACTTTGTTGATAATCCACTTTAGCCGTGATGCCTGCATCCATTTCCAACCCAGTGTTTCCTCCTGGAACAAAATCTTTCACAGAGCTGTGCAAACAACGAAGTCTGGCTGGTGCTGCAGGCAGAGGACAGCAGGTTGAGGAATGCTGACATAAGCAGCCTGTGAGGTCTCAGTTTCACTTTGGTAGCGCCTTGCTAAAAGCCAGTCTATGATTCATATTCACAGTAGCGCCTTCCTGCCCATGTTTCTGCTCTTTTTCTCTTATATTGGCCCTGGGTAGAAAGTAGAAAATGTGCTTTCAAAGGAATGGCCTGAATCACTAGGCTGCTGTGAGTTTTCCAGGCTGTATGGCCATGTTCCAGAAGCATTCTCTCTTGATGTTTTACCCACAGCTATGGCAGGCATCCTCCTAGGTTGGGAGGTATATTGGAAACTAAGCAAGGGAGGTTTATATATCTGTGGGACGTCCAAGATGGGAGAAATACTCTCGATTGTTGGAGGAAAGTGTGAATGATGCAATTAATCACCTTGATTAGTATTGAAAAGCCTTGCAGCTTCAAGGCCTAGCTGATTTCTGCCTGGGGGAATCTTTTGTTGGGTGGTGTTAGTGGGCAAAACATCAGGAGAGAATGCTTCTGGAAGATGGCCATACAGCCCAGAAAATTCACAGCAACCATGTAGAAAATGGCTGCTGCATTGCACCAAAACCACCCTCAACTGAGAAAAGGGTTGCAGCAGAGCGAAGCAAAGGCCAACTAATATTAAACATTAAGAATACCTGCTCTTTTCCATTCAGGAGCTCATGACCACAGCTGCAGTTCTGTATTTTGCTTGGAAATCTGTGGCACCTGCAGATAGGGTACCTTCCACACAGCTGAATAAAATCCCACATTATCTGCTTAGAACTGGAATATATAGCAGTGTGGACTCAAATACTGTATCCCAGTTCAAAGCGGATATTCTGGGCTATAGGGCTGTGTGGAAGGGCCCTGGGTTATCTGAGCTCACACTGCCAGATATCCCAGGGTCCTTCCACACAGCCCTATATCCCTGAATATCAAGGCAGAAAATCCCACAATATCTGCTTTGAACTGGTGCATCTGAGTCCACACTCCGATAATGTGAGATTTTCTGCCTTGATATTCTGGGATATAGGGCTGTGTGAAAGGGCACACAGTTAAAAGCAGATACTCTGGGTTACGGGGCTGTGTGGAAGGGCCCTGGTTTATCTGAGCCCACACTGCCATATATCCCAATCCAAAGCAGTTATTGTGGGATTTTATTCAGCTGTGTGGAAGGGGCCTAAGCTTATCTAGACCAGTGGTTCTCAACCTGTGGGCCCCCAAGTGTTTTGGCCTACAACTCCCAGAAATCCTAGCCAGTTTACCGGCTGTTAGGATTTCTAGGAGTTGAAGGTCAAAACATCTGGGGACCCACAGGTTGAGAACCACTGTTTTAGGGATTTTTGTATTCTTGGGGACCCACAGGTTCTCAACCTGTGGGTCCCCAAGTGTTTTGGCCTACAACTCCCAGAAATCGCAGCCAATTTACCGGCTGTTAGGATTTCTGGGAGTTACAAGGCCAAAACATCTAGGGACCCACAGGTTGAGAACCATGCCTTGGTCACCTCTAGATTGGACTACGTGGGGCTGCCCTTGAAAATGGCTCGGAAATTTCAGCTGGTCCAACGGGCGGCGACCAGGTTGTTAACTGGTGCTCCTTACAGAGAGAGGTCAACCCTCCTTTTTAAGGAGCTCCATTGGCTGCCATACATTTTCCGGTCCCAATTCAAGGTGCAGGTGCTAACCTACAAAGCCCTAAACGGTTTGGGACCTGCCTACCTGCGTGACCGCATCTCCGTATATGAACCCAAACGTTCCAGCATCATGTCCCAAACGCACTTTATTAGAGATTTAAGACTGTCTGCACATTGCACCTACCCTAGAATCCTTACATTTCACCTGTCATATCCAGCACTTTTTAACTGTACCCATTACATTTGGCCTGGCCCTAGTTTTTAAATGTGTCACGGTGTATTGTTTTATTGTTTTTATTGTTACTGCTTTTATGTTTTTGGTTGCTTTATGAGTTTTATTATGTATTTGTTATGCTGTTGTTTTACTGAGGCCTTGGCCTGTGTAAGCCGCATCGAGTCCTTCGGGAGATGTTTGTGGGGTACAAATAAAGTTAATAATGATAATAATAATAATAATAACTTAAAAAAATAAATAAGGAGAGAAATATCCCAGTTCAAAGCAGATATTGTGGGATTTTCTGCCTTGATATTCTGGGTTATGGGGCTGCGTGGAAGGGCCCTGAGTGCCAGGGATGCTTGAGAGCAGTACGTGTGAAAGAGATCTTGGAGTCCTCGTGGACAACAAGTTAAACATGAGCCAACAATGTGATGTGGCGGCAAAAAAAGCCAATGGGATTTTGGTCTGCATGAATAGGAGCATAGTGTCAAGATCTAGGGAAGTCATGCTACCCCTCTATTCCGCTTTGGTTAGACCACACTTGGAATATTGTGTCCAATTCTGGGCACCGCAATTCAAGAGAGATATTGACAAGCTGGAATGTGTCCAGAGGAGGGCGACTCAAATGATCAAGGGTCTGGAGAACAAGCCCTATGAGGAGCGGCTTAAGGAGCTGGGCATGTTTAGCCAGAAGAACAGAAGGCTGAGAGGAGATATGATAAAGGTAAAGGTAGTCCCCTGACATTAAGTCCAGTCATGTCTGACTCTGAGGTGTGGTGCTCATCTCCATTTCTAAGTTGAAGAGCCAGCGTTGTCTGTAGACACCTCCAAGGTCATGTGGCCGGCATGACTGCATGGAGCGCTGTTACCGGAGATATGATAGCCATGTATAAATATGTGAGAGGAAGCCACAGGGAGGAGGAGGAGGGAGCAAGCTTGTTTCCTGCTTCTTCCGAATCTTCCTCCAACCATTGATTGTTTTCTCTTGCCTGGCAGAAAGGGGTTGGACATGGATGGCTCATGGGGTCTCTTCCAACTCTATTATTCTATGATTCTATAGGTGGAACCTGAATAATTCCGAGCGTTATGCCCTTCAGTACGTGGAGCAAGCATACATCACAGAATCGGTGAGTGTGTCTGGTATATTGTCTAGTGTTGTCTTGCTACCTTGCGCCTCTAGAGAGGCAAGGGTGGGCTGGGGGAGGGGAAACTGGAACTTCTGTCACAGGGAGGAGGGAGCAAGCTTGTTTTCTGCTTCCCTGGAGATTAAAGACGTGGCTGTTCGAGAAGGCGTTCGAACAAGAAGTGTAATAATTGGCAATGACAACAGGAATGGAACAATGGAAAACGATATTGGTATTTTTGTATTGTTGATATTGAGATTGTGGATGTTGTTGATGACGATGTTTTGATATTGCTAGTTTGTTATTAGATTTTCTCTTGTAATTTGCACCTTATTCTCTCCATGTTGTACACCACTGTGAGTTGCCCCAGGGCTGAGAACAGCGGTCTATAAGCACAGTAAATAAATAAATAAATAAATAGGATGCGGAATAATGGCTTCAAGCTACAAGAGAGGAGATTCCATCTGAACATGAGGAAGAACTTCCTGACTGTGAGAGGCGTTCAGCAGTGGAACTCTCTGCCCCGGAGTGTGGTGGAGGCTTCGAACCTTTTAAACAGAGGCTGGATAACCATCTGTCAGGGGTGATTTGAATGCAATATCCCTGCTTCTTGGCAGAATGGGGTTGGACTGGATGGCCCACGAGGTCTCTTCCAACTCTTTGATTCTATGATTCTATGTCAGGCCCTTTGTGTGGACAAGGAAAGGTCTCCTCCTCCTCCTCTGAAGGGGAGGCAAGAGAGAGGGGGAACCCGCAAGGAGGGAAAAGAAAGCGGGCCAGAGCATCCGCTGCTGGGCCCTGATCTGCCTGATCAGCGCCGTCCTTCCCCTCACCAGCTTGAGGTCGAGCACGCCGTCCTTGGCCTCCTGCAGCAGAGACACGAACTTGGTGGTGAGGAGGCCCAGGCTCTTCTCGTGCCGGCTCGGGCCTCCCCCCGGCGGCTGGGCCCCCGACTCCGACGCCATCCGCCCGGCCCCGCGCCGCTTCCGGGATCCCGCTGCGGCCCCTCGCGCTGACCCTTCCGCCGCTTCCGGCCACCGCAGGGCATGATGGGAGGCGGCCAGAAAGGGAGGCGAGGGATAGGTGGAGCTCGAGGCCCCGCCCCCTCCACGAGGCCTCACCCCGCCCCCTCTCCACTAGGCCCCGCCCCTTCGCCTCGAGAGGAACATCAGCCCCGCAGCGACCCCTGCTGGGCGCCCGCGCTTTTCGCAGGCAGTCCCCTCTGAGCCGCGAGGGATTTTCAGGGACTGCGCATGCGTGAAAGTATTCCACAGTGTATTGTCGAAGGCTTTCATGGCCATTGAAATCCACAAGCATGTGGACAATTTCAACAGAAAGGAGGAAACCATGAAAATGAAGAAAATCTGGCTACTCTAAAATTACAACAGCAAAACAACAGAGGAAAAACAATCAGGCACATCTAATCACCTCTCAACAAAAGATTGCCCCAGGCACTGCCAGGCCATTAAATGCTAATAAAAGTGGTCTGATTGTTTTTCCTCTGTTGTTTTGCTGTTGTAATTTTAGAGCTTTTTGGATCATTACAGATAGGCCTGGTTGCTTTCCTGCAGATTTTAGGGATGTCTGTCGCACAAATGTAATGGGGAGCTTCTGGATTAATGCAAAATAAGCAATAAATCACACCTTATGTTTGTATGTATGTGTGTATATATATGCGCACGCATGCACCCTCATACATTTTGTGATTACAACTGATGCATATTTCCATAGTAGTAACTATGGAAAAACAATAAAAATACTTTTAAAAAAACAACAACTGATGCATATGAGGGTATCACAGGGGGTTAGCTTAACGTCTGGTTCGTTAGTAAAACTAAATTGCTGTATCACATCATGATACACGTCGAAGCAAGGTGAAATGTTTGGAAAGGTCTGACCTAGAGATCCCTATAGATCTCTAGATCCTCCACCATGACATTATGGACAATGCGCAGTGGAAATTGAACACAGAGTTGCCTTGGAAGGAGGACCAAGCAATTTTTGGGGAAAATATTTTGATGAATTAATCCAATCCACCACCAACCTGTAAACGTGGAGGCTCAACCGTATTTCTGATTTTGGAATTCTGGGTGATAATAATAACAGTAACAAGAACAATATATATATTTTTATTTATATCCCATCATATTTCCCTGAGGGAACTCAGGGTAGTTTACAACAGATATCGGCAAACATTCAATGTCATAATAGGATGAGCGCCGCTCAGCCTGTATTTGTATTTTGGCACCATTGCAAAGACCCAACAGGATTGGGCAATGCTGTTATTATTATTATTATTATTATTATTATTATTATTATTATTATTATTATTATTATATTTATTTACACCCTGCTTTCTCTCCCCTGAAGGGGACTCAAAGTAGCTTGACATCAAAGAATCAGCATCAATGCTAGTATCTCCTCGTTCTGTTGGAGGCTTTAAGCCCTTGGGAGCCACGAAAGGACGACCGCCACAGCCAAGGCGAGCAGCACCGCCGTGCACCAGAGCCAGTGCTTTGATGCTGCATTACTGCCCACCCTCCGCCCGTGGCCATGGGACCGGAACCACTGAACTGCATCCTCAAGGCTGTACTGCCGAGGCTCATAGCCCAGCTCCCTCTTGGCCTTCTCTGGGCTGAAGTAGTGGGTCACACCGGTCTTGTAGACCTCAGTGCGCGTGAGCAGCGGCTGGAAGTTGTATAGGTGCCGCACTGCCAAGTGAAGCATTTCTGTCAGGAATGCAAAGAAGTAGATCAGCGAGAGGGGGAGGCGGAGCGTGGGGAACGGGTAGCCCAGGCCTTCCACTAGTGGCTGGAAAAACTCAAAGTTGTTGACCGGCCGGCCATCGGAAATGAAGTAAGCCTGTCCAGCTGCCCGGTGCGCCTTGCTGGGCCCCAGAGCCTCTGCTGCCAAAATGTGTGCCTGCACCAGGTTGTCCACGTGCACAAAGTCCACCTGGCTCTTGGGGTCTCCATACACAAACCGGAACCATCCCCGCTCCACATAACGGACAATTCTGGGCAGGTGCCTCTGCTCTCCGGGGCCATAGATGCCAGCTGGCCGCAAGGCGCATGTATGCAGGACCCCCCGGCCAGCCCCCCGCAGAGGTGTCCCGTTGGCACCCAGCACCTCCATCTCGGCCTGAGCTTTGGTCCTGGAGTAGTGGTCGGGGTGCAGATGCAAGGGGAGGTAGGGCAAGGACTCGTCCCCACTGTGCACCACCTGACCCCCAAAGACCACGTTGTAGGTGCTGGTATACACCAGCCGCGGGACCCCTGCCTCTCGGGCTGCACGGAGGACGTTGCGTGTCCCACCCACGTTTACGGCTTCAATGCGCTTCCGGCTGAGCTGTTCCCGCCCGGACATCCCGAAGGACGCAACATGGAAGATGCAGGTGACCCCTCGGAGTGCTTGCTCCACCTCGCAGGGGAAGCGTACATCGCCGCGCACGAAACGCACACCTTCAGGCAGCTCTGGGGGGGACTCCGATGCGTCGAACAGGACCACGTCCACGCCCTTCAAGGAGAGGGAGCAGCCCAGCCTGCAACACAAAGAGGGAGGGAAACCACCTTCAGGACCAAGGCTCTCCCTTCATCAAAGCAGGGAGATTCTCCTGCAAATGCAGAACCCATTTTATTTATTTATATCCTGCTTTTCTCCCCCATTGGAGAGTCAAAGTGGCTGACAGCAAGGTATAAAACGTAACAGGTGTGTCTATTTCCATTTATTCCACACTGCACACCTCATGGGCCATCCAGTCCAACCCCATTCTGCCAAGAAGCAGGAATATTGCATTCAAATCACCCGACAGATGGCCATCCAGCCTCTGTTTAAAAGTTTCCAAAGAAGGAGCCTCCACCACACTCCGGGGCAGAGAGTTCCACTGCTGAACGGCTCTCACAGTCAGGAAGTTCTTCCTCATGTTCAGATGGAATCTCCTTTCTTGTAGTTTGAAGCCTTTGTTTCACGTCCTAGTCTCCAGGGCAGCAGAAAACAAGCTTGCTCCCTCCTCCCTGTGGCTTCCTCTCACATATTTATACATGGCTATCATATCTCCTCTCATCCTTCTCTTCTTCAGGCTAAACATGCCCAGCTCCTTAAGCCGCTCCTCATAGGGCTTGTTCTCCAGACCCTTGATCATTTTAGTCACCCTTCTCTGGACACATTACAGCTTGTGTCCAGCCTACAGGGACCTAAGTCCAAAAGACTTGAAGGGAGGGCCCAAGTTGGCCCATGCCTAGTCTCAACTGAGCACATGACGCTGTTTCAGAATGTGAGGATGGGGCCCAGGAAAGTCGCCCGAGCTCCCTCAGGAAGAGACTGCCTGGCGCTAGGCACACTGACCGGAAGCCAAAGTACCCGGCTCCACCGGTGATGAGGACCGTCTCCCGGGCGGGGGCGCGGGCCTCTTTCTCCTCCTTGTCCTCCTCCTCCGCCATGTCCAGCCTTTTGGCCCCGTCTGGGGACTTGTTGGCTCCTCCCATCAGCCCCTGCAAAGGGAGGTGAAAAGGGAAAGAGGAAATGACACGGAATTGAAAATGGAAGAGAATACAATCTATATAAATAAAAATGTAATGTTCGTTTGTGGGATTCACAGAACCTCAAAACCACTGGACGAATTGACACCAAATTTGGACACAAGACACCTAACAACCCAATGCATGTCCTTCACTCAAAAACATTGATTTTGTCATTTGGGAATTGTTGTTGCTGGGATTTATAGTTTACCTACAATCAAAGAGCATTCTGAACTCCACCAATGATGGAATTCAACCAAACTTAGCACACAGGGCTCCCATGACCAACAGAACACACTGGAAGGGTTTGGTGGGCATTGACCTTGAGTTTGGGAGTTGTAGTTCATCTACATCCAGAGACCACTGTGGACTCAAACAATGATGGATCTGGACCAAACTCTACACAGATACTCAATATGCAAACAATGATGGATCTGGACCAAACTTGGCACGAATATTCCATATGCCCAAATATGAACACAGATGGAGTTTAAGGGAAATAGACCTTGACATTTGGGAGTTGTAGTTGTTGGGATTTATAGTTCACCTACAATCAAAGAGCATTCTGAACTCCACCAATGATGGAATTGAACCAAACTTGGCACACAGAACTCCCCATGACCAACAGAACACACTGGAGGGGTTTGGTGGGCATTGGCCTTGAGTTTTGGAGTTGTAGTTCACCTACATCCAGAGATCACTTTGGACTCAAACAATGATAGATGTGGACCCTACTCTACACAAATACTCCATATGCCCAAATGTGAACACTGGTGGAGTTTGGGGAAAATAGAATCTTGACATTTGGGAGTTGTAGTTGCTGGGATTTATAGTTCACCTACAATCAAAGAGCATTCAGAACCCCACCAACGATGCAATTGAGCCAAACTTGGCACACAGTTCTCCCATGACCAACAAGAAATACTGGAAGGGTTTGGTGGGCATTGATCTTGAGTTTTGGAGTTGTAGTTCACCTACATCCAGAGAGCACTGTGGACTCAAACAATGATGGATCTGGACAAAACTCTACACGAATACTCAGTATGCCCAAATGTGAACTCTGGTGGAGTTTGAGGAAAATAGAATCTTGACATTTGGGAGTTGTAGTTGCTGGGATTTATAGTTCACCTACAATCAAAGAGCATTCAGAACCCCATTAACGATGCAATTGAGCCAAATTTGGCACACAGTTCTCCCATGACCAACAGGAAATACTGGAAGGGTTTGGTGGGCAGTGTCCTTTGGTTTTGGAGTTGTAGTTCACCTACATCCAGAGATCACTGCGGACACAAACAATGATGGATCTGGACCAAACTTGACACAAAAAATCCATATGCCTAAATATGAACACAGATGGTGTTTGGAGGAAATAGATCTTCACATTTGGGAGTTGTAGTTGTTGGGATTTATAGTTCACCTACAATCAAAGAGCATTCTGAACTCCACCCATGATGGAATTGAACCAAACATGGCATACAGGACTTCCATGACCAACAGAACACACTGGAAGGGTTTGGTGGGCATTGACCTTGAGTTTGGGAGTTGTAGCTCACCTACATCCAGAGAACACTGTGGACTCAAACAATGATGGATCTGGACCAAACTCTACATGAATACTCAATATACCCAAATGTGAAAACTGGTGGAGTTTGGGGGAAATAGAATCTTGACATTTGGGAGTTGTAGTTGCTGGGATTTATAGTTCACCTACAATCAAAGAGTATTCTGAACCCCACCAACGATGCATTTGAGCCAAACTTGGCACACAGTTCTCCCATGACCAACAGGAAATACTGGATGAGTTTGGTGGGCAGTGTCCTTTGCTTTTGGAGTTGTAGTTCACCTACATCTAGATATCACTGTGGGCTCAAACAATGATAGATCTGGACCAAACTTGGCATGAATACTCAATATGCCCAAATGTGAACACTGGTGGAGTTTGGGGAAAATAGAATCTTGACATTTGGGAGTTGTAGTTGCTGGGATTTATAGTTCACCTACAATCAAAGAGCATTCTGAACCCCACCAATTGGCCAAACCTCCCATGTGGGCCACAGCAACGTGTGGCAGGGGACGGCTAGTGGAAAATTAGAAAAAGGAAAACTAAAAGTAGAAAATAACATAAGAAGAGAAGATAAAATTGAATTAAAAATAGAAGACCGGGCTGAGTAGAGCGAGAGATCCACCAGAGTCCACGCGCGTGTCTACACGGCAGAATTAACGCAGTTTGGAGCCGCCACTGGACCCAGGGAGTTGTAGTTCCACAAGGAAGGTCTTCCGCCTTTCCTGCTACAGAGGGCAGCCAGGCTTGCAGATGCCCCGCCCCATCAGCCCATTGCGGCTCCTCCCATTCGGGCATGGCGTTTCCTTGCCGGCTCCGCTTTGGAGACCATTCAGATCCTCATAGGTTCCCGTAGCAGGTGCGCATGCATAGACATACAATAAGATGGCGCACTCCAGAGGCGTGGCTACCGTACAACACAATGGCGGGCCCACCCTTTCCATTGCCTCCGAGCCGCGCCTGCTTCCCCTTACGGACTCCATCTCCCAGAATGCCCGGCTATTGGCCCGCCCGGCCGGGGCTTCTGGGAGTCGGAGTTCAAAGGGCTGGGAATCGCCTATCGAAATGAAGCCTGTTCTGTTCTACCTGTTCTGCTGCTGTAATACTATGGGACCCTGGGAGCTGTAGTTTCCCAAGGTCCTGAGGTCTGATTTATTCCTATTTTTCTATCTTTTTTCCTTTCATTTTAATTTTTACAATTTTAGTTTTAATTTAGTTTTCTGATTTTTAAAATAATAATAATAATAATAATAATAATAATTTATTTTATTTTAATTCAACGAGTTTTTGTTTTGCTTTCTGTTTTATTTTCTACTAGCTGGCCCCTGCCACGCGTTGCTGTGGCCCAGTCTGGTGATCTGGGAAATAAAGTCTGGAGAACAAGCCCTATGAGGAGCGGTTTAAGGAGCTGGGCATGTTTAGCCTGAAGAAGAGAAGGCTGAGAGGAGACATGATAGCCATGTATAAATATGTGAGGGGAAGCCACAGGGAGGAGGGAGCAAGCTTGTTTTCTGCTTCCCTGGAGACTAGGACGCAATGGAACAATGGCTTCAAACTACAAGAAAGGAGATTCCATCTGAACATTAGGAAGAATTTCCTGACTGTGAGAGCCATTCAGCAGTGGAACTCTCTGCCATGGAGTGTAGTGGAGGCTCCTTCTTTGGAGGCTTTTAAACAGAGGCTGGATGGCCATCTGTCAGGGGTGATTTGAATGCAATATTCCTGCTTCTTGGCAGGGGGTTGGACTGGATGGCCCATGAGGTCTCTTCCAACTCTTTGATTCTATGATTCTATGAAAGTAGAAACCAACTTGGTTGGTTTCTAATATATGTAATTCCTTTCTGCTTGTGAGTAAACAGTATTTCTTGTTGTTTCTTTGTCAGTGTTGATGTGGAGAGTGTCTGGCTTGCCTACTTTGTAACATGCAACATATCATTGTCCTTCTTTAAGGGTCTCTTTCAAATCCATGATACTATATCTGTGTGTGTGTGTGAGAATCATATCTATCTATCTATATCTATGGCTGGATGGCTCTTTGTCAGGAGGGCTCGGATTCCGTTATCTTGCCCTGGTGAAGAGAGTTGGACTGGATGGCCTTATGTATTTTCTGTTGGTCATGGGGGTTCTGTGTGGGAAGTTTGCCCCATTTCTGTCGTTTGTGGGTTCCAGAATGCTCTTTAATTGTTTTGTTGTTGTTCATTCGTTCAGTCGTCTCCGACTCTTCGTGACCTCATGGACCAGTCCACGCCAGAGCTTCCTGTCGGCCGTCACCACCCCTAGCTCCTTCAAGGTCAGTCCAGTCACTTCAAGGATACCATCCATCCATCTTGTCCTTGGTCGGTCCCTCATCCTTTTGCCTTCCACTTTCCCCAGCATAATTGTCTTCTCTAGGCTTTGCTGTCTCCTCATGATGTGGCCAAAGTACTTCAACTTTGTTTCTAGTATCCTTCCCTCCAGTGAGCAGTCGGGCTTTATTTCCTGGAGGATGGACTGGTTGGATCTTCTCGCAGTCCAAGGCACTCTCAGCACTTTCCTCCAACACCACAGCTCAAAAGCATCGATCTTCCTTCGCTCAGCCTTCTTTAATTGTAGTGAACCATAAATCCCAGTAAGTATAAATCCCAAATGTCAAGGTCTATTTCCTCCAAACTCCATCTGTGTTAATATTTGGGCATATGGAATTTTTGTGCCAAGTTTGGTCCACATCCATCATTGTTTGAATCCACAGTGCTCTCTGGATGTAGGTGAACTAAACCTCCCAAACTCAATGTCAATGTCCACCAAACCCTTCCAGTATTTCCATGTGCAAGGTGGATGGATGGTATCCTTGAAGTGTCTGACTTGACCTTGAAGGAGCCCCTGGGTGTGGGGCCGACAGGGAGCTCTGGCCTGGGCTGGTCCAGGAGGTCACCAAGAGTCAAAAGCCACTGAATGAATAAACACCAAGAACAGAGTTCCCCTTAGGAGCACTAGGTGGCAGTGTTGCATCACTAAACGTTGATAGGCAAGGAAGCGGGGCTCCTATCCCTCTCAGATCAGACAGTTATTATTATTATTATTATTATTATTATTATTATTATTATTTATTTACCTTACTTATATACTGCTGTTCTCAGCCCGAAGGCGACTCACAGCGGTTCACAACAAATACGAACAGCAAAAATTCAGTGCTATAGTATAGAAGAAACAGTTAACAATCTAACACATTACACAATTAATAAACAGTTACTACAATACCCATTCACTGTCGTCTCATCATCAAAAACATGTTCCAGATTCGTCATCCATTGTTCCATTCCAGCGTTCATTAGCCAATCTTTGCACTAATTATTCGAACGCCTGCTCAAACAGCCAGGTCTTCACTTTTTTGCGGAATACCATTAGAGATGGTGCTAGTCTAATGTCCGTAGGAAGGGCGTTCCACAGCCGATGAGCCACCACCGAGAAGGCCCTATCTCTCGTCCCCGCCAGCCGTGCTTGAGAAGCAGGCGGGATCGAGAGCAGGGTCTCCCCGGAAGATCTCAAAGTCCTGGTGGGTTCATAGGCAGAGATGCGGTCGGATAGGTAGCTTGGGCCGGAACCGTTTAGGGCTTTAAAGGCCAACGCCAGCACTTTGAATTCAGCCCGGTAGCAGATCGGTAGCCAGTGGAGTTGGCGCAACAGGGGGGTTGTATGCTCCCTGCGCTCCGCTCCTGTTAAAACAATGGCTGCCGAGCGTTGGACTAGTTGGAGCTTCTGAGCTGTCTTCAAAGGCAACCCCATGTAGAGAGCGTTGCAGTAGTCTAAACGGGATGTAACCAGAGCGTGGACTACCGTGGCCAAGTCAGACTTCCCAAGGTACGGGCGCAGCTGGCGCACAAGCTTTAGCTGTGCAAATGCTCCCCTGGTCACCGCCGAAACCTGGGGTTCCAGGCTCAGTTGGTGATCTCTTGCTTGGGACCAGAGACCACACCTCCCATCTTGGAAATACAACCAGTTTTTGGTTTTGGACCATTAAATAAAACGCCCAAAAGCCTCAAAGGCAGCAAACATGGTATGTTTGGGTTTTTTTTTCCCCCTTGAGAAACTGCAATGTCTACAAGGACATTGCCCAGTTGATGCCCGGATGTTTTGGTGTTTTACCATCCTTGTAGGAGGCTTCTCTCATGTCCCTGCATGGGGAAATGGAGCTGACAGAGGGAGCTCATCTGTACTCTCTCCGGATTCAAACCTCTAACCCGGAATCCTCAAACTAAGGCCCGGGGGCCAAATGCGAGGGCCGGGTAAATGACCTCCAAGGTCATTTACCCGGCCCTCGCTTAGGATCAACCTAAGTCTGTAACGACTTGAAAGCACACAACAACAACAACAACCCTATCTCATGAGCCAAAAGCAGGCCCACACTTCCCATTGAAATACTAATAAATATATAATTGTTAAAATTGTTCTTCATTTTAATTATTGTATTGTTTTAAGTGGTTTTTGCACTACAAATAAGATATGTACAGTGTGCATAGGAATTCATTCATGTTTTTTCCCCCAATTATAATCCAGCCCTCCAACAGTTTGAGGGACTGTGACTTGGCCCTCTGTTTAAAAAGTTTGAGGACCCCTGCTCTAACCTGTTGGTCTTCAGTCCTGCCAGCACAAGGGTTTAACCCATTGCACCACTGGGGGCTGTCTCCATAGACCTGTCAGTGGCTTATGATACTGTAAACCACCGCCTCCTCCTGAGAAAAATGTATAATATCACAAAGGACTACCACCTCACTCACCTCATAGGAAACCTGCTACAAAACAGGAGCTTTTTGTTGAGTTCCAGGGCCAGAGAAGCAGATGGCGGAAACAGAAGAACGGTCTGCCTCGGGAGCGTGCTTGCTCCATCCATGTTCAACATCTACACAAATGACCAGCCACTGCCAGAAGGGACAGAGAGTTTCATCTATGCTGATGATTGTGCCATCACCGCTCAAGCAGGGAGCTTTGAGGTGGTTGAACAGAAGCTCTCCAAAGCTCTAGGTGCTCTTACTGCCTATTACAGGGAAAAACAGCAGATCCCCAATCCATCTAAAACACAGACATGTGCTTTTCACCTTAAGAACAGGCAAGCATCCCAAGCTCTGAGGATTACCTGGGAAGGAATCCCACTGGAGCATTGCAGAGCACCCAAATACTTGGGAGTCACTCTGGACCGTGCTCTGACCTACAAGAAGCACTGCCTGAATATCAAGCAAAAAGTGGGTGCTAGAAACAATATCATACAAAAGCTGACTGGCACAACCCTGGGGATCACAACCAGACACAGTGAAGACATTGCCCTTGCCCTATGCTACTCTGCAGCTGATCATGTGTCTTTCCCAGCATAAATTGGATTCTGGGGCTGTGTAGACTCAGGGAATTTCAAGCAACTTGCGCCAAAAAAATTGAAGAAATAATGCTTGTTTTTACAATACAGCAGAACTGAGCTGCATTGCTTGCCTTTAATTACTTTTAATTACTGTATTTCAATATGACCCCTGATCTGATTTTTGTAAATGATAGTATAGTCCACCAATGCATTAAAAGGGCATTCAACCCAATATCTAATACTCAACACAGACCAATATGCTGCCAAACATATGCAGCTGTAAGACGAAAAAGTGTCCCTTTGCACAGAAGATGCAATTTCAATAAAGTTAACTGAACAAAGTTTACAGAAAACTGGGATGTAGCTATTTCTTCTACATAACCTGTTTGTAGAAGCTATGCACATATCCTTAAGGCTCTCAATCCCTAGAGGCTGTCATAGAATCATAGAGTTGGAAGAGACCTCATGGGCCATCCAGTCCAACCCCCTGCCAAGAAGCAGGAAAATTGCATTCAAAGCACTCCCGACATATGGCCATCCAAGCTTCTGTTTAAAAGCCTCCAAAGAAAGAGCCTCCACTACACTCCGGGCAGAGAGTTCCACTGCTGAACAGCTCTCACAGTCAGGAAGTTCTTCCTCATGTTCAGATGGAATCTCCTCTCTTGTAGTTTGAAGCCATTGTTCCGCGTCCTAGTCTCCAGGGAAGCAGAAAACAAGCTTGTTCCCTCCTCCCTGTGGCTTCCTCTCACATACTTATACATGGCTATCATATCTCCTCTCAGTCTTCTCTTCTTCAGGCTAAACATGCCCAGCTCCTTAAGCCGCTCCTCATAGGGCTTGTTCTCCAGACCCTTGATCATTTGAGTCACCCTCCTCTGGACACATTCCAGCTTGTCAATATCTCTCTTGAATTGTGGTGCCCAGAATTGGACACAATATTCTAGGTGTGGTCTAACCAAAGCGGAATAGAGGGGTAGCATTACATCCCTAGATCTAGACACTATGCTCCTATTGATGCAGGCCAAAATCCCATTGGCTTTTTTTTTACCGCCACATCACATTGTTGGCTCATGTTTAACTTGTTGTCCACGAGGACTCCAAGATCTTTTTCACACGTACTGCTCTTGAGCCAGGCATTGTCCCCCATTCTGTATCTTTGCATTTCGTTTTTTTCTGCCTAAGTGGAGTATCTTGCATTTGTCACTGTTGAACTTCATTTTGTTAATTTTGGCCCATCTCTCTAATCTGTCAGGATCGTTTTGAATACTGCTCCTGTCCTCTGGAGTATTGGCTATCCCTCCCAATTTGGTGTCGTCTGCAAACTTGATGATCCTGCCAAAGTGGAGTATCTTGAATTTGTCGCTGTTGAACTTCATTTTGTTAGTTTTGGCCCATCTCTCTAATCTGTCAAGTTCATTTTGAATACTGCTCCTGTCCTCTGGAGTATTGGCTATCCCTCCCAATTTGGTGTCGTCTGCAAACTTGATGATCCTGCCTTCTAACCCTTCATCCAAGTCATTAATAAAGATGTTGAACAGGACCGGGCCCAGGACAGAACCCTGCGGATGGCACTTCGCTCATCACTTCTTTCCAAGATGAAGAGGAAGCATTAGTGAGCACCCTCTGGATTCTCCCTCCTCTTCCCTATGTCTTCCCGGTCTCACCTCTTGATCCCTGGCCCTCATTCTGTCTCTTCTCCGCCTTCTCTTCTGCAGGCACAACATGCCCAGCTCTTTCAGCCGCTCTGTCGTCATAGGGCTTATTCTCCAGACCCTGGATCCTTTGAGTCACCCTCTTTCTCTGGACACATTCCAGCTTAGAGTCAACATCTCCCTTCAGTTGCGCTGCTCAGAATGGTACACAGTGCGATTCCAGGTAAAGTGGTCTGGCCAAGGCAGAATAGAAAAGAGCATGGGGAGCAGGACTTCCCTGGATCTAGACACTAGGCTCCTCTTGATGCAGGCCAAAATCCCATTGGCTTTTCTAGCTGTTGCATGACATTCCTAGCTCCTGTTCCCATTCCTCCCCACGAGGACTCCAAGATCATCTTTTCCACATGTCCTGCTCTCTAGCCAGGCATCTTCATCTCCCATTCTGTCTCTTTGCATCTCATTCTTTCTTCCCAAGTCGTTTGCATTTGTCACCGTTAATTAAAAGATATTTCACATAAGACCTCGAATTTTCCCCATTTGTTCTCTGTCTTTTTATTTCACCAATCTTCTGTTGATGATAGATACATACATACATCTTGTATTGCCTTCTTGTCCTGATAATTATAGGACCATCAATCATGGCTTTGAGGAAACGGAGCTCTTGGTGAAGGTGGGAGAGGCAATGCCTTCTTTCTTCCATTGGGAAGAATAAATTCTTCTCTCCTTCATCTCTGCCTGCATCCTGGGCAACTTCTGTTCCATCTGGAAAGCATTTGATGGGACCGATAAAGGTCTGTGATCTGTGTGCATCGCATAGAGTTAACTCTTTCTGGGTCACTCACAACCTGGAACATTATGATGCTGGGAATCTATCTTGTATGTTTCTGTAGACACAAGGCACACCCACACTATAGCATTAATGCAGTTTGATCTCTCTTTAGCTGCCAGGGCTCAATTCTATGGAATTATTATTATTATTATTATTATTATTAACTTTATTTGTACCCTGCTAGCATCTCCCGTAGGACTCGATGCGGCTCACACAGGCTGAAGCCTCAAAACACAGTGCAACAGAACATAATACAACAGCAATACCAGAAGCAAATCAAAACAGTTAAGCAAAATAAACAATAACAGTTTAAAACTGGGCCGGCCAGAGCAGTGGGTACAGGAATTAAAAGTGCTGAAGTGGCAGGAGGAATGTAGGATTATAAAATAAGTGCGGTGTGCAGCGATCTTAATTCTACTAAAGTGCTTCTAGGACTTGGTGATGGGGATTCCTAATCTGAAAAGGCACATCGGAACAGCCAAGTTTTAAAATTCTTTCTGAAAACTGCCAAAGTAGGGGTCTGTCTGAGATCTTTTGGGAGGGCGTTCCAAAGTCGGGGGGCCGCCACAGAAAAGGCCCTGTCTCGCGTCCCCACCAAGCGCGCTTGCGACGCGGGTGGGATCACGAGCAGGGCCTCTTCAGATGACCGGAGTGAGCGTGTGGGTTCGTAGACGGAGATGCGGTCACGCAGGTAGGGTGGTCCCAAACCGTTCAGGGCTTTGTAGGTGAGCACCTGCACCTTAAATTGGGCTCGGAAAATAAATGGCAGCCAGTGGAGCTCCTTAAACAGAGGGGTAGACCTCTCTCTAGAATGAGCCCCGGTTAGCATCCTAGCTGCTGCCCGCTGGACCAATTGGAGTTTCCAAGCCGTTTTCAAGGGCAGCCCTACATAGAGCGCATTGCAGTAATCCAATCTAGAGGTGACCAAGGCATGGACCACCCCGGCCAGATCGGCCTTCGCGAGGTACGGTCGCAGCTGGCGCACAAGTCTCAGTTGTGCAAAGGCCCTCCCGGACAACGCCGACACCTGAGCCTCAAGTGTGAGCGATGAATCCAAGAGGACTCCCAAACTGCGGACCTGTGGCTTCAGGGGGAGTGTAACCCCGTCCAACACAGGTAGCCACCATATACCCCGATCCGGTTTGCGATCGACCAGGAAGACCTCTGTCTTGTCAGGATTGATCTTCAGCTTGTTCCTCCTCATCCAGATAGACACAGCGGCCAGGCACTCGTCCAGTACCCAAGAGGCCTCCTAGGATTTGAAGTTAATGGAGGCACCAGCTCTTTGGCAGAGGAAGCTAACCAACACGTGCAGCTCCATGGACAATAAGAATATTATCATACTAAGCGATAATGGTTAAATCATAAGATTTTTTGAACCCAAGAGTTGTAGATGGAAAATATATGTATGTGATGTAAATACAGAAAGAGAGAGCATGATCATGATTAAATGATATTGTTCTGTCGCCACTGGGCTTGAAACGAATTGCCTTTAAAACAGGACATGCAACTTTAGCCCAACGGGAAGCCAGGGGGCCCGAAGAGAAATTCTAAAGGATCTTCACCATAAACAGTCTTTCGAAGGCTTGTGAAATATAACAAAGTCTTTATTGGTGAACAATTAACAGAAACTTCTTTGTCTTCAAAAGGTTAAACAAATGCTTCTAGGCTTCAAGCAACTGGTGGCTTCTAACTGTTTCTTTGCTTTACTTAAAAGGAAAATCCCTTTCTAAATTTCTCCCAGGCTATCTGTGAACCTAAACCTAACTGATGTGGATCCACTACCGATCTGAACTGCGTCTCAACACCGAGTAGACCTACCAGAAGGTCTGTAGTCACTTAGCTGGAGTTCTTGAAGTTTAAAGCTGTTATTCTCTCTGAAATTCCTCAGGGCTGTAAGGCTGTTTCCCTGGGAACCTTTGGGAATCTTTAGATGCTCTTAAGACTGATCTCCTCCGGGAAGTCTTAAGGGTTGAAGCCTTTGTACAAGAGAAAGTCTGTACACATCCTGCACATTGACTTCCTTGCTGGAAACAGACGGAAAATGGCTCCCTTCCCTTCTCAATTGTCCTGAACAGGGGGCGGAACCAAACTTAACGATGATGGACAGGGAGCCTGCCCTATAGCTGCAAACTTTAACAGGAAGCCACCCTTCTGCAGAATCCCAAGCCTTGGGCTGCAAGCAAACACTTAATACAAAGCAAATAAAGTGGGAGCTTCTGATACAACTGTACCAGCACAGATATGCAGAAGAGAAGGCTGAGAGGAGACACGGTGAGGGCCAGGGATCCAGATGGGAGGGGAAGTCACAAGGAGGATGAGGGAGCAGGTTTCTGCTGCCTTGGAGAGAGACTAGGATGCAATGGAACCATGGCTTCAAACTACAGGAAAGGAAAGACATTCAACTTGAACCTGAGGAAGAACTTCCTGGCTGTGTGTGAGAGAGAGCTGCTCAGCAGTGGGTCTCTCTCTCTCTCTCTGTTCTGGAGTGTGGTGGAGGCACCTTTCTTCTTTGGGGGGTGCTTTGAAGGTGATTTTCCTGTTTTTTGGCAGAATGGGGTTGGACTGGATGGCCCACCAGGTCTCCTCCAGCCCTAGGATTCTAGAATTCCATGATATAAACACTAACCTACTAACAATCTAAATGAACATTGTGGAAATGTTTTTGTAGATACCAATAATAAATAATTTAAGAAAAAATAATATGAAATAATCTGTTATGAAAAATTAAGATCAATTTCCATTGAAGAGGATCTGGGAAAGAATCTGTGATGACCGGGAGGAGACAGGGCGAGAAGACAGAAGGAGAGGCAACCAATGAGCTTGAAATTTAAATGGTCACAATCCTCAATTTGTTGTTGTAGGTTTTTCTGGGCTATATGGCCATGTTCTGGAGGCAATTTTTCTCCTGACGTTTCGCCTGCATCTATGGCAAGCATCCACAGAGGTAGTGAGGTCTGTTGGAAGTAGGAAAAATGGGTTTATATATCTGTGGAATGACCAGGGTGGGACAAAGGACTCTTGTCTGCTGGGGCTAGCTGTGAATGTTTCAGCTGATCACCTTGATTTGCATTCAATGGCCTGGAAGCGCCTGGGGGGAATCTCTTATTGAGAGTGATTTTATGTGCCTGTTTGTTTCCCCTCTGTTGTTTTGCTGTTGTAATTTTTGAGTTTTTTAATACTGGTAGCCAGATTTTGTTCATCTTCATGGTTTCCTCCTTTCTGTTGAAATTGTCCACATGCTTGTGGATTTCAATGGCTTCTCTGTGTGATCAGCTGAAACATTCACAGCTAGTCCCAGCAGACAGGGGTCCTTTGTCTCACCCTGGTCATTCCACAGATCTATAAACCCATTTTTCCTACTTTCAACAGACCTCACTACCTCTGAGGATGCTTGCCATAGATGCAGGCGAAACGTCAGGAGAAAAATTGCCTCCAGAACATGGCCATATAGCTCGGAAAAACCTACAACAACCCAGTGATCCCGGCCATGAAAGCCTTCGACAATACAATCCTCAATGTTTTACAAAATATGTGCTAAGGAAATAGCAACAGAGACTTCTTGTAACAATAATATTGTAAAAGGACTCCCCATACATTCCTCAACAACCTTCACCCTCTTTGTTTCCCCCTTGCGACACATTAGACATTTGTAAAGATGCAACTAATCAATAACTAATCTATTATCCTTGCCCTGCCCCCGCCACTCTCCTAGTAAATATTTAATAAGAGCACGTACGGGTCTCGTAATTCCATAGCTCCGTTAAAGCAGTTAAATTGCGGCCAAAGTGTGCTAATTCTATAGTGCAGATGCACTGAACCATGAATTTTGTCAAGGCATTTGTATCTTTCTAAATGGACATAACTCTCTGGGAATTAGAATGGCGCAATTGCACCTCATTCACATCTGATAAAGAGATGTGTGTGATTACGCAGCAAAGCCAATGTGCATCATTGCCCAATGCACAAGGTGCATCATTCCCAATGAACATTAAACAATGTATATTGGACATGTGTGCTGCATCTTTGAAATTTCAGTGCCAGAGTGTTCATCTATACCATGGGTCCCTAAACTTTTTGAACGGAGGTCACAGTCCCACAAACTGTTGGAGGGCAGGATTATAATTTGAAAAAAAATATGAATGAATTCCTATGCACTCTGCACATATATTATTTGCAGTGCAACCCCCCCCCCCCCAAAAAAAATCAAAAAACAAAAACCCACACTTCTATATACATAAAAATGTAATGTTCGTTTGTGGGATTAACAGAACCCAAAAACCACTGGACGAATTGACACCAATTTTGGACACAAGACACCTAACAACCCAATGTATGCCCTTCACTTGTCATTTGGGAGTTGTAATTGCTGGGATTTATAGTTCAACTACAATCACAGAGCATTTTGAACCCCACCAACGATGGAATTGAACCAAACTTGGCACACAGTTCTCCCATGACCAACTAAAAATACTGGAAAGGTTTGGTGGGCAGTGTCCTTTCGTTTTGGAGTTGTAGTTCACCTACATTCAGAGATCATTGTGGACTCAAACAATGATGGATCGGGATCAAACTTGGCACAAATACTCAATATGCCCAAATTTGAACACTGGTGGAGTTTGGGGAAAATAGAATCTTGACATTTGGGAGTTGTAGTTGCTGGGATTTATAGTTCACCTACAATCAAAGAGCATTCTGAACCCCATCAACGATGGAATTGAACCAAACTTGGCACACAGTTCTCCCATGACCAACAGAAAATACTGGAAGGGTTTGGTGGGCAGTTTCCTTTGGTTTTGGAGTTGTAGTTCACCTGCCTCCATAAATCACTGTGGATTCAATGATAGATCTGGACCAAACTTGGCACTGATACTCAATATGTCCAAATGTGAACACTGGTGGCATTTGGGGGTTGTATTTGCTGGGATTTATAGTTCAATCAAAGAGCATTCTGACCTCCACCAATGATGGAATTGAACCAGTCTTGGTACACAGAACTCCCATGAACAACAGAAAATACTGGGTTTAGTGGGCATTGACCTTGAGTTTTGGAGTTGTAGTTCACCTGCCTTCACCACGCCGGCGTTCCTTGGCCATGCCCACCCAGCGCTGCTCCGTCAATTGCGGACACCCTCTGCTCCAGCCGCTCTGCTCTGCAGAGGACTCACCTGGGAGGCTTCTCCCTCCCACACAGGCAGAGCGGCCGGAGCAGAGGGTGTCTGCCATTGGCGGAGCGGCGCCAGGTGGGCGTGGCCATGCCAGGCCAGGCCGTGCAGGCCGGAGAAATGCCCTCGGCAGGCCGCATACGGCCCGCAGGCCGTAGTTTGGGGACCCCTGATCTATACTATACATTTAATGCAGTTTGACACCACTTTAACTATCAAAACTCAATGCTATGGATTCCTGAAAATTTGACATGGTCTTTAGCCTTCTCTGCCAAAGAGTGAGGGTGCCTCAGAAAACTATGAATCCCATGATCCCACAGCATTGAGCCATGGCCATTCAAGTGATATCAAACTGCATTGATTCTGCAGTGTAGATCCACCCAAAGTCCGGAGCGTATCTGTGTTCAATTCTAACCCACACTGTTCTTAAACCATTTGCTTCTGGTTCCATCCCAGTTTCATGAGGACGTGTTTTAATAGATGATCCTGGCGCTTCCAATCATCCAAAAACAAACACAATTAATTTGCAACATTAATTGTATATTGCGAGTGTGAAGCATAATTTGCGCTGTTAATTTGCACAAAAAAGACAGTTTGTGATTTTCCCTTTCATTTGTTTTTATGTCGCTGACTTTTGCGTTTGCAATCAATTAATGAGAATACAACCCACCCCCCAGTGTTTTTGTTTTTGTTTTTTTGTTTTTAAATAAAGAAGGCAATAAAGGGAGATTAAATGTATGGGTTCGGCTTGATCCCAGTGATTGCTTTCAGGCTTGCCCTTTACCATCCAGGGAATTCTGATTAGTCGGCTGTTGGAAAGCATCAGAGAGAGTTGGATAAATGAAAAAATTGTGGCAATAAATCCCAGATGTTAATTACATTCTGTGCGAGGGAGGGTTTCCTCTTCTTCCTCTCCAGTCCTCTGCTATCAGATTTAAGAAAACCCTTTTCATATGGAAGCGAATTTGTGTCTGGAGGAGGTGGCTTTGTTTCCTCCTCGGAAAACATCAAAGTCAATTTCTTTCTAGTATTTTTGAAGAGGACTACACATTTGGATTATAGTTTTGGAACAGGATTGTACATTTCCTGCTTCGTGAGATGAGTTTGCATTTTAGGGGCAAAATTTAATGTAATACAATATTATAATATTTTGAAATAATAATATTGTAATATATTAATACTAATATATTATGGCTAAAGGTAAAGGTATTCCCCTGACATTAAGTCCAGTCATGTCCGGCTCTGGGAATCTCGTGCTCATCTTCATTTCTAAGCCAAAGAGCGTTGTCCCTAGACATGGTTTCCAAGGTCATGTGGCCACTGGCATGACTCACATTTGCATGTTTTCAAACTGTTAGATTATTATTATTCTTTGGAAGCTTTTAAACAGAGGCTGGATGGCCATCTGTCAGGGGTGATTTGAATGCAATATTCCTGCTTCTTGGCAGGGGGTTGGACTGGATGGCCCATGAGGTCTCTTCCAACTCTTTGATTCTATGATTCTATGATTTATTTATTTAGCAGTTTTGTATACCGGTCTTCTCACCTCCATCGAGGGACTCAGGCCGGTTTCCAACAACAATATTACAAACAATCATTAAAACATCATACTCCAAATTACATTAAAACATTAAAATAGCAAAGTACAGTCATAATTACTGAGGTCAGTCGTCATCCTAAAATCATTGTTCGTCATCTTCCATCCATATCACAGGATCTTGACTCATTCGTTGAATGCCAGTTTCCAGAGCCAAATTTTCACCTGTTTCCTGAACGTCAAGATAGAAGGGGCAGTTCTAATCTCCAGGGGAAGGGAGTTCCAGAGTCGAGGGGCCACCACCGAAAAGGCCCTGTCCCTCGTCCCCACCAGACGCGCTTGTGAGGCCGGTGGGATCGAGAGCAGGGCCCCTCCAGACGATCTTAGCAATCTTGATGGTTCATAGGGGAGAATACGTTCGGACAGATAAACTGGGCCGGAGTCGTTTAGGGCTTTATAGGTTAACACCAGCACTTTGAATTGTGCTCGGAAGCTAACTGGCAGCCAGTGGAGCTGGCGCAACAGAGGAGTAGTATGCTCCCTGTACCCCGCTCCTGTTAGTATCATGGCTGCTGCACGTTGGACTAGTTGAAGCTTCCGGGCAGTCTTCAGAGGCAACCCCACGCAAAGAGCGTTGCAGTAATCTAAATGGGATGTAACCAAAGTGTGGACTACCGTGGCCAAGTCAGACTTCCCAAGGTACGGGCGCAACTGGTGCACAAGTTTTAATTGTGCAAAAGCTCCCCTAACCACCGCTGAAACCTGGGGTTCCAGGCTCAGCGATGAGTCCAGGATCACTCCCAAGCTGCGAACCTGCGCCTTCAGGGGGAGTGTAACCCCGTCCAGCACAGGCTGTAACCCTATGCCCTGTTCGGCCTTATGACTGACCAGGATTAGCAGAAGCTAGGGCTAACAGCAGGAGCTGATGCCACTCTCCGAATTTGAACCTGCGACCTTTTGGTAAGGAAGTTCAGCAGCTCAGTAGTTCAACCCACTTGCACCATCAGAGGCTCCACAATATATTATATATGATACTAATAATGTTGTAATATAATATATCATATATTACATATACTACAACTTATAATATAATATATAATACTAATAGTATAACATACGAATAATGTATATATTGCAGTATAATAAAATAATACAATGCAATTGTATATAATAATATACTATATTATATATTATATATAATACTACTAACAACATTGCAGTATAATAGTATAGTACAATATAATAATATATAATACTAGTATTATGCTATGCTAATACTATAATATTATATATATATATATATATATATATATATATATATATATATATATATAAATGTCAAGACCCAGAAGCCTTAAGTAGAGCCAAACACAAGATAGAAGGTTCAAACACAGCTTTATTACACAAAAAGAGTCTTTTAAAGCACTTAACTTCAGTGCAGTGAACTAAGGCAGTAATTTGGCATCAAAAATGAAGCGATACCAGCAACAAAAATATAACCCGGATTATATCACTGTTTAATCCGGGTTAACAGAAAAGTTCAGCAATCTGCTTGAAAGTTCACACAATTCAAAAACACAGTCACAGGAGATAAGAAAACATAGTCCCAGAACGATGCAAGGTCCAAACACGAAGTTAGCAATAGAGAAGTCCAAGAGACAAAAGCGTCGGTCAAACCGGTCCGTAGTCAAGCCGTTGAGTGAAGGTAAACACGGGAACACAGGAGCACAGCAACACAGGAATCTGTAGTCCAAGGACCCAAGCTTGAGAGTTGGCAGTAACAAAGATTCACATCCCAAAAGAGACACTTTGCCTTCTGCAAAGAGCCATACAACCAAAACCCACTTTTATCCTAAAGCTCCTCATTAGAGAATGATGAGCTCCCCACCCTTTCCTCATCACTCTCAGCTGCCTCCATCCCCGCAGCTGAACCTGAGCGCCCATCTCTCCACCTCTGCCAGCGTCTGTCAAGACTTAGGTCTTGCCAAGTGCTCCCTGGTTGCCAATCCCCTGTGAACCCCTCAAATTCATCACTGGAGGTGGGTTGGTTACAAATGTCCCTAATCTCTTGAACACGGGTCCAATCCAGCTCACCCTCCTCTCCCATATCACTCCCAGACCCATCACTCCTTTCAAACCCCATGAAATCCTCGTCCTCTGTAGGAGCGCTAAGTATTTCCCGGATGCGCTTCCTCTGAAGCTCCTCGTCGGACTCTTGATTGCGAGTAGCCCGCTTCACTCCCCTGCTCTCCTCCCCATCCTCCATTTCACAATCGGAGAAGCCCTCAAACATCTCAGAATCACTTGGCGCCATAATTATCTCCCTAATCCGCTTTCGCTGCTCCTCCTCCTCTAACACCTGCGCAGACCTCTTCTCCCTTCTACCAATAGTAGTAACGTTACCATCACGCTGAACTACAACATAATATTAATAATACTATTCTAATGTAATACAATAGAATACTACTAATAATATAATAATATATAATAACATTGTAATATAACAACGCTAATATAGTAAATATAATACTACTAATAATATATACACAAAATAAATGTGAAGACGTGTATGTGTGTATGTGGCAGTGTGTCCACCAAATTGAGCACGCATACCTGATATGCCTAATTTTAAATACTTTTTTAAAATATAAATTTGTATTGGATGCTTATGTACTTTTACAAACATAAAATTAGTATTGAGTAGGGTAAAATGGGGTAGGTTGTAGGTATAAGGGTCAGGTTAGGGAATGGGTATGTAATAAGTGGTGTGTAACTGTAAGGGAAGTGGAAGGTAAAAGAAAGAGGGGCCGGCCAAGGGCAAGATGGATGGATGGCATCCTTAAAGTGACTAGACTGACCTTGAAGGAGCTGGGGGTGGTGACGGCCGACAGGGAGCTCTGGCGTGGGCTGGTCCATGAGGTCACGAAGAGTCGGAGACGACTGAATGAATGAACAATAACAACTGTAAGGGAAGGGATAAAACAACAGGTAAGGTAATAGGGAAAGAAAGGGGTAAGGGATTGTTAATGGGGTTATTGTTGACTTCCAAATCTCCTTCTCCGCGGCTTCTATTTAAGTATGTTCTTTCCCCCAAGGTTCTATCCATTCTTATCTTCTCCCCTCTTCAAATTCTGTCATATTGTCCTTTTCTTCTTCCAAATAGTTTTCCAATTTTAAACTGTATCTTTCGTTCCATTTGAATCTTTCAAGGCAAAAGTCAATTTGTCCATATCTCTTATTTCTTTGACCTTATTTAACCATTCTTCTTTTGTCGCCAATTCACTTTGTTTCCATTTCTTCGCATGTACCATTCTAGCCGCAGTAGTTAAATACGTAAATAAAATGTCTTTGTTTTTTGATCAAGCTCAATTTTGTCATCAGTCAATCCTAGGAGAAAGCATTCTGGCTTCAATTGAATTTTAAGTATTTTTTCACATGATTCCTGAACTGTTTTCCAATAGGTTTTTACCTTGGTACATGACCACCATGCATGATAGAAAGTTCTAACTTGAGTTTCACACTTCCAACATTTATTTTTTGCTTTCCTGTACATTAAACCCAATTTTGCGGTGTCATGTACCACCTATAGAACATCTTAAACCAATTTTCTTTTAGTTCAGTAGAATAAGTATATTTAATTTTTTAGTCCATATTTGTTCCCATTCCTTGTATTTTATTGGTCTGCCTATGTTGGTCACCCATTTGACCATGCATTCCTTTACAGTTTCTGTCTCTGTGGCCCAATCAAGCAATCTATATATATAAAAAGGGAAAGGGCATTCAACGGGACAGCAAAACGCGAAAAAACCCTGATGAAAACTCACCAAATTTGCCGTGCACATACCTCAACCCACAAGGCATGCACAACACTCATCAAAATTCCAAACAACATTTCAACAAACTCACAATTACAAAAACCAACTGAGCATGCGCAGTGCCCAGGGGAGGAGGTACACACGCAATGCACTCTGGGAACTGTAGTTCTAGAACGCGGCCTACCCGCTGACGCTGAAGCCCCGGCCTGGGAGTTGGAGCTCGGCCGGCTGTGCTCACTGGGGGCCAGGATGCTGCGCGACCTGTGGAGCCTGCCCGGGAGGCCCCTTCTGTGCGCCTTCCTGGCCCGGCCGGGAGAGGCCGCGGCCCGGCTCTGCCGAGGACAGCCCATTGGCCATCGCAACGCCCGGCCCAGGCCGCCCCTGCACACCACCGTCTGGCTCTGCCATCGCTGAGGAAGGGGAAGGAGGGAAGGAAGCAGGAGAGGGAAGGAAGGACGGAAATGAGGGGAAGGGGTGTAAATAGCAAGGAAGGAAGGAAGGAAGGAAAGAAGAAAAGTGGGAAGGGGAAGGGAAGGTGAAGGAAGGAAGGAAGGAGAAGTTGAGAAGGTATATGAAACAAGAATGGAAGAAAAGAAAGAAGAAAGGGGGAGAAGGAGGATGGGAAAGAAGGGAGAAAGGAAGGAAGGAGAAAGGAGGGAAGGGAAGGTGTATGAAGGAAGTAAGGAAGGAGAAGTTGAGAAGGTATATGAAAGAAGAAAGGAAGGAAGGAAAGAAAGAAGAAAGGGAGAGAAGGAGGATGGGAAAGAACGGAGAAAGGAAGGAAGGAAAGAAAGGAAGGAAGGGAGGGAGGGAGGGAGGGAGGGAGGGAAGGTGTATGAAGGAAGGAAGGAGAAATTGAGAAGGTATATGAAAGAAGAAAGGTAGGAAAGAAAGAATACAGAGAGAGAAGGAGGATGGGAAAGAAGGGAGAAAGGAAGGAAGGAGGAAAGGAAAGAAAGATAGAAAAAAAGAAGAAAAGGAAGGGGAAGGGAAGGTGTCAAAAAGAAGGAAGGAAGGAAGGAAGGAAGGAAGGAAGGAAGGAAGGGAGGGAGGGGAATTTGGGAAGGGGAAGAGAGGAAAAAAAGCGAAGGAAGAAGAGAAAGGGAGGGAAGAAAAGAAAGAAAGAAAAGGAAGTCTGGACGTCATGAGTGAAGGAAGGAAAGAGATAGAGCGGGAAGAAAGGAGAGAAAGAGGAAGGAAAATAAAAAGGGAGGAGGAAGGAAAGAGGAAGAGAAGGAAGGAGGAGAGAAGGAAAGAAAAAAGGGAAGGGAGGAAAGACGGAGGAAAGGAAGAAGAGAAAGAAGGAGAGAAAGAGGGAGGGAAGGAAAGAAATAAAGAGAAGGAAGGATGGGAGCAAAAAGCTAAGGAAGGAAGTAAACAGGTAGAGAAGGTAGAAAGGAAAGAAGAAAAGGAAATGAAGGAAGGAGTGAAAGAAGGAGAGAAAGAGGGAGAGAAGGTTGGCCACAGCAACACGTGGCAGGTAAAGCTAGGTTGTTATAAATCTTGGATATATTTTTCCAGTCCATATTTGTTCCCATTTTACAAGGAATGGGAACAAATATGGACTAAAAAAATCAATAAGATTCGCTCCCAGAAACCATTCTTCTCCTGTGCTTTTATCCTTATTGAAATATTCTTTTAGTTGTAAACATTGAAACCATGAAAATGAATTGAATCGTTGGGCTATTTCTTCTCTTGTTTTCAGTTGTAGCCTGTTGTCTTTTCTAACTAGTGTATCTTTATAAGTGGGCCATCTTGTCCATCCCAGTAGCCTTCTTTGTCCTGCTTTGCTGGAAGAAGCAAAGACCACCAGCATTGAAGCGATGGTTTTCCGCCACCAACTCCGCTGGACCGGCCACGTTGTCCGGATGCCTGACCACCATCTCCCAAAGCAGTTGCTCTACTCCGAACTCAAGAACGGAAAACGGAATGTTGGTGGACAGGAAAAGAGATTGAAAGATGGGCTCAAAGTCAACCTTTAAAACTCTGGCATAGACACTGAGAACTGGGAAGCCCTGGCCCCAGGCATGTAGCCGGGGGGGGGGGGGGGGGGGGCTCGGGGGGCTTCAGCCCCCCCCGAAATTCTCATGGTGGTTCGCGAAAAGGCCTTACTGGTGCATTATTTAAACTGTTATGTTTATTCATATCATGATCTGATCACCATACTCAATATATCCCATATGCATGGGGGTATTGGGGTAATGATACAAAAGGTTTGCTGGGCTAGACCCTCTTTCACTCAGACTCAGCCCCCCCCCCGAAACTCAGCCCCCCGACCCCCCCCCCCGAATTTTTTTAGCCCCCCCCCGAAATGAAATCCTGGCTACGGGCCTGCCTGGCCCTTGAGCGCTCCAGCTGGAGGTCAGCTGTGACCAGCAGTGCTGCAGAATTTGAGGAGGCACGAATGGAGGGCGAAAGGGAGAAGCGCGCCAAGAGGAAGGCGCGTCAAGCCAACCCCGACCGAGACCGCCTTCCACCTGGAAACCAATATCCTCATTGCGGAAGAAGATCCAGAGCAAGAATAGGGCTCCACAGCCACATACAGACCCACAAGAATATTGGAAGACAATCATCTTCGGAAAGCGAGGGATCGCCTAAGAAGAAGAAGATTATATAAACAAAAATAATGATAATACTGCCCATAAATTATTGCAGCTACAATGATCTCAGGATGCAACTACACTGAGGAATGAACGCAGTTTGACACCATTTTAACTGTCATGGCGCAATGCGATGGAATCATGAGGGTTGGTGTTTCTATGGTTGATGCCCAATTGGCAACAACATTGGCTTTTTCGCAAGACATGACTTTTTATTAAAGCCTTTGGGGAACTATGTTACTGGAAAGGATCTGAGGCTGTGGTATTAAATTGCAGTAGCTTTTCAAGCTGTTCCAAATATTGTCACGGTTAATATATATTATCTTGAGTTATTTATGGCTTTAATTTGGCTTTAGACTGCTTATATTATACTCCGCCCTGAGATTTCACAATAGCGTGTGAGATATTGCCATTAAAACTTACATATATGAAGCATAAACCAAGGGGAGGGATGGAGCAGGGCTCCAGATGTTATTAGACTACAACTCCCAGCCACCTTAACCAATTTGGTGAGGAATGCTGGGAGATGTTGCCCAATTATATGCGTATGTGTGTATTGAGTGTGTGTTTACATACATACATGGATTGTGTTGTCTCGACCTTTGGGCTACATTAGTGGTGTCCAACCTTTGGTCCTCCAGGTTTTTGGGATTTTATGTGATTTTATGTGATTTTATGTAATATTAAACCTGGATTGGTTTAATAGTAATGTGTATGTATTTATTTATTGATTTACCACATTTATACCCCGCCCTTCTCAACCCTGAAGGGGACTCAAGGCAACTTTACACATAGGCAATAGGCTTGGGCAATCCATGGTTCTAAATGGTTCTAAAGTACTTACAAAACTAAAGTTCTGGTGGTGAAAATTTCAGAACTCTAACAAAACGTTCAAAATTTAATTATTATTTCATTACTGGTGATTTTAATGACAGAACCAATTAGGAACTGCCATTTATTATGAAATTCTGAGAGTTTTGTTAGAGTTCTGAAATTTTCACCACCAGAACTTTAGTTTTGTAAGTACTTTAGAACCATTTAGAACCATGGATTGCCCAAGCCTAATAGGCAACTATTCATAGAGTCATAGAATCATAGAATCAAAGAGTTGGAAGAGACCTCATGGGCCATCCAGTCCAACCCCCTGCCAAGAAGCAGGAATATTACATTCAAATCACCCCTGACAGATGGCCACCCAGCCTCTGTTTAAAAGCTTCCAAAGAAGGAACCTCCACCACACTCCGGGGCAGAGAGTTCCACTGCTGAACGGCTCTCACAGTCAGGAAGTTCTTCCTCATGTTCAGATGGAATCTCCTCTCTTGTAGTTTGAAGCCATTGTTTCGCGTCCTAGTCTCCAGGGAAGCAGAAAACAAGCTTACTCCCTCCTCCCTGTGGCTTCCTCTCACATATTTATACATGGCTATTGTATCCCCTCTCAGCCTTCTCTTCTTCAGGCTAAAAATGCCCAGCTCCTTAAGCCGCTCCTCATAGGGCTTGTTCTCCAGACCCTTTATCATTTTAGTCGCTCTCCTTTGGACACATTCCAGCTTATCAATATCTCTCTTGAATTGTGGTATTTTGAATTGTGGTAATCAATGTCTTTAAAACATCATACAATTGAAATAAGCATTAGAATTGATATTAATACACATTAAACATTTAAAAACATTAAACAATGTTGTTTCATACTGTTTTAATATTGGTATATTGTTGTATTGAAAAGCTTATCGTTGTGAGCTGTTTTGAGTCTCCGTATGGAGAGAAATAGTGGGATATAATAATAATAATAATTATTATTATTATTACTCAGTTCTTGTGGGTTTTTTCGGGCTATATGGCCATGTTCTAGAGGCATTTCTCCTGACGTTTCACCCTCTGAGGAAGCTTGCCATTGATGCAGGTGAAACGTCAGGAGAAATGCCTCTAGAACATGGCCATATAGCCCGAAAAAACCCACAAGAACTGAGTGATTCCGGCCATGAAAGCCTTCGACAATACATTATTATTACTATTATTATTATTCCACCTCCCAGAAGCCTTGGTCAGCTTGTCCAGTACTTAGGAATTATGGAAACCAAAGTCCAAACAGAAGAACCTTTGGTTCTCTAGGCACCACTGGGTCATATAGAAGTGAATACAGCCAGCCCTCTATATCCACGGGTCCTTCATCCATGGATTCACCTAACCACAGGTGGAAGATATTGGGCATAATATTACGAATAACAAGCTATACTTTTGCCACACCCAGTTCTAGGTTCCCACCATTTCATAGATGCCCAGGATCACTAGTTTGAATTGCCCACCATTCAAGGGCCGCTAGCATTTTGGACCATCCAGATCTTCTGGGTAGTTGACTTCGGAAGGCCGGCATATCAGGCATTGCAATAGTCTAACCTCGTGGTGACTGTTGCGTGGATTACCGTTGCCAATGCTTCTGCCGAAAGGTAAGATATCAATTTCCTTGCCTGGCAAAGATGAAAAAAGGCCTGCTTACTTATGGCAGTGATCTGGGCCTCCATCATCAGCGATGAGTCCAACACAATGCAAGGCTTTTAACAGTGGCAGACGGAACCAGAACTTCCCCATCGAAATCAGGCAGAGACTGGATTAATTCTGGCGGCTGGCCGGGCCAGAGTATTTCAGTTTTTGCAGGATTCACTTTTAGTTTGCTTGCTCGCAGCCAACTCATCACTGCTTCCAAACACAGCCTAAAGTTCTCAGGAATTGCGGTTGTCCCAGGTTCGAGACGCAAGAGTAGCTGGGTATCATCTGCATACTGGTAGCACTCTATGCCAAAGCTCCGTACCAGTCCAGCAAGTGGCCGGACTGGGGAACTCCTCAACAAAGGCAGGAGCTCTCAGAGCTTTGGCCTAACCACTCCACTTTCTGTTTCCAGTCCTGGAGAAATGAACTGAACCATTTAAGGGCTAAACCTCGTACACCAGACATAGCCAATCAATGAATCAGCAAGTCATGGTCCACGGTGTTGAATGCAGCTGTGAGGTCCAAGAGTACCAATAGCGCTGATCCGCCTCAGTCTAATTGACGACGAATTTCATCAGTAATAGCTACCAAGACAGTCTCTGTCCTATGACCTGAATGAAAGCCTGATTGAAAGGGGTCCAAACCCGCAGTCTCACCTAAGAATTACTGTAGCTGCCCTGCCACTGTCTGTTCAATCACCTTGCTCAAAAACGGAAGGTTTGAAACTGGGCGATAGTTACTAGGTATGGCAGCTTCTAGGTTTGGTTTTTTCAGGAGAGGGTGGACCACTGCTTCTTTAAGGCAATCTGGAAAAATTCCTTGCTCCAAGGAGCTGTTGATGATGCTCCTTAGGGGATCTCGCAGTCCTTCCCAGCACTTCTTAACCAACCGGGAGGGGCAAGGATTGAGGGAGCAGGTGGTTGGTCTTGCTGCAGCTAGAGTCTTTTCCAGGTCTTCCATTTCTAATGACACAAAATGTTCTAGAAGTTGGCCTCTAGTTCCTTCGATGTGTCCTCTGTGGGAGGTAGCCCTTCGGGGAGCAGATTGATCTTATTTATGAAGTGGCTCTGGAACGTCTCTGCTGTAATATCTTGACTAGCCACATCTTTGGTCAGATGGGTTGGATTTGTGATGTTACGAACAATTTTAAATATTTGAGCAGGTCGAGATCTGGCAAAAGCTATCAATGAGGAATTATATTACTTTTTGGCCTCTCTGCTGGCTGCTTTGTAGATTTTTCGATATATTTCGAAAGCCAACTTCAATGTTTCATCAGGTTTCATGCGCCATTTACATTCTAGTCTCTTCCGCTCAAGTTTCATCTGACATAATGCATCCATGAACCACGGAGATCTATTCCGGCGAGGGTGAAAAGCCCATTTAGGGGCAACTATATCTAAGGCAGTTGATAGATTTTTGTTCCAGTTTTTCACTTGTTCACATAGAGAATCAGCGGTGTAATCCAGTTCTTTAAGGACACTCGAAAGTCTAGTAGGATCCATCAGCTTCCTTGGCCGCACAAACATTTGTTCAGTCTCTGGACGCTGTGGTGATGGAATCTCTATTTGGGTGTTCAGGATGTAGTGGTCAGGCCAAGGAATCTCTAAGACTGAGGATAGAGTCACTTGTATTCCGATACTAAAAATCAAGTCCAAGGTGTGCCCAGCTCGATGAGGAGGACCGGTCACCATTAATGAGAAACCTATTGTTTCCATAAATTGTACTAGGTCCCTTGCTATCGGAGAAGACAACAACCTGTCTGCATGTACATTGAAGTCTCCCAATACGATGAGACTTGGGAACTTCAGGACCCAGTCCGCCACAAGGTCTAGTAACTTGGGGATGTTCTCGTTTCCTCTTTTAAAGGTATTTTTATTGTTCTGGGGAGGCCATGGGGCCTGTCTCCATTTTTCTGGGTCTCTCTTCTTTTTGTTCTCCTAGAGTGAGGAGGCATCTCCCCTTGCTCCAGGCAAGATGTAGCTTCATGGATGCTATTTTGTTATTTTCCCTTTCCGTTTTCCTTAGAAGATAGCTTAGTGATGCTAGTTCGCTCCAAGAACCTTTCCTATCAAGAATGAATTTCTTTTGACTTTAATAAACATATTACTTTTAGAACCTATGAAGTTGTGGATCTGCAATCCTTTTCCATTTTGTTGAATGGAAACCAATCCTTGTTCTCTACACATAAGTTTCTGATGATTATGAATTGTGCTTCTGACACTCTGCTATATTTTTGTCGAATGACCCCAAGTTAGGGTTATTTTTGAGCCTAACAGCTCCTGATTCCTATCAGCTTTACTATGGCATGGTATATTATGATTATGATTATGATTATGATTATTATTATTAAACTTTATTTGTACCCTGCTAGCATCTCCCGAAGGACTCGATGTGGCTTACAAAGGCCAAGGTCTCAACACACAATATAACAATACAAAACCTAAGGCAAATTAAAAACAATTAAAGCAATATAAACAACAAGCAATAAACAATACACTAAGACACAATAAAACTGGGCCTGGCCAGAGTAATGGGTACAGGATTAAAAGTGCTGATGTGACAGGTGGTATATAAGGCTTATAGGGCAGGTGCAGTGTGCGGTGTGCAGCAATCTGAGTTCTAATAAAGTGCTTATGGGAGTTGGTATTGGAGATTTCCTATTCTGGGAAGGCACATCAGAATAGCCGGGTCTTCAAGTTCTTTCTAAAGACTGCCAGTGTAGGTGACTGTCTAAGATCTTTGGGGAGGGTGTTCCAGAGTCGGGGGGCCACCACAGAAAAGGCCCTGTCTCGTGTCCCCACCAAACGCGCTTGCGACGCAGGCGGGATCACGAGCAGGGCCTCTCCAGATGACCGAAGTGAATGTGTGGGTTCGTAGACGGAGATGCGGTCACGCAGGTAGGATGATCCCAAACCGTTCAGGGCTTTGTAGGTAAGCACCTGCACCTTAAATTGTGCTCGGAAAATAAACGGCAGCCAGTGGAGCTCCTTGAACAGGAGGGTTGACCTCTCTCTGTAAGGGGCCCCAGTTAACATCCTGGCCGCTGCCCGTTGGACTTCTGAGCCATTTTCAAGGGTAGCCCCAAGTAGAGCGCATTGCAGTAGTCCAATCATAGGACTCGAGCATCCATGGGTTTGGGTATCCATTGAAGGCGCTTGGAACCAAGCATGGCGGAGACTGAAAACTTGCTGATTGTGTGGCACAAACTGCATGGGAGATCACAGTGGTCACCTTGACCATCCAAGGTGGCTTTTCGATGCATTGGCCACCATGGGTGCCCCCTGACCAAGCAACCATGGCTCCCAGGAGTGGGTTAGAAGGAACGGCCCTGCGACAGAGTAAGAGAAAGAGGATCATAACAAGCTATATTTCCAGATTGCGAGATCTTTCCATGTGGTTTTCTATTAATTGATTGGAATGGAGCCTGGATTTTCTTGAGAGACATCTGACCTGAGCCCAACCAGAGCAAAAGAGACGAAGGCAGGCAATGGGATGCAGTCGAGGCCATTCTGTGGGCAAATCCATGTCATACGTAGGCCTCCAGTTACTTCTGTCGCCTCCTTTGGCCCACTAAAGGAACATACCTATCTCATAGAGTTGGCAGGTGAATTTCAATAGACCTGGGAGGAATTATGAGAGGGAGCTCCATCAACATGGAGAACTGAGATCCTGACATCATTATTTGTTCACCGCCGGTCTGTCCCAGGCAAGGTACAACCAGAGCTTGGAAAGGCATTGTCTTGGACTGTAATTTCCAGAATCTCCCATTTGTGCTGACTGGAGGATTCAGAAGGTGCACCACATTGCAGAATTAATGTGTTGCTTTAGCTGCCATGGTTCAATGCTATGTTGCAGTTTGGTGAGACACCACCACTGAAGACCTTGTAAACCTACAACTTCGATGAACCCATTGCACCAAGCAATGGCAGTTCAAGTGTTATCAAATTGCATCACTTCTACAGTGTAGATGTTCCTTGAGAGCTAAAGTAATTAAAAGCAAAATCCAGGCCTAGCTCTATTCAAAACATGCAGAGAGATCCGGTGCCAAGCATTTGGAGTGAATGACTTCGAAGCCCATAACAGCTCTTCCCTTGTGCCAAAATATACGTTGTCTAAATATAGGTTACCTCCCTTTGGTGCTTAATCCGATTAGAGTTGGAAATGCCAGGGCTTTGTGATCAGCTCCTTGGATGTCCTCCATGCGACCCCTAAGGCTGTTAGCTGAGCCGATAAGGGAGTTTCCATCACGCATATAAGGGCCATTGTATTCTTATAATCTGACTTCATTGATGCTGATCTATGCATTCAGAAAAACAGGCCTTGGATAAACAAGGTCTCATTGTGACTCCTTCTGGAAAGAAATTCTTTTCAGATTGTGGAAAGTGGTTGAGAGTCTGCGACGTCAAGGGGATTTGGCCATCTGAATTGTGTTTGGAAAGGACTGATGTTTTCTTGCAAACTCACTCATGTTGTTTCAGAGCAGGTAAGTTGATGACTGGTACACAATTCCCCAACAAAGTGGGGAAAGTCAAGACAAAGGTGTCCTTCGCTTGCCCTGTTGATGTCATCTTAAAGACATGACCTTACTTTTTTTTTTCCATTTCAGAGCTTGTAAATAATTAGCTGCAGGCAATGAACTCCCTTTTCCTGATTACTAGGGTGTAATTAGATCAAACTGCAGTTGTAACACAGCAAGAACTACTATACTGTCGCAATATAACTGAAAGTGTTGTAGTTACTTTTATGGTAGGAGAGCAACACCTTGACCAATAGCACTCTTTTCTTTCTGTCACTATAATTTGCTGATTTTCAAGTGTTCTCCTAAGGTTTACTTATTGGCACCCAGTCGGTGAAGCTGGGGGTCTCCTGCTCAGACCCCTGGCCTTTGACCTCTGGGGTCCCGCAAGGCACTATTTTATCCTCATCTTGTTGATGGGAAGCTTCCCACCGGAGTGAAAATCATCTATCGGACAGATGGCAAGCTGTTTAACCTCAGCAGACTGAAAGCCAAGACCAAGGTTACAACAACATCTGTTATCCGGTATGCTGATTCAACATTGTCTGTGCAAATTCAGAAGAAGACCTACAAGCCACTCTAAACACCTTCGCAGAAGCATAGGAGAAACTCGGCCTGCCACTGAACATTGAGAAAACCAAAGTGCTCTTCCAGCAGTCACCACCCAATCCCTCTCCAATTCCAGAAATACAGCTTAATGGTGTAACATTAGAAAATGTTGACCATTTCCACTACCTTGGCAGCCATCTCTCCACAAAAGTCAACATTGACACTGAAATACAACACCACCTGAGCTCTGAGAGTGCAGCTTTTTTCCGAATGAAGCAGAGAGTGTTTGAGGGCCGGGACATCTGTAGGGATACCAAGGTGCTTGTTTATAAAGCTATTGTCCTCCCAACCCTGCTATACGCCTGCGAAACGTGGACTGTCTACAGACGTCACATGCAACTCCTGGAACGATTCCATCAGCGCTGCATCTGGAGAAGCCTGCAAATTTCTTGGGAAGACAAGCGGGCAAATATCGACGTGCTGGAAGAAACAAAGACCACCAGCATTGAAGCAATGGTCCTCCGACATCAACTCCGCTGGACCGGCCTGCTTGAGTCCCTTCGGGGAGATGGTGGCAGGATAAAAAAAAAATAGAACTGTTTTTGTTGTTGTTTATTATTATTATTATTATTATTAAAATGATAATATGTTTAAGGCATTTGGGGAGTATTCCCACTTTCATTTTCTTTGAAAATTTCATTGAAAATTAATTTGGATCTTGGGTTGAAAGGTGGGGCCTTTTCACACTAAACAATCAGACCTCCTCTCCCCTGGTTCCACTGCAATGTTGAGTGGATTCCATCGGGTGGAAAAGTGAAATCGCAGGACTTAAGGAAAGACCCCAACTTTGGCAATGAAGCAAACAATCACATAACTTTCCTCCTGTAAGCCCAGTCATTGGCAACAGGCAATGAGGAAATGTTGAGGTGTCCACAAAGCACATTCTGCAGCAATACAGCCTCATGGAGAGCCTCCACCAAATCATCTACAAAAACCAAGGGGACCAGTAGCTACTAAAACACTGGTGACAAGAAGGCATCCAAGGTTAGGGTGGAGCTGCCATTACTAAGCTTGCAGGACCTCAACACTGGGCCCAAGTCTCCAGTTCCATAGGATCGCCTCCCAAAAGGAGACAAGGATGCAAATTCTCCAATCTTGGAGGGTTCAGCTCCAGGAAAGAGAAAATCACTACTTGCAGATCTCCAACTCTGGAGGTAGAGTCACAGTTTGCAAGCCTTGGTTGATTTGTTCCTGCATCTCACAAAGGATCTCCAAAGAGCCAGCTTGATCTTTTATTTCCTTGTGAACGTTCTCCATCCCCTCCCCATTCATTGTCATGGCACACCTTGTTCTCCATTCAGATTATGTCTAGAAGTGAGTGGATTAGGTTACTCTGTCTGTCTGTGAAGTCAAAAGAAATAACTTCCTTGTTTCACCTTGATATGGGAACAAGCCCTTGAGCTAAGATTTCCATCTTAGTTTCCAAATAAGAAGATGGTACTTGATGTGTTGCACTTAATGACATGGGAAAGGGTAACGCTTGGTGTCAATCCAGAAAACCCAGGACCTGGGATAATTCTGAATTGGCATCTTGAAGCACTGCTTCCGACAGCATTTGCCTACTAAGGTCTTTGCTTTACTATCTCTAACAGAGGAGCCAGTGCTTCTGCTCAGGTGTTTTGAGCCTCGGTCTGCTGGACAGTGGACAGATACAGAAATAATTGGGCAAAAATAGAGCATTTGGCCCACACAAAGGTGAGTTGACCAATAGGCGAATGGTGATAATTGCATGACTCCCCAGATGTTGCTCAGCCAACTCTCTCAGCCGTGGCAATGTTTCCATGGGCTGCTGGGAACTGAAATGCAAGGACAGCAAAAAAAAACCCCATACAATCCTGCTGCAGGCTGTATGTTGCTCAGTTGTGCTAAAGATGGATGGCTGGATTATCCTATACTGGCCTTTTTCAATAGTTACTGTAGCTTTCAACTTTATGAATTTGGAGAAGATTGTCACTCATAATGGATAGAATAGAGCAGTGTTTCTCAACCTGGGGGTCGGGACCCCTGGAGGGGTCGCAAGGGGGTGTCAGAGGGGTCACCAAAGACCACCAGAAAAAACAGTATTTTCTATTGGCTATGGAGGTTCTATGTGGGAAGTTTGGCCCAATTCAATCGTTGGTAGGGTTCAGAATGCTCTTTGACTGTCGGTGAACTATAAATCCCAGCAACTACAACTCCCAAATGTCAAGGTCTATTTTCCCCAAACTCCACCAGTGTTTACATTTGGGCATATGGAGAATTCATACCAAGTTTGGTCCAGATCCATCATTGTTTGTGTCCACTGTGCTCTCTGGATGTAGGTGGACTACAACTCCTAAAACTCAAGGTCAGTGCCCACCAAACCCTTCCAGTATTTTCTGTTGGTCATGGGAGTTCTGTGTGCCAAGTTTGATTCAATTCCATCGTTGGTGGAGTTCAGAATGCTCTTTGATTGTAGGTGAACTATAAACCCCAGCAACTACAACTCCCACAGGACAAAATCAATACCCTCCCCAATCCCACCAGTATTCAAATTTGAGCGTATTGGGTATTTGTGCCAATTTTTGTCCAATGTATGAAAATACATTCTGCATATCAGAGATTTACATTACTATTCATAACAGCAGCAAAATGACAGTCATGAAGTAGCAATGAAACTGATTTTATGGTTGGGGGTCACCACAATATGAGGAAGCATAGTAAGGGGTCGTGGCATTAGGAAGGTTGAGAACCACTGGAATAGAGGATCATGGGAACAACACTGAAGATCAAGGTTGCAAACTAGAGCTGTCTAACAGAAATGACTAGGTAGCTCCCCAACTAAAAACCTAAGGATTCCATAGGATGGAGGCACAGTGGTTCAAGTGGTACCAAAGTGATGCAATGGCGACACAATCATCAAACCTTCTCTCTATCCACTTTTGCCATGGTGTTGAGGTCTGAATGAGGATGAGCTCGCAGGCCACTGCCTTCAAACTGATCTAAACTGCAGCAGGGGGTTCTGCAGTTCCTGAATACATGGACTTTATGGACACAAAGGGACTGTGGCTCCAGCAGCAGCTTCAACCAAGAGACATTTTCCTCCTTTTCTTTTCACTGAGCTCACCCTATTTTCTTATAACAATCCCCCATTAAAAAATATCATTTACTGGCAACTTTTCTCTCTCCAGAATGATACTTTATGTCATTTACGGTCTCTAACTCAGGGGTCCTCAAACTACGGCCCGGGGCCCGAATACGGCCCTCCAAGGTCATTTACCTGGCCCTCGCTCAGGGTCAACCCAAGTCTGAAATGACTCGAAAGCACACAACAACAACAACAACAATCCTATCTCATCAGCCAAAAGCAGGCCCACAGTTCCCAATGAAATACTAATAAGTTTATATTTGTTAAAATTGTTCTTCATTTTAATAATTGTATTGTTCTATTGTGCATAGGAATTCGTTCATTTTTTTTTCAAATTATAATCCGGCCCTCCAACAATTTGAGGGACTATGACCTGACCCTATGTTTAAAAAGTTTGTGGACCCCTGCTCTAACTCATGAATTTTCCCCTTTCCAAGTTACAGTTCACCACTGACTTGCCCGGAACGCTCTTACAGCATTCTGGGGAGGCCAAAACTGTGTTCCTTTGAACCACAGATTCGAGGACCCACTGGGCCCCCGTATCTGCAGGTCAACTGATCAACTTCAAACCGGTGCCATTTTTTTACTAAACTAATTTTAAGACTAACTGCTATCTTACTTTTTTGCAGAACGGACCCCTGCGCTCTGAGAAAACAATTGTTGTCTTGAAAACCTCATGTGGGGACCAGCAAGTTTCTTTCCATGGCTCCACCCTGCAAAGATGTTCATGCCTCAATTTCATGTGCTCTTGGAAGCCTATCGACCCCAGGGGAGCCCCTTGTGAGCATCTCTTGGGGCCCCCGGACCCCTGACAGGTTGTTTGGCCTCTATGAATTGGATCTGTAGTTTTCTTTTTCTTTTATGAATGGACTCCAACCCCTCAGTGCACCCATTGGCTTCCATATGCTCTCCATGGACTTTTATGAACTTCTCAGGAACTTTTATAAACTTTCTACAACTTTCATGAACTTTTTGATAAGTTTAATCAACTTTTGAGGACTTTTAGAACCTTTTGGACCTTCCATGGGCTCTCTTGTGGAATTTTATCAATTTTTCCAAGCTTTTATGAACTTTAATGGACTTTGTGAGGAGGGGTGATTTCCCCTTAGACCCTGCATGATTTCCCCTTATGAATACCCTATTTTCCACTCCCTATGTGTGTGTATGTCAATATTTTTAAAAAATGAAGGAAAAAGCCACCCTTTCATGAAACCAGCACCTCATGGCTCCTGGAAGTTTCCCAATTTCCTGGGCCACTAAATCAACCAAAGCTCGTTTGCATGAACAATAAATAAATGGCTCTTATCAGACTGGACCTCGAAGGGCTTAGCCAGGCCATCTGGAATGAGACGACTTTGAATCACCCAACACAAAGGGCTATTCTCTATCTGTGAGGACCAGGGATTTCGCCACAGCCTCATCCATTGTGCCATATCCTGCCCGGCCAAAACTAAACATTAACTTCATCAATGAAATCCATATCCAGAACAGTAAAAACAAAGGACCTACCCCCCCCCCCCCGGGGCTATACAAAGATGTGGCTTCAAAAGATTAAAACAATAACTTTGGTCTGGTTTGAGGGCCTAAGCTATCACTGGATCGTTGGGCAAACATTAGTCACTTTAATCCTATCATCTTTCAATTCCCTTCATTGTTTCCCGCCTGGCCCACCTCCTCCCTTCCCATTGGCTGAGGAGCTGAAGTGGGCCTAGCGCTCTGATTGGACAAAGCGCAGCCTAGCTGACTGCGCCTCTCGGCTAGCTGATGACTCCAACCAATCAGCGCGAAGCCAGCTAGTGGGGCGGGAGTGGAAATTTGAATTTGACAGCTCTGTATTTTCTATAAATATTGTATTATTTTTCCCCATGAGTCATGTCAGCTCCTGGGCAAATGATTGCGGTTGTCATCCATTCCTGCTGGAATGAAATAGACATCTTGGTGGCTTTCTTTAAACTTGGTGAGACTTTGAGAAAAATTAGGGAAAAATTCTTTTGGGTGCTTGCTGTCTCGCCAGGGTTCCGGATCCTCTTTTTTGGGTCTGGTTGGTCTCTGCTCTGTCAGGGCCTCCTAAATTTGTGCTTGACATCATGAAGACCTAGCTAGCATATGTAAACACCCTGCAATTTCCTCAGTGTGAGCAAGGCACATAGACAGTGATAAGAATAGCGTGTCTTCTCTGAATGAATGCCTGGAGGAGATCATGGGCTGGGCGAGGAGAAACACATTGAGAATGAATCCAGACAAGACAGAGGTGCTTGCCATCAAGGGAGGGTCCTAACCTGGGGGTGGAGGTGTGTCTACCAGTCCTGGATGACATCCCCCCTGAAAGACTGTGTTCACAGCTTGGAATTCTTCTGGATCTGTACCTCCCAATGTCAGTGTAGGGAGATGTGACAATGGTCAGGAGGGTTTACTACCATCTTACTATCAAGTCAGGAATGCTTACTATCAGGTCAGGACTATTTACAACTCTTACTATCAGTTTCAGAGTACTTGCTATCAGGTTGAGAGTGCTTACTACCAGCTTATTACCAGGTCAGGAGTACTTACACACTGTCAGGTCAGGGGTGCTTACTATCATCTTAATATCAGGTCAGGAGTGCTTACTATTATTTTACAACTTGGTCAGAGGTTCTTACTACACATTTACAACCAGGTCAGGAGTGCTTACTATCAGGTCAGAATTACTAACTACCATATTACTACTAGGTCAGCGATGTTTACTAGCACCTTACTGTCAGGTCAGGAGTGCTTATTATTAGCTTACTATCAGGACAGGAGGGCTTAGTACCAGCTTTGGCTGATGTGCCAGCTGTGCCCCTTCCTAGATTTGGAGGCTCTGAAGATGGCAGTGCATGCGCTGGTAACCTCAAGCCTGGACTCTTGCAATGTGCTGTACATTGGGTTGCCTCTGTATCAAGTTCTGAAGCTCCAATTAGTTAAAAATGCAGCCGCCAGATTGGTTACAGGAGCACCCAGGAGTGATCACATTACACCTATTTTAAAGCCTCTCCACTGGCTGCCAATTCATTTCGGATAAAGTACAAAGTCTTCGTTTTGATCTTCAAAGTCCTCCATGGTTTAGGTGCAGGTCACCTCCAGGATCACCTTCTGCTGCACGATCCATGGCCCTTTAGGGCCCCAAGGTCCTCTGGAGTGACTACTCTACTAAGAAGGAGACCGTAGAATGATCTCCTGTAAGAGATCCAGTAGCTAAACGGGGTGTCGCAATGCGAAATACAGTCGAAGACCAATCTCTTTGGGCAGGCCTTCTCCAGTCAACTTTCAATCATGACTTTAGATTTACATTCTGTTGCTACTATACGTCAATTCTGTATTTGTCTTTGTGTGTGTGTGTGTGTGTGTGTGTGTATGTCTGTGTATTTATCTATGTGATTTATTGTATTTTTATATTCATTTATTTTTGAATGTGTTGTACTCCACCTTGAGGCATCAAGAGAGGCAACTAATAAATAAAATGTATTATTAATTGGGAGGGATAGCCAATATTCCAGAGGACAGGAGCAGGATTCAAAACGATCTTGACAGATTAGAGAGATGGGCCAACACTAACAAAATGAAGTTCAACAGTGACAAATGCAAGATACTCCACTTTGGCAGGAAAAACGAAATGCAAAGATACAGAATGGGGGATGCCTGGCTTGAGAGCAGTACGTGTGAAAAATATCTTGGAGTCCTCGTGGACAACAAGTTAAACATGAGCCAACAATGTGATGTGGCCGCAAAAAAAGCCAATGGGATTTTGGCCTGCATCAATAGGAGCATAGTGTCTAGATCCAGGGAAGTAATGCTACCCCTCTATTCTGCTTTGGTTAGACCACACCTGGAATATTGTGTCCAATTCTGGGCACCACAATTCAAGAGAGATATAGACAAGCTGGAATGTGTCCAGAGGAGAGCGACTAAAATGATCAAGGGTCTGGAGAACAAGCCCTACGAGGAGCGGCTTAAGGAGCTGGGCATGTTTAGAAGAGAAGGCTGAGAGGAGATATGATAGCCATGTATAAATATGTGAGAGGAAGCCACAGGGAGGAGGGAGCAAGCTTGTTTTCTGCTTCCTTGGAGACTAGGACGCGGAACAATGGCTTCAAACTACAAGAGAGGAGATTCCATCTGAACATGAGGAAGAACTTCCTGACTGTGAGAGCCGTTCAGCAGTGGAACTCTCTGCCCTGGAGTGTGGTGGAGGCTCCTTCTTTAGAAGCTTTTAAGCAGAGGCTGGATGGCCATCTGTCAGGGGTGATTTGAATGCAATATTCCTGCTTCTTGGCAGGGGGTTGGACTGGATGGCCCATGAGGTCTCTTCCAACTCTTTGATTCTATGATTCTATGATTATGATTATTATTATTATTGGGTGCAGGTCACCTCCAGGATTGCTATTATCATTTTTTATTATAGTGGGCACAGTTGTTGTGTTAGTAGGAAAACCTCAAGTATTGACACATGTTGATACTGTTCAAACAAACCCAAGGCGTTTTATGATTCAAGAAGTCCGATCACACAGAGGAAAGAGTAAGTGCATAAGAAGGTGATTAGATAGACGGGGCAATGGGAACAGAAGGAATAAAAGGAAGTGGACTGTGGTTAAAGGGTTCTCTGCCGTTTGCGTCTGTGTAAGCGAGCAGACGTTGATTTGGTTGAATCAATCAATTGGGTGACTGGCCAAGCCCAAATGGCTCTGACTAATGGCTGCCCTCATTCTGGAGAGACGTGGCCAGTGTGGTGCCACGGAGTCTGTTCTGGGCCAAGTGCTAGTCAACATCTTTATCAATTGCTTGTACAATGGAATAGAAGGTGTCCTTATCGCATTTGCAGGTGACACCACATTGGGAGGGATTGCTGATACCTCAGAGAATAGGATCTGGATCCAAAATGACCTTCACAGATTATAGTGCTGATTGGCCAAAATTAACAAAATGAATTTCAACAAGGACAAATGTAAGATACTATGCTTAGGCAGAAAACATTCAATGGCCCAATATAGGATGGGTGACACTAGTGCATGTGAAAGGGATCTACAAGTCTTAGTAGACCACAAGCCAAACAAGAGTACATGATGTGGCAGCTAAAAGGGCCCATGTGATTCTAGGCTGCATCAATAGAAGTAGAGTGTCTAGATTATGGGAAGTCCTAGTCCCACTCTCTTCTGCTTTGGCCAGATCTCAGCTGGAATACTACACCCAGTTCTGGGCCACAGAATTCAAGAAGGACATTGAGGAGCTGGAAGGTGTCCTGAGAAATAGTCAACACAGATTTATCAAAAGCTTGCCATCCCAGACTCATTTGATCTCTTTTTTCAATAAAGTTGCAGACTGGGTAGATGCTGGGGACACCATGGATGGAGCGTATCTGGATTTCAGGAAGGCCTTCCTTCCTTTGACAAGATCCCCCATGACCACGGCAAGCAAACTAGTCCATTGTGGGCTAGGCAAAACTACCAATACCCCAGAAGACAGGAGCAAAATTCAAAATGATCTTCACAAAATGAAGTTCAACAGGGACAAATGCAAGAGACTCCACTTGGGCAGAAAAAATAAAATGCAAAGAGACAGAATGAGGGACTAGGCCTGGCTCGACAGCAGTGCGTGGGAAAAAGATCTCGGAGTCCTCGTGGGGCGGAAGGGGAATATGAGCCAGGAATGTCATGTGGTGGCAAAAAAAGCCAATGGGATTTTGGCCTGCATCAATAGGAGCATAGTGTCTAGATCTAGGGAAGTAATGCTACCCCTCTTTTCCACCTTGGTTAGACCACACCCGGAATATTGTGTCCAATTCTGGGCACCACAATTCAAGAGAGATATTTATTTACCGTGTCATCAGCAACCATTGTATTACAATTCTAACAGAGCAAAACAAACACAGAGATTAAAAAGAAAAAGAAAAAAAAAGAAAGAAAAAAAACCCACACAGATTTTGTAAATTTGGTATTTGGTTAAATGTCCTTTGACCAGTATCTGGCCACTTGGAGTGCCTCTGGGGTTGCCGCAAGAAGGTCCTCCATTGTGCATGTGGCAGGGCTCAGGGTGCATTGCAGCAGGTGGTCAGTGGTTTGTTCTTCTCCGCACTCGCATGCCGAGGATTCCACCCTGTAGCCCCATTTCTTAAGATTGGCTCTGCATCTCGTGGTGCCAGAGCGCAATCTGTTCAGCGCCTTCCAAGTCGCCCAGTCTTCTGAGTGCCCAGGGGGGAGTCTCTCATTTGGTATCACCCATGAATTGAGGTGCTGGGTTTGGGCCTGCCACTTTTGGACTCTCGCTTGCTGGGGTGTTCCAGCGAGTGTCTCTGTAGATCTAAGAAAACTATGTCTTGATTTAAGTCGTTGACGTGCTGGCTGATACCCAAACGGGATGAGCTGGAGATGTCTCTGCCTTGGTCCTTTCACTATTGGCTGCTACTTCCCGGCGAATGTCAGGTGGTGCAATACCGGCTAAGCAGTGTAATTTCTCCAGTGGTGTGGGGCGCAGACACCCCGTGATAATGCGGCATGTCTCATTAAGAGCCACATCCACTGTTTTAATGTGGTGAGATGTGTTCCACACTGGGCATGCATACTCAGCAGCAGAGTAGCATAGCGCAAGGGCAGATGTCTTCACTGTGTCTGGTTGTGATCCCCAGGTTGTGCCAGTCAGCTTTCGTATGATGTTGTTTCTAGCGCCCACTTTTTGTTTGATGTTCAGGCAGTGCTTCTTGTAGGTCAGAGCACGGTCCAAAGTGACTCCCAGGTATTTGGGTGCGCTGCAATGCTCCAGTGGGATTCCTTCCCAGGTAATCCTCAGAGCTCGAGATGCTTGTCTGTTCTTAAGGTGAAAGGCGCATGTCTGTGTTTTAGATGGATTAGGGATCAGCTGGTTTTCCCTGTAATAGGCAGTAAGAGCACCTAGAGCTTCGGAGAGCTTCTGTTCTACCATCTCAAAGCTCCCTGCTTGAGCAGTAATGGCACGATCATCAGCATAGAAGAGAGATATTGGCAAGCTGGAATGTGTTCGGAGGAGGGCGACTAAAATGATCAAGGGTCTGGAGAACAAGCCCTATGAGGAGTGGCTTAAGGAGCTGGGCATGTTTAGCCTGAAGAAATCTGTGGTGCTTGGAGGAATATTTTGAGGGTGCCTTGGATCACGAGAAGATTAAACCAGTCCATACTTCAGGAAATAAAGCCCGACTGCTCATTGGAGTGAAGGAGATGAGAGGCAAAGATGAAGTACTTTGGCCACATAATGAGAAGAAAGGAAAGCTTGGAGAAGGTACTGGGGAAAAAGGAGGGAAAAAGGAAAAGGGGCCGACCACGTGCAAGGTGGATGGATGGTATCCTTGAAGTGACTGGCTTGATCTTGGAGGAGCCCCTGGGGGAGGCCATGGCCATCAGGGAGCTCTGGCCTGGGTTGGTTCATGAGGTCATGAAGAGTCAGAAGCAATTGAACAAATAAACAATAACAAAAAATAGGAGTCTAGTGCCTAGATCCAGGGAAGCCATGCTACCCATGCTCTATTCTGCCTTGGTCAGACCACTTTACCTGGAATCACACTGTGTCCCATTCTGGGCACCACAATAGAAGGGAGATGTTGACCCTAAGCTGGAATGTGTCCAGAGAAGGGTGACTCAAAGGATCAAGGGTCTGGAAAACAAGCCCTGTGAGGAGTGGCTGAAAGAGCTGGGCATGTTTTGCCTGCAGAAGAGAAGGCTGGTTCGCAGCTTGGGTGTGATCCTGGATTCATCGCTGAGCTTGGAGCCCCAGGTCTCGGCGGTGACCAGGGGAGCATTTGCACATCTTAGGCTCGTGCGCCAGCTGCGCCCATACCTCGGGAAGTCTGACTTGGCCACGGTAGTCCACGCTCTGGTTACATCCTGTTTAGACTACTGCAATGCTCTCTACGTGGGGTTGCCCTTGAAGACGGCCCGGAAGCTTCAATTGGTCCAATGTGCGGCAGCCATGTTACTAACAGGAATGGGGCGCAGGGAGCATACAACGCCCTTGTTGTACCAGCTCCACTGGCTGCTGATTTGCTACCGGGCTGAATTCAAGGTGCTGGCGTTGGCCTATAAAGCCCTAAACGGTTCCAGCCCAAGATACCTAGCTGACCGCATCTCGGCCTACGAGCCCACCAGAACTTTGAGATCGTCCGGGGAGGCCCTGCTCTCGATCCCGCCTGCCTCACAGGCACGCCTGGCGGGGATGAGAGACAGGGCCTTCTCGGTGGTGGCTCCTCGGCTGTGGAACACCCTTCCTGTGGACATCAGACTGGCTCCTTCCCTGATGATATTCCGCAGGAAATTAAAAACTTGGCTGTTCAAGTAGGCGTTCGAACAAGAAGTGCAATAATTGGTAATGACGACAGGAATGGAACAACGGAAAATGATACTGGATTGTGGTTTAAACGATGAGATGATGCGAATGGCTTTTTGTATTTTGATATTGTTGTGTTTTGTTGATGATGTTTCTGATTATTGCTAGATTGATATTTTAGATTGTGTTGAATTTTGAAGCTTGTCCTTCTATGTTGTACACCGCTGTGAGTCGCCCTCGGGCTGAGAACAGCGGTATATAAGCAAAGTAAATAAATAAATATGTGAGGAGAAGTCCTAGAAGGAGGGAGCAAGCTTGTTTTCTGCTGCCCTGGAGACTAGGACACAATGGAGCTATGGCTTCAAACTACAGGAAAGGAGATTCCACCTGAACATGAGGAAGAACTTCCTGACACTATCCTCTTCTCTGGGGGATTTTAGGAAGAGTTGGATGCCCGTCTCTCAAGAGTGCTTTAATTGTGTGTCCTTGCATGGCAGGGAGCTGGGCTGGTTTCCCCTGTGCTCTCTTCCAACCTTGCGATTCTACGATTCCAAGTTCTTATTAGACTCTCTGGACTTCGGAGAATCCCTTGGTTGGGGTTTCAGGGAACTCAGTCAGATTTCCAAAAACAGTGTGCAGAGTCTCTCATGCAGAAGAACACTCTGTTCCCATGATATCAAAGAGAGATGATTGGCACAATTTGGAGAATCCATCACCTTTTCCCAGCAACTTGGAAGGATCTGTTGAAAGAGCGAATGCTGTGTTCATTATATAAGCCCGGTAGGCATCAAAGGGTAAAGGAAAACTGTCCACTTTGATGGAAGCAGCTTCTCTCTTCCTCTCTTCAACATCTGCAAACGTGCAAATTATGCAACCGCTCCAAGCTCCCAATGGACACGACCAACTCACTGCTAGTCCTGTCAATCATTAGCCGGCACCGGGTGTCCCTTGGAGGGTGGAGCCCTCTGGCAATCAAATATAAAAAGGTGAGAGAAAGTGTCCACGGGCTTCTCTTCTTCTTCTTCTAAAATCCTGTTTGACAAGCGACGGCTGAGACAAGGCACTAACTCTGGGCAAACATCTCTCTTTACGCAACTTCATTGTTTGCAGCCCTGGAAGCAGCACTCCCAGCATCTTCACAGAGACCCCTCCTCAGTCCTCTCCTCCTCCTCCAACTGTTCACATCTAAGACTGGTGCCTTCAGCAAGGTGTGCATTTGGGGGCCCTGATAAGGATTGGTTTCCCATTCCCTTCATTATTGGGATTATTGTTCCCTCCTTTCACGCCTTTGCCACCTGCCATCTAGATCTGTCACCATGGTCCTCTGCCACTCCGAAGCTGACAATTCACTGCTGATCTACGCCGGTGCGACGCTGCTCTCCGGAGGGACGATCCTTTACCGTGTCAAGAAAACCCGGGTGCAGAAAGCCATTCCTTTTTTCTGCGGCATCCTCCTGCTCCTGGCACTGGAAATCCTGTGCTTTGCCACCCTGAGGAATTACCTGGGCTTGAGCTTATTCTCCCTCGTGTGCCTCGCCTTCTGTGTGTACACACCGACACAAGCCATGCTACCTGTGGACCACAGAGCTGTCCTCATCACAGGTAAGAAGATATATATATATATATATATATATATATATATACACACACACACACACGCACACCCGGTGGCGCAGTGGGTTAAAGCACTGAGCTGCTAAGCTTGTTGATCGAAAGGTCGCAGGTTCGATTCCGGGGAGCCGCGTGAGCTTCCGCTGTCAGCCCTAGCTTCTGCCAACCTAGCAGTTCGAAAACATGCAAATGTGAGTAGATCAATAGGTACCGCTCCGGCGGGAAGGTAACAGCGCTCCATGCAGTCATGCCGGCCACATGACCTTGGAGGTGTCTACGGACAACGCTGGCTCTTCGGCTTAGAAATGGAGATGAGCACCACACCCCAGAGTCAGACATGACTGGACTTAATGTCAGGGGACTACCTTTACCTTTTATACACACACACACATACATACACACACACACACACACACATAATACTTTGTTAAAAGCACTGAAACAAGATTATAAATGCTATCTCTTGGGAAAGGTGGTGAAGCTTTACCTACTTGATTCTGAGAATAGAACTATTCTACTTACTTTGCCTTCCCGGGGCGCACATTCCTTCATTCATTTATTAATATCCATTTCCATTCTTCACCGGCTTTCAAAACAATACTTTTGGCACGGCAGCAGGAAGCCTGTGTTCTTTATGCAAAACCACATGAGATTTCTGCTTCCCTAACTTCCAGTGCAGTTTGTCTTGCCTATTATGCGCTCAGCAATGAGGCCCATTGAATTCACAGGTTTGGACTCCGACATCACAAAGCATAAAGTAACAGGAAGCCGCAAAAAGCAACTACCTGAAATCCTTAACTAGGCTCCTTTGATTACTATTATGACTATTCAGTCCTGGGAATCACTGATCAAAAAGTTCTCTGCCTCCGAGAGAGAACTCCCTGCTTGTTTATGCAAATATTCACTCCAGCAAAGCCAGGGAGACACTATTTTCACTTGCTGCGCCGAAGAGCCTGATGGTTTGATAGATTGCTGCAAACCGAGTCACGAAAAAAGCAAACCCTTTCCTGGGTGTGTATAGCGCCTATTTACAAATTGCTTATTTGACTATGTGGTGCCTTGCCAAAGAACGTCTAGTGCTGTCCTGTGGATGGCTAGTGGCAAGGCAAGGAAGGAAATTCACCCGTGTCTCCTGGAAATAAAGCCCATTCACAAAATAATGACATAGCAGGCTTGTCTGAGCTTGCTGGCAGATTCTGCTAAATACATTCTACTTTCTGGTTTATTATTATGATTATTCTATCATTGAAACGTGTTGTTTCCAGCTGGCCTTGTTGTTCTTTGGGAGCGAGGTGCATGGTTTCTGTGTCCCTCTGGTACATCTACACTGTAGAATGAATGCTGTTTGACTCCACTTAAGCTGCCAGGATCCAATGCCGTGGAATCATAGGAGTTGTAGTTTTACAAAGTCTTTCTCTTCTAAAAAGCGCTGGTGTCTCATCAAACTTACTTACTTAGGTTTATTTATTTATCGTGTCATCAGCAACCATACCATTATATTACAATTCTAACAGAGCAAAACAAAGACACAGATTAAAAAGAAAAAGAAAAAAAATCACACAGATTTTGCAAATTTGGTAATTGGTTAAATGTCCTTTGACCAGTATCTGGCCACTTGGAGTGCCTCTGGTGTTGCCGCAAGAAGGTCCTCCATCGTGCATGTGGCAGGGCTCAGGGTGCATTGCAGCAGGTGGTCAGTGGTTTGTTCTTCTCCGCACTCGCATGCCGAGGATTCCACCCTGTAGCCCCATTTCTTAAGATTGGCTCTGCATCTCGTGGTGCCAGAGCGCAGTCTGTTCAGCGCCTTCCAAGTCGCCCAGTCTTCTGTGTGCCCAGGGGGGAGTCTCTCATCTGGTATCACCCATGGATTGAGGTGCTGGGTTTGGGCCTGCCACTTTTGGACTCTCGCTTGCTGGGGTGTTCCAGCGAGTGTCTCTGTAGATCTAAGAAAACGATGTCTTGATTTAAGTTGTTGACGTGCTGGTTGATACCCAAACAGGGGATGAGCTGGAGATGTCTCTGCCTTGGTCCTTTCACTATTGGACTTACTTAGTGATCCCTCATAGTCTGAAAATGATGGTCCTCCGAGAGTGGTAACCTGGGGGTGGATCCATTGGTGGCTGTGGAGCCCGATTCTTGATCTGCATCTTCTCCCATCAATTTCCAGGTGGGAGGTGCTCCCGGTCGAGGTTGGCTTGACACGCCTTCCTCTTGGCACTTTTCTCTCTTTCGCCCTCCATTCATGCCTCTTCAAATTCTGCAGCACTGCTGGTCACAGCTGACCGCCAACTGGAGTGCTCAAGGAGTGCTTCCCAGTTCTCAGTGTCTATGACAGAGTTTTTAAGGTTGGCTTTGAGCCCATCTTTAAATCTCTTTTCCTGTCCTCCAACATTCCATTTTCCGTTCTTGAGTTCGGAGTAGAGCAACTGCTTTGGGAGATGGTGGTTGGGCATCCGAACAACATGGCCAGTCCAGCAGAGTTGATGGCGGAGGACCATCGCTTCAATGCTGGTGGTCTTTGCTTCTTCCAGCACACTGACATTTGTCCTCATGTCTTCCCAGGAGATTTGCAGGATTTTCCGGAGGCAGCGCTGATGGAATTGTTCTAGGAGCTGCATGTGATATCTGTAGACAGTCCACGTCTCGCAGGCGTATAGCAGGGTTGGGAGGACAATAGTTTTATAAACAAGCACCTTGGTATCCCTATGGATGTCCCGGCCCTCAAACACTCTCTGCTTCATTTGGAAAAATGCTGCACTCGCAGAGCTCAGGCGGTGTTGAATTTTCATCAAACTACAACTCCCATTATTCCATAGCATTGAACCATGGCAGTTAAAAATGTGTGTGTGTCATGCTGCATTCATTCCTCAGTGTAGAATGTCTGTCTGTCTGTTTCTGTCTTTTTGCTCTTTCTCTTGATGTCTTGCAGCATTGTCCATTATAAATCCACTTGTGACGTTTTGAGTGGGGTGAGGCCATTAGGTTTGGAGACGAACTGCACCTGGAGTCCTCCTCCTTCCCAAGACATAAGTTCATACAATTCAACAAACCAATGGAAGCATCTGATTCTATAAAAAATAGCCTGCATCCATCTTACAACAATTAAAATAGGCACCGGCAGATGGCAAAAGTAATGCAAACAGCATGTGTGTAGTGTAAAATTACTCTCATTCCAAGAATAACTAATCACAACAAGGTCAAAGTTGGCTCCTTATTCCAGATTCCTTATTTCCATGAAACTTCAAAATGCAACCAGATCAACCAGATGAATGAGGACAGGAGGTTTAAATTGGCTGCACCCCAAACCGAGCTTTCAAACAGCTCAAGTTGCATATTACTGTAATTGGAAAAGTTCGGGATAAATAAACTCAATCGAGACACTTTGGGAAATTGCACATCCAATACCAATACTGAAGAAGATAATAACTGGGTGCAAGGAATTACCTTTACTGCTGTCTGATTGCAAAACGAGGCAATTGTTTGGATGCTGTTGGGCAAATATAGAATCATAGAATCATAGAGTTGGAAGAGACCTGGCGGGTCATCCAGTCCAAACCCCTTCTGCCAAGATACAGGAAAATCACATTCAAAGCACCCCCGACAAATGGCCATCCAGCCTCTGCTTAAAAGCCTCCATAGAAGGAACCTCCACCACACTCTGGGGCAGAGAGTGCCACTGCTGAACAGCTCTCACAGTCAGGAAGTTCTTCCTAATGTTCAGGTTGAATCCCCTTTCTTGTAGTTTGAAGCCATTGCTCCCCGTCCTAGTCTCCAGGGCAGGAGAAAACAAGCTTGCTCCCTCCTCCCTATGACTTCCTCACATATATTTATACATGGCTATTATGTCTCCTCTCAGCCTTCTCTTCTTCTGGCTAAACATGCCCAGCTCTTTAAGCCGCTTCTCATAGGGCTTGTTTTCCAGACCCTTGATCATTTGAGTCACCCTCCTCTGGACACATTCCAGCTTGTCAACATTTCCCTTCAACTGTGGTGCCCAAAATGGGACAGAGTATCCCAGCTGTGGTCTGACCAAGGCAGAATAGAGCGGTAACATGACTTCCCTAGATCTAGACACTAGACTCTTATTGATGTCAGCCAAAGTCCTGTTGGCTTTTTTGCCAATGCATTGCATTATTGGCTCGTGTTTAACTTCTTGTCCATGAGGACTCCAAGATCTTTTTCACACGTTCTGCTCTCGAGCCAGGCATTGTCCCCCATTCTGTATCTTTGCATTTCATTTTTTTCTGCCTAAGTGGAGTATCTTACATTTGTCACTGTTGAACTTCATTTTGATCTTCATTTTGATTCATCTCTCTAATCTGTTAAGATTGTTTTGAATTCTGCTCCTGTCTTCTGGAGTATTGGCTCTCCCTCCCAAGGTGTCGAACTTGTTGATCATGCCTTCTGACCCTTCATCTAAGTCATTAATAAAGAATCTGAACAGGACCGGGCCCAGGATGGAACCCTGCTGATGGCACTCCTCATTTTTTTTCCAGGATGAAGAGGAAGCATCGGGGAGAATCACCCTCTGGGTTTGTTCGCTTAACCAATTACAGATCCATCTAACCGTAGTTTTGCCTAGCCCACATTTAACTAGTTTGTTTGCCAGAAGCTCATGGGGGACCTTGTTGAAGGAAGGCCTTACTGAAATCCAGGTACGCTACATCCATGGCATTCCCCGCCATAAGGCATGGCCCGACTTACCGGGGCAAAGAAGTTGCAGTGCAGGGCGTCCCCCACCACCATTCTTGCCTTGGGGGGGGGGGGGGCTTCTTCCTCCCAGAAGCCCCCTCTGATGGCGGGAAGGATTCCCACCGGCGGGTCAATGGGCCAATGGCCAACTGACCACGCCCACCGCAGGTGAGGCCGGAGCTGGCCTCTCCCTCCTTGTGGGCAGCCTTTATAAGGCTGCCCAAGGCTCCCCAGCAGGCACTCGGCCTGCAACAGCTGATCCATCCCACCCACCCTGCATGCGGTTTATGTTTTTATTAGCAGTTAATTTTTGTTGGTGTTTACCTTGTCATGGTTACCTGTTAACAGTTACTTGTTTGTTTTATGCTCCTTGTCACAACTCCTTGTTGGCATGGGGCATGGGCCCTGGATCTGGTATGGTATCCCCCCTAGCGGTTAGGCAGGATGCTCGGTGATTCCAGGGGTGCCGAGTTGCGTTTGCCCGGTATTGTGCCGGCGGCACCCTGGTGTGTGTGGGATCGGGCAGTATTGGGGTGCCCGATCATGATCCAGGACCCATGCTTGACTGCCAACCCTTGTTCCTGTTATCAATAAATGAGTTGTGGCCATTGTTCATCCCACATCATGTGTGATCGTACTTAGAATCATAGAATCATAGAATCAAAGAGTTGGAAGAGACCTCATGGGCCATCCAGTCCAACCCCCTGCCAAGAAGCAGGAATATTGCATTCAAATCACCCCTGACAAATGGCCATCCAGCCTCTGCTTAAAAGCTTCCAAAGAAGGAGCCTCCACCACACTCCGGGGCAGAGAGTTCCACTGCTGAACGGCTCTCATAGTCAGGAAGTTCTTCCTAATGTTCAGATGGAATCTCCTCTCTTGTAGTTTGAAGCCATTGTTCCGCATCCTAGTCTCCAAGGAAGCAGAAAACAAGCTTGCTCCCTCCTCCCTGTGGCTTCCTCTCACATATTTATACATGGCTATCATATCTCCTCTCAGCCTTCTCTTCTTCAGGCTAAACATGCCCAGTTCCCTAAGCCGCTCCTCATAGGGCTTGTTCTCCAGACCCTTGATCATTTTAGTCGCCCTCCTCTGGACACATTCCAGCTTGTCAATATCTCTCTTGAATTGTGGTGCCCAGAATTGGACACAATATTCCAGATGTGGTCTAACCAAAGCAGAATAGAGGGGTAGCATTACTTCCTTAGATCTAGACACTATGCTCCTATTGATGCCTTCTTGGGTTGGCGGTGGGAGGTGTACCGCACTTGCACACGCAACTACCCTGCTTGTAACATCACGCCATCGAGTGACCGTTGAATAGATACGGTCTTACTTTGTAGTGTAGTTCCTGCAATAAAGCTGAGTTTCTTTCTTTCTTTCTTTCTTTCTTTCTTTCTTTCTTTCTTTCTTTCTCCAAGCTACTGGTATGTTTGCTCCTTAAAACAAGATCTCTGGGTAAGACAGGAGATGAACCTCCCTCTCTCAGTTTATCTCCTTCTCCAAATCCGAGCAAAAATGTTTTCAGTCTCACTTGGGAGCTTTGTCTTCCATTCTTCTTTCTAAGAGGTATGTGCTGACACCATCGCAGTCTTGTAAAAACACATTTAATAAATCCTCAGGCTTTTCTCTCCCCTTCTATCTGATGATCTCAGGCGCACACTGTTCTGGCTCAAGGTATGCAGAGAGGTGACGGCAGGCTGCCTTTGCCTGGAGAGTTCTGAGCCATCTCCAACAACTTCTCCGCTTGGCAGATCTGGCCCAATCATTTCTCCAAAGGGCTAATTGGGTAAATTAGTGCCTTTGTCACTTTCTGCAGCCACCTAGGTGCTCAGAGCACAGAACTACCTGCACATTGCTGCCCGTTCGTACCTCCAGGACAAGCACTGAGAGACCATCATCAATAACCCTCTTCCACCCACCTGGAAACAACATTAGAAGCAATAAACCAAGGAAATATTAATGGGCAGAGGGAGCTTTTAGAAAAATTGCTTTTCCAGATGTTTCCCTCCTGGCCATAATGGTGGGGACTTGCATCTTAAACCATCCTTCTTTCTAAGCTACTTTCTCATGGAAGGGTGAGCGTTGTGAGTGTCGTTTCCACGGGGTTTTGTTTTGGGCCTCCTCAGGTCTCAGGATGGCAGCATGCAGGCCTGTAGCGAGGAGGGGAAGGGAGGTTTAGGGGTTCAACCCCCCCCCCTGAAATGTTTCAGATTTTTTTAAAAACCTGGTTAACTCATGAATTTTAACTGGTTAACCAAATCCCCATGCTAAGTCTATGAGACGCAAAAAAATTGAGAGTCCCTCCAAAACTGCAAGCACTATCTCAGGCAAATATTGACAATTTATTCACGCTGTCATTACTTGCAGCAATAGCCGATGTAGTGAAGCAACCAAGTTGGGTGTGTGTGTGTTGAATGCTCTCATTAAGGAGACCAGACCTTGGTGGAGGTGGTTGACAGGGGCGATGCTGCAGGCTACTGAAGGATGCTCTGCGCCCTGCAGATGTGCTCTTTGCTTCAGCGTGAGCTAGGAGGCAGGTTTCAACACCCCCCCCCCAATTTTCAACCCCCCCCCCAAATTTTCAACCCCCCCCCCCGAAAATTTCAACTTCTCCCGAATTTTTTTTCTGGCTACGGCCCTGGCAACATGCATGTCTTTGTTGATGGTGTCCATCCATCTTTTCTTTGGCCTTTGTCCACATGGTCCCTGTTCTGCAATATCCAAATGCAGTGCTGTAGTATCTATCTGTCCGTCTGTCTATCTATCTATCATCTATCTATCTATCTATTAGGCCTGTCGGTTTTAGTTCGTTAATTCGTTATTTCGTAATTTATTCGTTATTTTTAGCATATCCGACGCGATTTCAAAACATATTTTCAAACCCGGAAGGGTTTAAAAATATCGAAACAGCAGCCCCATTTTTTTTACGAGCTTCAGCTCGTCTCGTTAATGGGATGGAGGCTGCTGTGCTGCTGGTGCCTGGGAGCCAATCCGGCGCTCCCAAGCACCCCAGCAGTAAATGGGGCGGGCGGCGCGAAGGGGCGGCGCGAGCAACACAGCTGGGAGGAGGAGGAGGAGGAGGAGGAGCGCAGGAGCGCGCGCGCCATCCGATCGGCTCCGGCTGCTGCGCCCTCCTCCTCCTCCTCCTCCTCCTGACACTTCCTGCAACACAGCTGGGAGGAGGAGGAGGAGGGCGCAGCAGCCGGAGCCGATCGGATGGCGCCGCGCGCTCCTGCGCTCTCCTCCTCCTCCTCCTCCTCCCAGCTGTGTTGCAGAAGTGCCAGGAGGAGGAGGAGGAGGAGGAGGAGAGCGCAGGAGCGCGCGACGCCATCCGATCGGCTCCGGCTGCTGCGCCCTCCTCCTCCTCCTCCTCCTGACACTTCCTGCAACACAGCTGGGAGGAGGAGGAGGAGGAGGAGAGCGCAGGAGCGCGCGCGCCATCCGATCGCTCCGGCTGCTGCGCCCTCCTCCTCCTCCTCCCAGCTGTGTTGCAGGAAGTGTCAGGAGGAGGAGGAGGAGGAGGAGGAGGGCGCAGCAGCTGGAGCCGATCGGATGGCGCGCAGCGCTCCTGCGCTCTCCCCCTCCCCCTCCTCCCCCTCCCCCTCCTCTTCCGCGGGCCAGGCAGCGCAGTGACGTCAGCGCGCCCTTGCTGCCGAGGCTCGGAGACCCCGCAGCAGACCCCACGTTTCAGGAAGAAGGAGAAGGAGAAGGAAGAGAAGGTGGAGGTGGAGGTGAGGAAGGGCGCTGCGGGTGTTTGGGTGGGGGCCCCACCTGCCCGCCTGCCCGCCTGCCTTTGGGGGGCCTTCCTTCCCTCGCCGCCCCGGCCCCCCTTTGCCCCCTTTGCCTCGCAGGCAGGCTTCGCGGCGCTGGCTGCCTTCAATATTCATTATGATTACCATGTGAGCCTAGGCCTGTTTTGATCAAGAAAAAATTTGTTTCTAAAATGTTTTGTAAATATTACGAAATTTCGTAAATAACAAAACATTTTTTTGGAAAGTTTTGTAAATATTTTAAATATCGAAACAAAAAAACACCCCAATTACAAATCGATTTTAGAAACAAATTTTTTCTTGACAAACAGGCCTACCTATCTTCTATCTATCTATCTATCTATCTATCTATCTATCTATCTATCGATGTATCCATCCACCCATCCACCATCTTCTTCTTTCTAAGCTATTTAGGAGAGATGATAGCCATGTATATAATATGTGAGAGGAAACCACAGGGAGGAGGGAGCAAGCTTGTTTTCTGCTTCGTTGGAGACTAGACACGGAACAATGGCTCCAAACTACAAGAGAGGAGATTCCATCTGAACATGAGGAAGAACTTCCTGACTGTGAGAGCTGTTCAGCAGTGGAACTCTCTGCCCCAGAGTGTGGTGGAGGTTCCTTCTTTGGAAGCTTTTAAACAGAGCTCGACGGCCATCTGTCAGGGGTGATTTGAATGCAATATTCCTGCTTCTTGACAGGGGTTGGACTGGATGACCCATGAGGTCTCTTCAAACTCTTTGATTCTATGATTCCAAGGAAGGAAGGAAGGAAGGAAGGAAGGAAGGAAGGAAGGAAGGTGAGGCCATTCAGAGGAGCATGGAGTCTTTTTGCTTGGTTGGTCACAGAGGGAGGAAGGGGGAGGGAGAAAGAACAAGGGTCGTACCCGCAAAGGGAGAGGATTGTATCTTGTCCTTCTCCTGCAAGCTGAGAGGGCCGATATCTTCATGGTGAGTGCTATTTCACCCATTTTTTCCCATTCCACCAGGAAGCAACCACATCCAAAATTGTTGGACAGTGCGGAGAGAAAATGGAATACCTACCTGCACCCCACCCAAAATGGGACTCAAAGGTCCAAATGAAGCATGCTCTTGGACAGAATTCCATGCAGAGCCTCCTTCTGATGCAGCTCTTTTCCTGATTTTGCATTCCCTTTAGGAAGCGACAGTGGCATAGGGCATGAGCTGGCCAAGTTCCTGGATCGCTTGGGGTTCTCTGTGTTTGCCACTGTCCTGGATGAGAAAGGGCCCGGGGCTGAAGCCCTGAAGAAGACCTGCTCCGAAAGGCTGTCCATCCTGCAAATGGACATCACCAACTCTGCACAAATTCAAGAGGTGTATCACATGGTTCGAAGAAAGCTGCAGAATAGAGGTATTTCTTTGGCTCCGCATAGATATTTGTGGGGTTTTCCAATACTCCAAAGACACATTGGTTGAACTTTCTTTCTTTCTCCTTCTTAGATCTCTGGGGCCTCATCAACAACGCAGGGATCATGGGCTACACCGCGGATGGGAATTGCTCCCCATGCGTTCGTACAAACAGTGCATGGACGTCAACTTCTTCGGTCCTGTTGAGTTATCAAAGACGTTCTTGCCTTGCTCCGGAAATCCAAAGGAAGGCTTATTAACATTCGAGCATGGCAGGTCAGTCGCGCCAGCTTCTTTATGGGATTCACCTATGTACAGACGTGAATTGCATGGGACAAAGTTTGGAAACGGCATGTTTTTCCAGCCAACAAACCCAGTGGGAGATTTTGGAGTTGTCGTATCACTGAACATTATTGGGTGCTGAAATATTATCATTTTTAATTCTCTTCTAATATTGATCACAACTTGCGATTTCCTCATGAATGGGATTTATGTTCTGGCTTAGTGATACATGGGTGAGTAGCAAAATTCCAATTTGAAGAGTGCAGCAAGTACCCCAGTTTGACCCAATTGTCTCTAGTGGAGATTCTATATGAAGCTGATAGAACAGGGGTTCTCAACCTTCCTAATGCTGTGACCCCTTAATACAGTCCCTCATGTTGTGGTGACCCCCAACCATAATATTGTTTTCGTTGCTACTTCATAACAGTCATTTTACTACTGTTATATACATCATAATGTAAATATATGATATGCGGGATGCATTTCATTTACTGGACCAAACTGGGCACAAATACTCAATGCACCCAAATGTGAATACTAGTGGGGTTGGGGGAAGATTGATTTTGTAATTTGGGAGTTGTAGTTGCTGGGTTTTATAATTCATTTATAATCAAAGAGCATTCTGAACTCTACCAGCGATGGATTTGAACCAAACTTGGCTCCCATGACCAATGGAAAACACTGGAAGGGTTTGATGGCCATTGACCTTGAGTTTGGCAGTTGTAGTTCACCTATATCCAGAGAGCACTGTGGACTCATGCAATGGTGGATCTGGACCAAACTTGCATGGATACTCAATATGCCCAAATGTGAAGACTGGTGGAGTCTGGGGAAAATAAATCTTGACATTTGGGAGTTGTAGTTGCTGGGATTTATAGTTCATTACAATCAGAGAACATTCTGAACTCCACCAACGATAGAATTGGCTCAAACTTCCCACATGGAATCCCCATGACCATCAGAAAATACTGTGCTTTCTTATGGTCTTTGGTGACCCCTCTGACACCTACTCAGGGGTCCCCGACCCCCAGGTTGAGAAACACTGTGATAGAAGCTGCAACTACACTGTATCATGCAGTTGGACACCACCTTGACTTTTATGGGTCAATATGGAATCATTTGAGTTTGGTGGGGCATCAGCACTCTTTGGCAGAGAAGACCTGTTCTATTTTGAAATGGTCATATGACTGATCAAATAATAAATAAATAAATAATAATAATAATAATAATTGTCAAAGGCTTTCATGGCTGGAATCACTAGGTTCTTGTGGGTTTTTTCGGGCTATAGAGCCATGTTCTAGAGGCATTTCTCCTGACGTTTCGCCTGCATCTATGGCAAGCATCCTCAGAGGTGTGAGGTCTGTTGGAAGTAGGAAAAATGGGTTTATATATCTGTGGAATGGCTGGGGTGGGGGCAAGGAGCTCTTCCCTGCTGCAGTTAGGTGTGAATGTTTAGCTGATCACCTTCATTAGCATTTGAAGGCCTGCCTGAGCCTGGGAAAATCTGTTGCTGGGAGCTGTTAATCTGTGCCTGGTTTCTTCCTCTCTGTTGTTTAGCTGTTTATAATTTTAGAGTTTTTTTAATACTGGTAGCCAGATTTTGTTCATTTTGTCCAACAGAAAGGAAGAGACCATGAAAATGAACAAAATCTGGCTACCAGTATTAAAAACTCTAAAATTATAACAGCTAAACAACAGAGACAAAATACAAAATCATTAAGCATTTAAAAGCAATCGCATCACAAATCATTAAACATCAATATCAATACATCACTACATCAATAAAACAAATCCACCAGGTCTTATCAATGAAATCAGAATCTAAACTCGTTATCCGATATTCCATGTTCCGATAGTCAGTCAATCAATCAATCACACTGTTCAAACAGCCAGGTCTTTACTTTCCTCTGGAATGCCAGCAAGGAGGGGGCCGATCTAATATCTGCAGGAAGGGCGTTCACACAGCGAGGGGCCACCACTGAGAAGGCCCTGTCTCTCGTCCCCACCAGGTGTGCTTGTGAAGCCGGCGGGATCGAGAGCAGGGCCTTCCCAGACAATCTTAATGTCCTAACTGGTTCATAGGAGGAGACGTGTTCGGACAGGTAGGTTGGGCCAGAACCATTTAGGGCTTAAAGGCTAAAGCCAGCACTTTGAATTGTGCCCGGTAGCAAATTGGCAGCGAGTGGAGCTGGCGCAGCAGAGGAGTGGTGTGCTCCCTGAGTGCCGCTCCTGTTAGCATCCTGGCTGCCGATCGTTGGACCATTTGAAGTTTCTAAGCAGTCTTCAGAGGCAACCCCATGTAGAGAGCGTTTGCAGTAGTCTAAACGGGATGTGACTAGAGCATGGACTACCATGGCCAAGTCAGGCTTCCCAAGGTACAGGCGCAGCTGGCGCACTAGTTTAAACTGTGCGAATGCTCCCCTGGTCACCGCTGAAACCTGAGGTTCAGGCTCAGCAATGAGTCCAAGATCACACCCAAGCTGTGAACCTGCGTCTTCAGGGGAGTGTGACCCCGTCCAACACAGGCTGTAACTCTATACCCTGTTCGGCCTTGCAACTGACCAGGAATACCTCTGTCTTGTCTGGATTCAATTTCAATTTGTTCGCCCTCATCCAGACCGTCACAGCGGCCAAGCACGGGTTCAGGACCTGAACAGCCTCCTTAGTAGTAGGTGGAAAGGAGTGACAGGGTTGGACATCATCTGCGTACAGATGACATCCTACCCGAAACTCTGGATGATCTCTTCCAGCGGCTTCATGTAGATGTTAAACAACATGGGAGACAATATTGAACCCTGTGGAACTCCCTCTCCTCCCTTCTCTTTTCCCAGCTAAACATCCTCCAGGAGGAAGGAGGAAGGAAAGAGAGAAGGGAGGAAGGAAGGAAGGGTAGAAGGGTAGAAGGAAGGAAGGGAGAGAGGGAAGGAGGGGAAGGAAAGAGAGAAGGAAGGATAGGATGGTGTAAGAGAGAGGAGGGCCTGGGAAAAGAGCCCATACTGTGTAGATGCATCTATTCTTGAGTTTCAAGAACTTTATGAGTATCATAAACTCACAAAGTTCTCCACCCATTGCGTAGGTTGTTGTAGGAAAGGTAGCTTGTAGCACATGGCCTAAGTCCAATTCCTAACACTAATAAGACTTGCTAAATCATAGGTGTTGACCTACCATTCGGCAATTGAACCCATGGGACTGCTCCAAGTGGGACTGGTTTATTGGCTAGAGGCCTATGGGAACTGTTATAGAAACAGTGCACTTAAAACAACCCACTATGCCAGGGGTTCTCAACCTCCTCAATGCTGTGACCCCTTAATACAATTCCTCATGTTGTGGTGACCCCCAATCATAACGTTATTTTCATTGCCACTTCATAACTGTCATTTTGCTATTGTTATCAATCGTAATGTAAATATCTGATACACAGGATGTGTTTTCATTCACTAGACCAAATTTGGCACAAATACCTGATATGCCCAAATTTGAATACTGGTGGGGTTGGGGCGTGTGTGTGTTGATTTTGTCATTTGGGAGTTGTGGTTGCTGGGATTTGTAGTTCACCTACAATGAAAGAGCATTCTGAACTCTACCAACAATGGAATTGAACCAAACTTGGCACACAGAACTCCCATGGCAAACAGAAAATATTGGAAGGGTTTGGTGGGCATTGACCCTGAATTTTGGAGTTGTAGTTCGCCTACATCCAGAGAGCACTGTGGACTCAAACAATGATGGATCTGGACCAAACTTGGCATGAATATTCAACATGCCCAAATGTGAACACTGGTGGAGTTTGGGGAAAATAGTCCTTGACATTTTGGGAGTTGAAGTTGCTGGGATTTGTAGTTCACCTACAATCAAAGAGCATTCTGAACCACACCAACGATAGAACTGGGCCAAACTTCCCACATAGAACCCCCATGACCAACAGAAAATACTGTGTTTTCTGGTGGTCTTTAGTGACCCCTCTGACATTCCCTCGTGACCCCTCCAGGGGTCCCACCCCCAGGTTGAGAACCACTGCACTATGCAGTAATTTCACCAAACATATCCTGGTGGTGCAGTGGGTTAAACCCTTATGCCGGCAGGACTGCTGCTCAACAGGTCAGCGGTTTGAATCTCGGAGAATGCGGATGAACTCCCTCTGTCAGCTCTAGCTCCCCATGTGGGGACATGAGCAAAGCCTCCCACAAGGATGGTAAAAAATCAAAAAACATCCGGGCAACGTCCCCGAGGCAATGTCCTTGCACACCAGAAGCGACTTGCAGTTTCTCAAGTTGCTCCTGACACAGAAAAAAAACCTCCCAAAAACAAAAATCCACAAACCTATCTATCATTCAACATCCAACCCGCTGTCATCATTATGACAAGCCTACAGCCTGAGATTCAGAGTCGACATCAGCACATTATGCATCTGTAAGAGTCTCATCTGTCGTGTTTCCATTTCCACATTTGTTATAATGGAAACACGAGTTCGCTTTCAGCACTTTTATTTGGCAGCCAAGGAGTTCTTTCTTTCTTTCTTTCTTTCTTTCTCCTGGAATGTCACCCAGGCTGTGAGTTTTCCTTCATGACACCGGGGATTGATGAAGACAGGGCAAAATGAGGCAGTAGCCAGCTTGTTAAAACATCACCTCATCTCCTCACTCCTGTTTTGGGCTCGTTGTCAGCATGGCAGGCACCCAATGGCAGAATGCATTTATCAGTTTCAGCAAGTGGAAAAAGAAAATAAGGGGTTTGTCAAAAGTGTCGGCATCGCTTAAGGCTCAGCAGAAAGCAGCGGAGGAAGTTGCTGACCAAACCCCCTTGGGAATGGCAAGCTGATAAATATGCTTTGTCCTGTGGTCACTGCCAACGCAGGCTAGCTAGCTATGCCCAAGGCGAGTATTTTCATTCTAGAACAGTGGTTCTCAACCTTCCTAATGCCGCGACCCCTTAATACAGTTCCTCATGTTGTGGTGACCCCCCAACCAGAACCCAAACATGTACTTTCATTCACTGGAGCAAATTTGGCACAAATACCTGGTATGCCCAATTTGAATACTGGTGGGGTTGGCGGGGGGATGATTTTGTCATTTGGGAGTTGTAGTTGCTGGGGTTTACAGTTAACCTGCAAACAAGAGCATTCTGAACCCCACCAACAATGGAATTGAACCAAAGTTGGCACACAGAACTCCCATGACAAACAGAAAATACTGGAAGGGTTTGGTGGCATTGACCTTGAGTTTGGGAGTTGTAGTTCACCTACATGCAGAGAGCACTGTGGGCTCAAACAATGATGGATCTGGACCAAACTTGGCATGGATACTCCATATGTCCAAATGTGAAAACTGATGGGGTTTGGGGAAAATAGACTTTGACATTTGGGAGTTGTACTTGCTGGGATTTATAGCTGACCTACAATCAAGGAGCGTTCTTAACCCCACCCATGATAGAATTGGGCCAAAGTTCCCACACAGAACCCCCATGACCAACAGTAACTGTGTTTTCTGATGGTCTTTGGCGACCCCTCTGACACACCTTCGCGACCCCCCCAGGGGTCCCGACCCCCAGGTTGAGAAACACTGTTCTAGAACCTTCCACTGTGCTCTGCCTGGAATCATCTTACTGCCTTATGACATATCTTCAAGTCATTTTTGACTATAAGGTGAACTTACCATGGGGCTTTCTGGGGCCATGACTTGCCCAGAGTCAGTTGGTGGATTTCCATGGCCAACTGGAGCATCTGACCAGAGCCTCCAACTGCAGCCCAACACTCAACCTGGATGGATGGCGGGATGACACAGGGTCATTGCGCCTCTTTTCTCCAAGGGCGGAGAAGGCTTCTTGAGGTGGCTGGAAGGGGTGGCTCCGGGGGGCTGTTGAGTGGGTCTCTCTCTCTCTCTCTCTCTCTCTCCCTTCCTGACTCCTGGGTAAAGGTTGCTTCCCCTTCCACGCGTGGGCTTGGGCTCCTACTCCCCTCCAGCATGACCACGTCTCCTGACTACCTGGCCGTCCTCTTCAGAGCCACCGCCAGGGCTCAGGGCCCTTTGCTGGGCTCCAATGAGAGGGAGCTCATCCAACTCCCATGGAGAGTGGTGGACATGGCCAACAAAAAGGTGGGAAATCTTCATGAAGTGCTGATTGGGCCTGATCAGTTGGAGTTGACCCAGGAATGTCAAGAAGTCACCAATATTGCCAAAGACAGCTTGGCCCTGTCTGTGCAGCCGAAGCAGGCACTGAGACAGTTTAATCAGTCTGTGAGCAATGAACTAAATATTGGTGTAGGTACTTCCTTCTGTCTCTGAACTGATGGGCAACTTCATATCAGGCAAGTTCTCCATCCTGAAGCCTCAAAAAAGAATATCTTATTACCTGAATGCTTCTACTCATTTTTTGATCTGTGGAAAGAATTCAAGAAGTGTTGTCCTGGTTCACCTGGAATTGACAAACTTGATGCTAACATGATAGCAGAATATCTGGATCTTGAGAAGAACAATTCAATACAGCGTCATGGAGTATCACAAGTAGAAGATATGGGAAACATCATTTTAACGTTAATTTCAGAACCATACAATCACAGTTTTTCAGATCCAGAAAGGATGAATTTGAAAGTGGAATGTGCAGCAAGATGGAACTCACAGATGATAACACCATTATCCGGGCAAGAGGCTTGCCATGGCAGTCATGGCACCAAGACATTGAGCGGTTCTTCAAAGAAGTGAATATTGCCAAGGGAGGGGCTGCACTTTGTCTCAATGCCCAAGTCAGGAGAAATGAAGAGGCGCTCATCAGGTTTGCAGAGACACAATCATCATATGGGGAACCGGTACATTGAGGTGTACAAAGCAACAGGAGAAGACTTCTTGAAAATTGCTGGAGGGACATCCAATGAAGTTGCTCAGTTCTTGTCTAAAGAGAACCAAGTGATTGTTTGCTTGCGGGGTCTGCCATTCAATGTAACAACGGAGGAACTGTTAACATTCTTTGGTCAACACTGCCCAGTGACAGGTGGAAAAGAAGGAATCCTTTTTATGACCTATCCACAAAATAGGCCAACTGGAGATGCATTTGTGCTGTTAGTGTGTTAGGAATATGCACAGGATGCATTAAAGAAACACAAAGACTTGTTGGGCAAAAGGTACATAGAGCTCTTCAGGTGTACAGCAGCTGAGGTTCAGCAGGTACTAAACAAATACTCCTTGAGAAGGTGCGCAACCCAATTGTGCAGATGTGGATGATTATGGAGGGAATTAATCTCAGGCCTCAATTGTGTATAAGAATATATTATAGAGGAGGCCAATTATTAGTTGTAAATTCAGGTAACTGCCACCAACTTGAGGTATTTGAGGTATCACCGATGAGATCTGGCTCTACAGAGGCAGGTTAGATGAGATGAGACAGTTTTTAACAAAAGATAACAAGTTTATTGTGTACAAAGCGTATGGTTGCAGGCTGTTAAATAACTTATAGAACTTTGAATGTCACTTGGTTTTAATATAGTCCATTCTTTCAAATAACACAGCTCGTGGCCAACTTTTACTGAGGTGAAGCTCTTTAGTGAACAATGTTTCCCACTATAACTAGCCTTCCAATTTGATCTTTCCTTGATCAAATCTGTGATCTCTAGTCCTTCCTTGACTAGGGATCCTAACAGGCTTCCTTTAGTCTTCCTTGATTAAAGAAACTGGCCAGGTTTCTCTCTTCAGTCCTTCTAGACTGAAAAACCTCCAGCTGCTCACACACACCTCTCTCCCAGGCTTTTCTCCACACTCTCACACACTCACTGCCTTTTTCCAAAGACGCCTATAACTTTTCCTGCTTGCTCCGCCCACTTCTCACTCTCCTGAGCTAGCCTGCCTGGTCTCCTTGGCAACGCTCACCCTGGATTCAAACCAGATAACTCTAGTTTTAGCTACTGTTACAGACACAAATATATACTCTAACAGTTAAACACATACATAGTATCAGTGACTTCTGCACACTCCTCTACTCCTCTCATTCCTCTCCCAACTCCCCCAATCCTTCCTGTACTACCTCAGCAGTTTGTGCCTCGACCAATGTCAGGGACTGCATATGACTGCATGGTCTTCCTTATGCTGCCACTATAGAGGACATTTTGGGATTCCTGGGGGAGTTTTCTGGTGATATCAGAACTCATGGGGTTCACATGATGTTAAATCACCAGGTAAGCAAGGGGGAGAGATTGAAATCAAGGGGGAGAGATTGAAAGCAAGGGGCTGGCGAGTCCTAAAAGGCCTACAAGCTTAGCCTTGTTCTTTGAGTGTTTCCAATAAACATTGGTGTTGGCAATACCACCATAATAAAGTGACGAGTGGAGTGCCGCAGGGTTCTGTCCTGGGCCCAGTCCTGTTCAACATCTTTATTAATGACTTAGATGAAGGGTTAGAAGGCATGATCATCAAGTTTGCAGACGACACCAAATTGGGAGGGATAGCCAACACTCCAGAGGACAGGAGCAGAATTCAAAACGATCTTGACAGATTAGAGAGATGGGCCAAAACTAACAAAATGAAGTTCAACAGTGACAAATGCAAGATACTTCACTTTGGCAGGAAAAACAAAATGCAAAGATACAGAATGGGGGATGCCTGGCTCGAGAGCAGTACGTGTGAAAAAGATCTTGGAGTCCTCGTGGACAACAAGTTAAACATGAGCCAGGAATGTGATGTGGTGGCAAAAAAAGCCAATGGGATTTTGGCCTGCATCAATAGGAGCCTAGTGTCTAGGTCCAGGGAAGTATTGCTACCCCTCTATTCTGCTTTGGTTAGACCACACCTGGAATATTGTGTCCAATTCTGGGCACCACAATTCAAGAGAGATATTGACAAGCTGGAATGTGTCCAGAGGAGAGCGACTCAAATGATCAAGGGTCTGGAGAACAAACCCTATGAGGAGTGGCTTAAGAAGCTGGGCATGTTTAGCCTGAAGAAGAGAAGGCTGAGAGGAGATATGATAGCCATGTATAAATATGTGAGGGGAAGTCACAGGGAGGAGGGAGCAAGCTTGTTTTCTGCTTCCTTGGAGACTAGGACGCGGAACAGTGGCTTCAAACTACAAGAGAGGAGATTCCATCTGAACATGAGGAAGAACTTCTTGACTGTGAGAGCCGTTCAGCAGTGGAACTCTCTGCCCCGGAGTGTGGTGGAGGATCCTTCTTTGGAAGCTTTTAAACAGAGGCTGGATGGCCATCTGTCAGGGGTGATTTGAATGCAATATTCCTGCTTCTTGGCAGGGGGTTGGACTGGATGGCCCATGAGGTCTCTTCCAACTCTTTGATTCTATGATTCTATTATTCTGATCTGGATTTTCTTCTATGCCAAGACAGAGGCACAATGGGGGGAAACTTAGGTGGGTGCTTTTGTGAGAGAGATTGAATGGGTGACAGATCAGGACGAGGTGCTCCTCTGTCCTATTGAGATATGATCAAAGTTTGCTAAGTGGCCATTTCCCCTGGTAGTCAAAACCTCCGAGGCTAGAGGGCACAGCCCTTTGTTATCGTCCATGCAATTAGTGTTTTTAGATAAGGGTTCTTTCAGCTGGTAATTCCTTCCATTCCAGGGTAGCTTCCTCATATATTTTTATACATTTTTTCAAAAGGGGAATGGGGCCAAAAGGGTCAGGAAAAGTCAGATACACAGGGAGAAAATATGAAAATATAGAAATCATGATACAGAGAATATACCCACTTATCCCTCCCCCCCTGAGTCCCACAGAAGTTCAAGAGAGCACATAAGGGTAAAGGGAGGTGGTTTCTCAGTAATAAATGTGCTGCCTTCTGCTATATATGAAACCTAGGGCATAGAACCTTGATTAAATGTACACACTATCAAACATGGCCAAGGCTTAACCCTTATTATCCAGTCCGGTGTCCTTGTCCTTAGCAAAACTATAAGTTACTATCTTATATTGGGGGGTGGGGGGGTCATGTTCGACTTCAAGAATATACTTCAGCATGTTGTTTTGGTACGCTGAAACTTCTGATCAAAGGTTCTGAGTAAAATGCTGGTCTTTACACTGCTATTCAGGCAGTTCACATTAAGGCTGGTATCATCTGGCATCTACTGAGACTTTTGCCTTAAGTAAAGAGAATACACATTGCCCAACATCTATGTGCTGTCGCACGCTGGGCCTGTGCATCAGACTGTAGACAGGACATACATTCTGTGTGCCCAACAGGACGCTGGGGCTGCCTCAGATTAAAGGCCCTCGGATTCCCCCAAACAGAGTCTTTAGATTGCTTCAAGGTTCAACAATGTTCTTTATTAAGGAAAACAAACAGGTACTTTCAAGCTTTCTTAACAGTCTATTGGCTCTTGCAATCTTGTTCACTGGGAACAGGCACTATCTTCATAACTGTATACTAACTAATGGGGAAATCCTTAACTTCTAATCTGGGGAGTCTGTACTTGCCTCTGTTGGCGTGGAGCCCCTGCACCCGGTACCAACTGCTTCTGGCTTCCGTGAGAGACCCTTACCAAGCAGAGCTTTGTAGACTTCCAGAGGAAAAGGAGTTCAGGTTTCGGTGATGGCTGGCTGAAGTCCCTCAGCAAAGGAGCTGTAAGGTTGTATGATCCTCGGCCAAGTTGTGGGCTATATAACCCTGGCCAAGCTATGGGCTGTATATCTCCCCGGCCAAGCTGTAGGGCTGTATAACCCTGGCCAAGCTGTAAAGCTTATGTCTCCCGGCCAAGCCATAGAAGACGAAGCTTTCTAAAGAGCTCTTCGTTTTATGTCCTGTGCGAAAGGCTTCTCTGTGTGGACTGAACTCAAAATGGCTCCTATTCCCACTAAAACTCAAAAAGGGGCGGGACCAGGGAACCTAACGATAATTGACAGGTGGCTTGCCCTATGATTGCAAACTATAACAGGAAGCCACCCTACTGCGAATTCCCAAGCCTGGGATTGCAAACAAACATTTAATGCAAAGCAAACAGAATTTGAGCTCCTGGTACAGCTGTACCAGCACAATATACTTTAGCTTAAAATGTATAGTAATCTTGTATCTCTCTTAGAGTCTGAACCTTGTATCTCTCAGAGTCTGAGGCATTATCACTTGTGATGAGACATAGCTCCCCTTGCCTTTTTTCTATCAGTAAGGCTACAGTGTTTTTTCTTGATAGTCATAAATGCAGAAATGGGCCTATGTCCACGGGCATCTTTTGGCAGGTTCTGGGTTTGAGCCTGCCACTTTTGGACTCTCGCTTGCTGAGGTGTTCCAGCGAGCGTCTCTGTAGATCTTAGAAAACTATTTCTAGATTTAAGTCATTGATGTGCTGGCTGATACCCAAACAGAGGTTCCAGCATTGAATGCTTGCCATATATATGTTGTGCTCCGTCCTGAATCCACTTTGTGGGGAGAAGGGCGGAATAGAAATGCTTTAAATAAAATAATAAATAATTAGAAGGTCCATCACAGACAGGACGCAAAGCAGTCCATCACAGTTAATTCCCCAAAGCCTGCCAGGACAGGAATGTCTTCAGATGCAGGTTGAGGGACAACAAGGAGGGAGTCATCTTTACCCAACAAAAGAGGGAGTTCCCAAGCCTTGGAGCTTCCATCTAAATGAGCCAAAGGTGGTAGTGAAATGGACAGAGTATCTCAGAGCTGTAAGCGCTTCATAAAGGGAGACATGGCAAATAAGCCAGGTTCAAGCTATATAGGTCATCACCAGCAACTAACTATCTATCTATCTATCTATCTCTATCTATCTATCTATCTATCTATCTATCTATCTATCTATCTATCTATCTATCTATCTATCTATCTATCTATCTATCTCCTGTCTGTTATCTGTCTATCATCTATCTGTCTGTCTGTCTGTATGTCTGTCTAGCATACAGATAGGAGAGGCAAGTAATAAATGTATTATTATATATTTACATGTACATAACATCACAGCACACATGCACAAGAGGTGGAAATGTCTGGGCTTTGTCTCTAAATATCGGGCTCTTCCCAAGGGCCTAGGATATTAAGGGTATATTATTATTATTATTATTATTATCATTTTATTATTTATTTTAATTTATGTATTATAGCCTCTATGTGGAGCCCCCGGTGGCGCAGTGGGTTAAAGCACTGAGCTGCTGAGCTTGTTGATCGAAAGGTCGCAGGTTCGATTCCAGGGAGCGGCGTGAGCTTCCGCTGTCAGCCCTAGCTTCTGCCAACCTAGCAGTTCGAAAACATGCAAATGTGAGTAGATCAATAGGTACCACTCTGGCGGGAAGGTAAAGGCTCTCCATGCAGTCATGCCGGCCACATGACCTTGGAGGTGTCTACGGACAACGCTGGCTCTTCGGCTTAGAAATGGAGATGAGCACCACACCCCAGAGTCAGACATGACTGGACTTAATGTCAGGAGACTACCTTTACCATTACCTTGCCTCTATCTACGTATCTGTCTTATCTAGTCTCTCTCACCATCTATCATCTTATTTAGTATTTATTTTAACCCACTCATTTATATCCCTGTCCTGTTTACCTATATATGTTTCTGGCCATGTTGTCCAAATACCTGATCACTGTCTCCCAAAGCAGTTACTCTACTCCAAACTCAAGAATGGCTTAAAGCCAATCTTAAAAACTGTGGCATAGAAACTGAGAGAGAACTGGGAAGCCCTGGCCCTTGGGTGCTCTAACTGGAGGGCAGCTGTGACCAACAGTGCTGCAGAATTCGAAGAGGTACGAATGGAGGGTGAAAGGGAGAAATGTGCCAAGAGGAAGAAGGTGCATCAAGCCAACCCTGACCGGGAACACCTTCCACTTGGAAACCAATGTCTTCACTACAGGAGAACATGTGGGTCAATAATAGGGCTCCACAGCCACCTATGTACCCACCAAGGACTGCACTTGGAGGACCATCATCCCTGAGCTATGAGGGATCGCCTAAGTAAGTAGGTTTGTACAGGAATGAAGCACCATGCAAAAATGCAATAATTTTGAGGGAGTTTGTTAAGACTTTTGCTTTTTGCCAATTCTAACTTACATGGTGCTGCAGTAACAGGAAAAAGGGGACAGTTGAAAGCAGGACTTGCTGCCTGGACTTAAGGGTTTGGTGTTTCTTCCTGGCGAAAGCACAATGTGGAAGCAGAGGAGAGATAGCAGAGTAAGCAACAGGATCACACAAGGAAAGAACACAGCAAATAATCTGTCTGCCTATAGAGAGAACATGGACACACAATGGTCTCGTGTCTCACGCATTTCCACACCAGCAGTAGCCTGGACCCCGGCCAGCTTGCCGCGTTGGCTCCACCTGTGTAATGGGAACAGCCAAAACAATTGCCATCAGGCAAACAACTTAGCATATGTTCCTTACTGTCACCTGTGATCTTCAGGGAAACAGACCCATTCTGTTCCGCCTGTACTTGCCTGAGCGCACACGGATGTCAGCTCATAGCAGCTGCTCCCAATGAAGAGACAGGAATGCGCTCTGGTATCAATGAGAAACTTTACTACTGGTTGCATGGACATGTGAAAAGCCGAGATTGCTCGGCACCAGCTGGTCCCTCCTTATATACACCCCCCCCCCCCTCATTTGAAAGTACATTTCCCGCCAAGTCAAAACCCCGCGCAACATTCCCGCCAAGCTACAAGTTGTTGTCTTTCAAGGTCGGCAGCTGCAAAAGTCTTATCAATGTCAATCTTATCAAAGAGGAAGAACTTCCTGACTGTGAGAGCCGTTCAGCAGTGGAACTCTCTGCCCGGAGTGTGATGGAGGCTCCTTCTTTGGAACATTTTAAACAGAGGCTGGATGGCCATCTGTCAGGGGTGATTTGAATGCAATATTCCTGCTTCTTGGCAGGGGGTTGGACTGGATGGTCCGTGAGGTCTCTTCCAACTCTTTGATTCTATGATTCTATGATTCTATGATTCTATGATTCCTACGTCAGGATCCCGGGTTCCAGCGCCAAAACCCAAGGCCTGGAAGCTGGATCCTGATACATGGATGTGCCTATAATCAACTTGCGCTCATTATAGGCAATAAAGTTAAAGGGGAACATTTAGTATGTGTTTCACATGCAGTTACAGCAGCGGCACATTGTTAAAGTTCTTATCTCTCATCTGATTTGTCTCTGAGCACTTTTGCATTGGAAGCCAAAGAGGGAGAGATGTGGGAAAGTTGACTCCCAAACCGTTTGTCCCTGTTCTGTGGCCGCTGGGCCTATAGTTAGTTGACTTTAGATATAGGATGTGTAACCTTTACCCAGCGGGAAGCCAGGGGCCCTAGGAAAAGTTCTCAGAGGCTTCCTTTACAAAAGGAATCTTTAAATGGCTTAAAAGGTACAACAAAGTCTTTTATTAATGAATCAAACAGAAATTGTAAGGCTTTCTTGGTAAAGTATCAGTTCTCTCAAACTTGTCCGCAGGGAACAGGCACTATCTTCAATAACTTTCTTCAAAGGAAAATTCCCCTTTTTAACTTCTCCCAAGGCTAACTAAAATCCAACCCCCACTGGTGTGGGCTCCTCTGCCAGGCCGAACTGCTTCTCGAAACACTGAGAGGACCTACCAGACAGGCAATGGATGTTCTTTAGAGTTGGCTGTCTTCCTGGAAACTCCCAAGGCTGTAGGAAGGAATCCCTGGAGTTCTTAGGAGACCGTTAAAGCTGTGGGAATGCTTCCCTGGCGTTCTTTCCCTGGAGCTCTTAAAGGTTGAAGCCTTTGTACAGGGGAAGTAAACACAGCATTGGTTGACCTTGCTGTGACTGACTGGAAAAGGCTCCCTTCCCTCCAAAAAGCAAAAAAGGGGCGGGACCAGGAATCCTAACTATAATTGGCAGGTGGCTTGCCCTATAAGTGCAAATTATAACAGGAAACCCCCTGCTGCAAAATCCCAAGCATGGGATTGCACACAAACATTTAAACACAGCAAATAAATCTGGAGCTCCTGGAACAGCTGTTCCAGAACAGTCCCAACTGGAGTAGACTGCTTGACACAATTGGCAAACGGTGAAGCAACAAACAGGCAAGCTGCAGTGATGCATAGAGTTGGGAGGCCCAAGGGCATCCAGCCCACCCTCTTCTGCCATGCAGGAATACGCCACAGATTAGCTTTCTAATTCAACCACTCATTTTACCACAAATTCATACACAATCCGGGCTCTCCTGAGATATGGCCACCCGGCCTCTGTGTAAACACCTTCATCTTGGAGAAAGAGGTTCCAAGGCAGTCTCGGGATGAATATCCCACCATCCCATTGTTCTTGCAATCAGGAAATTATTTCTGATATTTCGGTGGGATCTCTTTTCCTGTAGTCCAGTGGTTCTCAACCTGTGGGTCCTCAGGTGTTTTGGCCTACAACTCTCAGAAATCCCAGCCAGTTTACCAGTTGTTAGGATTTCTGGGAGTTTAAGGCCAAAACATCTGGGGACCCACAGGTTGAGAACCACTGCCAGTGTAGTGCAAATCCATTGCTACATATCCTCGTGGAAAACAAACTTCCTCCATCATCAACATGCCACCCTTTCCGCTATCGCACAGACCGACTACAAGCAGAGGCAGAATACCGTTGCTCAGGTAATCCATTGGAACTTGTGCCACAAACACCATCTACCTGTGACAAAGAACTAGTGGGATCACAAGCCTGAAAAAGTTACAGAAAATGAATACATCAAACAACTCTGGGATTTCCGAATTCTGACTGACAAGAGTTTTGGAGCACAATACTCTTGACGTAACAATTGTATTAAAAAACGCAGGACTGCTATCATTGCAAGGGAGCTGGGATGCTTTAACATCGACATAGCAGCACTTCAGGAGACCCGGAGAACAGGAAGGAAGGTCAGCTGAAGGAAGAAAAAGGAGGCTACACCTTCTTCTGGAAGGGACTGCTTGAAGAAGAATGAAGGATGCACAGAGTTGTCTTTGCTATCAGAAATGATCTGGTAAGGCACCTGACCAAAGCACCCATTGGCATTAATTGGCTCTTGACCTTCTGAAATAATTTTGTCAAAAACCAACAGGCAACCATCATAAGCACCCATGCAACAACACTAGATGCTGATGAAAACATCAAGGACATTTTTATTGTCAGCTGGACACCGTCCTATCTGAGATACCTAAGGAGGACAAAAGCATTCTCCTGGGGGATTTTAATGCAAGAGTTGGACGAGACTATGAGCTGTAGCCAGGAATTATAGGAAAAGATGGGGTTGGAAACAGCAACTCGAATGGCATCCTGCTTCTCACCAAATGTGCGGAACACAACCTTGTCATCACCAACATGCTCTTCTGCCAGAAAAACAAGCTCAAGGCATCATGCAAAAGCTGAGGTTCAAAGAAAGACAAGAGAACTCAATAACATCTGGTGGACAAAAGCTGAAGAAATCCAACACCTGGCAGATACCATGCTCAGGAATTTTTCAAAGCCACAAAGGTCATCTGTGGACCAAGAAACCATGGCATACACCTTCTATGCTCATCAGATGGAACCAAACTTCTGAAGGACAAAAAATCAATTGCATTACATTGGAAAGAGCACTATCAAAGCTTGCTGAATCGTAGCTCCAATGTGGCCAAAGGTTCTCTCCACAACAAACCAGGGGTGAGCTTGCAGCACTGCCTAGTTTGGAAGAAGTCAGCAATGCCATCAGCCAACAAAAAAATAATAAAACCAGTGGACCTGATGGGATCCCTGCTGAAATCTTGAAAGAGGGAGGACCTGAGCTGACACAACTCCACCAGCTCATAGAAAAAGTGTGGGTGACCGAGAAAATCTCAGCAGACTTCAAGGATGCAACGATCATCACGATTCCACCAGTGTGACCTCCGAAAAATCCTGCAAATCTCTTGGGAAGACAGGTAGATAAATGTCAGCGTGCTGGAAGAAGCAAAGACTACTAGCATTGAAGCGATGCTCCTCTGCCATCAACTCTGCTGGACTGGTCACGTTGTCCAAATGCTCGATCACCATCTCTCAAAGCACTTACTCTACTTCGAACTCAAGAACGGGAAACAGAATGTTGGTGGACAGGAAATGAGATTTAAAGATGGGCTTAAAGCCAACCTCAAAAACTGTGGCATAGACACCGAGAGAGAACTGGGAAGCTCTGGTTCTTGAGCGCTCTAACTGGAGGTCAGCTGTGACCAGCAGTGGTGCAGAATTTGAAGAGGCACGAATGGAGGTTGAAAGGGAGAAACTTGCCAAGAGGAAAGTGCGTCAAGCCAACCCTGACCGGGACTGCCTTGCGTCTGGAAACTGATGTCCTCACTGCAGGAGAACATGCAGGTCAAGAATAGGGCTTCACAACCACCTATGGACCCACCGCCAAGACACCACATCTGGAAAACCATCATCCTCGAGCTATGAGGGAGTGCCTAAGTTTTGTTGTTGTTCATTTGTTCAGTCATTTCTGACTCTTCGTGACCTCATGGACCAGCCATGCTAGAGCTCCCTGTTGGCTGTCACCACCCCCAGCTCCTTCAAGGTCAATCCACTTCAAGGATCCCATTCATCCATCTTGCCCTTAGTCGGCCCCTCTTCCTTTTTCCTTCCATTTTCCCCAGCATAATTGTCTTCTCTAAGCTTTCCTTTCTTCTCATGATGTGGCCAAAGTACTTCATCTTTGCCTCTACTATCCTTCCCTCCAATGAGCAGTCAGGCTTTATTTCCTGAAGTATGGACTAGTTGGATCTTCTCTCAGTCCAAGGCACTCTCAGAACGTTTCTCCAGCACCACAGTTCAAAACCATCTATCTTCCTTCGCTCAGCCTTCCCTATGGTCCAGCTCTCACATCCGTAGGTAACTATGGGGAATACCATGGCTTTGACTATGCGGATCTTTGTTGCCAGTGTGATGTCTCTACTCTTCACTATTTTATCAAGATCGGACATTGCTCTCCTCCCAAGAAGTAAGCGCCTCCTGATTTCCTGGCTGCTGTCTGCGTCTGCAGTCATCTTTACACCTAGAAATACAAAGTCTGTCACTGCCTCCATGTTTTCTCCATTTCCCAGTTGCCAGTCATTCTTGTTGCCATAAACTTAGATTTTTTAATGTTCAACGGCAACCCAGCTTTTGCACTTTCTTCTTTCACCTTGATTAGAAGGCTCCTCAGCTCCTCCTTGCTTTCGGCCACCAAAGTGGTGTCATAGCCTAAGTAAGTAAGTTAAAAAACCAAGAATGGATCATCGATGTTGCAATCCCAGGTAACAGCAGGATTGAAGAGAAACAACTGGAAAAGTTGATACGATATGAGGATTTAAAGATCGAACTGCAAAGATTTTGGTACAAGCCAGTCAAGGGGGTCCCAGTGGTGATTGGCACACTGGATGCAGTGCCCCACAACCTTGGTCTGCACTTAAACACAATCAACACTGACAAAATTACCATCTGTCCATTGCAAAAGGCCACCCTACTGGGATCTGGATGTATTTGCCGATACATCACACAGTCCTAGACACTTGGGAAATGTCTGAAGCGGGATCCAATACAACAGCCAGCATAGGGATCTTGTTTGCTGCGAACTAATCTTGCTGTGTTTCAAATAATAATAACAATAATAACTTTATTCTTGTATCTCGCCACCATCTCCCCAAAGGGACTCGGGATGGCTCACACAAGGCACAAGGTGCCTGAAACAAGCCATAACATAAAACACAATTATAAAAAACAATTGTATATTTCGAAATTTTTAAAAGGAAAATTTCAGAATTATTAAAAAAAACTAAACGCAAGGGCCTCCTAAAAACAAAACGAGTTTAGAACCATTTTTTTCCCATGGTTAGCCAAGCCTAATAAATATGCAAGGCAATTGGCTTCACTTGTTAGACTGAATAACCTGTTGTCTCTGATCTGTGAGGAAACAGAGAATATGCCAGTGTTTCTCAGTACCCAAAAATAAATGACCTTTCCCATAAAAAGAACTTGTTTATATGTATTATACACTCATGAGGCAAAATAAGGTAGACTTTGGTAAAAATAACATATTTGGTTTACTCATGACCTTTATGTGCACAGCATACACAGGTACACAGCTTATCAGTCAGTTACAGATATGTTTGAGATAGTTTTTGTGCCATCTGGTCAGAACATCTCTCTCACAATAAACAGCAAAGTATTTGCAAGTCTGTGATCTGAGCAGTCCCAAAGTCTAAAGCAGCCTGTGCTCCATACTCATCTCAAAGTGGGTTACATGGTCTCCAGCCTCTCCTACAACTTCTCAGGAAAAAAACATAGAGCAAGGAAAGAAAGCTGCATATCAGAACATACATACAATAAGTATGCAACAGGATTATAAACAAATGACTGGAGGAGGCTTGAAGAAGGTTGTAATTCGCATGTAACAACAAGATAAAACTCAGAATAAAACAGTGCACATCCATCAATAGTGATAGCTAATGTAAACATGGCCAGGCTGTAAACAATAGGGCCAAGGAATGGGTAAAGTCCAGGGGTGTAACCATGGGATAAGGGCATGAGATAAAGTGCAAAGCTGCATAACGAATAACATAGATCAACCAGGGACTAGGCATCCTCAAAAGCTTGTTTGAATAGCCATTTTTTATTATTATTATTATTATTATTATTATTATTATTATTATACCTCACATTAGCATACAATTTATATTATATTATATTATATTGTTGTTGTTCATTCGTTCAGTTGTCTCTGACTCTTCGTGACCTCATGGACCAGGCCACACCAGAGCTCCCTGTCGACCGTCACCACCCCCAGCTCCTTCAAGGTCAGTCCAGTCACTTCAAGGATGCCATCCATTCATCTTGCCCTTGGTCGGCCCCTCTTCCTTTTACCTTCCACTTTCCCCAGCATAATTGTCTTCTCTAGGCTTTGCTGTCTCCTCATGATGTGGCCAAAGTACTTCAACTTTGTCTCTAGTATCCTTCCCTCCAATGAGCAGTCGAGCTTTATTTCCTGGAGGATGAACTGGTTGGATCTTCTCGCAGTCCAAGGCACTCTCAGGACTTTCCTCCAACACCACAGTTCAAAAGCATCTATCTTCCTTCGCTCAGCCTTCCCTAAGGTCCAGCTCTCACATCCGTAGGTTACTACAGGGAATACCATGGCTTTGACTAGGCGGATCTTTGTTGCAAAATACAAAGTTTGTCACTGCCTCCACGTTGTCTCCCTCTATTTTCCAGTTGTCAATCATTCTTGTTGCCATAATCTTGGGTTTTTTTATGTTTAACTGCAACCCAGTTTTTGCGCTTTCTTCTTTCACCTTGAATAGAAGGCTCCTCAGCTCCTCCTCGCTTTTGGCCATCAGAGTGGTGTCATACCCTGCTTTATGTTCCTGAAGAAGACTCAAACCTGCTTAACATAAAAGCATTAGCATACAATTTAAATTATTATAATATTATTATTATCATTTCTTCTTCTTCTTCTTCTTCTTCTTCGACCAATCTAAGGACCAATTTAAGGCAGCTCTGAAGGCCAAAAGGTGCGGCAAGCTGTCCAAAGGAACTTGTTTCTGCAAGACAACGCTTCCGCTCACACTGCTCAAGTGACCATTGCAAAACTGGTGAAGCTAGGCTTTCATCTGGTTGACCACCCACCTTATTCACTGGATCTAGCTCCCTCCAACTATCATCTTTTTCCAAACCTAAAAAGAACACCTCAAGGGTACCAAATTTCACACCATTTCTGATGCCATGGCTGCTACAGATGACTGGTTTGAGGCACAACCAAAATCCTTCTTTTTGCAAGGCTTACAGAACTTGGAATACCGATGTAAGAAGTGTGTTGATATCAGTGGAGAGTATGTGGAATAAATGTAAAGTTTCATCTTCCTTTATTGTTCATTCGTTGAGTCATCTCCGCCTCTTCGTGACCTCATGCACCAGCCCACGCCAGAGCTCCCTGTCGGCCGTCACCACCCCCAGCTCCTTCTTCCTATCTTATTTTTTTCTGGTTAAAGCCAAAGACTTATCAGGAGTCCCTCGTATATGCCTAACTTTTAGAAAAGCATGACCTTTTAGAGCCAAAAACCCGTTTGAGTAGAATCTTCTCAAATGGTATACAACCAAATATAAATATTAGGCTTGGGCGGTTTCGTTTGTTAATTTCGTAATTCGTTATTAATTCGTATTTAAATTAGCTTACGATCCAATATTGAGCCATGCAGGAATAGTGTGAGGAGTAAATTAGATTCGAAACAATTTTTTCAATTTATTTCGTAATTATTTCGTAATTATTTCGTAATTATTCCGTAATTATTATCGCATGTCTGGTGCAAGTTTTATAGTTGTTGTTTGTTTTATCACACCAACAGTCAACAACAGAGGGAGAGGGAAGCTTCAGAAGTTCCCCCTATCCCATTTGGAGGTTTTTTTAGCATATTGCGCAATCGCGTTCCCCCTTAACGAATCGATTAGTAATTATACGAAATTTTGTATATTTCGAAATTTTTAAAAGGAAAATTTCGGAATTATTAAAAATAACGAAACGCAAGGGCCTCCTAAAAACAAAACGAGTTTAGAACCATTTTTTTCCATGGTTACCCAAGCCTAATAAATATGCAAGGCAATTGGCTTCACTTGTTAGACTGAATAACCTGTTGTCTCTGATCTGTGAGGAAACAGAGAATATGCCAGTGCATAAAAATAGTTCTTCAGAAGTGTTTCTCAGTACCCAAAAATAAATGTCCTCTCCCATAAAAAGAACTTGTTTATATGTATTATGCACTCATGAGGCAAAATAAGGTAGACTTTGGTAAAAATAACATATTTGGTTTACTCATGACCTTTATGTGCACAGCATACACAGGTACACAGCTTATCAGTCAGTTACAGATATGTTTGAGATAGTTTTTGTGCCATCTGGTCAGAACATCTCTCTCACAATAAACAGCAAAGTATTTGCAAGTCTGTGATCTGAGCAGTCCCAAAGTCTAAAGCAGCCTGTGCTCCATACTCATCTCAAAGTGGGTTACATGGTCTCCAGCCTCTCCCACAACTTCTCAGGAAAAAAAAACATAGAGCAAGGAAAGAAAGCTGCATACCAGAACATACATACAATAAGTATGCAACAGGATTATAAACAAATGACTGGAGGAGGCTTGAAGAAGGTTGTAATTTCCAACAATAACTGTCAGAAAGAAAGTTGGAAGACACGGCATACCCTTGACATATCCTCCTTTGCCTTCTACCTTTTCCCTTTCTGTTCCTCCTCTTCCTTCTTGTCCTTAATATTGGTTGTATCTTGGAAAATTCTTAATTCTTAATAAGAAAGAATTTCAATGGGCAACTTCCCAGGTTTTGGGGGAGTGAGTGACGGTGAAGGCACTCGATTCGTTTGGAAGCAAATCCAACACAATCAGAATGGAGCGATCATTCATCCTCAGTGCCTTGTACCAGCCACGCACGAATCTCCGAAGCGTTTGTGCTCTTCTGTTTGCCACAATGGAACAAAACATACTAACACAGTTATTTGCCTGGTAATGTTTCCAATGTGATTTACAGTATGTTCCCTGCAGAACAAAGTGCTGAGGTTGTGGTGATTCTCGTCCATGTAGCTATGCAACTCATAATACACCATCCGTTTCCATATTACCTGGGAGCAAGTCCCATTCAAGTGAGTGGGCTTCCTTCCAAGCCCATAGGCTTCTGATTCTGCGGGAAAAGCCCAAGCCCAACTTCATTGCGGAGAAGGAAGGAAGAAGCCAAGGCGAACACATCAAGAGACAGATGCTTCCAGTTGGCAAGAACGTCCAAACTGTTTCTTGGTTTTGTTTCACAGCTGTTTGCAAACAGGTCCCTTTCCGCACCTGGGCATAAAACTTACTGAGACCATAGGATCCTTCATTTCAGGCATGGTAAAGCACTGAGGCTAATCAGGCGGCTTGATGTCTTCACTTGCAGGAGGGATCCCGATGCCGCGACTTGCCGCCTACGGATCCTCCAAAGCCGCCCTGTCCATGTTTTCTGGGGTCATGAGGCAAGAGCTGTCAAGCTGGGGCATTAAAGTGTCTGTCGTTCACCCGTCAGGCTTCAGGACATGTAAGTCGCGGCAGTTTATTTCCTTCTTGAGCTCGTATGTATGTATTAGGCTTGGGCGATCAAGAAAAAAATTGGTTTCGTTTCGTTTCTAGGGGGCGCCAGCGCTTCTAATCTGATTAGATTTCTGAAATTTCCATTTTCAAAATTTTGATATTTACGAAATTTCGTTAATATACGAATCGATTAGTTAATGGCGGAAGCGATTGCGCAATGCGCAACTCGTTTAGTTTCTAGGGGGCGCCAGCGTTTCTAATCTGATTGGATTTCCAAAATTTCCATTTTCAAAATTTTGATATTTACGAAATTTCGTTAATATACGAATCGATTAGTTAATGGCGGAAGCGATTGCGCAATGCGCAACTCTTTCGTTTCTAGGGGGCGCCAGCGCTTCTAATCTGATTGGATTTCCGAAATTTCCATTTTCAAAATTTTGATATTTACGAAATTTCGTTAATATATGAATCGATTCGTTAATGGCGGACGCGATTGCGCGAAAAAAACCTCCAAACGGGACAGGGGGAACTTCTGAAGCTTCCCTCTCCCTCTGTTGTTGAGTGTTGGTGTTATAAAAGTAACAACAACTATATTATATTATATTATATTATATTATATTATATCCATCAAAAACAATCCGACATAAGAATGGTCAGCACTTACAGGAATCCAGTCTTTAAAACGGCTTGTCTTAACCCAGCTAATGCTCTTCCTGGCCAGCAACTTAAAACTATTATTACTATATATTATATTATATATTATATATCATATAATATTATTTATTTATTTATTTATTTATTTATTTACTTTGCTTATACCACTGTATCTCAAGCCCGAAGGTGACTCACAGCGGTTCACAAACAGTAAAAACAGTAGAAACAGCAGTGGTTCCATACAACATATAACAACACATTATCCATAAATTATCAATAAGCAATTACAATGCACAATTATTACAAAAAACAACCGTACCCAATCTTCTCATCATCCAAGCGTAGTCCAGGTTCGTTGTCCATTGTTCCATTCCTATGTTCCATTACCAGATTGCACTAAATTACTCAAACGCCTGCACAAACATCCAGGTCTTCAACTTTCTTCGGAATGCCATGAGAGATGGCACCAGCCTAATGTCTGTAGGAAGGGCGTTCCACAGCCGAGGAGCCACCACTGAGAAGGCCCTATCTCTCGTCCCCGCCGACCGTGCTTGAGAAGCCAGCGGGATCAAGAGCAGGGCCTCCCCAGAAGATCTCAAAGTCCTGGTGGGTTCATAGGCCGAGATGTGGTCGGAAAGGTATCTTGGGCCGGAACCGTTTAGGGCTTTATAGGCCAATGCCAACACCTTGAATTGAGCCCGGTAGCAAATCGGCAGCCAATATATTATATATTATAATATGCTGTAATATAATATAATATACAATAATATATTATAATAATAATATAATAATAATATAATATAATATATAATATAAGATATAGTAATAATAGTTTTAAGCTGCTGGCCAGGAAGAGGATTAGCTGGGTTAAGACAAGCATGAGGAAAGAGGAGGGAAGCAGCAGAGCAAAGGTGGCCGGCAGGAGGGGAGAGAGAGAGGAAATTCATCGGCTTAAGCTGAGGCCAGGGTAAATGCGCAGTGGGGTAAATGCGCAGCTTGCTTGCTACCGGGGAGGGAAGAGAAACTGTAAAATTTGCACCAGACATACGAAAATAATTACAAAAATTGTTTCGATTCTTAATTACTCCTCACACTATTCCTGCATGGCTCGATATTGGATCGTAAGCTAATTTAAACACGAATGCATAACGAGTTTAGAAACTAACGAATGAACCTACCCAAGCCTAATATGTATGTATGTATGTATGTATGTATGTATGTATGTTTGTATTGTGGGCTCCTGGTGCTTAAAGTACCAGCGGCAGCCTCCATGCTAGAGGAAAGGGTGAATCCCACCTCTTAGCTTGAACTTCTAGTCCCAAGCGTTTCAGTTAAGGTGTACTTGAACTTGTGCCCACAAGAGCGCCAACCCATATTTTTTCACTTTATTGTTCTGAGTCGAATTTGGGGTTGAGTTGAGCACATATCATTGCTCTTTTGTGTTCTTAATAATGTAATGCAAGAAACACAATGTATGTACACCAATGGCATCAAAAAGAAAAGTGTCTCTGCTGAAATTTGGGGTTGAGTTGAGCACATATCATTGCTCTTTTGTTTTCTTAATAATGTAATGCAAGAAACACAATGTGTGTACACCGATGACAACAGAGGGGAAACAAACAGGCACATAAAATCACTCTCAACAAGGGATTCCCCCCAGGCACTTCCAAGCCATTGAATGCTAATCAAGGTCATCAGCTGAAACATTCACATCTAGCCCCAGCAGACAAAAGTCCTTTGTCTTACCCTGGTCATTCCACAGATATATAAACTCATTTTTCCTACTTCCAACAGACCTCACTACCTCTGAGGATGCTTGCCATAGATGCAGGCGAAACGTCAGGAGAAAAATTGCCTCCAGAACATGGCCATATAGCCCGGGAAAACAACCCAAAAGTGTCCTTGTCTCAACTGCCGAGGTGGACAATTGAAGGACAAAGGAGTGTGACTTGCCCACGATCCCACAGTGAGACTAAAACAAGCTTTCTAAAGCCCCTTCCACACAGCTGAATAAAATCCCACATTATCTGCTTTGAACTGGAATATAAGGCAGGGTGTACTCATTTCAAAGCAGATATTGTGGGATTTTCGGCCTTGGTATTCTGGGTTATATGGCAGTTGAGACAAGGACACTTTTCTTTTTGATGCCTTCGGTGTACACACATTGTGTTTCTTGCATTACATTATTAAGAACATTGTGTATAAAACTACCTTCAGGCTATGAATATAAGGATCATAAAGGAATTTTGTGCCTAGCTCTGGGTCTCCTCATCAACCCGTAGTCCGAAACACTTCTGGACCCAAGCATTTCAGATAAGGTATACTTGAACTTGTACCTACAAGAGCTCCAACCCATATCTTCTCTCTTTATCATTCTCAGTAGAATCCGGATGTCATCACATCAGAGCATGGATCTATTTTCAATCCAGTTCCTGCCTCCTGCAGAATTCTGGGTCTTGTAGTTTAGGGAGGGGGCCTTTAAACAGCTCAGCTCAGCAACAGCTCCTGCACCTCATTGAACTACAAACCTCAGAATTTTGCCAGAGGCAGAAACCAGATTTAAAATGGATCCAAGCTCTGGTGTGATGAGGTTGTGGGATTGAGTTGAGCAGATATCACAGCTCCTTTGTGTTTTAGTCTCACATGGTTTGTGGATTCTTGTATGGTAGGCGTTGGGCTGGACGGTCCTTGTGGTCTCTTTCTCCAAATTACAGAAAGAGTTGACCACCGACTTTCATGAAAGAAAGCTCCTTCAACGTTGAGGCTCAAACCAAAAGTGGATCACTTTCTCATTGACCTGAGAGCCACAAATAGGGATAAATGGTCTGAAGTAGGCATTGTAAATAGCCTCACATTCCTGGGATTCAAACCACAAGGATGTCCCAAACCTGCTTGGGCTCTTTGGGATCCCAGGTGAAATGTGTCCAAAATACTTCTGCTCCGAAGCATTTCAGATACTAAGGGATAGTTAACACTTGTAGGTACAAGAGTTCCATCCAGTACTTTCTCTTGTGCCAGTCTTGTCAAAGTGACCTTTCCAATTCAGGAGGCCCAGGTAAGGCATTCATGCATTCATACCTGTTGATCATTCTAGGTATCCAGGGCAACCCGGAGATCTGGAAAAAGGAGGAGCAGAGCCTTTTTGAGAGCCTGACTCCTGAGGTGAGGAAGGACTACGGCGATGACTACATCTGTTCGATGAAGACCTTGCTCATGTACATGCCTTCTTTCTCCGCCTCTGATTTCTCACCCATCCTGCATGACATCTTGCACGCATTGCTGGCCATGCGTCCCTACGGTCTGTACACGCCAGGGAAGAACGCCTACAAATACCTCCTCATCTTTTGCTATGCGCCTCTGTGGTTTTATGACTTTTTCATCGGCAAATGCATGAGCTTGCCCAGCATGCCCAGCGCTCTCAGAGTCGCCAAGACTGACACCAAGAACTAGGAGCCAAACCCGGAGCGGAAGCCTTTCTCTAAACTTCAGTGGATAATCTATTAGAAAGCCATTTCTCCGTGACCTTTGTTTGCCAAGTTAATCTGTCAAGTTGTGGCTGGTGGGGTTTCAGGAGGGGTTGTTAATGCTCTGCTGCAAAAACTCATTGGTTGGTGTGGAACAAAGAGGAAGTGTTTCGCTTTACGACAAGTATTTGCTTATATTCGTGCCTTGTGTATTTTAATTTTCTTTCATTTTTTTATATATCTTCTACTATCTTTTTGGGTTTAGTATTTTTTCCCCTGAGCACTTGATGAGCACTTGCTGAAATGCCAATAAATGGCTTCTTTTTCCAATGTCTTCATGGCTCTCATTATATTCTTCTTCCTTTCAGTTGCCCTCATTGATACACACATACTTCCAAATCCTTTGGCTACATACTATTTGAGAACATTCTGTTTACATGCTCCTTTTCATGTGTTGGGATTTGTTGGGAACCTGAGCTGTTGATATCGAGCTACTTTTTGGTGGGGCCTCCCTGAGAGAGAGAGATCCCTGAGGACTGCACCAAAGAGAGTCCTTAATAAACCTTGGTGAGGCCAGAGAAAGCCAATTTCAGCGATAAAAATATTAATATTTAAAATAATAAATCCTCACCAAAGTGGAAGAAGTTTTTCAAGCGACCGAGGTGTTTTATTAGCGATTTAGCTGATATCGGATGCATTGCAGGAATCATTCCACCACAAGCATGCTTGAGCACAGTGATGCAGGCATATTTATACAATTTTTGAAAACCCAGAGTTCAAACTTCCCGCCCCGGCTCCTCTGATGTTCCCCGCTGTGATTGGGCAACAGGGCAGGCAGCTCGGAGGAGCCTCCCATCCCCTGGGCTCCTGGACCAATCAGGGAGCTTCAGGGGCGTGCTGGATCCAAGGGGGAGGGCTCCTATCGCCCGCCGGCCAGCGAATCAGAAGAGGGGAGGCGGGATGACAGAACACAAAGAGAGTTCATGAACGGGTCAATGGAAACTGGCCATGTGCTCAGCGAAACAAAGGAAAAATGTCTCCAGCCGATGCAGCTTAATGTCCTTTGAGGGGTTTTGGTGAGGGAAACAAACAGGATCAGGCCAAGCGGACCTGGGGGGGGGGGGGATCAACGCTGCCCTTTGTAAATCAATCATAATGTCCGTATTCCAAATAGACTTCCTCATCTCACTGGACCAACTCTGAGGGCGAGACAGAGGAAACCATAAATGGCTATATTGTCCATGCCTTATGAGTCAATCAAAAATGAGTTCCGAGGGAGGCAGGGGGTCTCCCTCGGGCATTTCCACATTTCCTGGTCACTTTTAGTAGGGCAAAAGTTAAGGGGGAAAGGGGGGAACAAACTACATTTCATACAATAATTTCTTATACAAAGTTCATATAAAATTTCCTTTCCCACCCCACATCTTTATTATTTTATTACAATATTGATTTATTAGAAGAACTGGAAATCCCATGCCCCTGCGGAAGGTTTGTGGAAGCGGAGGTGGCTTGCAGTCCAAGTCAGGCAGCAAAGAGTTATTTCTCTTGGTAGAAGTCAGCGGATGGGCGCTGAGTTGATAGATAACATGATCCATCGCTCAGTCCTTGGGGGAACTACAACTCTCACAAAGGGCAGAAGTCCCAAGATCCAGCCATTTCCCAAAAGCCTCGTGGGGTCCTTGTTGTTGTCAGTGCCTTGGCAATGTGACCAAGACTTAACCCTTGTTGTGTAGTCTGGTGCCCTTGCCCTTTGCAGAACTATAAGTCACTATCCCTTATTTGGGGGGGGGGGGGTGCTCGACATCACTGTTAGGCTCAAAAACAACTCTCAGATGGGGTGATTCCATCATAAATATAGCAGAGTACCAGAAGTAAACTTCATAAACAGCAGTGTGGTGAAACTAGGATAAGCTTTTGTTCTTAGGATGGCTCAGGATTGCCGAATCAGAACTTTAGGTTCAAAAGTTTTCATTAAAGTAAAAGAAAGGCATTACTGATAGAAAAGGTCTTGGAGCGAATGAGCTTACTCAGTCTCATCTTCTAAGAAGGTAAAAGGGTAAACATATCAAAAGTGCATGCAGCTACATGTTGCCTAGAGAGAGAGAGAGGCAAAATGTGCATCTTCACTGAATGGAGGAAAAAGGCAGAGAGGTGGCAAATGGCAAAAGGCCACATGGCCTAGCCCAGGGCAAAAAACATAAATTTCAAATGGAAGTTCCCTACAGGCATTCCATTTGTTACAGCTTCAAAGGGGGAAGAGACAGCAAGAAGAAAGCATGCGTAGGAATAGGGGGGGGGGGGATCCCTCACTCTAATCCTATCTTTACTCTAGCTGGTTTTGACCTACAAAACCCTTTACGGTTCCGGTCCAGTGTATCTATCCGAACGTATCTCCCTCTACGTCCCACCCTGGAAATTGAGATCGTCTGAGGAGGCCCTGCTCTCGACCCCACTGCTATCACAAGTGGGGCTGGTGGGGACGAGGAGCAGGGCCTTCTCAGTGGTGGCCCCTCACCTGTGGAACTCACTCCCGGGGGAAATCAGAGCATCAACATCCCTCCTCACCTTCAGGAGGAAGGTAAAGACGTGGTTGTGGGACCAGGCCTTTGGGCAACCTGACAATTAGATATGGAAACCAGATGGATAGGACTGAAAGGATTGACAATTGTGGAATTGGAATTTAAACTATGAGACTGTGAAACGCTGACCGTCAATGAGGTTTGTATTGGTTTTATTGCTTTTATTGGTTTTATGGTTGTTTTTGCCTATAATAATTATTGTTTCTGTTAATTGTTGTTATTACTAGAATTGCTGTCTTCGTTAACTGATGTTATTGTCTTTTGCTGTTATGTGATGCGGGCATCGAATTGTGCCTCGCTTTTGTAAGCCTGAGCCCCCCCCCCCCCCCCGGGGTGAGAAGGGCGGGGTAGAAGCAACCGAAATAAATAAATAGCTACTCATTGAGGTTTGGAGACTTGATGACACAAGAGACTTGCGTAGTCCAAGGATGAAACCCAACAACGTGTGTTGGGACTGTGGATCCAATTCTTTCTGGCCATCTTCACTCATGAACATTGAAACATGGGTTGTTTTCTAAACTCTCCGTGATGAAACGGGTTTTTGGCAAAAGAAATCAGAAACAAAACAGAAAGGAAAAAGGCAAACCATAGTTTGCTTGTTAATCTCCAATCAAGCCATGGCTGAAGCAATAGGCCACGGTTAATGTGCATCATGCCTCCTATGTTCAGTCCATTCTTGCTCTTTATTCAGTATTTTCATTGGAAGAGTCATAGAATCATAGAATCAAAGAGTTGGAAGAGACCTCATGGGCTATCCAGTCCAACCCCCTGCCAAGAAGCAGGAATATTGCATTCAAATCACCCCTGACAGATGGCCATCCAGCCTCTGTTTAAAAGCTTCTAAAGAAGGAGCCTCCACCACACTCCGGGGCAGAGAGTTCCACTGCTGAACAGCTCTCACAGTCAGGAAGTTCTTCCTCGTGTTCAGATGGAATCTCCTCTCTTGTAGTTTGAAGCCATTGTTCCTCATCCTAGTCTCCAAGGAAGCAGAAAACAAGCTTGCTCCCTCCTCCCTCTGGCTTCCTCTCACATATTTATACATGGCTATCATGTCTCCTCTCAGCCTTCTCTTCTTCAGGCTAAACATGCCCAGCTCCTTAAGCCGCTCCTCATAGGGCTTGTTCTCCAGACCCTTTATCACAATATCCCAGCTGTGGTCTAACCAAAGCAGAATAGAGGGGTAGCATTACTTCCCTAGATCTAGACACCATGTTTTCCAATGGATGCTTGCCGCATCCCTAAGTGAACTCTAATTTGGTAATTAATCCAAGGAATAGCAAGGCAGGAATAGGTTGAAATTTTGGGAAAATGATGCCATAATCTTTTGGGAAATGGCATTCACTACTATTACCATGCGGACAGACCTTGCTTCTCCTGTCCCTTGTTCCCTGTTTTATATTCCTACTATTTCATTTTGTATTTGTGACCTTTTTAAAAATATCCACTTGACCAAGGACACGTTTTTTTTAGAAATGATGTTTTAAATGTGTGTTTATGACAAAATGGCACTTCACTTTGGAGAACGTAAAAAGGACATTGAATGAAATTGATGATGAGCAGGAATTGATGAAACGGAATAGATTTACGGAACTCTGAGCGCTGAGCATAGGATTAGTTTACTATTGTGTTAGTGTATTGTTATGTACTGATGATTTTAATTTGTTAACTGTTTAAGCGCTGTTATGTATGTATGTATATTTGATATAGGCATCGAATTGTGCCTTCCTTTGTAAGCCGCCCTGAGTCCCCCCTCGGGGGTGAGAAGGGCGGGGTAAAAGTAACTGAAATAAATAAATAAATAAATTTGGGAAAGTCAGTAATCTCCCGGAGAAGAGTTCAAAACTCGCTTAAGTCAACCTTCTCCATAGTGGTAAATATTCACTCGTATTTATGCAAGGCAATTAGGTTTCTCAGCTGTTAAACTGATATACCTAGATAGTGGAACCTGGTCCGCTGGACCCCGGAAGAACCAGAGGATTTGCAAAATCTGGATCATCCATGTGTGACATGACCCACTTCATTGCAGCCTCAGCTCCACTGTTCCCAGTGTAATACACGGCTTTGCGGCAAGCATCCTTTGGAAATGCCATCTCTACTAGTTGGGTAATCACAGACTCATCCAGCATGGGGGCTTTGGGTTCATCTGGCGTCACTAGCGGTGGCGCGATATCTGGTATCTCCTCTAGTCCTGTCCCCTGAAGTGCAGAGATGTCCAGAGATGCTCCTGTGGACACTGATGGTGGGGGTGGATGAGTGTGTGTGTGTGTTGATGTGAATCTCTGTGTTTAAGCAAGCAAGAAGAAAAAAATGTCTCTCAGGGCATCCGTCACCCCAGGAGCATCCATGCACACTCTCACTTCCTGATGTATCTATGTAATACTTCTGGACAGATTGGAAAAGGGTGGGGGTGGAAGGGAACATCTGGCATTGTGCTGCTTTACATCTAGGACATCCGGAGTTTTGGGGTACGATGTCATCTGTACGCAGATGATGTCCAACCCTGTCACTCCTTTCCACCTACTACTAAGGAGGCTGTTCAGGTCCTGAACCGGTGCTTGGCTGCTGTGATGGTCTGGATGAGGGCGAACAAATTAAAATTGAATCCAGACAAGACAGAGGTACTCCTGGTCAGTCGCAAGGCCGAACAGGGTATAGGGTTACAGCCTGTGTTGGACGGGGTCACACTCCCCCTGAAGATGCAGGTTCGCAGTTTGGGTGTGATCTTGGACTCATCGCTGAGCCTGGAACCCCAGGTTTCAGGGGTGACCAGGGGAGCATTCGCACAGTTAAAACAAGTGCGCCAGCTGCGCCCGTACCTTGGGAAGCCTGACTTGGCCACGGTAGTCCACGCACTGGTTACATCCCGTTTAGACTACTGCAATGCTCTCTACGTGGAGTTGCCTCTGAAGACTGCTTGGAAGCTTCAAATGGTCCAACGATCGGCAGCCAGGATGCTAACAGGAGTGGCACTCAGGGAGCATACCACTCCTCTGCTGCGCCAGCTTCATTGGCTGCCAATTTGCTACCGGGCACAATTCAAAGTGCTGGCTTTAGCCTTTAAAGCCCTAAACGGTTCTGGCCCAACCTACCTGTCCGAACACATCTCCTCCTATGTTAGGACATTAAGATCGTCTGAGGAGGCCCTGCTCTCGATCCCGCCGGCTTCACAAGCACACCTGGTGGGGACGAGAGACAGGGCCTTCTCAGTGGTGGCCCCTCGGCTGTGGAACGCCCTTCCTGCAGATATTAGATCGACCCCCTCCTTGCTGGCATTCCGGAGGAAAGTAAAGACCTGGCTGTTTGAACAGGCATTCAACTAAGCAGTGTGATTGATTGACTGACTATCGGAACATGGAATATCGGATAAAGAGTTTGGATTCTGATTTCATTGATGAGACCTGGTGGATTTGTTATATTGATGTAGTGATGTATTGATATTGATGTTTAATGATTTTGTATTGTGTATACCTAAATTGTTGTCGCCTAAGGGCTGAGAAGAGCGGTATACAAATAAAGTAAATAAATAAATAAATAAATAAGTTCCCCCCTCACCCCCTCCAGAGATTGTGCAGGAAAGGACCTGGTCCATAAAATACCAACTGTTCTTCATGTGCCCCCTAAATGCCAAAACACACAGAAAACACAAATAAATATGTATTCCCCCTCCAAATAAAGATATACCTAGATATCTCTTTGAACTGTTAGGGACAAAGATATGCCAATACACAAACACACACATACACAGCACAGTTTCAGAAGTGTTCGTTCAGTTGCCCAAAAAATACCTTGTCTCCCTTAAAACATCTTGGTTTAAATCATGCTCTCAAAAGACCAAAAATAGTCTTTGTTAAAATAACATAGTTGGTTTACCCACAAACTTCATGTATTCAGTATACAGGTACGTTGTTTATCAGTCCAGTTACAGATAAGTTATGAAGTAGTTTCTCTGTGTAGATAACAAAGGAGATCTTTCTTAGAATCAACAGTCCATAGTCTAAAGCATCTCTCTAGTCTGAGAGTCTAATGAAGGGCGCATCCAGGCAGCCCCTTTAATGCGGGGGTTTCCACATTTAAAAGGTGACGTCTCAGACAAACAACGAATTCATTCACCACAAACCAGAAGTGGGTGTCCAAATCTCTCCTGGCCCCCTCCATGTTTTGGGGCATCACTGGTATGTTCCCTCAGGTAGGAAGATAAGCCAAATGGCTCCTGGTGAGTTTTCTTTTCGTTCTTTACGTTTTGGGGGGTTTTCTTGGATGGCCTTTGTCATCCCGGAAGTCTTTGGGATGGCATATAGATTGCCAAAGGGGAAAGCCAGATTTTCCCCCTGCCTGTGAGGATTTTAACCCCCTTTGGAATGGGTTTCTTAAACACGTACTGAAGTGGATTGTATGCATGTGTGGAACCGCCGGGAGTCTCTACATTCGGTTTCTACAGTCTTCTAAAAACATACTGTTTCTACTGACTTCTAAACCATCCTGTTTCTGCATTGAAAGTCTAATGGCTTCTACCTTTCTAAAATGGAGTCTGAGTCCTGAACAGTCCCAGATCTGGTCATGTGGTCTGCAGCCCCTCCCAAAACAAAGAGTTAAGCAAAACCACATACCAATACACACATATACAATATAGTAAGCTATCTGAATCATATGCATAACAAATGACTAGTGTAGGAGGCTTGTAGAAGGTGGCTATTTCCAACATTAAACAGATTAAAGAAAATAAATGAAATTAAAGTGAAGTATCATAACAATCAGTTACTTTTATTGGACAGTGTCAACTTAATGAATTGAAGATATGTAAGGAAATCAGAAGGCAATTACTTCTTGGGAGGAGAGCAATGTCCAATCTCGATAAAATAGTAAAGAGTAGAGACATCACACTGGCAACAAAGATCCGCCTAGTCAAAGCCATGGTATTCCATGGTATTCTTTATGTTTTGGCGGGTTTTCTTGGATGGCCTTTGTCATCCCAGAAGCCAGATTTTCCCCCTGCCTGTGAGGATTTTAACCCCCTTTGGAATGGGTTCTTAAACCCGTACTGAAGTGGATTGTATGCATGTGTGGAACCTCCGGGAGCCTCTACATTCGGTTTCTACAGTCTTCTAAAAACATACTGTTTCTACTGATTTCTAAACCATCCTGTTTCTGCACTGAAAGTCTAATGGCGTCTACCTTTCTAAAATGGAGTCTGAGTCCTGAACAGTCCCAGATCTGATCATGTGGTCTGTAGCCCCTCCCGAAACAAAGAGTTAAGCAAAACCGCATACCAATACACACATATACAATATAGTAAGCTATCTGAATCATATGCATAACAAATGACTAGTGTAGGAGGCTTGTAGAAGGTGGCTATTTCCAACATTAAACAGATTAAATAAAATAAATGAAATTAAAGTGAAGTATCATAACAATCAGTTAATTTTATTGGAGAGTGTCAACTTAATGAATTGAAGATATGTAAGGAAATCAGAAGGCGATTACTTCTTGAGAGGAGAGCAATGTCCAATCTCGATAAAATAGTAAAGAGTAGAGACATCACACTGGCAACAAAGATCCACATAGTCAAAGCCATGGTATTCCCTGTAGTCACCTACGGATGTGAGAGCTGGACCTTAGGGAAGGCTGAGCGAAGGAAGATCGATGCTTTTGAACTGTGGTGTTGGAGGAAAGTTCTGAGAATGCCTTGGACTGCGAGAAGATCCAACCAGTCCATCCTCCAGGAAATAAAGCCTGACTGCTCACTGGAGGGAAGGATACTAGAGACAAAGTTGAAGTACTTTGGCCACATCATGAGGAGACAGCAAAGCCTAGAGAAGACAATGATGCTGGGGAAAGTGGAAGGAAAAAGGAAGATGGGCCGACCAAGGGCAAGATGGATGGATGGCATCCTTGAAGTGACTGGACTGACCTTGAAAGAGCTGGGGGTGGTGACGGCCGACAGGGAGCTCTGGCGTGGGCTGGTCCGTGAGGTCACGAAGAGTCGGAGACGACTGAACGAATGAACAACAAAGGGCTGCCCTGAGCGATGGAGTCAATAGGTTTACTTAATTCATCCCAGGACTATGAATGGAAATTAGGTGTAACAATACTATATGCAAAGGGAAGATTAATTTGGAGATTGTGATGAAGATTATAATCATGATGGTGCTGATATTGTTTTGACTCCCAAATTGGATCAAAGCAACTGTCAATGTAATGAGATTAATTATTTATTGCAGGAGTTAATGAACTTGGGGAAAACCGGATGAAGACTAATTTTGCCATTGGGTTGATCAATATAATAATCCTATTATGTACGGCTTTCATTTCTAGAGGCCTTCTTCAATGGGAACCGCCCAAGGCTTTGTTATGCTTGTATCTTGTGTCTCCTTCATCCTCCTTCAAGCAGAGTTTGGTTGGGTTCCCTTGGCTTCTATGCCGTTTGCAGGATGGAGATTTGTATCAGCCCACTGCCATGGAAAGTGACATGGCAAGAAGCTCCCACATCACGTGCGATGGCATTTTAAGCATGCTCCACTTAGCGGTGCGGCTTAACCTGGGTCACTGTGACATTCTCTGAACGGGGCGTAGGTCAAAGTCTTGCCAACATTGCCAGAGGGAATGCTCCAACTAAGGCAAAGTAACATTTACAGGCCTGCAAGCTTGTCATTAGCACTCAGGCTGGACCAGTGCCAAGAAGCATATCTCAAGCATATAGAGTCAACGGGCGTGGGTTTAAAGGAGTGGGTTTTGCGGGCAGTCAACAGGGAAAATAGTCTTTGCCTTGCTAGGCGGGGCTGCGATCACATCTTGTTTCTTTACAAGTTTCCCATCAGAGCGACATGTGGACTGACAGTCAACACTTCCCGTGACAACTGACAAACAATTCCGTGCTGAGCCTTGGAACAAGACAGCAAAGCCTTCAAGATCCAGAAAATGTCTTCCTGGGTTCACGGCCCAAGAAGGACTTTATTTACCCGAATCTAGTACTCACCTTTTTGGGCTAAATTACCGTCACAACATTAGGGTGCGCATTAGATTCACAGAATGTGGTCATCTTAGTGCTGAGAAGAAGCCAAAGGGGAAGTTGCGTCTGGAGCTGCTTCTATTTGAAAGGCATCATCTCTAATTTATTTGCCTTGGCTCAATGCTATGCAAACATGAGATTTGTAGTTTGCTGAGGCATAATAATAATAATAGCAATAGCAGCAGCAGCAGCAACAACAACAACATATTTGCAGACCACCCTATCTCCTGGAAGGGCCTCTGGGTGGTTTCCACCATATATATTGCAAACATTCAATGCCAACAAGGAAAAACATAGAAACAAATTACATCAAAACAGATCAGATCAACCAATACCTAAGCGACCTAACTTTAAACTTAATAACAGACAAAAAATAACCAAAGGTAGAAACTTAAATAACCCATACAGCTTTTTTTTTTTTTAGCAGAGAAGGATCAAGACCTTGTTATTTATTTATTTCGGTTACTTCTACCCCGCCCTTCTCACCCCGAAAAGGACTCAGGGCGGCTTACAAAAAACAAGGCACAATTCGATGCCCGCATCACATAACAGCAATAAAACAAAATAACATCAATTAACAATTAACAACAATTCTTACATTACAACCATAAAACCAATAAAACCAATACAAACCAATTTCTCCTCATTGACGATCAGCGTTCGCTATCTCATAGTTCAAATTCCAATTCCACAATTGTCAGTCCTGTCAGTCCTATTCGTCCGGTTGTCCTTGTCTAGTTGTCAGATTGCCCAAAGGCCTGGTCCCACAACCACGTCTTTACCTTCCTCCTGAAGGAGAGGAGGGATGTTGATGCCCTAATTTCCCCCGGGAATGTGTTCCACAGGTGAGGAGCCACCACTGAGAAGGCCCTGCTCCTCGTCCCCACCAATCTCACTAGTGATAGTGGTGGGTCGATAGCAGGGCCCCCCCAGATGATCTCAAATTCCGGGGTGGGACGTAGAGGGAGATACGTTCGGACAGATACACTAGACCGGAACCGTACAGGGTTTTGTAGGTCAAAACCAGCACCTTGAATTGTGCTCGGAACTGAACCAGCAGCCAGTAGACCTGACACAGCAGGGGGGGTGGTGTGCTCCCTGTATGTCGCTCCGGTGAGCAACCTGGTTGCTGCTCGCTGGACCAGTTGAAGCTTCCGAACAGTCTTCAAGGGCAACCCCACGTAGAGTGCGTTGCAGTAGTCTATTCGGGATGTAACAAGAGCATGGACCACTGTGGCCAGATCAGACTTCCCAAGGTACGGGCGCAACTGGTGCACAAGCTTTAGTTGTGCAAAAGCTCTCCCAGCCACTGCTGTGAAATCCCCCCCCCCCCCCATGACTCAACAGCATTGAACCAATGCAATAAAACTGGATTAATTCAGAAGCAGAGATGCATCCCAAGGATTTCCTTTGTGCTGATGAAAGCTTTGGTGCTTCTAAAACTTTTGTTTTTAAAGAAGGAATGCTGAGCTGGAAGCAACTGCTAAACGACAAAGAGGACCCCTTTTGCCTCTTTTTGCACATTTAATTTGCCAGCAAATACTTTTTTGGTTCTAGGGTTTTGAAAACTGAGATACACATTAGATTTGATGGTGCATTAAACTCGAGTCAATACGGCATATCATTGGCCCTCCAAATCCATGGATTCTTCATGCATGGACTCAACCATACATGGCTTCAAAATATTTTTAAAAATCCAGAACAGTAAATTTACTTTCTCCCATTTTATATGCATATCTATATCTATCTATCTATCTATCTATCTATCTATCTATCTATCTATCTAATCTAGATCGCCATCTTACTACATATATCAAGACTTGAGTTTTTCATCTCCATCCATGAGGGTCCTGGAACCAAACCGAAGTTTGCCTTCCCCAATTCTTCTAATATTTGATAGCTTTAGTATGCTCAGAAATGAAAGTTTTGTCTTGTAGCAAGTCTATACTTTTTATACATTCTTTTTTGAGTGGCATTCTGTGGACACTGATACTAAAAGACAAGGAATTTATGAATGAATGGGAGCTTTTCAAGAGTGAAATACTCAAGGCGCAATTGCAAACAGTGCCAACAAAGAAAAATAATAAGACAAGTGCGAAGAATCCAGAATGGATGTCCAAAGAACTTCTAACTGAGCTAAGACTCAAAAGAGACATGCACAAAAGGTGAAAAAGGGGAGAAATCACCAAAGAAGAATTCAAACAAATAATGAACTCCTCTCAGGAAAAGGTTCACAAGGCTAAAGTGCAAAACGAGCCCAGGCTTGCCAGGGACTTTAAAAACAATAAAAGGGCTTCTTTGCTTATGTCAGTAGAAAAAGAAAGAACAAGGAGGCGGTAGGGCCTCTGCGAGGAGAAGATGGGGCAATGCTGACAGACAGGGGATAGAGAAAAGGCAGAACTACTTAATTCCTTCTTTGCCTCAGTCTTTTCACAAAAAGAAAGCCATCCTCAACCTCAGAAACATGGAATGGATGAAGGTATAGGGGAAATCCAACCCCAAAGAGGGAAACAAGTTGTCTAGGAATACCTGGCCACTCTAAACGAATTCAAGTCCCCAGGGCCGGATCAACTACACCCAAGAGTATTGAAGGAAATAGTGGAAGTTATTTAGAAACCCCTGGCAATCATCTTTGAGAGTTCTTGGAGCATGGGAGAAGTCCCAGCAGATTGGAGGAGGGCAAATGTGGTCCCTCTCTATCTTCAAGAAGGGAAAAAAGGATGACCCAAACAATTACCATCTGGTCAGCCTCACATCAATACCAGGCAAGATTTAGGAAATGATCGTTAAGGAAGTGGTCTGCAAACACTTAGAAACAAATGCAGTCATCGCTAATAGTCAATATAGATTTATCAAAAACAAGTCATGGCAGACTCATCTGATCTCTTTTTTCGATAGAGTTACAAGCTGGGTAGATGTAGGGAACACCATGGATGGAGCGTATCTGGATTTCAGTAAGGCCTTTGACAAAGTCCCCCATGACATTCTGGCAATGAAACCAGTCCAAAGTGGGCTAGGCAAAACTATGGTGAGGTGGATCTGTAATTGGTTAAGCGAATTCTCCCCAATGCTTTCTCTTCATCCCAGAAAGAAGCGATAAGCAGAGTGCCATCAGCAGGGTTCTGTCTTGGGGCCCGTCCTGTTCAGGATCTTCATTAATGACTTAGATGAAGGGTTAGAAGATAGGATCATCAAATTTGCAGAAAGGACCAAATTGGGAAGGAGAGCCAGTACCCCAGGAGACAGGAGCAGAATTCAAAACTATCTCAACAGATTAGAGAGAGTCAAAACTAACAAAATGAAGTTAAATGGGGACACATGCAAGATACTCCACTTACGCAGAAAAAATGAAATGCAGAGATACGGAATGGGGGATGATGATGCCCGACTGGACAGCAGGATGTGGGAAAATGATCTTGGAGTCATTGTGGGGAGGAAGGTGAACATGAGCAGAGAATATCATGAGGTGGCAAAGAGGGAGAGAGAGAGAGAGAGAGAGAGAGAGAGAGAGAGAGAGAGAGAGATATTTTGGCCTGCATCAATAGGAGCCTAGTGCCTAGATCCTGGGAAGTCATGCTACCCCTCTATTCTATTCTGTCTTGGTCAGACCACACCTGGAATAGTGTGTCCAATTCTGGCACCACAATTGAAGACTTTGACTCTAAGCTGGAATGTGGCCAGAGGAGGGCAAATCAAAGGATCCAGGGTCTGGAGACCAAGCTCTATAAGGAGTGGCTTTAAGAGCTGAGTGTGTTTAGCCTGAAGAAAAGAAGGCTGAGAGGAGAAATGATGAAGGCAATGGATCAATATGTAAGGGGAACTCATAGGGAGGAGGGAGCAGGCTTGCTTTCCGCTGCCCTGGAGACTAGGAAGCAATGGAACAATGGCTTCAAGTGACAGGAGATTCCACCTGAACAGGTGTGAGGAGAGCTGTTCAGCAGTGGAACTCTCTCCCTGCCCTGAAGAGAGTGTGGTGGAGGCTCCTTCTTTGGAGGCTTTGAAACAGAGACTGGGTGACCATCTGTCGGGATTGCTTTGAATTTTCCTGCTTCTTGGCAGAATGGGGTTGGACTGGATGGCCCAGAAGGTCTCTTCCAACTCTAGGATTCTGTGATACTATGAAATCCCACCAGTATTCATTAAACCATCAGGAAGCAAAGATGCACTATTTCAGCTTCCATGTGGACGATTTCAGGTATTTCAGGTATTCTGGATAAGGGATCCTTAACCTGTATTGTATAACAGGGATGGTGTGTTGTTTTTGAAAACGGTAGTAATTTTCCGTAGAATTACACAGGGATCAAACCCATTCTGTCGTGCAGGAGACACAGATGGCCATTCAGCCTCTGCTGGAAAACCTCCCAACAAGGAGACTTTGCCATCCTTTAAGGGAGTATTCTTTACTATCAAACAATTATTACTACCAGAAATTGTTTTTCTCATCCTTGGTTGGAATCGCTTTTCCTTCTTTTAGTTCGCATATGGGTTGGGTCCCATCCACACAAAGAATAAATAGAAATAAAAGAGATGAAGGCAGCAAACTTCCTATATTAAATGACATGTGAAGTTTTCTGCAAAAAAACAGAGAAATGGTTCAAAATATTCCACCTGCTTGCTGAGTGATGATGCTCCCTTTCCCTCCCTTCATTTCCTCCATCGCCCTATGAAGGAAGGAAGGAAGGAAGGAAGGAAGGAAGGAAGGAAGGAAGGAATTTTGCAAAGGGAGCAGCAGTCACCTCTCGCAAATCACTCCTCTCTCTTGAGACAATAAAACAAAACAAAACAAAACAAAAAGCCACCAAATGGTGCAATAAATGGGGATGACATTGCCTTATAGGGTAATGACTGGCATTTTCTTTACTCCCCTTCTGCGTGGGACCTTTTCAGGTGCCGTCTGATTGGGTTACAAACAAACAAACCAAGATTTGTGCCGCTCTCTTGCCAATCCTGAAGTGGGGTTTTTTATACCATGAGAGCAAAGTATTATGAAACGCCATGAATAATGTAAGCAGTTCTTTGTTTCGTATCATGATAAAAAAATCACAATGCCTTTCTTAAAGAACAATGGCTTGGGTTGCATCTGCACTGTATAATTAATGCAGTTTGACACCACTTTTATTATTATTATTATTATTATTATTATTATTAAACTTTATTTGTACCCCGCTAACATCTCCCGAAGGACTCGATGCGGCTTACAAAGGCCAAGGCCTCAACACAACAACAACAGACAATAACAATACAATGCAAGCAAATTAAAAACATAAGGAATAACAAAAACAAAACATTACACTATTACGCAATAAAACCCGGGCCGGGCCAATGAAAGGTACAGGTTAAAAAAGTGCTGAGTGTAAGAGGTGATATGTTGGGATTCTGGCCAAGTGCAATGTGCAGAGAGTCTTAAACTCTAATAAAGTGCTTCTGGGACATGGTGCTGGGGGTTATCCTATTCTGGAAAGGCACAGTGGAATAGCCAGGTCTTCAAGTTCTTCCTAAAGACTGCCAACATGGGTGCTAGTCTAATGTCTTTGGGGAGGGTGTTCCAAAGTCAGGGGGCAACTACAGAGAAGGCCCTGTCCCTCGTCCCCACCAAACGAGCCTGTGACGCAGGTGGAATCGTGAGCAGGGCCTCTCCACTTGAACTTGAACTGTTGTGAATTCATGGGATTCATAGTTTGGTGAGACACCAGCCTCCTTTGGCAGAGGAGGTGAAGACCTTTGCAAAACTACAAATCCCAGGATTCCATAACATTGGACTATGGTAGTTAACGTTGGCAACTTCCTTGTAAAGGATATAAAATCACTTTGCTTTCTAATTGAGTTGCATTGTTGGCATTTTCTGCAGAGAAATAGAATAGTAAATTACCATTGCAATGGCTCCTGGCTTATGTTTCTGGACGACACTCTCTGCCCCGGAGTGTGGTGGAGGCTCCTTCTTTGGAAGCTTTTAAACAGAGGCTGGGTGGCCATCTGTCAGGGGTGATTTGAATGCAACATTCCTGCTTCTTGGCAGGGGGTTGGACTGTGTACCATCGCACTTGCGGGCTATTAGTCTTAATAAAGGAGGGATGGATGTGGCACCTTTCCCCCAGGGGATTGCTTCTTGCCCTCCTATAGTAAACTGGAACTCCCAAAAACCCAAAATGCTGTTAATAGCTCAAGATAAGTTTTATTTATCACAAAGTCATTTCTTCAAAGCAATGAACTGGAAAACTTTAGAGGGGTGAAGGAAAACATACGTTACAGTCTCAATTAGTTCTGGGTCCAAGGGGTTTGATGCTGAGAAGCCTCACCAATTTTCCTCTTTCCTCAATGGCTGTGAATGCCGGAGCAAACCGTAACCCCAGTTCAGATGGCCTATGTCTTGAAGACTCAGGATCTTCCTCTGGTGCCAAAAGAACCGGCTTGAAGGCGCTTGGGAATTCCTCAATGCTATCCAGGACGATCTGGACATAAAGCATGAGTCCCAAGGGTAAAAAAACCTCAGAACTGGTGCTAAGAGGTAACTTAAATCAGGGTCCTTTAGAATCAAGTCTTTTACTCACGTCCATATCGTAGGAACTCTGATGGCAGAATGAAGAGAAAACAGGAAGCTCTTCCCTCCTGCAGGAAGAGGTGGAGCCAAACAGTACTGATTGACAGCTACAAGCAACCAATCCATACAACTATACATAAGCAGGGTATAAAGGGCAGGATTAAGCATGATACAACAGTTTAAATCTTACAACTAACAGTTCTATACATAGGTGGCGCCACTCGCGCTGTCACAGACTGGATGGTCCATGAGGTCTCTCCCAACTCTTTGATTCTATGATTCTATGATTCTATGATGTGGTTTTAAGTAATTGTTTTAATTGATGTGTTTTAATCATGTGACTTTAAAGCATATCCTGTTTTATTTTTATATGCCCTCAAGGCAACGAATTCTGCCCCTGTTGTGCACTGCCCTGAGTCCCCTTTGGTGCGAGAAGAGTGGGACGTGTGGTACATAAAACAAAACAAAACAAAATAAATAGTATGCACGGAAGTGCCATATTTTCAGAACAAAATACCCATAACTTTTGCCTACTATAACTTAAACTCAAAGATTCCCATCAGTCCTGAATTCCTTTCGGCCAGAGTTTCTAAGTTTAAGAAACATGTTTTTCAACCATTTAAAATATTTCTTCCTGGGAAAGAAAAAGGTACATTCTATCACACATGGTGGTCTTGTAGCCAAGTAAAAAATTACTGGAAACAGATCCATGTATATCTTGAAAAAATGTTAAACACAGACTTCAAAATGACACCTCAAATGTACCTTTTCAATATGCCCGAGGAAGAATTAAAAAGAAAATTTGGAAAAACATTGTTTTACACAACAATGGCAGCTCGAATAGTATATGCTATATATTGGAAAACCCCAGATATACCTCCTTTAGAAGAATGGGAAAAATATATTATAGATATGTTGATAATGGACAAAATAATTGTATTATTACGAGGAGAAATATTAGACAACTTCGTTAATGAATGGCAACCAATGATTCAACACCTTAATGTAAAGTTAAATTAAAAATGTATATAGAGGATCCTATAACACTGTAGACAAGGAAGAAGTGGATGTAAAGTAAGAATCTATTATATCTTTCTATGTAATATTTAGATAGTAGACTGTGACCCCTTAATAGAAATATATTATGAGATAAAGGATTATAGAACATTAAGAGATAGAAAGTATTGCACTATATGCAACAAACACTTGCAAATGTATGTTTACTTAAAAAAAATTCTTCCTATGTTCAGGCCTCTGTTTTTTGAGCATTGGATTGCATTTGACAAGCTGTAAGGAAGGAATGCACTGTGGAGACCACGAAGAAGTCTGATCTGGCCTTGGGAAGTCTGATCTGGCCACGGTGGTCCATGCTCTTGTTACATCCCGAATAGACTACTGCAACGCGCTCTACGTGGGGTTGCCCTTGAAGACTGTTCGGAAACTTCAACTAGTCCAGCGAGCGGCAGCCAGATTGCTCACTGGAGCGACATACAGGGAGCACACCACCCCCCTGCTATGCCAGCTCCACTGGCTGCCGGTTCAATTCCGAGCACAATTCAAGGTGCTGGTTTTAACCTACAAAACCCTGTACGGTTCTGGTCCAGTGTATCTGTCCGAACATATCTCCCTTTACGTCCCACCTCGGAGTTTGAGATCATCTGGGGAGGCCCTGCTCTTGACCCCACCACTGTCACAAGTGAGGCTGGTGGGGACGAGAAGCAGGGCCTTCTCAGTGGTGGCCCCTCACCTGTGGAACTCACTCCCGGGGGAAATCAGAACATCACCATCCCTCCTCTCCTTCAGGAGGAGGGTGAAGACATGGTTGTGGAACCAGGCCTTTGGGCAACCAGGCAATTAAATAAGACAACTAAATAAGACAATCAGAGGTGTAAGATCAGCAGGATTGTCGAAGTGGAATCAAAAACAGATCTTTGAGTTAGTGTACACTGATGGGTAGGAGGAAGAATTAGGTTTGTATTGTTTTATTGATTTTATCATTTTATTGTTTTTATTGGGATAATGGCCTGAATTGGGGGAACTTGAATTGTTGTACTTTTGTGATGATTGTTTTGTGTGGCAGGCATCTAAGCGTGCCTTGCAGTTGTAAGCCGCCCTGGGTCCCCTTCGGGGTGAGAAGGGCGAGGTACAAGAACCCCAAATAAATAAATAAATAAGAGCCTCTCATCGAATAGGAAAGAAACGGGAAGGAAAGTGGAAACACCTGAAAGGCAGGTTGGGCCATTTACAGTGGAATTTAAATCACCGTAATGTTCTTTGGACTGTAATAAACAAGGGCCATGAGTCATAGTAACAGTCATAAGAAAAAGAACTGCATAACATGGTTATATCAACACCAGCCGTGGCCAAAGATTTCATCGTGATAATCTCTTTAATCAATGGCAATGAGGCAGAAAATAAAGGATCCAGGTCATTGGGATACGTATAGGGCTGTGCAAAATTTCGTTATTAATTAATAAGTCATATCTAATTTGTAAATTTTGTGTATACAAACAGATATTAAGGAGCACGGGGTGGGGGTAGGGGGTAGGGGTGGGCACACAAAAAATTAAGAATCAAAACTTGCCCAATACTTTTTCGTTTGAATTCTGTAATGCTCAGAAGTCCGTTTCATTTTCAGCGCAAGCGAGGTGAAGCCAAGAAGCCTGCCTTTTCTCTTTAGATCAGCGGTTCTCAACCTGGGGGTCGCGACCCTAAAGGGGGTCATTCAGTAATTTTCGGGGGGTTGCGAAGTTGCCTTGGCTGACCCCGCACCCTCCAAAATGGCTGCCGACCCCCTGAGCCAGCCACATGGAACTCCGGGCAGGTTCCTCCTCCTGCTCTTCCCGGGCAAAGGCACCTGCTCCTGTCCTCTGGACTATTGGCTATCCCTCCCAATTTGGTGTCGTCTGCAAACTTGATGATCATGCTTTCTAGTCCTTCATCTAAGTCATTAATAAAGATGTTGAACAGGACCGGGCCCAGGACGGAACCCTGCGGCACTCCGCTCATCACTTCTTTCATGTTTCCCCATTGTCACAATTGGTTCAGTGTTCTCTGGGTAAGGGAGAACTACAACTCCCAGATTCCCAGGGCAATCACCTCCAAACCCTGCCAGTATTCACAATTGGCCATGTTGGGTCTATGTGCCAAGTTTGGTCCAGAACCCTGCGGCACTCCGCTCATCACTTCTTTCATGTTTCCCCATTGTCACAATTGGTTCAGTGTTCTCTGGGTAAGGGAGAACTACAACTCCCAGATTCCCAGGGCAATCACCTCCAAACCCTGCCAGCATTCCCAGTTGGCCATGTTGGGTCTATGTGCCATGTTTGGTCCAGATCCATCGTAGGCTGTCTTCAGTGCTCTTAGGGTGCAGGTGAACTACAACTCCCATATGTCAAGGGCAGCTACCGCCTAACTACGCCTGTATTCACAGATGTCCATGTTGGATCTGTGCACTAAGTGTAGTCCAGATCTGTTATTGACTGTGTTCAGTGCTCTCTGGAGGCAGGTGAACTACAACTCCCAAAATCAAGCTCAATACCACCCTTGCCCCAAACCCTTCAGTATGTTCAGTTGAACGTTGGGGTTCTGTGTGCCCAGTTTGGTCCAGATCCCTCATTGGTAGGGTTCAGAATGCTGTCTGGGTGCAGGGTAAACAATAACTCCCAAGCTTTTGGGTCAGTCACCCCCAAACCGCTCCAATATGTTCTATTGGTCATCAGGGTTCTGTGTACCAAGTTTATTTATTTATTTAAAACATTTATACCCCGTCCACAGAGGGACACAGAACAGCTTCCAAACAGGCAACAATTTGATGCCGAACATAGTATAAAACACATAATAAATACATACAAAAATTTAAATAGTTATACATATACATTAAGAACTTGCTCGCTAGGTTAAAATAGCCAGAATTAAAATCTGTGTGCATCATTCGAAAATACATCACACAGTCCTAGACGCTTGGGAAGTGTTCAACTTGTGATTTTGTGATACGAAAACCATCCTATACATCTCGATTGCTGTGACATACTGTGTTTTTGTGCCAGTAAAATAATAAGAGTGATCTGGTTCAATACAGTTAAATTGCATCCTGAAAATGCATCATATGGCAATGTAGACAGGGCCTGGAATTCCCATCCCACAAGCCTTTTCTCAAGCATTTCCTGAAACCATTCCATCCATGCAGCATATTTAGCATAGTTTGTTATCCCTCCAGAAATTCCCCAAATAACTCAGCAGGACATATAGTCCTGCCTGTTAATGAGACAGAATGAGAAAATAAGGAACTCAAGAAAGCCGTGGAAGCTCTTTGATTTCTAGAACTTGTCTTGTGTGTTTCTCTCTCTTTGTTTTGCTGATTTTGCAGAATAATTGCTGGGAATCCATCCTGGGAGATGTCCAGAAAAGCATGCTCTGGATGAGGCTGGTTTTCCTTTTATAAAAAGTAAATGCTTATTACATTTCTATTCATTTAATTACAAAAAACCCCTATCTCTACTATTCATATAGTAGTTCTGCTGGAACTCTCAGCAGCCTTCGATACCGTTGACCACGGGTATCCTTCTGGGACGCCTCGTAGATATGGGACTTGGGGGTACTGCTCTGTAGTGGCTCCGGTCCTTTCTCGAAGGACAGTCCCAGAAGGTGTTACTGGGTTGAAATTGAATCCAGACAAGACAGAGGTCCTACTGGTCAGTCATAAGGCTGAACAGGGCATAAGGTTACAGCCTGTGTTAGATGGGGTTACACTCCCCCTGAAAAGGCAGGTTCGCAGCTTGGGAGTGATCCTGGACTCATCGCTGAGCCTGAGTACAGCTGATGGGAGAGCGTGGCATCGAGCCAGGGTGAAAGCCCTTCGATGAAGAGGAACCTCTAGGTTTGTTAAATATGCCATAGGGAAGGCAAGATATCTGCTGTCTTCATTGATAAGGAAGGTTGGAACCGAGGCCAGATCTAGTTGTCGCTCTGTGTCTGTGATACGTTGTTTAATAAGTGCTTTGGCTTGATTGTAATCCATAGTGAATAGTAGACTTGGAGAAAATCCCAATGAGAAGATTTTGGATGCTACCGCCTGCTTCCATGTGGATTGGAAGTCATCCTTCATGGTTAGTGGGGCATGACCAAGGGGTGCATGGGACAGTCTGAGCCAGAGGTTGAGTATGGCCACCCACACCCTGGCCTCCACTCTCATAAAGCCCGTCTCTAGTTGCAGGGTGGCATCAGAAATGCATTTAGGGACCTGCAAGGCCGATCTCAGAAACTTGGACTGAACCAGCTCTAATGGGGCAAAACTGGGGAAGGGGTCCAGCTGAGCACCATACAAGAGTTGGGCTAATGACTTAGTTTCAAACAGCTTGAGCACTGCCGGTGTGAAGTGGCCTCCTCTTGTCCTAAGATATTTAAGAATGGCAATTGAGCTCCCCTGCGCGGTGTTGGATACTTGATCCCCATGAGCTCTTCTGCTACTATTAGATTGGAAAACTACACCTAGATATTTGAAGGATGTAACTTGATCAATTTTATGACCATCTATGCTCCAAGAGTAAGTCCTGGACCTATTAGCGAAAGCCATGATTTTGGTTTTATTGTAATTAAGTTGGAGCTGATCTGTGTTGCAATGTTGTATTAATGCTCTCAGAGCTCTTTTGAGCCCAACGGGTGTTCTAGAGAGTACAGCAGCATAATCTGCATAAAGCAGGATGGAGATGTGTCTTCCCGCCAGCTTTGGGGGGTGGAAGTCCTTGTTTTGAAGCTGGGCCACTATGGAGTTTATATAGAAGTTGAACAGCAAAAGGGCCAGGACGCAGCCTTGCTTGACACTCTTGTCTGTTTCAACAGCCACAGGGTGGCCCTGTGGGTTGCATCTTACTTTGAGTGTGTTCTTTTCGTGAAGTTGGCGTATTAGGTATAATAGACGGCAATCAATTGGAGAACTCTCCAGTTTTTCCCAAAGTTTAACTCGCGAGATGGAATCAAATGCTGCTTTAAAGTCAATAACAACATTGTTATCAAATTATTTTCATTTTCATTCAATTCATTTCTATGAATAGATATAACTGACAGATTTATATTCATTTTTTTCTTCATAAGTACTTTCTATCTCTACTATAACTTTTCCCCAAAACCTCTGTGCATATTTGCACTGCCACCAGGTGTGAATATTAGGCCTGGGTAACAACGGAAAAATTTGTTTCTAAAATCGATTAGTTTTTTGGGGGTTTTTGCGTTTCAATATTTAAAAGAATTCCGAAATTTTTCTTTTAAAAAGTTCGATATTTACAAAATTTCGTAAATGTAAAAAAAAATTACGAAACATTACGAAACAAATATGAAACAATAATGAATCGATTTGTTGATGGCGGACGCGACCACACAATACGCTAAAAAACCTCCAAATGGGACAGGGGGAACTTCTGAAGCTTCCCTCTCCCTCTGTTGTTGACTGTTGGTGTGATATTATAATTTTTTTTCACTAATTAAACAAAAAACAACTATAAAACTTGTCCCAGACATGCGGAAATAATAATGAAACGACCTCAAACCGATAACGAAACGAATACATAACGAATCCGAAGCATTTACGAAACGAATTTAAAAATTCGTTTCGTTTTTAAGTTGCTCCAGAATGGTTCGTTATCGCTTCGTTATAAAAAAAATAACGAATTTTTAACGAATTACGAATTAACGAAACGAAACCGCCCAGCCCTAGTGAATATACGTTCCCCTTTCTTGGCAACCCCTTCAACATTTTTCTGAACAGTGTATCTTTATTGGGGTCAGGTACCATTTCCATACCATTGAGTTGTTTTGCTCTCCATAATTTTTCCCAATTTCTTTTGCCTATTTTTATTCCCAATTCCTTCTCCCATAGTTCCCTTGTTTGTATCCCTTTAATCTCTTTTTAGTCTTTATTAATATTTTGTACATCATACTAGCTATCCCTTTTTTGGAACTCTTTTTCTTCTTTAGTCTGATCTTTTAATATGCTATTTTCAAATTTTGTTGGTTCTCTTTTCCCCGGGCCCTTTCCGTGAGGCTGGCTTTCCCAGCGGAGAGGAACGGATGAGGCACACCTTCCTATGGGGTAATTCCCACAATGCTCTCCAAGCTCGGCAACTGATCCAAAGGAGAAGGACAACGTGTTCTCCGAGCAGCACGTTTCCTCTACTTTTTTTGCAGACAGACAGACAGGCATGCAAGAAACTAGCTTTGCAGGTACAGGTGTGTCATGCCTACTGAATGGGCTGCATATCATATTGTCTCCCATTGCTATGGGTTGGGAAGACATCCATGCAACTGGACCACTTCAACAGCCATGGCTCAAGGCTGTGGGATCACTGGAGTTGTAGTTTCTCCGGGTCTTTAGTGTCCTCTGCCAAAGAGTGCTATGCCTTGCCAAACTACAGGTGTATCTTGTGACGGTGCGAGTGGCGCCACCTATGTATAGAACTGTTAGTTGTAAGATTTAAACTGTTGTATCATGCTTAATCCTGCCCTTTTTACCCTGCTTATGTATAGTTGTATGGATTGGTTGCTTGTAGCTGTCAATCAGTACTGTTTGGCTCCACCTCTTCCTGCAAGAGGGGAGAGCTTCCTTCTTTTCATTCTGCCATCAGAGTTCCTGCCACATGGACGTGAGTAAGAGACTTGATTCTAAAGTCTCTTGATTCTAAAGTCTCTCTGATTTAAGTTACCTCTTAGCACCAATTCTGAGGTTTTTTACCCTTGGGACTCATGCTTTATGTCCAGATCATCCTGGATAACATTGAGGAGATCCCAAGCGCCTTCAAGCCGGTTCTTTTGGCACCAAAGGAAGATCCTGAGTCTTCAAAACATAGGCCATCTGAACTGGGGTTGTGGTTTGCTCCGGCATTCACAGCCATTGAGGAAGGAGGAAACTTGGTGAGGCTTCTCAGCTTCAAACCCCTTTTGGACCCAGGACTAATTGAGACTGTAACGTATGTTTTCCTTCACCCCTCTAAAGTTTTCCAGCTCATTGCTTTGAAGAAATGACTTTGTGATAAATAAAACGTATCTTGAGCTATTTACAGCGTTTTGGGTTTTTGGGAGTTCCAGTTTCCTATAGGAGGGCAAGAAGCAATCCCTTGGGGGAAAGGTGCCACGTCCATCCCTCCTTCATTAAGACAAATAGCCCCCAAGCACGACGGCACACATCTACACCAGGCCTAGGCCAACTTTGGTCCTCCCTCCAGGTGTTTTGGACTACAACTCCCACATATCCTAACAGACTGTAACAATAATAATGATAATGATAATACTATATTAAATATTAAAATAGTATATTAATAGTAGGTAAAGGTAAAGGTAGTCCCCTGATATTAAGTCCAGTCATGTCTGACTCTGGGGTGTGGTGCTCATCTCCATTTCTAAGCCGAAGAGCCAGCATTGTCCGTAGACACCTCCAAGGTCATGTGGCCGGCATGACTGCATGGAGAGCCGTTACCTTCCTGCCGAAGCAGTACCTATTGAACTACTCACATTTGCATGTTTTCAAACTGCTAGGTTGGCAGAAGCTAGGGCTGACAGCGGAAGCTCACGCTGCTCCCCAGAATCGAACCTGCGACCTTTCGATCAACAAGCTCAGCAGCTCAGTGCTTTAACCCACTGCGCCACCGGGGCCCCTATATTAATAGTATTAAATATTAAATATTAAAATAGTATAATAATAATAATAATAATAATAATAGTATTAAATATTAAATATTAAAATAGTATAATAATATTTTATCTTCTATCTGTACACATAATAAAAGTGAGAATCTGTATGTGTGTATGTGGCAGGGGTGTCCACTTACACAGACAGCCTCCCACCTACGTGAGAGGAAGTCATAGGGAGGAGGGAGTAAGCTTGTTTTCTGCTGCCCTAGAGACTAGGACGCAATGAAACAATGGCTTCAAACTAGAAGAAAGGAGATTCCATCTGAACATGAGGAAGAACTTCCTGACTGTGAGAGCCGTTCAGCAGTGGAACTTTCTGCCCCAGAGTGTGGTGGAGTGTCCTTCTTTGGAAGCTTTTAAACAGAGGCTGGATGGCCATCTGTCGGGGGTGCTTTGAATGCACTTTTTCCTGCTTCTTGACAGGGGGTTGGACTGGATGGCCCATGAAGATCCTTCCAACTCTATGATTCTATGATGTATTGGCTAGCACATGCACAGAAAGGAAGATGGTTGCAAAGAATCGAAACTTTAAATGTCTTTAAATGTCTATAAAAACAAGCAAAGTCAATGCAAACGTGTGGCGCTTTGAACTCATCTATGGTCGCTCATAGATGAGTTCTCCGTCTCTGGTGATTGGTTGGGACTGAGAACTCCCAGAGATTTACATAGTTGGCTGTCTGGCAAAGGGAAACAGGATCCGGGTAATTTCAGAACAAAAGGTAAGCAAGCCTGGGCTTGCCATAGTGGGCGATGGGATCCACTGTCCCAGAAATGGAGTTTTATGTGAGGCTTTTGAATCACTTTTGCATTGCTGGATACTCACAGAAATGGATCCCATGAAGCCCTTGCATTCTTTCCTTCCAGATTCACTCCTGCAATTGCTTGGTGCCTCTGTTATCATGTTGCTGGAGCAACTGAGTAATAACCAAACAGGGGATCAGACCATGAATCTCATTGAAGGTGTTAAGCTGAAAGTGGACTTGTGTGTGAAGATTTTTGTGCTCTTGTCTATTTCATTTCGCATTTCATTTGCATGCATCCATCCCTTTATCTAGCCCAGGCCTGGGCCAACTGCTCCCTCTCCCCCACCTATGATTTCCCCTCCCATCTTGACCCCTGGCCCTTATCCTGTCTCTTCTCCGCCTTCTCTTCTGAAGGCTATACATGCCCAGAAGCTCTTTCAGCCTCTCTGACCTCATAGGGCTTGTTTTCCAGACTCTGGATCCTTTGAGTAACCCTCTTTCTCTGGACACAGTATTCCAGCTCAGAGTCAACATCTCCTTTCAATTGTGGTGCCCAGAATAGGTGAGTACCCTTTGGATTCATTTGCTTAACCAATTCCAATCTGCCTATTCGTAGTTTTGCCTAGCCCACATTTGACTAGTTTGTTTGCCAGAAGGTCATGGGGGACCTTGTCGAAGGAAGGAAGGCCTTCCTGAAATCCAGGTATGTTCCATTCTTTTACCCGTTATTCAATGTTATGATTTATATGGATCCACATTATGGTTCATCACAGTTAACTATTATCTTTGGCAGGCCCATAGCCAGGATTTCGATTCGGGGGGGGGGGGGTGGCTGAGTCTGAGCGAAAAAGGGTCTACCCTAGCAAACCTTTTGTATCGTTACCTCAATACCCCCATGATATATATTGAGAAAACCAAGGTGCTGTTACAGTAGTCACCAGCCAATCCCTCTCCAATGCCAGTGATACAGCTTAATGGTGTAACATTAGAAAATGTGGACCATTTCTGCTACCTTGGCAGCCACCTCTCCACCAAAGTTGACATCGACGCCGAAATACAACACCGCTTGAGCTCTGCAAGTGCAGCATTTTCCAGAATGAAGCAGAGAGTGTTTGAGGACCAGGACATCCGTAGGGAGACCAAGGTGCTTGTCTATAAAGCTATTGTCCTCCCAACCCTGCTCTATGCCTGTGAGACGTGGACTGTCTACAGACGTCACATGCAACTCCTGGAACGATTCCATCAGCGCTGCCTCCGGAAAATCCTGCAAATCTCCTGGGAAGACAAGCGGACAAACGTCAGTGTGCTGGAAGAAGCAAAGACCACCAGCATTGAAGTGATGGTCCTCCAACATCAACTCCGCTGGGCTGGCCACGTTGTCCGGATGCCTGACCACCGTCTCCCAAAGCAGTTGCTCTACTCCGAACTTAAGAATGGAAAAGGGAACGTTGGTGGACAGGAAAAGAGATTTAAAGATGGGCTCAAAGCCAACCTTAAAAACTCTGGCATAGACACTGAGAACTGGGAAGCCCTGGCCCTTGAGCGCTCCAGCTGGGGGACAGCTGTGACCAGCAGTGCTGCAGAATTTGAGGAGGCACGAGTGGAGGGTGAAAGAGAGAAACGTCGCAGGAGGAAGGCGCGTCAAGCCAACCCCGACCGGGACTGCCTTCCACCTGGAAACCAATGCCCTCACTGTGGAAGAAGATGCAGAGCAAGAATAGGGCTCCACAGCCACATACGGACCCACAAGGAAATCCATAATGGAAGACCATCTTACTCGTCCAACGAGGGATCGCCTAAGTAAGTAAGTGGGATATATTGAGTATGGTGATCAGATCATGATATTAATAAACATAACAGTTTAAATAATGCACCAGTAAGGCCTTTTCACGAACCACCATGAGAACCCCGGATACATGTCTGATCTTTGGTCAACTTAAATGTAGAAACCATGAAACTTTCCCTATCACCAATTATTTTCAGCCTTCACCAGTTAGTTAATTCAAAGTAGGGAGAGACCAGTTGAATCACTGCATGAAGGGCAATTCAACACAAGGGCAAATCCCAATGATACAACATATTATCATTGGGACCAACTATGGAATTTAGGCTTTAGATAACCGGATTCTTTCCTCACAGACAGTATGTGTTGTAGTAGAATCTGTTGGCAACTCTGCAACTGGTGGTAGGAGCGTCAGGGGAGGGAAACGAAGTATTCAAGAGCTTGATGAGGAACAGCAGAGGAAGAGGATCCGGGAGATACTTATGTCATCCACTGATGAAGAGTCCTTTCTCCGAAAGTGAAATGTGTGAGGAGGAGGAAGGAGATACAGTAGATGTTAATAGAGGTACTAAGAGGATTACTTGGGAACAGGAGTCAGATGAAAAGCATCAGAGAAAGAAGATCCGGGACATACTTACTGCTCCCACGGAGGAATAGGATTTCATGGGTTTTTCTGGGAATGATGGGACTGGGAGTGACGGGGAAGAGGAGGAAGCACTAGATTGGACCAAGGTACAAGAGGTTCAGAATGTGTGTACTCATTCAACATCCAGTGACACATTTGCGGAGTTTTCTAGTGGTGGGAATTGGCAATCGAGTGATACTGTAGAATCATGGGGAGACCTAAGTCTTGACAAGAGGTGGAAGAGTTGGAGGGATGTGCGTTGGCACTCAGCTGTGGAAGCTAAACCAGCTGAGAGTGATGAGGACGGGGTGGAGGGCAGCTCATCATCAGATGATGAGTTGTAAGATAAAATTGGCACTGAAGTGTTAGAACTTTGCAGTAGGCAAAGTGTTGGTTTCGTGCCTTGGGTCTTGTCACTGCCGCTTTCCTGTTGGGCTTGGGTCCTGGATCTGCAGGTTGCTGTTTTGCTTCGTGTACCAACCGGCTTGGATTCTCATAAGTGCGGATTTCCTGTCTCCTTGACTTCGGACTGTTTTTGACGACAACACTGCCTTGTGGACTTTGGAACCTTCAAACCTTGGACTTGGATTTCTTTGACTTTGGACTTCATTTGGACGACGGCTCTTCTTCATGGCTCTTTGTTTGATTGTTTTCCTTTTACTGTGTGATTTTGGGGTGTTTTGGAAGAACTCCTGTTTAATAGGCTTGGGTAACCACAGAAAAAATTGGTTCTAAACTCGTTTCGTTTTTAGGGGGGCCCTTGCGTTTCGTTTTTTTAAAGAATTCCGAAATTTTTCTTTAAAAAAGTTCAAAATATACGAAATTTCGTAAAATTATGAATCGATTCGTTAATGGCGGATGCGATTGCGCAATATGCTAAAAAACCCTCCAAATGGGACAGGGGGAACTTCTGAAGCTTCCCTCTCCCTCTGTTCTTGACTGTTGGTGTGATAATTTATTTTTTATCACTGATAAAACAAACAACAACTATAAAACTTGCACCAGACACACGGAAATAATTATGAAACAATTACGAAACAATTTCGAAACAATTTTGAACCAATTACGAAACAATTACGAAACAATACGAAATAAATTGGAAAAAATGTTTCGATTTTTAATTACTCCTCACAGTAGTCCTGCATGGCTCAATATTGGATCGTAAGCTAATTTAAATACGAATTAATAACGAATTACGAAATTAACGAACGAAACCGCCCAAGCCTACTGTTTAATCCGGGTTTTTTGCCAGGATAATCCGGATTATTGACTAAGTTGGTTTTTCAAGCTAGAAATTGCTACAACTTTTGAGTTTTGACCAGAGACACTGAAGTAAGTGTCTCTGTTTACTTTGCTTTAATAAACTATTCTTTTGGACATACTCCCGAGTCTGGCTCTTTAAGGTGTCTGGGTTCCGACAGTATGTGTGGACAGGTTGCTGCGACCAAGGGGATGTTGTGGCGAGATATGCAAGTGAAGATATGCTCTCTGCTAATTGCCTCAGCATTAGGTGATGTATTGCGCACTGTGTGCCAAGGAGCTGATAAGTGACGGCATTAATAGCTATGCTTGATAAATGGCAAGCGATTAAACTTTAACTCGGGTGTGAATTGAGCTAAAGTTCAACTGTATGCCATTTATTAAGGCTGCTTCAGAGTGAGTTTTGCTTCAGTTTGTCAATATTTGAGGGGGTCAAACGTGGGGCCAGTGCACCTGGGAAGCGCATGCAAAGAATACGGGGAAATTGAGCAGGAGTAAAAAGTAGCATTCTTTTCTAGACATGCACAGGAGAGAAATCAGTCGTTAAAGGGTTAAGACAGCAGAGTGTGAAGAGGGACAGAGTAGGTCCATTTCCGGCTAGAAGTTGGATGTCACTTTCCTGTGCGCTGTACTAACTGATAAGTGGCGAGGGAAATCGCAACTTTGATCTTTTGCCATGTTAAGCCTGCAGTTTGCCACGTAACTGGACTGCTTGTGAGTAAAGGTAAATAAAGGTGAAAAGCTGTTGCTTGTGAACTGATAAAAACAGAGACTGGGCTGATTAATTGCTCTGTGCTCGTGAACAGATGTTTGCTGAATCAGAAGCAAAGGGTAGGAAGGAACTGGGAAAGAGATTGATGGGTGCCTCCACTCCTTGCCGAAACATCAAACAGGGCACCCCTCTCCTGGGAACTCATGGAAGGGAAGGCTTCTTTTGGGGTTGGGAACCCAGGAAAGAGAATCTCTTCTATGGGTTCTCGACCTGCCAAACTCAAGGAAAGCCTGAAATGCAAAAGACCCAAACATCCAAAACTGCCCATGCATGTGGCTGAGATACTAATGACTCATTTGCTTTCAGATGGGTCAAGGTTCACAAACTTTTTTTGTACACAAAATTATTACAATATTGTGAAAAAATTATCTTCAGGCAGATATGAAAATTGTATTCACAATATTGTAATAATTGTGTGTATGAAACAAAATATGAAACAGGAGTCCCCCGGTGGTGCAGCAGGTTGAACTTGCTGAACTTGCTGACCAAAAGGTTGATGGTTCGAATCCAGGGAGTGGGGTGAGCTCCTGCTGTTAGCCCCAGCTTCTGCCAATCTAAGTTTGAAAACATGCAAATGTGAGTAGATCGATAGGTACCGCTTCTCCGGCGCTCCATGCAGTCATGCCTCATGGCCTTGGAGGCATCTGCGGACAACGTCGGCTCTTCAACCTAGAAATGGAGATGAGCACAAGTGTACCAGAGTCAGACATGACTGGACTTGATGAGAAACGTTTACCTTTTATAGGAAACATTCAGTTAGGCTTTTAAAGAAGAAGAAGATTGTCAGGGGCTGCTGTGACTTTATATGCTTTTAATGATGTCTAATACTGTCTTAATAATTGTATATTTGAAGTTGTAATGCAATGCTTTTAGTTGTGACACATTTTCAGTCTCCCTACAGCAGTGGTTCTCAGCTTGTAGGTCCCCAGATGTTTTGGCCTACAACTCTCAGAAATCCCAGCCAGTTTACCAGCTGTTAGGATTTCTGGGAGTTGAAGGCCAACACATCTGGGAACCCACAGGTTGAGAACCATTGTCCTATAGAGGGAAAAAATTGGTGTTCTGTCGCCACTGGGCCTGTACACAATGTCTTTATTCTACAGGATGCACACTTTAAACCCAGTGGGAAGCCGGGGTGCCCGAAGATTGTTAGAGACTTCCAGAAGTAATGGGCTTTAGAGTTCTTTAAAAGTACAAAAAGTCTTTATTAAGGAACAAATCTTCAAACAACATTTCAAGGCTTTACTATTCTAGTCTTTAAGAGACTGGCACTGACTTGGTTTAACTGTACTATTTCAGCATAAGGAAGAACTCTTTATAATCCCTCCCAGGCCGCTTTCTATCTATGCCTAGTCGGCGTGGGTGCTGCTACCGAAATCCACGTGCGTCTGGGTATCGAGCAGACCTTACCGGCTGAGGCTTGAAAATATAGCAGCTGGAATTCCGTGGTTCTACAAAGCCTTTCCTACGGGACAAACTGATTTGCGTCCTAGAGGCTGGCTTCCTTGTGAGTGACTGACTAAAATGGTTCCTCTCTCTTCCCAAAACCCAGGAAAAGGGGTGGAACCAAAGCTAAATGAAGATGGACAGGGGGCTTGCCCTATGACTGCAAACTATAACAGGAAGCCACCCTGCTGCAAAATCCCAAGCCTGGGGTTGCAAACAAACCTTTACTTCAAAGCAAATAAAATTGGAGCTCCTGGAACAGCTGTTCCAGAACAATGGGATATAAATAAACATAAACATAAACATAACAACAACAACAACAACAACAATAATAATAATAATAATATGATGATGATGATGATGATGATGATAATAATAATAATAATAATAATAATAATAATGTTGCAATCCAAGGCAACAGCAGGATTGAGGACAAACAACTGGAAAAACTGACAAGATATAAGGATTTAAAGATCAAACTGCAAAGACACTGGCACAAGCCAGTCAAGAGGGTCCCGGTGGGGATGGGCACACTGGGTGCAGTGCCTAAAGACCTTGGCCTGCACTTAAACACAATTGGTGCTGACCAAATCACCACCTGTCAACTGCAAAGGGCCACCCTACTGGGATTTGCACGCATTATTCACCAATACATGACATAGTCCTAGACTTGGGAAGTGTCTGACGTGTGATCCAATACAAAAGCAAGCAGAGTGAGTTTGTTTGCTGTGTATAATCATCATCACCACCACCACCATCACCACCACCACCACCACCATCACCACCACCACCATCACCATCACCATCACCACCACCATCACCACCACCACCACCACCACCATCATCATAATCATCAATGAATTTTGAGTTCTGATTTGGGTCCCACCTCCAAGGTATCTCACTGCATGACATAGTCCAATACATGACATAGTCCTAGACTTGGGAAGTGTCTGACGTGTGATCCAATACAAAAACAAGCAGAGTGAGTTTGTTTGCTGTGTATAATCACCACCACCACCACCACCACCACCACCATCACCACCACCACCACCACCATCACCACCACCACCACTATCACCACCACCACCACCACCACCACCACCATCACCACCACCACCACCACCATCATCATCAATGAATTTTGAGTTCTGATTTGGGTCCCACCTCCAAGGTATCTCATTGCATGACATAGTCCAATACATGACATAGTCCTAGACTTGGGAAGTGTCTGACGTGTGATCCAATACAAAAACAAGCAGAGTGAGTTTGTTTGCTGTGTATAATCACCACCACCACCACCACCACCACCACCACCATCACCACCACCACCACCACCATCACCACCACCACCACTATCACCACCACCACCATCACCACCACCACCACCATCATCATCATCAATGAATTTTGAGTTCTGATTTGGGTCCCACCTCCAAGGTATCTCATTGCATTTTTTGGTCTTCCAAAATCTGAAGAAATCCTAAACACTTTTGCTCCCAAGCACTTTGCATACAGAAGACTCAAGTGGGATTGTACATGGTCCCAATAAATGCCCCAGTGTTTCATTGATCGTGCTATATTATTTTCATCCCAACTCTGCTTCCTTTGCTGCATTTAAGAAACCCTTACTGTTGGAAGGACTCCATTGGCAATCAACCTTGCTATTCACAAATAGATTGCCAACAGATTAAAATACGACGGGTTGGCATTGGGAGCTTTGTTTTCACACTTGCTTTGAGAACAGAACTTTGGGAAATACTTTGGAAGAGGCTGGAAGATATTAATCCTTCTTGATAGATTTGAAGATTTTAGTCTCCAAATGCAGCACCTTGGCCAACATTTTTGCATAATTAGATGTGTTGAATGTTTTCCTGGTACCCGACAAAAGTATATTTCCTGTTTTCCCAGGACTTATAAACATTAAATATGTGTTGCTTTCCCGTTATTTCAGTTCCGTGTACTTCCTTGTTCATCCTTTTTATTGCCAGCATTCTGGTGTTTTGTTTTCCCCATTTTTCCTTTCCGATTGCCTTTTTTGCAGCTGGGTTTTTGCCTCCGACATAAGATCCTCATTCATTTTTTTCTGAGAATGAGAAACCGCAGAAACTTTTCGGCAAGACAGGGAGATTTTTCCAAGTAGGATCAACACAAGTTCTCAGATCTGTGTGAATGATTTTGGCATTGGCACAGAACTGCCGTAACTGCGGTCTTGTTCCACCAGCTTTTAGAATGAGAAGCATTGTCTTTGAATTTTCTTTGAGTCAGACAGACATTCCATGCTTTGGTGTGTTTTGGGGAACACGGCCCGGAATTTGGCAAATGTGTACATTTACCCCATATACTCATGTATAAGTCTAGACATTCAGCCCCAAAAACTGTGTTGACACCTCCATGGGCCAATGTGAGTACTAGACATGGTTAGGTCCAGCCTGAATCTTCATCATTCGGATTAATTTCGGATCTAATTCCCTTTTGAAGTGATTTCGAAGTGATTTGGGAACCTGGAAGTATCCTTGCCATTTTGAAGCCACTGTCACCATGACTCAGGAAGTGATTCGGAAAAGACCCAGCGTTTGGAGGCAAGCACAATTCAAGAGAGATATTGACAAGCTGGAATGTGTCCAGAGGAGAGCGACTAAAATGATAAAAGGTCTGGAGAACAAGCCCTATGAGGAGCGGCTTAAGGAGCTGGGCATGTTTAGCCTGAAGAAGAGAAGGCTGAGAGGGGATATGATAGCCATGTATAAATATGTGAGAGGAAGCAAGCTTGTTTTCTGCTTCCCTGGAGACTGGGACGCGAAACAATGGCTTCAAACTACAAGAGAGGAGATTCCATCTGAACATGAGGAAGAACTTCCGGACTGTGAGAGCCGTTCAGCAGTGGAACTCTCTGCCCCGGAGTGTGGTGGAGGCTCCTTCTTTGGAGGCTTTTAAGCAGAGGCTGGATGGCCATCTGTCAGGGGTGATTTGAATGCAATATTCCTGCTTCTTGGCAGGGTTTTGGACTGGATGGCCCATGAGGTCTCTTCCAACTCTTTGATTCTATGATTCTATGATTCTATAAGCAACAGCTTGCATGCTGGGATGCTTGCCTCCAGCCAATGAGGGGAAACCATGTGGGGAGTGGCGGGGTTTCAGCAAGGTTCGAGCCAGGGACGTGAAAGTAAAAGGACTGGGGCTGCTTGGGTGGGAAAGGTGCCACACCACCACTTAGCAAGGGAACAACAGGGTTGGGAACAACTTCTTTCCTTGGGGAACCAGACCATAAAAGTTTGCAGCCCTCCTTTCTCTGCTTGGGGTTACACGTAGTTCTTTTGAAAACTAGAAATCTCCTAATCTAGCGAGGCTTCCCTGCAGCCGCGCATCTCCATTTCTCCAAGAAGAAGCAGAAAGGAAAACCATAAACTTGGCTGGATCATGCACTGTTCTTGCCTGTCTGTTATTCCTGCTGTTTTTCTCCCTTCCCTTCTCCTCTTTCCTTATCTCTCTTCCTTTCCCCCTTCCTTTTCTCCTCCAAATCCATCCTGGAAGGGAGAAAAACAGCAGGAAAAATGTCAGTTTAAACCAGTGTGGATGGATTCCTTTCCTTTATCTCCCATGTCAGTTTAAACCCGTGTGGATGGGATGGGTCTTCATCAGTTTAAACCAGTATGGATGGATTCCTTTCCTCTCCTTTCTCTCCTGTGTCTGTTCAAACCAGTGTGGATGAGATGGATCTGCATCATTTTAAACCAGTGTGGATGGGATAGATCCGTGTCATAGAATCATAGAATCAAAGAGTTGGAAGAGACCTCATGGGCCATCCAGTCCAACCCCCTGCCAAGAAGCAAGAATATTGCATTCAAATCACCCCTGACAAATGGCCATCCAGCCTCTGTTTAAAAGCCTCCAAAGAAGGAGCCTCCACCACACTCCGGGGCAGAGAGTTCCACTGCTGAACAGCTCTCACAGTCAGGAAGTTCTTCGTCGTGTTCAGATGGAATCTCCTCTCTTGTAGTTTGAAGTCATTGTTCCGCGTCCTAGTCTCCAGGGAAGCAGAAAACAAGCTTGCTCCCTCCTCCCTGTGGCTTCCTCTCACATATTTATACATGGCTATCATATCTCCTCTCAGCCTTCTCTTCTTCAGGCTAAACATGCCCAGCTCCTTAAGCCGCTCCTCATAGGGCTTGTTCTCCCGACCGTTGATCATTTTAGTCGCCCTCCTCTGGACACATTCCAGCTTGTCAATATCTCTCTTGACTTGTGGTGCCCAGAATTGGACACAATATTCCATGTGTGGTCTAACCAAAGCGGAATAGAGGGGTAGCATTACTTCCCTAGATCTAGACACTATTCTCCTATTGATGTAGGCCAAAATCTCATTGGCTTTTTTGCCGCCACATCACATTGTTGGCTCATGTTTGACTTGTTGTCCACGAGGACTCCAAGATCTTTTTCACACGTACTGCTCCCGAGCCAGGCATTGTCCCCCATTTTGTATCTTTGCATTTCGTTTTTCCTGCCAAAGTGGAGTATCTTGCATTTGTCACTGTTGAACTTCATTTTGTTAGTTTTGGCCCATCTCTCTAATCTGTCAATATAGTTTTGAATCCTGCTCCTGTCTTCTGGAGTATTGGCTATCCCTCCCAATTTGGTGTCATCTGCAAACTTGATGATCATGCCTTCTGGCCCTTCATCTAAGTCATTAATAAAGATGTTGAACAGGACCGGGCCAGGACGGAACCCTGCGGCACTCCAGGATGAAGAGGAAGCATTGGTGAGCACCCTCTGGGTTCGTCCATTTAACCAATTACAGATCCACCTCACCGTAGTTTTGCTTAGCCCACATTGGACTAGTTTCCTTGCCAGAAGGTCATGGGGGACCTTGTCGAAGGCCTTACTAAAATCCAGGTACGCCACATCCACGGCATTCCCTGCATCTACCCAGCTTGTAACTCTATCGAAAAAAGAGATCAGATTCTCTATGATTCTATATTTGCCCAATAGCATCCAAACAATTGACTCGCTTTGCCATCAGACAGTAGTAAAGGTAATTCCTTGCACCCAGTTATTATCTTCTTCAGTATTGGTATTGGATGTGCAATTTCCCAAAGTGTCTCGATTGAGTTTATTTATCCTGAACTTTTCCAGTTACAGTAATATGCAACTTGAGCTGTTTGAAAGCTCGGTTTGGGGTGCAGCCAATTTAAACCTCCTGTCCTCATTCATCTGGTTGATCTGGTTGCATTCTGAATTTTCATGGAAATAAGGAATCTGGAATAAGGGGCCAACTTTGACCTTGTTGTGATTAGTTATTCTTGGAACGAGCGTAATTTTACACTACACACATGCTGGTTGCATTACTTTATTCCTGCAATATTCCTGCTTCTTGGCAGGGGGTTGGACTGGATGGCTCATGAGGTCTCTTCCAACTCTATGATTCTATGATTAATTCTACTGTTACCACATTCGACCGTCCCACCAGTTATAGCACTTTCTATCTATCTCACCCACAGGTTTTATCAATTTTTACCCATTGCATTTGACATAGCTCACTCTGTCTAATTCTATTACCATTTTATCATTTGCTTTTTATTTTGGTTTTGTTTTTCATTTCATTTCTATGTTATTATTAAGCATTTTATTTGATGTTATTGTTTGTTTTATATGTAGTTTTGCTTTATTGTAATTGTTCGGCCTGGACTCATGTTAGCTGCCCCGAGTCCCTTCGGGGAGATGGTGGCAAGGCATTAATAATAATAATAATAATAATAATAATAATTAGGGCTGGGCGGTTTCGTTTCGTTAATTCGTAAATCGTTAATAATTCGTTAATTTTTTTAATTACAAAACGATAACGAATCATTCTGGTTGTAAATGCTTCGTATTTCGTTATTGTATTTGTTTCGTTATTGTTCTGAGGTCGTTTCGTTATTATTTCCGCATGTCTGGGGCAAGTTTTTTGTTTAATTAGTGAAAAAAAATTATAATATCACACCAACAGTCAACAACAGAGGGAGAGGGAAGATTCAGAAGTTTTTGGAGGTTTTTTAGTGTATTTCGCGGTCGCGTCCGCCATTAACGAATCGATTCGTTATTGTTTCGGAAATCGATTCGTTAATGTTTTGTAATTTTTTTTCACATTTACGAAATTTCGTAAATATCGAACTTTTTAAAAGGAAAATTTTGTAATTATTTTAAATAACGAAACGCAAAAACCCCCAAAAAACGAATCGATTTTAGAAACAAATTTTTCCGTTGTTACCCAGGCCTAATAATAATAATAATAATAATTTGAAACACAAGATGAGTCCACAACAGACAATATCACTCTGCTGACTGTTGTATTTGATCACACGTCGGACACTTCCCAAGTGTCCAGGACTGTGTGATGTATTGGCGAACAATGTGTGCAGATCCCAGTAAGGTAGCCTTTTGCAGCTGGCAGCTGGTAATTTTGTCAGCGCCAATTGTGTTTAAGTGCAGGCCAAGGTCTTTAAGCACTGCACCCAGTGTGCCAATCACCACTGGGACCATCTTGACTGGCTTGTGCCACAGTCTTTGCAGTTTGATCTTTAAAAACTCATATCGTGTCAGCTTTTCCAGTTGTTTCTCTTCAATCCTTCTGTCACCTGGGATTGCAACATTGACAATTCATACTTTGTTTTTCAACACAATCGTGAGGTCAGGAGTATTGTGCTCCAGAACACTGTCTATCTGTATTCAGAAGTCCCAGAGGAGTTTGATGCGTTCATTTTCTGTAATTTTTTCTGGCTTGTGATCCCACTAGTTCTTTCTCGCAGGCAGATAGTATTTGTAGCACAGGTTCCAATGAATCATCTGAGCAATGGTGCTATGTCTCTGCTTGTAGTCTGTCTGCACGATCTTCTTGCAGCAGCTGAGGATGTGATCGATTGTTTCATCTGCTTCCTTGCAGAGTCTACACTTGGGATCTGTCGCTGACTTTTCAATTCTGGCTTTGATGGCATTTGTTCTAATTGCTTGTTCTTAGGTTGCCAGAATCAGGCCTTCCACCCCCTTTTCCAAGGTTCCATTTGTGAGCCACAGCCATGTTTTTTCTTTGTCAATTTGGCTCTCAATTCCAGTTCTCCAGGAACTGTTCATGGAGAGCTTTCTTTCGCCAGTTGTCTCTTCTGCTCTGGATTGTGTTTTTACGGTATTTACTCTTTGTCTTTGAGCAATGTCCAATCTCAATAAAATAGTAAAGAGTAGACACATCACACTGGCAACAAAGATCCGCATAGTCAAAGCCATGGTATTCCCTGTAGTAACCTACGGATGTGAGAGCTGGACCTTAGGGAAGGCTGAGCGAAGGAAGATTGATGCTTTTGAGCTGTGGTGTTGGAGGAAAGTTCTGAGAGTGCCTTGGACTGCGAGAAGATCCAACCAGTCCATCCTCCAGGAAATAAAGCCTGACTGTTCACTGGAGGGAAGGATACTAGAGACAAAGTTGAAGTACTTTGGCCACATCATGAGGAGACAGCAATGCCTAGAGAAGACAATCATGCTGGGGAAAGTAGAAGGTAAAAGAGGGGCCGACCAAGCGCAAGATGGATGGATGGCATCCTTGAAGTGACTGGACTGACCTTGAAGGAGCTGGGGGTGGTGATGGCCGACAGGGAGCTCTGGCGTGGGCTGGTCCATGAGGTCACGAAGAGTCGGAGACGACTGAACGAATGAACAACAACAACAACTCTTTGTCTTTTGCACTTTAATCAATGTACTACTATTGACTTCCCTCAATGTTGGTTCTTGACTGCCTTTCACTTATTATTACTATTACTATTATTATTATTATTATTATTATTATTATTATTATCTGAATCCCATTTGTGGGAACCTTCTTTGTGAACTTGGGCAAGTCATATTCTCAGCCTCAGGAAGGCATGGGTGAATCCCCTTTGAACGAAGCCCATGATAGGCTTGCCTTAGGGTCACTATAAATCAAAAACAATTTGAAGGCACACAACAGAAACATAAGATTACACCTGCATACTATGGCAGCAAGAGCCATAGGATGGATAGGTTTGGGCACTGGAAATTAATGGGGTGAATAGGTTTGAGTGCTGGAGATAAGGATGGGAATCCCATTTGTGGGAACCCACTTGGTGAATGTGGGCAAGTCACACTCTCTCAGCCTCAGAGGAAAGCATGGGTGAATCCCTTTGAACACATCTTGCCTAGAAAACCCTATGATAGGTTCACCTTGAGTCAAAGGTGTGCATCACTGCATCACCAACACGCATGCAGCATATCCCAATGCGCACTGGCACCCCTTAACCCATGACTTAATGCACATTGGGCTCTATCAGTGTGTATTTGCAGTCTCTACTTCTCCAGAGAATGGCATGAGCATCCAATATGCATTGGCACACATTGCACAGTTGTCACTTTGCGGAGTCCTCAACAAAGTAACATCAGGGCAACCTTTTGCTGAGTACAGACTCAGTTCTACTTCCTGCAGAGCTTGCTTACACAGATGTAAATCCCACACTTAGTTCTTTGGGCTGTTTTTATCCATCCTCCTCCACCATAAGACCCACAGCTATAGAGTGGAGTGAACATCATTTAATAGAGGAATATATATATATATAGCTCAATCTGGGCAAGGTGCTTTAGGCGTTAAATATTATGAACGTTTTTTTCTTCTTTCCTTGGATGAAAACTGCTTAATTTTGCTCTTCCTCAGTGGGCACAATTGGCAAACAAATGTGTGCGTTCCTTTTTTATAAGAACTTGGCTGCCTTCCTCCGTGAACGGGCACCCACCCAAAAGCAAGCGAGGCTCCGCCATCAATTGCTGTGAAATTCTTTGCAAGGACTGGTGGAAAAGGGTGGCATCCTACGGGTGGGCCTTTGGCAAAAGAGACATGCAAGGGCCACTCTTCTCACCATTTCATACAGTATTCGGGGGGTGTTGTTGTTCATTCGTTCAGTCATCTCCGACTCTTCGTGACCTCATGGACCAGCCCACGCCAGAGCTCCCTGTCGGCCGTCACCACCCCCAGCTCCTTCAAGGTAAGTCAAGTCACTTCAAGGATGCCATCCATCCATCTTGCCCTTGGTCGGCCCCTCTTCCTTTTTCCTTCCACTTTCCCCAGCATAATTGTCTTCTCTAGGCTTTCCTGTCTCCTCATGATGTGGCCAAAGTACTTCAACTTTGTCTCTAGTATCCTTCCCTCCAGTGAGCAGCTGGGCTTTATTTCCTGGAGGATGGACTGGTTGGATCTTCTTGCAGTCCAAGGCACTCTTAGAACTTTCCTCCAACACCACAGCTCAAAAACATGTGTATTGAAGGACAAAGTATTTTTCTAATCATGATAATGCAAAGGACGTCGCAAGTGGGAAAAGGCAATGGTAATCATTGACATCATGACCCAGGACGGCTTTTAATAACAAGTTCCGTTTTATCATAGAATCATAGTACTGGAAGACAAAGGATAAGGTGACGCTGTGTGTGGGTGGAACGAGGGTGATACGGGAGATGTGTAAATATTTGCAGAACTTTGGGGGAAAATACCCAACGCAAATGCAAAAGAAACAAAACACATGATTTCATCACACATGCCCATTTTTAAGGCCCTTCCATGTAATTATATAGCATTTGTGGGCTGGAGGTTCATTTCAATGACATTTGCCATTATAGTAAAGAGTAGAGACATCAGACTGGAAACAAATATCCGCCTAGTCAAAGCCATGGTATTCCCTGTAGTAACCTACCGATGTGAGAGCTGGACCTTAGGGAAGGCTGAGCGAAGGAAGATAGATGCTTTTGAACTGTGGTGTTGGAGGAAAGTTCTGAGAGTGCCTTGGACCGCCAGAAGATCAAATCAGTCCATACTTCAGGAAATAAAGCCCAACTGCTCATTGGAGGGAAGGATAGTAGAGGCAAAGTTGAAGTACTTTGGCCACATCATGAGGAGACAGCAAAGCCTAGAGAAGACAATTATGCTGGGGAAAGTGGAAGGTAAAAGGAAGAGGGGCCGACCAAGGGCAAGATGGATGGATGGCATCCTTGAAGTGACTGGACTGACCTTGAAGGAGCTGGGGGTGGTGATGGCCGACAGGGAGCTCTGGCGTGGGCTGGTCCATGAGGTCACGAAGAGTCGGAGACGACTGAACGAATGAACAGCAAGTTTTGTGCATCCACACAAAGTCTTGGAATGTCTCTCTTGCAGATACGGGGTCCTAAGGTACTTTGACATCAAATTGTAAACCATTTTGTGTGCTGTGCAAAGAACTCTATATCTTAATGAATCCAAAATACAGGGTGAGGCAGCACAACTTCCCTTTTTAAAATGTGTGCCATGCAGTCGGTTGAAGACATAGCGAAATGCAAAGATACAGATGTGGGGGTGCCTGGCTTGAGAGCAGTATGTGTGAAAAAGATCTTGGGAGTCCTTGTGGACAACAAGTTAAACATGAGCCAACAATGTGATGTGGCAGCAAAAAAAGCCAATGGGATTTTGGCCTGCATCAATAGGAGCATAGTGTCTAGATCTAGGGAAGTAATGCAACCCCTCTATTCTGCCTTGGTTAGACCACACCTGGAATATTGTGTCCAATTCTGGGCACCACAATTCAAGAGAGATATTGACAAGCTGGAATGTGTCCAGAGGAGGGTGACTAAAATGATCAAGGGTCTGGAGAACAAGCCCCATGAGGAGCGGCTTAAGGAGCTATGCATGTTTAGCCTGAAGAAGAGAAGGCTGAGAGGAGATATGATAGCCATGTATAAATATGTTGAGGAAGCCACAGGGAGGAGGGAGCAAGCTTGTTTTCTGCTTCCTTGGAGACTAGGACGCGGAACAATGGCTTCAAACTACAAGAGAGGAGATTCCATCAGAACATGAGGAAGAACTTCCTGACTGTGAGAGCCGTTCAGCAGTGGAACTCTCTGCCCCAGAGTGTGGTAGAGGCTCCTTCTTTGGAAGCTTTTAAACAGAGGCTGGATGGCCATCTGTCAGGGGTGATTTGAATGCAATATTCCTTCTTCTTGGCAGGGGGTTGGACTGGATGGCCCATGAGGTCTCTTCCAACTCTTTGATTCTATGATTCTATGGTCTTGTTCGAGAGGCGGGAGAATAAAGTTTTGTCCTGACACAGTTCAGTCACCATCATGCGTTGGAACAGTGAAGAGCGTGCTTTTGCCGTTGAGAACTTCTTTTCGAGTGGATTTGGAATGGCCGGCCCGCTCTCCAGATTTGGCCTCTTGTGATTTTTTCTATGGTTTTTTTTAAAATCTCATGTTTATGTGAACCGACCAAGGACCCTACAAGATTTGAAGACCAACATCCAGGAAGAAATTGCCAACGTAACGCCTGCTATGCTGGCAAGGATCATGACAAACGCCAGAAATCGGTTTACTCAAGAGTATGTAGAATGGGGGACGTCGCCTACCTAATTTGATCTTCAAAACTACATAAAACAAAACTTTAGGTATGCGCCTACATTATAAAAAAAATTAAAAATGTTTGATTCATACAATGGGTTTTATTAAGTTTTGAAAAAAGGAAGTTATGCTGCTTCACCCTGCATACCTGAAACTTCATTCTACAGCAGTGGTTCTCAACCTTCCTAATGCCGTGACCCCTTAATACAGTTCCTCATGTTGTGGTGACCCCCAACCATAACATTGTTTTTGTTGCTACTTCATAACAGTCATTTTACTACTGTTATCAATCGTAATGTAAATATCAGATATGCAAGATGTATTTTCATTCACTGGACCAAACTGGGCACAAATACCCAATGCACCCACATGTAAATGCTAGTGGGGTTGGGGGTTGCTTTTGTAATTTGGGAGTTGTAGTTGCTGGGATTTGTAGTTCACCTATACTCAAAGAGCATTCTGAACTCCACCAGCGATGGATTTGAACCTAATTAGCCACACAAAACTCCCATGCCCAACGGAAAACACTGGAAGGGTTTGGTGGGCATTGACCTTGAGTTTGGGAGTTGTAGTTCACCTATATCCAGAGAGCACTGTGGACTCACACAATGGTGGATCTGGACCAAACTTGGCACAAATACTCAATATGCGCAAATGTGAACACTGGTGGAGCCTGGGGAAAACAGACCTTGACTTTTTGGAGTTGTAGTTGCTGGGATTTATAGTTCATTACAATCAAAGAACATTCTGAAGTGCAGACTGAAGTGAAACTTCCTACATGGAATCCCCATAACCATCAGAAAATACTGTGTTTTCTGATGGTCTTTGGCGACCCCTCTGACACCCCTTCGCGACCCCCTCAGGGGTCCCGACCCCCAGGTTGAGAAATACTGTTCTACAGTATGAACAAAACAAGATGCATTGCCTTCAGTTAATGATAGTTGCAACAAATGAGCAAGACAGGTTCAGGGCATCCCATTGATAGTACAAGTTTCCCTCTGGGACAAAGACTGACAATCATGCCTTTTAAGAAAAGGAAGCTTGAGAGCGTGCGGCTTCCCATCTATTTCCCTTTGAGATATTTTCACTCTCTGCATATTTAAGGCATCATCTCTATCTTCAGGAGGCAGAGCAGAAAGAAATAAAGCAAGTGAAAGGAAATGATGACATCTGGTGGCCATGAAGGGTTCGCTGTTGTGCTTGGAGTGAATTGTGGTGCTGACAATGAATGGAGAGCAAGGAGAAAACTAAAGGCGAACAGGGAGGAAGAATGAGACAAAGAGAAAAAGGAGGTGGGAGTGAGGTGGAGGAGAGGAAGGAGGAGGACAGAGAGGGAGGAAAGGAAGAGGAGGAGGAGGAGGAAGAAGAGAGGAGAAAAGGATATGATGGAGATGAGGAAGGACAAGGGGAGGGATGAGGGGGAAGGCTGGAGATCCATATCCCACATCAATCCCATCTCCAACCTACTCTCCTAATCTGGAAACTTATCACCAGCATTTAATTCCAGGTGAACAGCCGCACGGGGACTGGAGACCCGTTTCCCTCCCTGTGCATGCAACCCACGGCCACTCTGCCTAACCCCTGCACTCGGCGCTGTGTGTGTGCCGCGTGTCCTATGTGCGCATGCATTAATATGATCAGACAGGTTAAGGGCATTTGGCAAAGCGGTGCTTGTTCTCTCTCCACTGGGACCCTGTTGCCAAACAAGGCCAGACAAAACCTCTGTTATGCACTCAGTTCTGGATGTTCCGCCTGTTTGAAACAGAAGATCTATTAGAAAGCAATATTTCCCCCTCCTTATCAGACAAATGGAAATACTTTTGTCTTGCTTTTTAATCACGCACACAATAAAGGAAAGTCTGCCTCATCAGAATGTAAGAACCAAAGTTCAGTTGATAGAAGGGAAATGTGCAGAAATGCTGCCAATGGACTTTGCTTCTTCTGCTCCCGAGAAGCGACTGCCCACACAGTCCTCGCAAAAGGAGGAATGAAATGTGAATTATTTGCTAAACCAAAGTTGCAAGACTCCACTTGTTTCCGTGATGTGCTTTTGGTCTTCCCCAAAAGCAAAGACACCTCCAAGGAGCAGAGATTGTACAGCTGAGCAGGTAAACCTCTTCTCTTTACACTATCTTTTCCCTTCGCCTTTCCTTAGAGAGGTCTGCTTTTGGTGGGACTCTGTGTTGACATTCATGACAAGAAAAGAGCATGACCTCAGATACAAAGAGGCCTTGCAGAATTGCATGAAGTTTAAGAAGAGAAGGATCCCTTTTGCCTGTGAGTAAATGCATCATGGAAGGCTTTGCGCCTGGTTTCTGATTGATTCAGAACATGCGGAGGACCCGCTGGGCAACATCCTTGCAGATGGCCAACTTTCTCACACCAGAGACAACTTGCAGTTTCTCAAGGCACTCCTGACACACACACACACACACACACACACACACACACACACCTCTGAGTCCCCTCGGGAAGAATGGCAGAATGTAAATCAAGTATTATTGTTGTTGTTGCTTCAGCTACAAAATTTGTTTGAAAAACCCCTTTTTAAAAAAGCAACTCTTTGGCAGGAAACCACGGGAAGCTTTTGCCTCAGCCTCCTTTTCAATTACTTTCCTTCACAATGTCTTTGCAGGAAACATGAACATCAAAGAGTATTTTGCAAGAACCAGGTACCAAGGCTCTCTGGATAAGCTCGATTTGGCGACGCTGACGGCCATCTTCCAGTACCACATCCGGGCCGTTCCCTTTGAGAACCTCAGCATCCACTGCGGGGAGACCATCACGTTGGACCTGGAGGATGTGTACGAGAAAATCGTGAGGAAAAGGCGAGGTGGGTGGTGCATGGAGAACAACCAGCTGCTCTTTTGGGTTCTCAAAAGCCTGGGATACGACACAACCACCCTGGGGGCCTATGTCTACAACCCGAAGCAAGGTGACTATGGGACGGACATGAACCACCTCATCATGAAAGTTGTGATTGATGGAACAACTTATATTGTTGATGGTGGTTACGGCTCTTCCTACCAAATGTGGGAGCCTATGGAGCTGGCGGCTGGCAAAGACCAGCCTCAAACACCGGGGATCTTTCGCTTCACAGAAGAGAACGGGACTTGGCACTTGGAGAAAATCAGAAGGAAACAACATGTTCCCAATCCCAACTTCAGTGACCAGGTAGGGAAAGGGGGCCACAGGAGGATTTATTCATTCAGCCTGGAGCCGGTTACGATGGAAGACTTCCAGCCCCAATGTTTGTACCTCCAAACGTCCCCCGATTCCCTGTTTACACGGAAGTCGATTTGCACCCTCCAAACCATGGGCGGCTTCCGGGCTCTGGTTGGGTGGACCTTCTCAGAGACCAAGTACAACTACAAGGAGGACACAGACCTGGTGGAATTCAAGACCTTGCGGGACGACGAAGTGGAGCCAACCCTGCAAGAGGAGTTTGGTATCTCTTTGGAGAGGAAGCTGGCCCCAATTAACCTCCCCGGGAACTATGAAATCTAGCCTGGAGGATCAAAGCCAGCAGTAAGACCTTCTCTCTAACGATTAACTAAACTATGGATTAAACTCTGACTCATGATCAAAGTACCCGAACTTGATAAAGAACAGGATGATGAAAGGAAAGGAAATTAAACCATTTGTCTCAGATAAGGAAAAATTTAAGCACTTGAAAATAGAGGAATTTGTTGTTCAGATTTCATTAATCCACACTGATCTGAATTTGGAAAAGCCAAGATGGCACTGTATAATGGTTTCAGCACTGGACAAATACACACGAGACCAGGGTAAACCATGAAAACCCATTGGGAAGTCACACTCTTTTAGCCTCAGAGGAGGGCAAAGGCAGGCAACCCCTCTCTCAATAAACACCTGAGAAGTTCACCTGAGGTTGGAGCCCTATTTGGGACATAAAGCAAATACATCAACAAGGTTTGCTGTAGGTCTGTAATGTCCTGAAGGCACACAACAACAACATCTGAATGAAGAATAGAATGTGTTCTGATGAACATCTACAACTAAGCTGTATACAACATGCTTCGTTCTTTTCTGTAGAAGAAGTGACTCTGCCGGTGGAAAAGATCACTTCTGCGTGGACTGACTTCATTTAGATGCTGGAAATGCAGAATACTTTGCATTGATGGGAAATTGCTAGGTTCGCATTTGCTGACCAGTCAGGGCTTTCACCTCTTCCAGGTGGATTTAAAAACCACCATCAAACTTGCATTGGTTGGACTTTGGAGCGTTTTCTGATTCCATGAGAATTCAAATACACTGAAGGTTAAGGTCAGCGGAATAGTTAATGTGATGCAACTTCAATTTTCTGAATATATTGAGATTTCTAGTGTCATAACATACCTGAAAAATAAAATGAGTTACTTCTGCTTCTTGGCATCATAAGATTGTTGAAAAATATTGTGGGATTAACATAACTCAAAAACTACTGGACGAATTGACATCAAATTTGACCACAATACATCAACTAAACCAGTGGTTCTCAACCTTCTTAATGCCGCAACCCCTTAATACAGTTCCTCCTGTTGTGCTGACCCCCATGAATAACAGTATTTTTGTTGCTATTTCTTAACTGTAATTTTGCTACTGTTATGAATCGTAACGTAAATATCTGATATGCATGATGTACTTTCATTCACTGGACCCAAATTTTGCAAAAATACCCAATATGCCCAAATTTGAATACTGGTGGGATTGGGCGGAGGGATTGATTTTGTAATTTGGGAGTTGTAGTTGCAGGGATTTATAGTTCACCTATAATCAAAGAGCATTCCAAACTCCACCAACAATGGAATTGAACCAAACTTGGCACACAGAACCCCCATGACCAACAGAAAATACTGGAAGGGTTTGGTGGGCATTGATCTTGAGTTTTGGAGTTGTAGTTTACCTATATCCAGAGAGCACTGTGGACTCATGCAATGGTGGATCTGGACCAAACTTGGCATGGATACTCAATATGCCCAAATGTGAAGACTGGTGGAGTCTGGGGAAAATAAATCTTGACATTTGGGAGTTGTAGTTGCTGGGATTTATAGTTCATTACAATCAGAGAACATTCTGAACTCCACCAACGATAGAATTGGAATAATTGAACCAAACTTGTTACACAGAACTCCCATGACCAACAGAAAATACTGGAAGGGTTTGGTGGGCAGTGTCCTTTGGTTTTGAAGTTGTAGTTCACCTACATCCAGAGAGCACTGTGGACTCAAACAATGATGGCTCTGAACCAAACTTGGCACAAATACTCAATATGCCCACGTGTGAACACTGGTGGAGTTTGGGGGAAATAGACCTTGACATTTGGGGGTTGTAGTTGCTGGGATTTATAGTTCACATTCTGAGCTTGTTTTATTTCACCGTTTATTCAGTAAACTCAATTTGGTTAATTTAGTCTTGTCTGAAGAGTATCATTTTTGGGGGCATTAAAGTAATTTAGGGCATACCGATGGTCACTGGGAAAATAGCCAGACACATTTAGTTTCTCATTAGATCTTCCTGGTGTGCCATCATAATAATAGTACCAACAACAACAGAGTAAAGTTATAAATAACTTTGACTTGAGTATAAGCCGAGGGGGACTTTTTCAGCTTGAAAAAAGGGTTGAAAAACTTGCTGTATACTTGCGTATATACTTGCAAAATCCAGAAAGGGCTTGCTTTTGGACGCAACACAGAAGCTGATACAGATAGTGCCTCTCTGGTGAGAATTGGTTAAAACATAAAGCATCTTTCACAGGATTCATTCTGGTCAGGAAATAATGTCAGGCAAATGTGATCACTCTTTGAATTCTCCCTATAAATGCTCATTTGATCAGTAGGTAGCGTAAAATATCTAGGCATTTCTTTAGGGATTTTTCTGATTGGTCAAAAGACATGTAGGGATGGGAAAGGCCCACCATAGCAGTGAAGACAGCTTAGATGGGAAACCAGCAAGGGAAGTTTAGGAAGGGACCGCTGGGCATTATCATTCTCTCAGCCACAAGTCTGGGAAAGTTCCATAGAGAAAAGTCACATCTAAAAATAAATAAATATTCTAAAGAGGAAGAGAGAAGAGAAGGCTGAGAGGAGATATAATAGCCATGTATAAATATGAGAGAGGAAGCCACAGGGAGGAGGGAGCAAGTTTGTTTTCTGTTTCCCTGGAGACTAGGACGCGGAACAATGGCTTCAAACTACAAGAGAGGAGATTCCATCTGAACATGAGGAAGAACTTCCTGACTGTGAGAGCCGTTCAGCAGTGGAACTCTCTGCCCCAGAGTGTGGTGGAGGCTCCTTCTTTGGAAGCTTTTAAACAGAAGCTGGATGGCCCTCTGCCAGGGGTGATTTGAATGCAATATTCCTGCTTCTTGGCAGGGGGTTGGATTGGATGGCCCATGAGGTCTCTTCCAACTCTTTGATTCTATGATTCTAGGAGGAGGAGACAATGAGTGGGCAGATGCTCCTCTTGACAAGGTAATGAAAAGCCATAGTTCTACCGGAATCAGTGGGGACTTCAAGCAGTTGGGCAAACATTTTATTTGTAACAGGCAATAAGTTGGTCAGAAGTTGGCTCAGGCTGGAAAACATCTTTAGAAAATGAAACACAGCCAAAAATATTGCCACCAAAAATATTTTCAAATAAAGCAAATATTGGTGTCTAAGTTCAATTGCTAGCATAACCTGGAATTGACCCATTGAATCAATGGCTTGTTTTACAGCAGGCCTGGGCCAACTTGGGCCCTCCCTCCCTCCCTTCGGGTGTTTTGGCCCCCAACTTCCACCATTCCTCACAGCCTCAGGCCCCTTCCTTTTCCCCCTCAGTCGCTTAAGAGGAAAGGAAAGGGAAAAGGAAAAGGAAGGGGCCTGAGGCTGTGTGGAATGGTGGGAGTTGGCGTCCAAAACACTCGGAGATAGGGAGGGCCCAAGTTGGCACAGGCCGCACTGCCTGAACATCAAACAATAAGTGGGTGCTAGAAACAATATCATACGAAAGCTGACTGGCACAACCTGGGGATCACAACCAAATACAGTGAAGACATCTGCCCTTGCGCTATGCTACTCTGCTGCTGAGTACGCATGTCCAGTGTGGAACACATCTCACCACGCTAAAACAGTGGATGTGGCTCTTAATGAGACATGCCGCATTATCACGGGGTGTCTGTGCCCTACACCACTGGAGAAATTACACTGCTTAGCTGGTATTGCACCACCTGACATCCGCCGGGAAGTAGCAGCCAATAGTGAAAGGACCAAGGCAGAGACATCTCCAGCTCATCCCCTGTTTGGGTATCAGCCAGCACGTCAACGACTTAAATCAAGAAATAGTTTTCTTAGATCTACAGAGACACTCGCTGGAGCACCTCAGCAAGCGAGAGTCCAAAAGTGGCAGGCTCAAACCCAGCACAAGAAGACAATGGATTCCCACCAATACAAAAAACACAAATCCACTAAACGTTGTGGTACATAAATGACAACGGGCATAAGATCCCTTGCCCTGAAGACAAGTTGTCTTTACACCAAAAGACTCTTTATGTTATGTATGTGTAATCTTTGTAAACAACTGTTATGCCTATACCATATAAATTTGTCATTTATTGAATATTGTAATATACAAACTGTTAGGCAATATCGACCGTTGTCATTTATGTACCACAACTTTTAGTGGATTTGTGTTTTTTGTATTGGTGGGAATCCATTGTCTTCTTGTGCTGGGTTTGAGCCTGCCACTGTTAGGCAATATCGACCGTTGTCATTTATGTATCACAGGCTCAAACCCAGCACCTCAATCCGTGGGTGATACCAGATGAGAGACTCCCCCCTGGGCACACAGAAGACTGGGCGACTTGGAAGGCGCTGAACAGACTGCGCTCTGGCGCCATGAGATGCAGAGTCAAACTCAAGAAATGGGGCTACAAAGTTGAATCCACGGCATGCAAGTGTGGAGAAGAACAAACCACTGACCACCTGCTGCAATGCAACCTGAGCCCTGCCACATGCACGATGGAGGACCTTCTTGCAGCAACACCAGAGGCACTCCCAAGTGGCCAGATACTGGTCAAAGGACATTTAATCAGCTACCAAGTTTGCAAAATTTGTAGGGTTTTTTTTGTTTTATCTGTTTGTTTGTTTTGTTCTGTTAGAAATGTAATACAATGTTCTGGCTGCGGATGACACGATAAATAAATAAATCCGATTTAAAGGACCGAACCTATTCAGGACTAGAATTTGGAATTAGGGCCCATTTTGCATTCACATTCTGTTTCAGGAAACCATTCAGACGTAATCTCTTTTTAAAGCATAATATTTTTCAAAGGAAATGAAAATTCCAATTGTACACACTTGACCTTAAAGTACTCTTTCTTGTAATTAAGAATCATCACGTAAGTGTGTGCTCTGTCTTTCCATTAGCATTGTGTTGTTCACAGTCCCACGCGAGAAATGTGTGCAAGGAGCCACAGGTGCATCCCATCCAGGGCTATGTGCCTCCCTCACTCTGCAAAAGGAGGTGAGACGAGGAGGCCTGGCAACTTCCCAAAATGACTTGCGTTACCGTGGGATGGAAGGGATGCCCGTGATCTGGAAGGAGGTTCAACCCAGCCGTGGTGGCGGCGTCTAATCCTGGGGCTTCAGGAAGGCCTTCTTGGCTCTGCTGGGCCCCTTGCCGCTCCCGACCTCCTCTTCCACAGGATCTTCCATCAGACGGTGGTCCCGCTTCTTCAGGAACTTCTTCCCAATGGTCCCCACTAGGGTTTCGTACCTGGGAAGGCCAACATGGATTTTTTAAGAAGCATCCCTAAAAGAAGTTTGTTGCTTTGAAGCATGCAAAATATCACAAAAGCTGCCATATGACCTTGGAAACCAGGGATGGGGATATTAATATTTATCTCCCATCAGCATACTGAATGAGAAGCAAATCCGGGGCTTGCAAGGGCACGGCAGGATCCTATAGGACGAACCAGTTTATATTAATGAGAAGGACCAAATGTGGGCCTATGCATTAATATAAACAGGTGCGTCACATAGGATCCCACAGTCCCCTTGCAAGCTTTTGCATGTTATACGGTCATATCAATAAAAATTATCCTTACATACTACTGGATCTAAAAAAATCTATCTATCTATCTATCTATCTATCTATCTATCTATCTATCTAAATGCTCTATGCATAATGAGTTCCTTAAAAACAAAAGAACCAATGAACGAAATCACACCAAATTTGGCAACCAACGTCTCACAACACAAGGAGTGACCATCACTCAAAAATTTATGATTTTGTCATTTGGGAGTTGTAGTTAGTGGGATTTATAGTTCACCTACAATTAAAGAGCATTCTGAACTCCACCAGTGATGGAATTGAACCAAACTTGGCACACAGAATTCATATGACCAACAGAAAATATTGGAAGGGTTTGGTGGGCATTGACCTTGAGTTTGGGAGTGGTAGTTCATCTACATCCAGAGAGCACTGTGGACTCAAACAATGATGGATCTGGACCAAAGTTGGCACAAACACTCAATACGCCCAAATATGAACACAGATGGAGTTTCGGGGAAATAGACCTTGACATTTGGGAGTTGTAGTTACTGGGATTTATAGTTCACCTACAATCACAGAGCATTCTGAACCCCACCAACAATGGGATTGATATTCTTGAGAACTTTAAGCTGTGTTTGGAAGCAGTGGTGAGTTGGCTATGAGCAAACAGACTAAAAGTCAATCCTGCAAAAACTGAGATACTCTGGCCCGGCCAGCTGCCAGAATTAATCCAGTCTCTGCCTGATTTCGATGGGGAAGCTCTGGTTCCGTCTGCCACTGTTAAAAGCCTTGGGGTTGTGTTGGACTCATCGCTGACGATGGAGTCCCAGATCACTGCCATAAGTAAGCAGGCCTTTTTTCATCTTCGCCAGGCAAGGAAATTGGCAGCCTACCTTTCGGTAGAAGCATTGGCAACGGTAATCCACGCAACAGTCACCACTAGGTTGGACTATTGCAATGCCTTATATGCTGGCCTTCCGAAGTCAATGACCCAGAGGATTCGGATGGTCCAAAATGCGGCAGCCAGGCTGCTAGCGGGATCATCTATAAGATCCCATACTACACAACTGCACTGGCTACCAATAGAACATCAGATCTCTTACAAGATACTGATCCTGACATTTAGAGCTCAAAATGGCCAAGGACCTTTATATCTTAGGGACTGCCTCATTCCTTTTCTCCATCAGTGGTCACCTCGATCCACCCAGGAAAATCTCCTATACATACCGGGTCCTAGGGAGGCACATTTGAAAGCTACAAGGCATAGAGCTTTCTCGATCTATGCTCCAATTCTCTGGAACTCATTGCCTCCATACATTAGAGCAATGTCGGAGTTGTGACCTTTTGTAAAGGCGCTCAAGACTTGGCTGTTTGGTTGTGCATTTGAGTAATCGGATCAAATTTTGCCATAGTCACTGCTGAATGTTTTTATGTTGAATGTTTTTATATTGAATGTTTTATATTCTGCATAAGCTATTTTAAATTGTAAGTCGCTCAGAGCACTTTAGTGGAGAGCGACTAATTAAGAAATAAAGTGATGATGATGATGATGATGATATATGAGAGTGAGTGCTCTCTCTTACAGCATCTAACTTATCAATTGGTTGTATATGTATAGGATAAAAATATGAAGGCAGTATATATAAGATGCAGTCCTGCCCCTTAATTGTGCCAGGCTCTCCTTATCCAGAGTTTTCCCTCCCTGACAAATGGGCAGATGTTTCAGTTCAGAGCCGGCCTTTGTGTTCCTCTTTGCAAGAAGAGGACTCCTATCCTAGGCTCCGAAATGACTGCGAGGGATTGAGTGCTTCCAATTTTGGTGGAAATGTAAAGACATATTTCTAAGGAATTGCTGCGTTTTGTTCCCTCCAAGCATTTTGTTATGGAAACACATCGCTGGGAACAGAAATAAATAAGTATTAGTATTGTGACCGAATTCAAGTGCCTGGAGAAAGCCAAAGGTTCCAAGCTGGAGCCACAACTCATCAGATCAGCGGCCGATTTCCACAATAAATGGCTCTCTTCTAAAAATAAATGTTTTGCACGCCAAGCAATTGGCCATTCCAGGCCAGCTTTGGGCTTTATAAGGGGGGAAAAAGCAGCAACTCATCTTCTTAGTAATGTCATAAATGGGAAGAACTACCTTCTGGCCATTTCTTCATCCGACACATCTGCTTCCATGGCATTGTCGTCCTCGTCCGTTCCTTCCGCCTTCAGCCTCGAGTTCATCTGGATCATTAACTTCTGGAAATGAAGAAGCGGAGCCGCATCTTAAGCACTGTGCCCCACCAGGGGAGCCAAGGAGGCCGTTTGGGAGGAAAAGAACATCACTTTCCAAAAGCACCGGAACATAGAGGGCACCCCTATGCTGCTACTATTTAATTGCTTTTTAATGGCTTTTTAACTACTGCACTGCACTTTCTAAACTTGCCTGGTGTGGAGTGTGAGGCACCTTGAGTCTCATGGGTGGGGGGGGGGGGGGAGGAGGAGGGGCATCAATAAAGATAATAGTAATAATAATAGTAATAAAAGGTAAAGGTAAAGGTTGTCCCCTGACATTAAGTCCAGTCATGTCTGACTCTAGGGTGTGGTGCTCATCTCCATTTCTAAGCCGAAGAGCCAGCGTTGTCCGTAGACACCTCCAAGGTCATGTGGCCGGCATGACTGCATGGAGCGCCGTTACCTTTCCGCCGGAGCGGTACCTATTGATCTACTCACATTTGCATGTTTTCGAACTGCTAGGTTGGCAGAAGCTAGGGCTGACAGCGGAAGCTCACGCCGCTCCCCGGAATCGAACCTGCGACCTTTCGATCAACAAGCTCAGCAGCTCAGTGCTTTAACCCACTGCGCCACTATTACACTAATAGTAATAGTAATCATTATATTCCCGGCACCAGTGGGCTCTTCTACCTGCAGAGTTTCTGAGCAATGCAATGATCCCAAAATATAGGAAAGTGTTCTCTATGGTTGGATTCAGTGAACTGACAGCCAAATTTGCCAGTTTTTGTGCCGCAGCCATTCCTGTCATGGTCCTAAAAGGTTTTATTATTTTGTTCCAGCTTTCATCACTGCTATACACACACACGCACACACAAACCACCACTGAATGCTGCTTTTAACTCTCATGCTTAATATTGTCTCCTAACTCTGCTTTTAAACATAGTATTTTAATGCTGAAACATATGCTTTTAAGGCTACCATCCTCTGAAGGTCACAGCTGACAAGGCCGTTGCAGGCTAGGACATTTTGTGAGCTGAAAAAAGGACACCCCTGTTGGATGCCATTTGGACTTTTCCTTTGAAGACTTATTTTGAGAAGCAGTGCTCCATTTTCACTGGACTCGATTTGGATTTTTTCCATGAAGATTGTTTTGAGAGTGATGCTCCATCTTCATTATTGTCTTCAGTCTACATATAGCCTCATGACTCAATGCTTACTGTGCTTATATGATTTTTCTTATTGAATGTATCCCTGATGCCTATACACAGTGGAATCCTTATCCAGACCTAGAACTGTTACGTTTGAGAGCGGCTGCTCCTTTTGATTTTGCTGTGTGCCACTGAATTGAGCTATGTACTGGGGATTTCGGTAAATTTTGGAATACTATATGCTCTTTGATAATACACTTTGACATTACGCATAGATTGTTTTGTGTGTGTGCTGATACCTTACAAGTACTATGGGATATTGTATAGAAAAAAGGAACACCCCACCTTTCCTTGCAAACGCTCTCAATCTAAAGTAAGATGCCTCTCCTAAGCACTTAAGGCCATGATGGTGAACCTATGACACTCGTGTCAGCACTGACACGCATGACTATTTTTGATGACACGCAGACACATGTGGCTACATACAGAGAAATACACCTTATAAGAGCCAATCTAATTCCATCCTTAAATTTGTAAAAGGCTCTACAAAGTTAACATATGCACGTTTGAGCATTGTTCACTCCATAACTCAGCATGGATTATAGATTTATCTTGTTTAAACTATAAATATTGCAAAATTATGGGGTTTTTTTCTTGAAGTGACACTCCACCCAAGTTACGCTCAGGTTTTTGGCAAATTCTGGCACACCAAGCTCCAAAGGTTGCCCATCACTGACCTAAGGCATTCGCATACATTCGTGCAATCATCTGTTCAACAGCCGCACTGAGCATTAAATGGGCATGGGATTGGGGGGGGGGGGGGGGGTTAATTTTAAAGGCAATTTTAAAGGCCACTGTTGTTATTTAATGGTTTTTAAACTTTTATATAGCTCTTTTAAAACTGTTTAGTGTGGACAGATGGTTGGCTGCCTTGAGTCCCCATGGCGGAGGTGGGATCTATTTTATTTATTTATTTATTTGCAGCATTTCTATTCCGCCCTTCTCACCCCGCAGGGGATTCAGGGCGGATTACAGTGTACACATATATGGCAAACATTCAATGCCAATTTTGACTTACAACATATACAGACATACACAGAGGCTATTTAACTTTTTCTGGCCACCAGGGGAGCTGTCGCTTTCATCGTCCATCTGCGACACTGATGAAGCACTTCCGCATTCCCTGCTTTGCTAGAGTCTTTTTTATGGCCTCATAAATTAGTTAATTTAGCCTCCCCACACTTTTAAGGTGGTACCTAAATTTCCTACTTGACAGATGCAACTGTCTTCCGGGTTGCAAAGGTCGACAACAGGCTACACAATTGGTTGGAAACCCACTCTAATCCGGGCTGGCTTTGAACTCATGACCTTTTGGTCAGAGTGATCTTAATGCAGCTGACACTCAGCAGCTGCACCACAATCCCGGTGCTAAATACATAAAGAAAGCCATTCCCCCCCCCCCCACCCCCCTTGGCGATACCTCCACTTCTGGGTTGAACCCCTTAAAGGACATTCTGCCGTAGAGGAGGTCTTCGCACGGGGAGAAACTTCTTTCTTCTCTTATGAAGCTCCTGCAAAGCAAAAGAGAGAGGAGGCCTGAGAGAGCAGAAGGAAGGAGCCAGAAGCAAAGCATGAAACAAAACCCTCGCACCAGAGAGGATGCTTCCGCTTTTTTGCATTTAATATTAATGATGATAATAGTGATAACAATAACAACTCCACCTCCCTGAAGGAAGGGACATGGGGTTGCTTATACATGGGACGGAAAGTCCACAAGACATAAAAGCAATCCATAAAACAAAAAACATTAAAACAGGAGCCTCATAAAATACAACCACTCAGACAAAAAACACACTAAACTTAAAAGTAAAAAACAGATTGCATTGAAGCTCCATCAGACAAGATTCGACAAAAACCAAAGACCAGGATGACTAAAGGAGGCGTGACCAAGTTATAAAGGACTGGGCATGGGGTGGTGCAAACAGCATACCATCAGGCCAGAGTGTGATATATGTGGCGACCAAGGGACTGGGTCTTTATAACTAGAGACTAATTGTTTTCGAATTCCCCCTGGAACGTCCCTGCAAAAGGAGGGCAGTATGGGGCTGACCTACTCTCCCTGGGAGGGGGGGGGGCACCACCGGGAAGGAAGGCCCCCCTTCCCCGCCCCCACCAGGCGCATTTGAGAAGGAGGCGGGACCGAGAGGAGTGGTCCCTCCTCAGCGGATGTTAGAGCCTGTGGCGGTTCACAGGGGGAGATGCGGTCATGAAGACAGGCAGGGCCCAAACTGTGTAGGGCTTTGTAGGTCATAACCAACACCTTGAATTGGGACCAGGGGAGTGGCTTTAGTAGGGGCATTTACCCCTTCTGCCAACCCGCTTACTCTTTTTCCTTCAGTTCCGGAAGATCTAGGAACCAATGCTCCTCGCTGATTATTTTCTTTTCCTCTTCTTCAAGCTGCTTTTTGGTTTCGGAGTCTAGGCCCCTCTGCATGAACTGAAAACAAAAAAAGGAAGACACAGAAAGGGACTCTCAGTGGTGATATCTTACCATAAAACACAGCAACATTTAAACAAACTGCTCTACCTCTGAGTGGGCAATGCGGCCCGCTCTCCTCCCATCCTCACTGCAACCCTGCAAGGTGGGCTAGACTGAGTTGGCGTCTTCCTAGTGACAGCATTCTTAATTTGAAGTTCTGATTGGACAGTCACCACTCCCGTGGATCTTACACTGTGGATCTTACATTGCTCGGGAGTTGGATTAAACATCCTGTGAGAGTTAAATCTATTACACTCCACTACAACTTTACACTTCGATGTGGATTGAAACTTATTTATTTATCGTGTCATCCGCAACCAGAACATTGTATAACATTTCTAACAGAACAAAACAAACAGACAGATTTTTAAAAAACACACAAATTTTGCAAACTTGGTAGCTGATTAAATGTCCTTTGACCAGTAGCTGGCCACTTGGAGTGCCTCTGGTGTTGCCTCAAGAAGGTCCTCCCTTGTGCATGTGGCAGGGCTCAGGTTGCATTGCAGCAGGTGGTCTGTAGTTTGCTCCTCTCCACACTCGCATGTCGTGGATTCAACTTTGTAGCCCCATTTCTTAAGATTGGCTCTGCATCTCATGGTGCCAGAGCGCAGTCTGTTCAGCGCCTTCCAAGTTGCCCAGTCCTCTGTGTGCCCAGGAGGGAGTCTCTCATCTGGTATCACCCACGGATTGAGGTGCTGGGTTTGAGCCTGCCACTTTTGAACTCTCGCTTGCTGAGGTGCTCCAGCGAGTGTCTCTGTAGATCTAAGCAACTATTTCTTGATTTAAGTCGTTGACGTGCTGGCTGATACCCAAACAAGGGTATCAAACAAACAAACAAACAAGGATTGAAAATGAATGCTGTTATCACTGTGGCATTCTGGTTGTGGTTTATTGATATCTGCAGAAGCAGAGCATATGTTGCTTCCTAGACTGCTAGGGTCTGATTCCCCCCCAGATACCAAAATCCATGGATGCTCAAGCCCCATTAGATACAAGTGGACAGAAATGGTGCCCGTTCTATAAACAGCAAAATCAAGGTTTTTCTCTTTGGGTTTCCAAAAATATTTTCAAGCCGTGGATGGTAAAGGGCCGGCAGTGCACGTCTACGTCTGCTGACAGAATCATGTAAGCAAAGAGATAGATTATGATTTCTATTTCTAGGGTAAAAATCCAACTGTGAGCCAAGGAAACTAATGAAGCCAAGGGGAATTTGGTAAACCAGCACTTGGGTCCATTCCACTGACACAGTGGAGATCAATAACAACAACAATGGAATGTAGACCTAGAAAGAGGAAGGGGTGAGCCAAAGAGAAAGGCATATTGGAACAGAAAATGACAAAGATCCCCAAGTCAGCCTGGAAATCCCCGGCGTCATGCTGGAAATAGAAAGAAAAAGAAGCCCTGGCGGTTGCCAGTGTACACCAGCCCAGCATGCAACAAAAGCAGGAGGATTTCTATCAGAATGAATGAAGAAGCTGAATTCCAAAAGGGATGTGTGTCTTTAATTCTTGGTGGCACCGTCCCATCTCCCAATGAGACTATGTCTGCATCTGCACTCGGCTGCACTCTGTCTCCACCCTCCTTTCCTGCCCTCTAAGACAGATGTCCCCTTGACTAATGCCTTCATATTCATAGCATCGGCATCGTTTCTCAGATGTGCAACTGCAGGGTCGCATCCGGGCACCCGGGTCTACTCTGTGGCGGGAAAAATGATAAAACCAGTCCTTTATAGATAGATATATCACATGCAATTCATTTTAAAATGAGGCTGAAGCGAGCGGGGGATTGGGAGGATGGGTACAGCATTTGTGTGCCACAGCCAGTTGACCCTCTTCCATACCAAGAGAGGCTGATTTACAAGGAAAAGCATTAGGTGGATCTGCATTGGCTCCAGAGGTTTGGAGGGATGCACCTTTTGGGTCTAGGTCTTAATTTTAGGCAACCTTCATCTGGATCATAATAAATTGTGGCAAGTTCTTGGTGGGATGGGCATACCAAGCCACCTTGTCTCTCTCCTGAGGAATCTGTACAAAGACCAAGTAGCAACAGTAAGAACTGACCACAGAACAACAGGCTGGTTCAAGATTGGGAAAGGCATACGGCAAGGCTGCATACTCTCACCCAACCTTTTTAACTTGTATGCAGAACACATCATGCGATGTGCGGGGCTTGAGGAATGCAAAGCTGGGGTGAAAATTGCTGGAAGAAACATTAACAACCTCAGATATGCAGATGACACCACTCTGATGGCCGAAAGCGAGGAGGAGCTGAGGAGCCTTCTAATCAAGGTGAAAGAAAAAAGCGCAAAAGCCGGGTTGCGGCTAAACATAATAAAAACCAAGATTATGGCAACAAGAATGATTGACAACTGGAAAATAGAGGGAGAAAATGTGGAGGCCGTGACAGACTTTGTATTTCTAGGTGCAAAGATTACTGCAGATGCAGACTGTGGCCAGGAAATCAGAAGACGCTTACTTCTTGGGAGGAGAGCAATGTCCAGTCTCGATAAAATAGTAAAGAGTAGAGACATCACACTGGCAACAAAGATCCGCCTAGTCAAAGCCATGGTATTCCCTGTAGTAACCTATGGATGTGAGAGCTGGACTTTAGGGAGGGCTGAGCGAAGGAAGATAGATGGTTTTGAGCTGTGGTGTTGGAGGAAAGTTCTGAGAGTGCCTTGGACTGCGAGAAGATCCAACCAGTCCATCCTCCAGGAAATAAAGCCCGACTGCTCATTGGAAGGAAGGATACTAGAGACAAAGTTGAAGTACTTTGGCCACATCATGAGGAGACAGCAAAGCCTAGAGAAGACAATTATGCTGGGGAAAGTGGAAGGTAAAAGGAAGAGGGGCCGACCAAGGGCAAGATGGATGGATGGCATCCTTGAAGTGACTGGACTGACCTTGAAGGAGCTGAGGGTGGTGACGGCCGACAGGGAGCTCTGGCGTGGGTTGGTCCATGAGGTCACGAAGAGTCGGAGACAATTGAATGAATGAACAACAACATCTGGATTATGGCAACATTCTTAGAATTGTCCATGTCTGGATCTTGTAGAAGAAGAGGGAGTGAGTGGAAAAGAGATGGGAACAGAACGTGAAAGGAATCAGCTCCTCCTTCCACCAAAAGTGTCTGTCAATGGGCACATTTGCCTCATTAGCACCAAGTTAATGAACATATGAGAGAGAGAGGTTGAGATTGGGAGGAACCCAAATAGCTTGGGATAAGAATACCCAGCTCCAGGTTTCAGCAGCAACAGGGCAAGGAGAACATTTCAAGTGAGCCTTTGTTTTGGGCTTCCAGGAGCAAAGCAGGGCATTTCTGGGGGAAATCCATCAAGCCGTGAAAATGTTGGAAGCTATAAGCGACACAACAAGTTCTGCCATCCAGAGGAGAGGCAGCACCAAGCAGCATGTTGTTGGCCAAGTAGTTGGAAGGAGAGCGGCTTTGGCGGAGATGGCGCGCCAAGGGCACTTGGTATCAAGAGAGGGAGCGCACCTACACTGTAGAATTAATGCAGCCTGACACCACTTGACTTCCATGGCTCAGTGCTATGCTATGGAACCATCAGATTGTCATTTCACAAGGCTTTGAAACTACAATTCCCAAGACTCCATGACAATTAACGTGGTGTCACACTGCATTCACTCTACTACAGTTAGGAAGCCTAAGACTCCTGACACAGCTCTGCTTCAAAATGAAGCACTTCTTCCTCACTTTACCTTCAGAGCAAATGTAGCAAATCTAATAAAATTATCCTGCTTTGTGTGGAAACATCAGAGATGGGCACTAAGAAACGTCACTGACCAAAGACAGTCAAATTCACTTCCAAATGAAGATCCTGAACAAGTGGGATTTACTTCCAAGCAAAGACAGCGAGCCTTCGCCCTCAATCACAAAGAACTGCTTTCAATCCTCGGGTTTGGAGAGGAAATGGACGGAAAAGAGAGAAAGGAGCATTTTGCTCTGCATGTGCCTCAAAGGCGCCGCATCCTGAAAGATGGAGATACAAAGAGAATGGCGCTAATGCAAAACCGGAGCAAACAAACCATGAAGGCCCGACGATATTGAGTTATACATATTTAATGAATATTTATATTTTAAAAAATTAATGGCAATCTCGACTCAGATGTTGTTCTCTGAGAAAACGGAGCGATCATCAATCTCGCCACTGCGTTCTTCCACTGAGTGATGTGTTACATTATAGGACAGGAACGGAGTCCATTAACCGCCGAGCCGAGACTAATTCCACTTTGGGCTCAGCACCGGATTTGCAAATCCAAGGGCAATGGTGAGGTCAGGGCTCTTGTTAATATCTCTCGCTGGACCATCTCCACGTGACTACGCTGATGGGTTGGAGCAGAGAGGGAGAAATTAAATGAGACGAGGAAACCACAAGTAACATTAGCACATTGGCAGGTCCTGCCATTGGAAGTGGAGGCAAAACTTGGCCAAAATAAGAACGACCTTTAGTTCCAATTAAAACAAGGACGACCTTTGGTCTGAAGTAAACATCTTAAGCTAAAATGTAAAGGAAGAGGAGAATTTGATTGTGCTGGTAAGAAGTATGTCCCATGAGGAACATGATGATGATGATGAAAAAGGATGACCCAAACAATTACCGTCCAGTCAGCCTCACGTCGATACCAGGCAAGATTCTGGAAAAGATTGTTAAGGAAGTGGTCTGCAAACACTTAGAAACAAATGCGGTCATCGCTAATAGTCAACATGGATTTATCAAAAACAAGTCATGCCAGACTAATCTGATCTCTTTTTTCGATAGAGTTACAAGCTGGATAGATGCGGGGAATGCTGTGGATGTAGCGTACCTGGATTTCAGTAAGGCCTTCAACAAGGTCCCCCATGACCTTCTGGCAAACAAACTAGTCCAATGTGGGCTAGGCAAAACTACAGTGAGGTGGATCTGTAATTGGTTAAATGGACGAACCCAAAGGGTGCTCACCAATGCTTCCTCTTCATCCTGGAAAGAAGTGACAAGTGGAGTGCCATCAGCAGGGTTCTGTCCTGGGCCCGGTCCTGTTCAACATCTTTATTAATGACTTAGATGAAGGGCTAGAAGGCAGGATCATCAAGTTTGCAGACGACACCAAATTGGGAGGGATAGCCAATACTCTGGTGCCCCCGGTGGTGCAGTGGGTTAAAGCACTGAGCTGCTGAGCTTGTTGATCGAAAGGTCGCAGGTTTGATTCCGGGGAGCGGCGTGAGCTTCCGCTGTCAGCCCTAGCTTCTGCCAACCTAGCAGTTCGAAAACATGCAAATGTGAGTAGATCAATAGGTACCGCTCCGGCGGGAAGGTAACGGCGCTCCATGCAGTCATGCTGGCCACAAGACCTTGGAGGTGTCTACGGACAACGCTGGCTCTTCGGCTTAGAAATGGAGATGAGCACCGCACCCCAGAGCCAGACATGACTGGACTTAATGTCAGGGGACTACCTTTACCTTTACCTTAGCCAATACTCTAGAGGACAGGAGCAGGATTCAAAACGATCTTGACAGATTAGAGAGATGGGCCAAAACTAACAAAATGAAGTTCAACAGGAACCAATGCAAGGTACTCCACTTAGGCAGGAAAAACGAAATGCAAAGATACAGAATGGGGGACAATGCCTGGCTTGAGAGCAGTACGTGTGAAAAAGATCTTGGAGTCCTCGTGGACAACAAGTTAAACATGAGCCAACAATGTGATGCGGCGGCAAAAAAAGCCAATGGGATTTTGGCCTGCATCAATAGGAGCATAGTGTCTAGATCTAGGGAAGTCATGCTACCCCTCTATTCTGCTTTGGTTAGACCACACCTGGAATATTGTGTCCAATTCTGGGCACCACAATTCAAGAGAGATATTGACAAGCTGGAATGTGTCCAGAGGAGGGCAACTAAAATGATCAAGGGTCTGGAGAACAAGCCCTATGAGGAGCGGCTTAAGGAGCTGGGCATGTTTAGCCTGAAGAAGAGAAGGCTGAGAGCAGATATGATAGCCATGTATAAATATGTGAGAGGAAGCCACAGGGAGGAGGGAGCAAGCTTGTTTTCTGCTTCCCTGGAGACTAGGACGCGGAACAATGGCTTCAAACTACAAGAAAGGAGAGTCCATCTGAACACGAGGAAGAACTTCCTGACTGTGAGAGCTGTTCAGCAGTGGAACTCTCTGCCCCGGAGTGTGGTGGAGGCTCCTTCTTTGGAAGCTTTTAAACAGAGACTGGATGGCCATCTGTCAGGGGTGATTTGAATGCAATATTCCTGCTTCTTGGCAGGGGGTTGGACTGGATGGCCCATGAGGTCTCTTCCAACTCTTTGATTCTATTATTCTATGTCTGTTTTTATGATTCTATGTCTGTTTCTGGCGTGGGCTGGTCCATGAGGTCACAAAGAGTCGGAGACGACTGAACGAATGAACAACAACACAACTCCCAAATTACAAAATCAATCCTCCCCCAACCTTACTAGCATTCACATTTGGGTGTATTGGGTATTTGTGGCCAGTTTGGTCCAGTGAATGAAAATGCACCCTGCATATCTGATATTTACATTATGATTTATAACAGTAGTAAAATGATTGTTACGAAGTAGCATTGAAAACAATATTATGGTTGGGGGTCACCACAACATGAGGGACTGTATTAAGGGGTCACGGCATTAGGAAGGTTGAGAACCACTGATGTAGGGCTTTAAGTGGGAGGGGCCTAGCGACTCTTCCCGAGACCACTCGGCTCCTCTCCCCGCACCTCGCCTCCTGCGGCCGAAGGGCTTCGGAAGTGGGAGGGGCTAGCCGACGCTTGCCGAAGCCGCTCGGGAAGAGCCGCCTAGACCCCGCCCACTCCCGAAAGGGCCATGAAACCGGTTCTTTCTCCCCCTCCCGCCGCCCCATTACCTTCATGCGGAGAAGGTTTTTGGACAGTTTGCTCTTCACGTCGCGAGCCATGGCCGAAAGAAGGTGTGGAGGGCCCGCCTGGACTCGTCACGTGGCGGCGCGGCGTCTCTTCAGACTCGCCTTCGCCTCTCTTGCGACTGCGCATGCCCGGGGTGCGTCAATCGTACGCATGCTCAGTTACAGGCAGTGAAGCTGCTCTTCCGGCCCTTTCAGAACCTGGCAGGGAGCATGCGCATAAGCTTTAACTAGACATGCCCTACACTGCTGGATTAATGCACTTTGACTGCCGTGACTCAAGGATTGTGGGAGTTAAAAAACTCAAAAATGACAACAGCAAAACAGCAGAGAGGAAACAACCAAGCACAGCTTCACACCTCTCAACAAAAGATTCTCCCTTCAATTGCTAATGAAGGTGGTCAGTTGAAACATTCTCACCCAGCTCCAGCAGAGAAGAGCTCTTTGCCCCACCCCAGTCATTCCACAGATATATTAACCCATTGTCCTAGTTCCAAACAGACCTCACTACCTCTGAGGATGCTTGCCATAGATGCTGGTGAAACGTCAGGAGAAAATGCCTCTAGAATATGGCCATATAGCCCAAAAAAACCCCACAAGAACCTATTGATTCCAGCCATGAATGCCTTCGACAATACATTGTGGGAGTTGTAGCTTTACAGGCCTTTTAGCCTTCGCTACCACAGAGTGCTGGTGGCTCACCAAACTCCAAATCCCAAGATTCCTTGGCATTGAGTCCAGGCAGCAAAACTACAAGGTATTGTCGAAGGCTTTCATGGCCGGAATCACTGGGTTGTTGTAGAGGCATGTTCTAGAGGCATTTTCTCCTGACGTTTCGCCTGCATCTATGGCAAGCATCCTCAGAGGTAGTGAGGTCTGTTGGAAGTAGGAAAATGGGTTTATATATCTGTGGAAATACCAGGGTGAGACAAAGGACTTTTGTCTGCTGGAGCTAGGTGTGAATGTTTCAACTGACCACCTTGATTAGCATTTAATGGCTTGGAAGTGCCTGGGGGGAATCTTTTGTTGAGAGTGATTTGATTTGCCTGATTGTTTACTCTGTTTACTTGTTTTGCTGTTGCAATTTTTGAGTTTTTTAATACTGGTGGCCAGATTTTGTTCATTTTCATGGTTTCTTCCTTTCTGTTGAAATTGTCCACATGCTTGTGGATTTCAATGGCTTCTCTGTGTAGTCTGGCATGGTGGTTGTTGGAGTGGTCCAGCATTTCTGTGTTCTCAAATAATCTGCTGTGTCCAGGTTGGTTCATCAGGTGCTCTGCTATGGCTGATTTCTCTGGTTGGAGTAGTCTGCAGTGCCTTTCATGTTCCTTGATTCGTGTTTGGGCATTGCTGCGTTTGGTGGTCCCTATGTAGACTTGTCCACAGCTGCATGGTATACGGTAGACTCCTGCAGAGGTGAGAGGATCCTTCTTGTCCTTTGCTGAACGTAGCATTTGTTGAATTTTCTTGGTGGGTCTGTAGATAGTTTGTATGTTGTGTTTCCTCATCAGCTTCCCTATGCGGTCAGTGGTTCCCTTGATGTATGGCAAGAACACTTTTCCTCTGGGTGGATCTTAATTGTTATTCTCTGTACACCCAATTGTTGATCTGGTTTGCGGATGACTAGGACATCTTGAAAAGGCAGTCTTCCTTCATAGACTTCATTGTCCCACTGAAAGTAGCTGATGGTGAGGCAATGGTGAAACAATGAATTCTACGAACAGAAAGATGGAGTAGCTATGGGGAGCCCTCTCAGCCCGGTCATAGCTAATTTCTACATGGAACACTTTGAAAAACAAGCCCTGGAGACAGCAACAAAAAAGCCCACGATATGGTTCAGATATGTGGATGACACTTTCACCATTTGGAGCCACGGAGAAGAAGAACTCAACAGGTTCCTGGACCATCTGAACAGCATCCACCCAAATATCCAATTCACTATAGAAAAAGAAAATGAAAGAAGACTGTCTTTTCTAGATGTCCTAGTCATCCGCAAACCAGATCAACAATTGGGTCACACCGTCCACAGAAAACCCACACACACAGATAGATATCTACATAAAAACTCCAACCATCACCCAAGTCAAAAAAGAAGCACCATTAAAGCCTTGGTAGACCGTGCAAAAAGAATCTGCGAACCCCACCTCCTCCAAGATGAACTGAACCACCTCAACTGCGCTCTCCAGGCCAATGGAGACTCCACCTCAGACATCAGAAGAGCTGCAAGACCAAGAACAAGCCATGAGAGTAAAGATGAAGATCCACCCAGAGGAAAAGTGTTCTTGCCATACATCAAGGGAACCATTGACCGCATAGGGAAGCCGATGAGAAAACACAACATACAAACTATACCTATTGAAATGCCTTAAAGGCACAGGTTCTCTCTCTAGTTCTCTCTCTCCAGTTCTCTCTCTGGCAAAGTTACCAATACTCATTCCCTTCTTTTCCAAACCAAGTTTGCCAACTTATAGTACAGTGGTTCTCAACCTTCCTAATGCCGCGACCCCATAATATATTACTAATAATATTACAGTATAATTGATATAGTGCAATATAGCAATATTTAAAACTGATATTGTACTATGTTAATAATATATTGTATGTATATATACCTTGTAAGCCGCTCTGAGTCCCCTTCGGGGTGAGAAGGGCGGCATATAAATGTCATAAATAAATAAATAAATAAATAAATAATACAGTTCCTCATGTGGTGACCCCCAACAATAAAATTATTTTTGTTGCTACTTCATAACTGTATTTTTGCTACTGTTATGAATCGTAGTGTTAATATCTAATATGCAGAATGTATTTTCATTCCCAGGACCAAATTTGACACAAATACCCGATACCCCCAAATTTGAATATTGGGGGTAGGCGAGTGGGTTATTTTGTCACTTGGGAGTTGTGGTTGCTGGGATTTATAGTTCACCTAAAATCAAAGAGCATTCTGAACTCCGCAAACGATAGAGTTGAACCAAACTTGGAACACAGAGCTCCCATGACCAAGAGAAATTACTGGAAGGGTTTGGTGGACATTGATCTTGAGTTTTGGAGTTGTAGTTCACCTACATCCAAAGAACACTGTGGACTCAAACAATGATGGAGCTGGATCAAAATTGGCATGAATGCTCAATAATGTGAACACTAGTGGCGTTTGGGGAAAAGAGACTTGACATTTGGGAGTTGTAGTTCCTCGGATTTACAGTCCACCTCCAATCAAAGTGCATTCTGAAACCCACCAATGATAAAATTGGACCAAACTTCCCACACAGAACCCCCATGACCAACAAAAAATACTGTGTTTTCTGATGGTCTTTGGCGACCCCTCAGACACCCCCTCACAACCCCCCCAGGGGTCCCGACCCCCAGGTTGAGAAACACTGCTATAGAAGGACTTAGAATCATAGAATCATAGAGTTGGAAGAGACCTCATGGGCCATCCAGTCCAACCCCCTGCCAAGAAGCAGGAATATTGCATTCAAAGCACCCCTGACAGATGGCCATCCAGCCTCTGTTTAAAAATCTCCAAAGAAGGAGCCTCCACCACACTCCGGGGCAGAGACTTCCATTGCTGAACAGCTCTCACAGTCAGGAAGTTCTTCCTAAAGTTCAGATGGAATCTCCTTTCCTGTAGTTTCAAGCCATTATTCTGTGTCCTAGTCTCCAGGGCAGCAGAAAACAAGCTTGCTCCCTCATCCCTGTGACTTCCTCTCTCATATTTATTCATGGCTATCATATCTCCTCTCAGCCTTCTCTTCTTCAGGCTAAACGTGCCCAGCTCTTTAAGCCGCTCTTCATAGGGCTGGTTCTCCAGACCCTTGATCATTTTAGTCGCCCTCCTCTGGACACATTCCAGTTTGTCAACATCTCTCTTCAATTGTGGTGCCCAGAATTGGACACAAGCGCAACTTGAGCCATTTCGCAAAGCACGGATAAATCCGAACCAGTGCAAAGAGGGAAACATCACAGTCTATTTGTTAAGCACCGAAACAAGTGTGATCCGGCTGGAAGGGTACAGTTTCCTGCAATTTCTGAGGCCAACCCAAGGCTCCCCTGGCTTTAATAAACATTGATGCTGCAGGCTTTTTGCAGAGTGATTGATTCCCAACGTTTATGGGTTATTTTAGGCAGTCGGGATTTTTCTCTCTTCCTATCCAAAGGGAAAGGTGCAGATTGATTAAACTGTCATTTCTTCCTTTCTTTTTCAGATTTAGTTGCTGAAATATAACCTGGTATTTTTAACAGCGCAATCTGTTTAAAGAGACAGCTTCTCCATAAAGCAAAGCCAGGTTTTTTATTGTTCAAGCAGAAAACCAAAAAGAAATGAGCCAACAATGTGATGTGGCGGCAAAAAAAGCCAATGGGATTTTAGCCTGCATCAATAGGAGCATAGTGTCTAGATCTAGGGAAGTAATGCTACCCCTCTATTCTGTTTTGGTTAGACCACATCTGGATTATTGTGTCCAGTTCTGGGCACCACAATTCAAGAGAGATATTGACAAGCTGGAATGTGTCCAGAGGAGAGCAACTAAAATGATAAAAGGTCTGGAGAACAAGCCCTATGAGGAGCGGCTTAAGGAGCTGGGCATGTTTAGCCTGAAGAAGAGAAGACTGAGAGGGGATATGATAGCCATGTATAAATATGTGAGAGGAAGCCACAGGGAGGAGGGAGCAAGCTTGTTTTCTGCTTCCCTGGAGACTAGGACGCGGAACAATGGCTTCAAACTACAAGAGAGGAGATTCCATCTGAACATGAGGAAGAACTTCCTGACTGTGAGAGCCGTTCAGCAGTGGAACTCTCTGCCCCAGAGTGTGGTGGAGGCTCCTTCTTTGGAAGCTTTTAAACAGAGGCTGGATGGCCATCTGTCAGGGGTGATTTGAATGCAATATTCCTGCTTCTTGGCAGGGGGTTGGACTGGATGGCCCATGTGGTCTCTTCCAACTCTTTGGTTCTATGATTCTATGATTCTAAATGGAGCTGCCTCGAGTGCACTCCATTACGGGGAGAAATCGCTCCTGAAAATGAAAGAAGCGCCCAGTTGACCTAAAGGGAAGTTCTCTTTGGAGGACACACCTTCCTGAATCCCATCCCATCGCTGTCATGGTCTCCTTTACTAGGCTCCTGGCTGTTGCTAAAAATGATATTATGGTGTTTCTTTCCAACTAGAGTAGAACCATTGAATTAGTTGGCAAGCAAGGCTGAATCCCATGGAGTCTGTGGCTTCATCGTATATAAGGTTCTCAACCTTCCTAATGCCGCGACCCCTTAATCCAGTTCCTCATGTGGTGGTGACCCCCAACCATAATATCGTTTTCGTTGCTACTTCATAACAGTCATTTTACTACTGTTATAAATTATAATGTAAATATCCAATATGCAGGATGTATTTCCATTGACTGGACCAAACTGGGCACAAATACCCAATACGCCCAAATGTGAATGCTACTGGGATTGGGAGAGGATTGATTTTGTAATTTGGGAGTTGTAGTTGCTGTGATTTATAGTTTACCTATAATCAAAGAGTATTCTGAATACCACCAACAATGTATTTGAACCAAACTTGGCACACAGAACTCTCATGACCAGCAGAAAACACTGGAAGAATTTAGTGGGCATTGACCTTGAGTTTGGGAGTTGTAGTTCACCTATATCCAGAGAGCACTTTGGACTCATGCAATGATGGATCTGAACCCAACTTGGCACTAAAATTCAATATGCCCCAATGTGAACATTGGTGGAGTTTGGGGAAAATAGACCTTGATATTTGGGAGTTGTAGTTGCTGGGATTTATAGTTCACCTACAATCAAAGAGCATTCTGAACTCCACCAGTGATGGATTTGAACCAAACTTGGCACACAGAACTCCCATGACCAACGGAAAACACTGGAAGGGTTTGGTGACCATTGACCTTGAGTTTGGGAGTTGTAGTTCACCTATATCCAGAGAGCACTGTGGACTCATGCAATGATGGATGTGGACCCAACTTGGCATGAATACTCAATATGCCCACGTGTGAACACTGGTGGAGTTTGGGGGAAATAGACCTTGACATTTGGGAGTTGTAGTTGCTGGGATTTATAGTTCACATTCTGAGCTTGTTTTATTTCACCGTTTATTCAGTTTACCTCCAATCAAAGAGCATTCTGAACTCCACCAATGATGTCTTTTCTACTGGTTTTTGCTGACCCCTCTGGAACCCCCTTGTGACCCCCCCCCCCCAGGCGTCCCGATCCCCAGGTTGAGAAACACTGGTATATACTCATGTATAAGTTGATCTCATCAGTTCAGAGTCCGGTGCCAAATAGTGTATAATATACTCATTGAGAAGGTCACCCCATGCATAAGACTGGCAGTTAGTGAGACAACAAATACTCAAATCCCAGATCAATTCACACTTCTCTATACGGTCATCTCATGTATAAGTCAAGGGCAGGTTTGGGGACTAACATTATGGATGTTGATATGCTCTGGAAAGTGTAATAGGAGCCTGTAATTGGTTGGACAAAGGAATACTCATTGATGAGTGCCGGCATAACTACCTGTGCTTTGCTGATGATATAGTTCTCATCATACCTACAGCCTTGGAAGCCTCCGGCATGCTTGGCAAAAGTTGGTCAATTGGATTAAAGATGAACGTGCAAAAGACGAAACAGCTTCGCAGAAGGTGCTACAGTGACAGCAGATGGTGTTGACCTTGAAAATGTAGAAGAATATGTCTACTTCGGAAGGCTGTTAGTATCAAGGAATGAACTGAAGCCGGGCTTGAAGAGATGCAGGAAATTCTATGAAAAATGCTGCAGACTCAACCAGAAGAACATCTCTACGAGCACCATTGCTCAACTCAACTGTGGTAGCTGCCCTGTGCTATGGCACGGAGACATGGACAAAGATGGGTCGCCCATGCCTCCCTCGAAATATGGCTCATTGGGATATCTCTCCAAATACAGAGAGAACATGGACTGCACAACGAGGATGTTCAGAAAATATCAAAAGAGAAAGACCCTCTATGCCACATTGCCTAACTCAAGCACTGCTTTGCAGGCCACGTGATGCGCAGAGCATGGCAATATGGTACCCATGGGGATGGACAAGACCTCTTGGTTGCCCTCCCACCCAATGGTCTGACTCATTCCACATGGTATATAATGTGAGAGATGAACATGACCGTACAATGGCACGCTGGTTAACTCGTGCCTGAAATAGATACGAATGGAGGTGGGTAGAGAAGATGTTATTTAACATCTACATGAAGCCGCTGGGGGAGATCATCTGGAGTTTCGGACTAAGGTGTTATCTGTACGCAGATGACGTCCAAATCTGTCACTCCTTCCCACCTGTTACTAAGGAGGCTGTTCAGACCTTGAATCGGTGCTTGGCTGCTGTGTCAGACTGGATGAGGGCTAACACATTGAAATTGAATCCAGACAAGACAGAGGTCCTCCTGGTCAGTCAAAAGACCGAACAGGGCATAGGGGTACAGCCTTTGTTGGATGGGATTACACTCCCCCTGAAGACGCAGGTTTGCATCTTGGGAGTGATCCTGGATTCATCGTTGGGCCTAGAACTCCAGGTCTTGGCAGTGGCCGGGAGAGCTTTTGCACAGTTAAAGCTTGTACGCCAGTTGCGCCCATTCCTTGGGAAGTCTGACTTGGCCATGGTGGTCCACGCTCTGGTTACATCCCAAATAGATTACTGCAACGCACTCTATGTGGGATTGCCTTTGAAGACTGTTCAGAGACTTCAACTAGTTCAACAGGCAGCAGCCAGATTACTCACTGGAGTGCCATAAAGGGAGCATATCACCCCACTGCTGCATCAGCTCCACTGGCTGCTTTGTCCACCTCCGAGCACAATTCAAAGTGCTGGTCTTGGACTATGAAACCCTATACAGCTCCGGCCCAGCTTACTTATCCAAACTTATCTCTCTCTATGTTTCACCTCGTAATTTAAGATCTACTGGGGAGGCCCTGCTCTTGGTCCCACCAGCGTCTCAAACGCGTCTGGTGGGGACGAGGGACAGGGCCTTCTCGGTGGTGACCCCCTGCTTCTGGAATTCACTCCCCAGCGAGATTAGATTGGCGTCCTCCCTCCTTACTTTTAGGAAAAAACTAAAGACGTGGTTTTGGAGCCAGGCCTTTGGCTAGTGGGCGCAACAGCACTTTAAGCACTGAACTCGGACAATAGGATTGTTATGAAAATTGGAAACGGCTATATGACTTGTGCAGATATGCAGATGACACCACTCTGATGGCCGAAAGCGAGGAGGAGCTGAGGAGTCTTCTAATCAAGATGAAAGAAGAAAGCACAAAAGCTGGGTTGCAGCTAAACATCAAAAAACCCAAGATTATGGCAAGAAGAATGATTGACAACTGGGAAATAGAGGGAGAAAACGTGGAGGCCGTGACAGACTTTGTATTTCTAGGTGCAAAGATTACTGCAGATGCAGATTGTGGCCAGGAAATCAGAAGACGCTTACTTCTTGGGAGGAGAGCAATGTCCAGTCTCGATAAAATAGTAAAGAGTAGAGACATCACACTGGCAACAAAGATCCGCCTAGTCAAAGCCATGGTATTCCCTGTAGTAACCTACGGATGTGAGAGCTGGACCTTAGGGAAGGCTGAGCGAAGGAAGATCGATGCTTTTGAGCTGTGGTGTTGGAGGAAAGTTCTGAGAGTGCCTTGGACTGCGAGAAGATCCAACCAGTCCATCCTCCAGGAAATAAAGCCCGACTGCTCACTGGAGGGAAGGATACTAGAGACAAAGTTGAAGTACTTTGGCCACATCATGAGGAGACAGCAAAGCCTAGAGAAGACAATTTTGCTGGGGAAAGTGGAAGGCAAAAGGAAGAGGGGCCGACCAAGGGCAAGATGGATGGATGGTATCCTTGAAGTGACTGGACTGACCTTGAAGGAGCTGGGGGTGGTGACGGCCGACAGGGAGCTCTGGCGTGGACTGGTCCATGAGGTCACGAAGAGTCGGAGACGACTGAACGAATGAACAACAATATGACTTGTGATTATGTGATTTGTTCTATGTGATTATGTAATTTTAATTAATATCACTGTTTAATAGGATTTTATATTGTTGATTTATATTGTGGTTATTGATACTGTTGGCATTGAATTGTTGCCTGTGTTAGCCGCCCTGAGTCCCCCCCTTGGAGGTGAGAAGGGCGGGGTAAAAATGGTGTAAATAAATAAATAAATAAATAAATTGTGATCTGCGCAAAAGCTGAGGAACAGATCATCTAAGCCCTAAGTGACGTGACTAATGGATAAGTTGAGGGTCATTCTATGGAGGAGGCAATGCATGGAAGTCTCTGAAGGGGACTGGCTCCTGCCATTTCCCCACCTGTGCATTCAAGAAGGGCCACCATAATGGGGAAAGCAGGTAGGACTCGTGCTTCTCTTAGGTTCTCCCAGGACAGGTGTGTCTTTTGCCACACCTTCATTGGGATGAGAGTTAAGGCACAGTACTAACATGGACCCATGGATAAGGCCACCAAAGTGTTTGAGTTGGGCTCTTGGCTAACATTTCCAGACTTCTACATGAGTGGGCAATGTGCTGTTTATGGATCCCATGCTGGACTGCTGGCTGGAACACCATGGTCACATTCAAGTGCCGGTGATAACATTTCAAGCCATAAAGGGTTTCAGTGCCTGAAGAGGAACTGCTTTGTTTATCTCTCGCCCAAGGATTATGGCCTGTCTTGTGTTCCCATTAGTGTTGGCAATATGAAGATGCAACAAAGGGTTTCCTTGAATGTGGTGCCCCAGTTGTTAATGGTCTGTTGGACACACACACACACACACACACACACACACAATCTGTGTCCCGCTAAGTATATCACATATCAACAGAGATCTTTGGAGATAGGATGGGATAAACGAGGGACAGGGCCTTCTCGATGGTGGCCCCTCGACTTTGGAACTCCCTGCCATTAAAGATCAGAACTGCCCCCTCCCTCATGACGTTCAGGAAACTAACAAAGACCTGGTTGTGGAACACGGCATTTGACAACTGATTTAATTCTTTGCCCACATGAAAGGATGATGATGAATGGGATTGTGATGGTGTTGGACGATTTGGCTCTTTTAACTGTGATGATAATGTTTTAATGTGTATGGTGCTGATATTTTAATCGTATAATGAAGTGGCATTGTGTTGTTATTGTATATTCTTTGTATGTTAACACATGTTGTGAACCGGTCCGAATCCCTCTTTGAAGGTGAGAGGGTCGGTATATAAAACCTCGAAATAAATAAATAAATAAATAAATAAATAAAATAAACCTTCGTATTTGGAACTCGTATTAGGATTTTGCTTAGAAATTCTCTGACATGGAAATTTTCTCTCTACATATGTTTTTTGCTTCTTCTCGCATGTACTCATAATGATCTTGGAGATATGCATACAAGTTACCTATGTGCATATATGGAAATTTCAGTCATTTGGCATAGTAGAGTTTTCAGCATTCCTTATCCAGCATTCTGAAATCTGAAATACCCCAAAATCCCAAATTGTCCAAATGGATGGCTAAGATCATAGAACTCTTGAGTTGGAAGAGACCTCGTGGGCCATCCAGTCCAACTCCATTTTGCCAAGAAGCAAGATAGTGATCCCCTTGCTTCAATGCATAACTTTATTGACAGTATTGTGTCTACAGTTATGTATGTATGTTTAAGGTGTCAATGAATTTCATATTTAGACTTGGGATCCCATCTCTAAGATATGTCCTCATGTCTATAATGCATGCCCAGTGTGGAACACATCTCACCACACTAAAACAGTAGATGTGGCTCTTAATGAGACATGCCGCATTATCACAGGGTGTCTGCGCCCCACACCACTGGAGAAATTACATTGCTTAGCTGGTATTGCACCACCTGACATCCGCCAGGAAGTAGCAGCCAATAGTGAAAGGACCAAGGCAGAGACATCTCCAGCTCATCCCCTGTTTGGGTATCAGCCAGCACGTCAACGACTTAAATCAAGACATAGTTTTCTTAGATCTACAGAGACACTCGCTGGAACATCTCAGCAAGCGAGAGTCCAAAAGTGGCAGGCCCAAACCCAGCACCTCAATCCATGGGTGATACCAGATGAGAGACTCCCCCCTGGGCACACAGAAGACTGGGCGACTCGGAAGGCGCTGAACAGACTGCGCTCTGGCACCACGAGATGCAGAGCCAACCTTCAGAAATGGGGCTACAGGGTGGAATCCACGGCATGTGAGTGTGGAGACGAGCAAACCACTGACCACCTGCTGCAATGCAACCTGAGCCCTGCCACATGCACAATGGAAGACCTTCTTGCGGCAACACCAGAGGCACTCCAAGTGGCCAGATACTGGTCAAAGGACATTTAACCATTACCAAGTTTGCAAAATCTGTTTGTTTTTTTTGTTTTTTTTTAATCTGTATGTTTGTTTTGTTCTGTTAGAAATCTAATACAATGGTATGGTTGCTGATGACACGATAAATAAATATGTCTATAATGAGATATGTGTCTAAGAATTTAACTGTTTTCTAATACCATTGATTTTTAATTCTGTTTTCATGATTTTATATTTGTACATTTTAAATTGTATTGAAATGCTTTTAATGTAATCCGTTTTGAGTCTCCTTCCGGAAAGAAAAAGTGGGGTAGAAATAAACATAACAACAACAATCACTAATGTTCCAAAATCAAGACACTTCTGGTCCCAAGCATTTTGCATAAGGGATGATTATTTTATTCCGAAGTACAAGTTCTTCCACTTGTTTTAAAATCTTAGATCAGATAAATGAGGTGCTGCAATGCCGCTTGTGCAGTGTCCAGTTGTATTTCATGTGAAACCCACTCGACAGCCAGAATTTAGGTCTGAGTGATAGATTGCTCCTTGGATCCACCGCGGCGAACCTTATAACAGCGAACACCTGCACTATTAGGCAGCTAGAGAAACTATAGTGGGATTCCAATAAAAAACCTCAACTTTTAATGACCGGAGTGGGTAGGAAGGCTGTGCCGTCGCGCCTGGGGGCATTTATTCTCAATAAAGGAGGGATGGACGTGGCATCTTTCCCCCAGGGGATTGCTTCTTGCCCTCCTATAGGAAACTGGAACTCCCAAAAACCCAAAACGCTGTAAATAGCTCAAAATAAGTTTTATTTATCACAAAGTCATTTCTTCAAAAAAATGAGCTGGAAAACTTTAGAGGGGTGAAGGAAAACATACGTTACAGTCTCAATCAGTCCTGGGTCCAAGGGGTTTGAAGCTGAGAAGCCTCACCAAGTTTCCTCTTTCCTCAATGGCTGTGAATGCCGGAGCAAACCACAACCCCAGTTCAGATGGCCTATGTTTTGAAGACTCAGGATCTTCCTTTGGTGCCAAAAGAACCGGCTTGAAGGCACCTGGGTCTCCTCAATAATTGTCCAGGACGATCTGGACATAAAGCATGAGTCCCAGGGGTAAAAAACCTCAGAACTGATGCTAAGAGGTAACTTAAATCAGGGTCCTTTAGAATCAAGTCTTTTACTCACGTCCATATCGTAGGAACTCTGATGGCAGAATGAAGAGAAAAAAAAGGAAGTTCTCCCCTCTTGCAGGAAGAGGTGGAGCCAAACAGTACTGATTGACAGCTAAAAGCAACCAATCCATACAACTATACATAAGCAGTGTAAAAAGGGGCATGATTAAGCATGATACAACAGTTTAAATCTTACAACTAACAGTTCTATACATAGGTGGCGCCACTCGCGCCATCACAAAGGCGTTTTCCAGTGCCAAGGTTAGTCGTTGTCGGGCAGCAAGAAGCCATTCTGCATGTCTTCTCTGGTAAACGTGGCATTGGTAAAACATTCAGAAGAAGAAGATATCGGACCATTACTTCCCTACTTTGCCTCTTGGGTGACCATGACCCCCATTTGAATAAGCAATTGACCCATCATTAGCAGATCATTAGTAACGAGAAGAAAACATATTGAGGCACCTCGGCCAAAGAAACCATTGCTATGAATGTATTGTCAGAAACCCAAATTAATTCAAACGGGAATCCCCCCCCCCACAAAAAAAGGGGAGGGGTGTTTGTATTGCTTATGACATGAAGTTATTTCAGTTTGTTTGATTGTTATTAGTAGGAGGGGGAGAAAGAGCAGTTGAGCAATTGAGCCACATTTCCATATCTACATCTTTCAACACAATACCTCCTTCTTATTCTTGCCAATCTGTTGGAGGCATTTCTTGATTAATCACATCAAATGTATAATGCAGTGAGAAGTTTTCAAAGGCTATTTATGTATTTATTTACTGTACTTATACTCCACCTCACCCATGAAGGAGGACTCAGAGTGGCTTACAAACTATGGCAATAATTCAATGCCAGATTCAGACAATAACAATACAGTATCAGTAAAATACAATATTATAAAACTGTAAAAAAGTATACATATCAATTAAAATAGTCTTTCAAATGATTAAAACATGTCAAACATATCAAAATTCTAGCACCAAATGCTTTGCTGTTCTTCCGTCAAACTTATGGGTGATATTAATCCCCAAAGGTTTGCTTAAATAGTCAGGTCTTAAGATTCTTCCTGAAGCTTAAGAGTTAGGGGGCTGTTCTGATAACACTGGGGAAGGAGTTCCACAGCCGCGGGATCACCACCCAAGAAGGCCCTATCTCTCATCACCATCATCCGCACCTGCAAAGGAGGCAGGACCTAGAGCAGGGTCTCCCTGGAGGATCTTAATCTCCGAGATGGTTCATAGGGAGAAATAAGTTCAAACAGGTAAGCTGGACCAGAACTGTTTAGGGAATTATAGGCTAAAGTCAGCACTTTGAATTAGACTTGGAAGCAAATTGGCAGCCAGTAGAGCTGACAAACCAGGGTTGTTGTAGGTTGTATGTTCTCTGTACTCCACTCTGGTTAGTAATCTGGCTGCCGCCCTTTGGACTACTTGAAGCTTCCAAACAATCTTCAGAGGCAACCCTATGTAGAGTGTGTTGCAATAGTCTATGTGAGATGTAACCAGAGCATCGACCACTGTGGCCAAGTCTGACTTCCCAAGGTACAGGCGCAACTTGAACACAAGTTTTAATTGTGTGACTGCTCCTCTGGCCACTGCCAAGACCTGAGATTCTAGGCTGAGCAATGAGTCCAGGATCACTCCCAAGCTGCGAACCTGCATCTTCAGGGGGAGTGTAACCTTGTCCAGCACAAGCTGTGACCGTATACCCTGTTTGGCCCTGCGATTGACCAGGAGTACCTCTGTGTTGTCTGGATTCAATTTCAATTTGTTCATCCTCATCCAGACCGTCACAGCTGCCAAGCACCAGTTCAGGACCTGAACAGCCTCCTAAGCAGCAAGTGAAAAGGAATAATAGAGTTGGACGTCATCTGCATACAGATGGCATCAAACTCCATAACTCTTGATGATCTCTCCCAACGGCTTCATGTAGATGTTAAACAACAAGTACTGACCCCTGCGGGACCCCACAGGACAATGACTGTGGGGCCAAGCAGGTGTCCCCCAACAACACCTTATTTCAGGAAGGACTTGAGCCACAGCAAGACAGTGCCCCCAAGCCCCATTTCCACGAGGCATCCCAGAAGGATACCGTGGTCTACTGTATCGAAGACTGCTGAAAGTTCCAGGAGAACCAACAGGGACACACTCCATCTGTCTAGTTCCAGGCATAGGTCATCCACTAAGGAGACCAAGGTTGTCTCAGTTCCATGACCCAGTCTGAAGCCAGACTGTGACAGAGCCATTTAATCAGTGTCATCCAAGAACACCTGGAGCTGTGAGGTAACCACACGTTCCAAGATTTTGCCCAAAAAGGGGAGATTGGAAACTGCCCAAAAGTTGTTCAAGTTGCGGAGACTCCAACACCAGGCTTGAGATCATCTCGGCTATTTCAGGTTGGGAGGTTTTAGGTGTGGTTAGTACAAGTATCCCTATTCTGCCCCTGGTCTCCTTCCCTCCTTCCCTCGGGTGGATGTCTGTGGGATGGGGATTCTGGTCAGGGAGGTGGAATTCCTATAGACAACTGCAACCCGCCTCCCTGCCCTCTGGCCTTGGGCTGGTGTTGCATGGAGTATCCTTGTGGACAGAGCTGGGAAAGATTATCTCCCCCCCCCCCCCCCCACCCACCTCCCAGCCTCATCCAACCAGGTCTCCGTTATGCACACCAGATCTGCAAACTCATCCAGGGTTAAGTCTTGGATTGTAGCTGTTTTTCCATTCACAGACCTGGCATTCAACAGCACCATTCTCAGTCTGGAGGGACAACCATCCTGGTGACCCAGGTTTACCATGCCAGGAGATCATTTTGAAACTACTAGTACTCTTTCTTTTCCAATGGGCCAAATTGATTCCCTAGGCCAAATAGTTGTTTTGGCATCCCTCTCCCTTGTATTACCTCTATTCCCTCCCTCGCTGTCAGAACTCCCCCTCCCCAGTCCATTCCTCTGCCCTTAGCTAGCTCTATGGATTATGGCTACCTAATTTGGGAGCCTATCCAGCGGAGTCCCTACTCCTGGCTCCCTAACCCTCTCACTTAACCCTCTTGCTTTCGGAGAAAGCAAATAACCCAGAATGACATGATCAGTATTACAATACTTGTCAAAAAATGTCAGAGTAATACCTTGTTTGCTTTGCCTCTAGCAGAGGAGACACATTTTAGACTGTGCTCTCATTTTTGGCGAAACCTGCTTTTGGAAAAAAGGTGCTGTGGACAATTGTTATTGTTGTTGTTTGCCTTCAAGTTATTTCTGACTTGTGGTGACCCTTTTAAACACACACACAGATACAAACTCAAGTATACACATTTCCTTGAAATCAGAAGTACAAGTAATGTCATAATTGAGGTCTGCATAAAACTATGAGCTCTCAATGGCACATTTTTTGTTTTCTATATAATTTATAAAGCAGAGAAGAGTTTATGAAATATCTGACAATTGCGCCAAAATCTCCCATGATTAACGAAGGATGGTGACAGTAATAATATTATTAATAATGACAATGATAATAGGAACCTTTGGCAACATTAAGCTCATTGATTAGGTTGTCATCTCAGCTGCTGAATTTCAGCAAGCAGTGTGAAAAATGTATTTATCAATGCGAGACAAACACAGGGTATTGGGAAAAAGAGAACACTTTGCCTGGTGGGGATGTTTGGCACTGGAAAACAGATTAAACCTCAATTGGATTACAACAATGCAACGGAAAACAAGGAATGCAATTAAAAGTATGGCTTTCTGATTTCCAGAGTCATTTGCTTCTGCCCTTCCCCATACATTACTTTTTAGAAAAGGATTATTTGAACTATAGCATTTGCTCAGTCTGCGGCAGCTACAATTGTTGTGTTTGCTGTGGTCCTATTTAGGCTGCAAGCTTCCTCAACTCTACTTGCCTTAAATTGAAGTGTTGAGTCCCAACTTGGAGGTTGCATATGTGTTAACTTATCAAGGTCCCAATGATTTATTTGATCTTCAATTAAGTATCAGTGATTGAATTTAGATAAATGTATCTCTATTCCATGTAAGGTGTTATTTGACTATGATGAATCCCTTTATCCATGGACTCAATATCCATGTTCCTCCTCCTCCTCCTCCTCCTCCTGCTTCTGCTTTTTCTGCTTATTATTATTATTATTATTATTATTATTATTATTAAACTTTATTTGTATCCTGCTAGCATCTCCCGAAGGACTCGACGTGGCTTACAAAGGCCAAGGCCTCAACACAATAACAATGCAGCAAATTAAAAACATAAGCAATAACACAACAAAACATTACACTATTACACAATAAAATCAGGGCCGGGCCAATTATGGGTACAGATTAAAAAGTGCTGGGTGTGTGAGGTGGTATGTTGGAGTTCTGGGCAAGTGCAATGTGCAGAGAGTATTGAACTCTAATAAAGTGCTTCTGGGACAGAGTGTTGGAGATTATCCTATTCTGGGAAGGCACATCGGAATAACCAAGTCTTCAAGTTCTTCCTAAAGACTGCCAACGTGGATGCTAGTCTAATGTCTTTGGGGAGGGTGTTCCAAAGTCGGGGGGGCAACCACAGAGAAGGCCCTGTCTCTCGTCCCCACCAAATGCGCCTGCGATGCAGGTGGGATCACGAGCAGGGCCTCTCTGGATGAACGAAGTGAGCGCGTGGGTTCGTAGACGGAGATGCGGTCACACTTCTTCTTCTTCTTCTTCTTCTTCTTCTTCTTCTTCTTCTTCTTCTGTGTTTGTTCTACTTGATGGTGGGGTCCGCTTTACTGGTCTGTTGACGCCATTTCACCCCAGTTGTGCAAACGGTCAGAGTGTGTGCCAGCAGTCTTCAGGTTGCGATGCAGAGTGTCCAACCATCATTGCCCTGGTCTTATCCCTTCGGTCTCTTGCTAGACACTTCTAAATCAAGAGCAATCTTGCAGATGGACTTGTCTTCATCTCAGAGAGGATGACAATGCCATCTGAGGTGTGATTCTCATAGTTTGTCTATAATAAGAGCAATTCCAAAGCATTGCTGGATATCATCATTGAGGATGCGGTCAAGGTGTGTGACACCAGTTGTAAGTCGTAGAATCCTCATTGTCATGTCACTTGGGTGGCATTCTGCTTCCTTTGTTGCCAGCCAACATTCAGCTCCATAGATTGCGGCAGGCTTTATGACAGTTTGATAGATTTTTTTATTTCAAGTGATCAGGCATCTTCTCATCGCAGAGTATACCTGTTGCCGAGTGCCATTTCAGCCAAGCCGTGTTAATGTCAGTTTCTATATTTTGGGTTATATAGTAGATTTTCAAAATGTGTTTTTAAAGCTGTAAGCATATGTATATAATAATGTCGAGCAGGGATAGTGTTAACGAACCACAGAGTTTTATATGAATCCTAAAAAAGGTATATGTGTGTCAGTTCCTGCTTCCTGTGTGTGATGTCAGATGCTTTCAATGAAGACTGATTGCCAAGATAGCGGAAATGGTCAACATTTTCTAATGTTACATCATTAAGTTGTATTTCTGGCATTGCAGAAGGACTGGCAGGTGCTTCGTGCTGAAAGAGCAATTTGGTTTTCTTGATGTTCAGTGAGATGCCACGCTTTTTATATCTTCCGCAACAGCGTTTAGATGCCGCAGATGAATGGCAGCAATGGCAGCTTGTAGGTCTTCTTCTGAATGAGCACAGTTCACGCTATCATCAACATACTGAAGGTCTATAACAGATGTTATTGTGGCCTTGGTTTTGACTTTCAGTCTGCCGAGGTTAAATAGCTTGCCATCTTTTCGATAGATGATTTCCATGCCGGTAATTTTTTTTTTGGGGGGGGGGGGATATTTCAAGATGGAGTGGGCCTATTTGGCCATGACTTCACATGTTTAGGAGACATTCTACATGATGGGGTGGGGAAAACCTGCCTGGAAATTGTGCTGAGGAAATTTTGTGGGTTTACAGGTGCCATAACTATGGAGCCCAGGCTGCATGAAATGTGTGACCCCCAATTTGATGTATAGGATAAAGAAACCTGAATTCCCAGGTCATTGGCCAACTTCCTGTGAACGATCTACCATGTTAAAATCCATACTATACATCACTTAAAAATAATTGACATGGACAAAGTTGCATTATTCATTATCTTAAAATATGTATAAATCAATTGACTTTGGGCGGAATTTCCCGATGGGTAATAGCAGCAAAACATTAATTTCACTCTTGCAGCTCTCTGCTGTTGTCACTCTCCCTTCCATTTTCTGTCCAGAAATTACAGAGTTGCATGATATTAATCAAACAAGATGAAATAAAGTAAAAGAGGGCGAGGATGGGAGGCGAAAAGAAGGGACCGTTTGGGAGTTCTCAACGCATCTGAATCCGTTCTCTCTGTAAGACACACGTAATGAAGATAATTGGGATAGAATCAATTAAGAGAGTGGCAGTGCTCCCAGTGCTTCGATTGAGGCTGCTTTTGTCCCTTTGTTACAAGGAGATACTTGCGTTCCCCACTCGGCATCTCAAGCAGGGGATCAGCACATTGAAACATGGCTAATTCACATGTCTTTGCCGCAGATGAATGGCAGCAAACTTTTCACGTGTTCTAATTAAGACAAAAGGGAAGCAATCAATTGACTCAGAATCATAGAATCAAAGAGTTGGAAGAGACCTCATGGGCCATCCAGTCCAACCCCCTGCCAAGAAGCAGGAATATTGCATTCAAATCACCCCTGACAGATGGCCATCCAGCCTCTGTTTAAAAGCTTCTAAAGAAGGAGCCCCCACCACACTCTGGGGCAGTGAGTTCCACTCCTGAACGGCTCTCACAGTCAGAAAGTTCTTCCTTGTGTTCAGATGGAATCTCCTCTCTTGTAGTTTGAAGCCATTGTTCCGCGTCCTAGTCTCCAAGGAAGCAGAAAATAAGCTTGCTCCCTCCTCCCTGTGGCTTCCTCTCACATACTTATACATGGCTATCATATCTCCTCTCAGCCTTCTTTTCTTCAGGCTAAACATGCCCAGCTCCTTAAGCCACTCCTCATAGGGCTTGTTTTCCAGACCCTTGATCATTTTAGTCGCCCTCCTCTGGACACATTCCAGCTTGTCAATATCTCTCTTGAAATGTGGTGCCCAGAATTGGACACAATATTCCAGGTGTGGTCTAACCAAAGCGGAATAGAGGGGTAGCATTACTTCCCTAGATCTAGACACTATGCTCCTATTGATGCAGGCCAAAATCCCATTGGCTTTTTTGTACTTAGAAGGCAAAATAATCATAATTCCCTATTATATGCGAGACGGAGTGTTTCCTACCACACTGCAAGTTGGTTTCGTTGCTCTGCTTCAGGCAGGCATGGGCCAACTTCGACCCTCCCTCCAGGTGTTTTGGACTTCAACTCCTACAATTCGTAACAGCCCATGTCTGCTCTAGAGCAGCAGTTTTCCCACTGCTCAGTAGGACCTCTTTCCAGACATTTAAAGATAGCCATTGTGTCTCCTCTCAGCCTTCTCTGCTACAGGCTATATATACCCAGTTCCCCAAGGCATTCCTCATAGAGCTTGCCTTCCAGACCTTTTACCATTTTAGTCAAGTTCCACCTTGTCCACCTCCTTCTTGAATTGTGGTGCCCAGAACTGGACCAAGCATTCCAGGTAAGGTTTGACCAAAGCAGAAGGCTGTAACTTTTCTGGAAGTTGGAAACCACTGACCTGAATCATAGAATCATAAGAGTTGGAAGAGACCACATGAGCCATCTAGTTCAGCCCCGGCCCTTGCCATGCAGGAAAAGCACAAAGTATCCCCGAAAGATGGCCACCCAGCCTCTGTTTAAATGCTTCCAAGGAAGGAGCTTCCACCAGACTTTGAGGCAGAGAGTTCCACTGCTAAACCGTTCTTCTTAGAGTCAGGAAGTTCTTTCTCATGTTGATGTGGAATCTCCTCTCCATTATTAAAACTTTATTTGTACCCCACTAGCATCTCCCGAAGGACTCGATGCGGCTTACAAAGGCCAAGGCCTCACTACACAACATAACAATACACCTAAAGCAAATTAGAACAGTTAAAGCAATATTAAAAACAACAAAAACAACAAGCAATAAACAATACACCAAACAGAATAAAACTGGGCCGGGCCAGAGTAAAGGGTACAGAATTAAAAGTGCTGATGTGACAGGTAAAATGTAAGGCTTATAGGGCAAGTGCAGTGTGCAGTGTGCAGTAATCTGATGCTGGTAAAGTGCTTCTGGGACTTGGTATTGGAGATTTCCTATTCGGGGAATGCACATCGGAACAGCCAGGTCTTCAAGTTCTTTCTGAAGACTGCCAATGTAGGGGCCTGTCTAAGATCTTTGGGGAGGGTGTTCCAGAGTCGGGGGGCAACCACGGAAAAGGCCCTGTCCCGTGTCCCCACCAAACGCGCTTGCGACGCAGGCGGGATCACGAGCAGGTCCTCTCCAGATGAACAAAGTGAGCACGTGGGTTTGTAGACGGAGATGCGGTCACGCAGGTAGGCTGGTCCCAAACCGTTCAGGGCTTTGTAGGTAAGCACCTGCACCTTAAATTGGGCTCGGTAGATAAACGGCAGCCAGTGGAGCTCCATGAACAGGAGGGTTGACCTCTCTCTGTAGGGAGCGCCAGTTAACATCCTGGCCGCTGCTCGTTGGACCAGTTGGAATTTCCAGTTGGAATTGAGTCCTATTCACCAGGGCAGCAGAAAACAAGCCTGCTTCCTCTTCCTTAGGACACCCCTTCGCATATTTGTACAAGGCTCTCATGTTTCCTCTCAACCTTGTCTTCTGCAGGAGAAGCAGATCCAGTCCTTTAAGACTCTCCAGGCCTTTGAACCTTTTAAGAGGCTCCAGGCTTTTGATCCTTTTAGTTGTCCTCTTCCTCTGGACACCTTCCAGCTTAGAGTCAATATCTCTCTTGAACTGTGGGGCCCAGAATTGGGCACAGCCTTCTAGGTGGAGAGGTCTAGCAAAGTGGAATAGAGAGGCACCATGAAGGAATTTCTTTGCGCACATACTGTTTTCCACATTAGAGAAGCAGCAGCTGAGCTAGACATTCCCTTGCTCCTGTATTGAAGAAATCATGGAGCCTTTGAATCTCCCTGGACTTGTCCTTGATCCTGAACATCTTGCCTTCAAGCTCAGCGTGAATCAACTGTACAACAGTTCATAGAATCATAGAATCAAAGAATTGGAAGAGACCTCCTGGGCCATCCAGTCCAACCCCCTGCCAAGAAGCAGGAATATTGCATTCAAATCACCCCTGACAGATGGCCATCCAGCCTCTGTTTAAAAGCTTCCAAAGAAGGAGCCTCCACCACACTCCGAGGCAGAGAGTTCCACTGCTGAACGGCTCTCACAGTCAGGAAGTTCTTCCTCATGTTCAGATGGAATCTCCTTTCTTGTAGTTGGAAGCCATTGTTTCGCGTCCTAGTCTCCAAGGAAGCAGAAAACAAGCTTGCTCCCTCCTCCCTGTGGCTTCCTCTCACATACTTATACATGGCTATCATATCCCCTCTCAGCCTTCTCTTCTTCAGGCTGAATATGCCCAGCTCCTTAAGCCACTCCTCATAGGGCTTGTTCTCCAGACCTTTTATCATTTTAGTCGCTCTCCTCTGGACACATTCCAGCTTGTCAATATCTCTCTTGAATTGTGGTGCCCAGAATTGGACACAATATTCTAGATGTGGTCTAACCAAAACAGAATAGAGGGGTTAAGGCAGAAAGGTATGCAGAAAGGTACAGCTGTAGGTATGCAGAAAGGTACAGCTATAGAAAAGGCAAAAAGCACAGCTTTAGTTTTACTAAAGCTGCCGGGGTTTGCATGTAGAAAAGAGAACGGATGGACTTGACCATATATGGGAGACAAAGACAGGCTCAAGATGAGTTTTTTGTGAAAGGGTGAAAAATCGGTCATGAGACCTGCCAACTTTGCAGAAAGGAAGTAGTCAAGGCTAAAGTTAAAACTTGCCAAGATCAGCAGATGTTTTCAGCTGTATTTTGCATGTCGGCATCTTGAGATGTTTCCAAGAAGGGGCTTGCTTATTGCGAAGCGAAACTTAAAAATATATGAGCTAATTGCATAATATAACTATAATGTTGACAGCTTTCTTAACCAATGATTTAATCTTCGGGGCGGCTCTTAAAGCCGAACCCCTTTTGATGTATAAAAGGAACACTACCTTTGATGCTGGGGGGCTTTCCCCTGAGACGCCATTGTTGTGTCGGAGAGCCACTAGCAGCTGCTATAAATAAACTTTGATATTCTTGCTGAACCCAGTTGGCTGTCTTTCCTGACTCATCTGCGTCCGCAATTTGAACTGAAACGGAGCATTTTGGCTGAGCCTTTGAGCAATTGCTCAGGGAAAGAAAAAGCCTGCTTCATTTTGGAGGTTCCACCGAGATTTGATTCAGACGGGCCAGAGTCGGGGGAGACGGATCTTGTTGGCAAGACGATTTTTGATCAGCATCAGGGGCGCGAGAGGCGATTGCCGTGAGCCGAGAAAAAGGGGGCCCCCGACTATAACCGGCTGCGACACTCCCCTCTTCTGTCAGTGCTGCTTGATCAAGGTAAATCGCAACTCTTCGGGTTCTCAAGAAATCACCTGGGAGTGGAGGAGTGATAAGAAGGATCCAAAAGGAGGAAAGTCCGGGGGACGAAGGTTGTTCCAACGTCTACAGAGACCCGGCAAGTATAAGTGGTCAAGTAAGACACTAGGTAACACACACCAGCGCTGGGGGAAGGGGGACCACTAAGTATCCCGTGGGGTAGTGGGAGGACGGGGCAAACCTTGCAGTTCCTAAAACGTGCCGTCGAGTGTCCGGGCGTCTAGGTCAAGGTTTGCTCCCCACTAGAGGCCATGGGTGGGAGGAACTCAAAGACAGTGATTCCGCTTCAGTGTATGCTAGACAACTTTGACAAGTTTGTAGCTGCATCGAGTCAGGGAGATCCAGGAGATTTTAAGGACTACAGATTAAGGAATCTGTGCACAGGAGAATGGCCCACCTTTCCTTTTGGGTGGCCTGCAGAGGGGTCGTGGGACCTAAAGAAGATTAGGCAGGTAGAAAAATTTTGTGCTAACTATCATCCGGATCAATATATTTATATTGATGCCTGGGACAACGTGGTGACCCAAAATCCTGATTGGGTCCGGAAGTGTAAAAAGTGCAGTGTATGATGATAAGGAAGAAAGAAAGGAAAGTCAAGGTTAAGGTCCTTGCCCAGGAAGAAGAGCCGGCGGAAGAACATAGTTACCGGGGGCAGCGATATGCAATTCCCAATGCGCCCCCGCTAACAGTGGCTATGGGCACTAAAAGAGAGAATGTACAGAGAAGGTGTCAGGAGAAGAAGGAGGCGAAGGACGAGGTCAAGACAGAGGCAGAGAAAGAGATAGAGGATGTGAAAGAGGCAGTGGAGGCTACACCCCGTACCAGAAGAGGGAAGCAGTAGTGGCTGCAATAGCAGAAGAAGAATGGGAGGATGCGGAGGAAGAGGAATGAACCGACCAGGCTCTCGTTTTGCTGGACCCCGGGGAGCCGATGGTCACTATAGAAGTAGGGGACCAGCAAGTTGACTTTTTAGTGGACACTGGGGCAGAACGATCAGTGGTGAACAAACTTATTGGTCCTATCAGCGCAGAAGTCACCAAAGTGGTGGGGCTGTCAGAAAAAAAAAATCAAAAATGTCCTTTTCTACAGGAACGGACATGTAATCTGGCAGGCCATAATGTGAGTCATAAATTACTATATCACCCTGATTGCCCAGTGTCATTATTAGGAAGAGACATTTTGTCAAAATTAAGAGCACAAATCCAATTTTTAGACAATGGCCAAATGGAATTGACAATACCCATGGAAGAGGAATGGAGGATCGGGCTCCCAGACTTGGAGAAACCGTTTGACTTGTTCGTGTCTGAAAAGGAAGGAGTGGCAATAGGGGTGCTTACCCAGACATTAGGATCATGGCAGAGACCAGTGGCTTATCTGTCAAAACAGTTAGACACGGTAGCACAGGGAATGCCGCCCTGTCTTCGTGCAGTGGCAGCAGCAGTAGATTTGATAAAAGAAGTAAGTAAATTGACCATAGGGCAGCCACTGGCCGTCAAAGTACCACACCATGTAAAGGCGCTGTTAGACACCAAGGGACCGCGCTGGCTCACAAATGAGAGACTGACAAAATATGAGGGGGTGTTGTGTGATAACCCGATGGTGACCCTAGAAACTTGTGCCACCTTAAATCCGGCCACCTTGTTGCCTGCCCCAGGAGAGGAAACAGTCCACCAGTGCATTCAGGTGATGGAACAGGTATATTCCAGCCGACCTGACTTAAAGGACGTACCAATGTCCAAGGCAGACATGACCCTGTTCACAGATGGCAGTAGCTTCATGGAGAACGGTGAGAGGCGTGCAGGATATGCGGTGGTACAGGGGGGGGGGGAGAGATTCTGGAAGCAGAGTCGCTCCCTCCGGGAACCTCCGCTCAACGGGCTGAATTGATAGCCCTCACCAGAGCACTGCAGTTGGCAAAGGGAAAACGGGTCAATGTCTACACGGACTCAAAGTACGCCTTTACCACGCTCCATGCCCATGGAGCTTTGTACAAGGAGCGGGGACTCCTTACGTCGGCTGGAAAGGGCGTTAAAAATGCAGCTGAGATTGTGGCCCTCCTGGAGGCGGTCTGGGACCCGGACAAAGTGGCTGTAATGCATTGCAAAGGACACCAAAGGGGAGAAGACCCAGTGACACAGGGTAATAGACTAGCTGATTTGGCCGCAAGAGAGGCAGCTAAGCACCCCCACAATAAGCAGCACCTGTTGGCTGTGACGGTAATAGGAGATCCCCCATTAGAAAAGTTTACATACACAAAAGAAGAGGAGAATTGGGCTTTGGGGGAAAAAGGAGAATGGAAGGGAGAGGTCATTGTGATGCCAGATAACCGCGTTTATGTCCCTAAGGATATGGCGTGGCACATAGTCCGACATATGCACTCCAACACACACCTGGGTAAGACAGCCTTAGCTAAGCTGCTAGAACGGCAAATGTACATTGATGGACTCCATAGCCTGACAGCAGCAGCAGCACACAGATGCTGGACATGCGCCAAGAATAATCCTCGAGAAGGACCCTTAAAGCCACCAGGAATTCAACACATAGGCAACGTCCCATTCGAGGCAATTTTGACTGATTTTACTGAGATGCCCCCGCAAAAGGGCTACAAATATTTGCTTGTTTTTGTGGACACCTACACCGGGTGGGTAGAGGCATACCCAACCCGAACTGAAAAGGCAGTAGAAGTTTCAAGAGCACTTTTAAAGGACATAATCCCCAGATTCGGAATACCATTAGAAATAGGGTCTGACAACGGTCCAGCTTATGTACACAAGGTGATTCAAGGACTGTGTCAAATATTGGGCACAAAATGGAAATTGCATTGCGCTTATAGGCCCCAGTCCTCAGCTAAAGTTGAGAGAATGAATCGGACTCTAAAGACTGCTATGTCAAAAATCTGTCAAGAGACAGGGCTGGGTTGGACTGTAATACTGCCCATGGTACTATTGAGAATAAGGTGTACCCCTCACAAAAGAACAGGTCTGACCCCCTATGAGAGACTATATGGCAGACCACCATTAAATTTGAGGTCGATACTAGACAAAGGGGGAGACCAACATGTGATTGGAGATAAACAAACCATTCAACAAGTGCAAGCCCTGGCTGGACAGATAAAACAAATTGCACAATATACTTCAGAGTTAAATCCACCCTATCCTACCACACCTTTGCATTGTTTCTCGCCAGGTGACGAGGTGCTTGTGAAAGAGTGGAAGATTGACCCACTAGGACCTAAGTGGAGAGGGCCCTATACTGTGCTGATATCAACCCCTACTGCCATTAAAGTGAAAGAAGTTAAACCTTGGATACATTACACCCGTGCCAAGCTGGCACCCCCCATGTGGGAGGTAAAAAAGGCAGATCAGAGTGACCTGAGACTCAGGATCGTCCGGCAACTCCCTGAGGGGTCAACAAGGCCATGAAGCTGACCTCTTCGGGAACAACAGATCGTCGCAGGTCAAATATGACGCAGTGTGGCCCAACGAAAGCCCTATCTTGGAAGTGGTGGATAGAGATTATAATGGGGAGGAGGGAAAGATGCCCTAGAAAACCAATAGGAGTTCGAACGGTTTTTGGATATATGATGCTTATAAACATGATCACTATGATACAGGGAAATTGGCTAAAAGAACATGCTAGATTCATGTTTGATCAGCATGGAAAAGATGTGGCACTCCTATATGAACATCCAGAGAAAGTAGGTGACTTCTCTTTCCTCCCTACCCTAATAGCTGACCCCCAGGTGGTGCTCGGGGGGTTACAAGGAACTATTCAAAATCCCACCATATTTTCTCAGGTCCCCGATGGATTAAAACACATTAAATTTAGGCGAATAAGATATACTGCCACCACGAGGGGAATGTGTTTTTGTTGTACAAACAAGGGTACATGGAATCAAAAATGGAAAGGCTGGGAGCACAGAAAAGCCTTCCTAACAAGGTTGACAAATTACACTCACTGTCAGGACAAGTTTTATTTGTATGGAACCTATAACTCTACATATGTTAACAAACAAAATCTGGCCGACACGGACTGGAAAAGAACTGTACCCTGAGTACCCACTGTTTGAGTCAAATTACACATCCCTGAGAAATGGAGGCAGTATTTGTTCAGGATGGCATATTAGAGATCCCAATATGTGGTTTTTCTTTGATAAATGGGCAACCAATTTTCATCCAGGAAGAAACCAGTGTGTTGGGGTAGGATACCTGACATTCCCTGTACGAGTCCTTAAACACCCTAGGAGGCTTCAGAGATCTTTAAAAGCCATAACACCCCTAGGACCTGAGTGCTCAGACGAAGTGATTATAGACTCACAACTGTCCGAAACTGGAGGCTCAAGGATAGGAGGAGGATTAATAACAGGGCTCCTAACCCTCGGGTCCTATCCTGGAATAATGGCCCAAGAAAACAGAAAGAGTATCATGGGACTCACATGTAGATTAGAGAAAAGCATAAATGCCACAGGAAAAATAGTTAGACAATTACAATCAGAAATTGAAGAACTAAGCCAAATGGCAATGCAACACAAGCTAGCCCTAGATTATTTGTTGGCAACAAAAGGAGGATTCTGTTCTATAATAAAGGGCCAGTGCGTGGTCCAGTTTCATAATCTGAACCAAACAATTGAAGATGATTTGGAAAAATTGCAAGAGTTAATAAATCATAACGTAAAGGAAGATGGATGGCAACCTTTCTCATGGTTGACGTCTCTGCTTCCTTCAGCATCATGGCTTAGAGAAATAATACTTGTGATTATGCTATGCGGTTTTGTCTTTTTGTTGCTAATGTGCTGTTTTCCAATTTTGCTTCAAGTTTGCCAGAGATATATGCATCAGGCAGCTTCGGTAAAAAAGATGGCTCTCATTAAAGGGCATAATTGGAGAGATCCGTAATATCTAACCCTTGCTGATTTGCTCTCGCTTTTGTAAACCGCTTCGCAAAACAAAAACATGTGGGAATAAGGCAGAAAGGTATGCAGAAAGGTACAGCTGTAGGTATGCAGAAAGGTACAGCTATAGAAAAGGCAAAAAGCACAGCTTTAGTTTTACTAAAGCTGCCGGGGTTTGCATGTAGAAAAGAGAACGGATGGACTTGACCATATATGGGAGACAAAGACAGGCTCAAGATGAGTTTTTTGTGAAAGGGTGAAAAATCGGTCATGAGACCTGCCAACTTTGCAGAAAGGAAGTAGTCAAGGCTAAAGTTAAAACTTGCCAAGATCAGCAGATGTTTTCAGCTGTATTTTGCATGTCGGCATCTTGAGATGTTTCCAAGAAGGGGCTTGCTTATTGCGAAGCGAAACTTAAAAATATATGAGCTAATTGCATAATATAACTATAATGTTGACAGCTTTCTTAACCAATGATTTAATCTTCGGGGCGGCTCTTAAAGCCGAACCCCTTTTGATGTATAAAAGGAACACTACCTTTGATGCTGGGGGGCTTTCCCCTGAGACGCCATTGTTGTGTCGGAGAGCCACTAGCAGCTGCTATAAATAAACTTTGATATTCTTGCTGAACCCAGTTGGCTGTCTTTCCTGACTCATCTGCGTCCGCAATTTGAACTGAAACGGAGCATTTTGGCTGAGCCTTTGAGCAATTGCTCAGGGAAAGAAAAAGCCTGCTTCAGGGTAGCATTACTTCCCTAGATCTAGACACTATGCTCCTATTGATCGCAACCACTGTCACCAAATACATGGCGATATAATTTTGCTGCCACCAATCTAAATGTATTGGTCTATGGCCACACCATTCACTCTTCCCTGTCCCACAGGCCTACCGACCACCAGAGTCAGTTCACAGAGCCACTCAAAATGGAGGAAAACTCTGACTTAAAAAGCGATGGCCCCCTTGTTATATTGAGGTACAGAAAGACACACTGAATACTTGCTGTGAAGTACAAACAGACTTGTGAAGTTTATTTGAACTAGAACAAGAAGGTTGCTCAGATATTAGGAGAGGTTCAGGTGTGTAATGGTTTCAGAAGATGGTCAAGCTGCTTTCTTAAAAGAAAATGGTTCCTTAACTTATCTTCGGGTTAATTCATTCACAGGTGAACTAACTGGGCTTTTCAAAAAAACCCAGTCCTCCCTTCCAGAGACTGCTAATATATAAGGACTCTATTCCTTAGAGGTTCTCTAAAAATGTAGCACTTCTGCCCAGAGGCTGCTTTTAATCCCCCCACCCAAGAGGGACAGAGAGTTTCATCTATGCTGATGATCATGCCATTACTGCTCAAGCAGGGAGCTTTGATACGGTAGAACAGAAGCTTTCCGAAGCTCTAGGTGCTCTTACTGCCTATTACAGGGAAAACCAGCTGATCCTCAACCCATCCAAAACACAGACATGTGCCTTTCATCTCAAGAACAGAGAAGCATCCCGAGCTCTGAAGATCACATGGGAAGGAATCCCCCTGGAGCATTGCAGCGCACCCAAATACCTGGGAGTCACTCTGGACCGTGCTCTGACCTACAAGAAGCACTGCCTGAACATCAAGCAAAAGGTGGGTGCTAGAAACAATATCATACGAAAGCTGACTGGCACAACCTGGGGATCACAACCAGATACAGTGAAGACATCTGCCCTTGCGCTGTGCTACTCTGCTGCTGAGTATTCATGCCCAGTGTGGAACACATCTCACCACACTAAAACAGTGGATGTGGCTCTTAATGAGACATGCCGCATTATCACGGGGTGTCTGCGCCCTACACCACTGGAGAAATTACACTGCTTAGCCAGTATTGCACCACCTGACATCTGCTGGGAAGTAGCAGCCAATAGTGAGAGGACCAAGGCAGAGACATCTCCAGCTCATCCCTTGTTTGGGTATCAGCCAGCAAGTCAATGACTTAAATCAAGAAATAGTTTTCTAAGATCTACAGAGACACTCGCTGGAACACCTCAGCAAGCGAAAGTCCAAAAGTGGCAGGCTCAAACCCAGAATCTCAACCAATGGCTGATATCAAATGAGAGACTCCCCCCTGGGCACACAGAGGACTGGGCGACTTGGAAGGTGCTGAACAGACTGAGCTCTGGCACCACGAGATGCAGAGCCAACCTTCAGAAATGGGGCTACAAAGTGGAGTCCACGACATGCAAGTGCGGAGAGGAGCAAACCACTGACCACCTGCTGTAATGCAACCTGGGCCCTGCCACATGCATAATGGAAGACCTTCTTGCAGCAACACCAGAAGCACTCCAAGTGGCCAGCTACTGGTCAAAGGACATTTAATCAACTACCAAACTCACAAATTTTGTATTTTGTCTGCTTGTTTGCTTTGTTCTGTTAGAAATGTAATATAATTTGACTGGTTGTCCTGACACGACAAATAAATAAATACCCAAGAGGTTTACCCCTTTGACCTCCAAACACTTCTTTTCTTCTCGGACTTCTCCCAGTTCCAGATTACTGCTCTCTCTGGTGCTCGCTACCTGGTGACCCTGGAAAGAAGGAAATCCTCTGTTGAAAAGAACCTTATCAAAAGACTTATTTGCATGAACCATACAAAAGGAAGCCACCCTGGGGCTCGGAGTCGGTCCCCACAGCAGATGGTGCCCACTTGGCATCGATGATCATATCTCAACAGGACAAAAGGGCCTTAGGAAAGCTACAATTTGTCCTGATCTGTCCTCTCTGTTATCTTCCATCCACCAAAACTACAGGCAGGATTACCCCATTGTCTCCATATCTCAGTTTAAGAAAAAAACGGATCCTGGCCACCTCGCTGGACATCAACGTTTATTGCCACCCATCAAAGACAATAGACTGGCTGGCTAGAAGGCCCCCTGAGAACTCACTGACCACATGGACACCACATTTTTCCATAATCCACTCCATTTCTCATTGTTTCCCTCTCGTCCCGCCTACTTCTCTCCTGATTGGCCAGGAGGCCGAAGTGGCATGAGCTCACCCATTGGTTAAGGCGCTCAGGAGGCGGCCAAGCCTCTTCCCAGCTGTAGAGTGCCAACCAATCAGACAGCTCTGTTTTATGTATATAAAGGCTTTATTTTTTGTACTCTGGATTCTTGCCTGATGAAATATCGCGGCTTTGCATCCTTTCCAGCTGGATCGCAATAAACAACTCAGTGGCTTTTCTTCAACTTTGTGAGACCTTTTATTGGGAAAAATCAGGGAAAATATTGGGTGCTTCTTCTGTCTCACCAGGGCAACAAACTCTTTGATGAGTCTGATAGGTCTCTGCCTCCTGGCAAAGACCCCTAAATTCTTCCTCGATAACATTCCCTCCTCTGTTAGCTTAGATTAGGCCTTTCCTCTCAGGACTAGACATTTTCCTACACAGTAGCCTGGCAAGGTAGACCCATTCCATTACAGACTGCATTATGATACTCATACTTATGAACCACTACATCTTCCACATGTCTTTGTGCATCCTTTGCTACCATCTCCTAACTCTTTGGATCATTCTCAGGATCTTCAGGGTAATATTTGTCATGTCAGAGCAGCCAGTCTATTATATTACATTTCTAACAGAACAAAGCAAACAAATAGAAAAATACACAACTTGTGAGTTTGGTAGCTGGTTAAATGTCCTTTGACCAGTATCTGGCCACTTGGAGTGCTTCCGGTGTTGCTGCAAGAAGGTCCTCCATTGTGCATGTGGCAGGGCTCAGGTTGCATTGCAGCAGGTGGTCAGCGGTTTGCTCTTCTCCACACTCACATGTCGAGGATTCTACTTTGTAGCCCCATTTCTGAAGGTTGGCTCTGCATCTCGTGGTGCCAGAGCTCAGTCTGTTCAGCGCCTTACAAGTCGCCCAGTCCTCTGTGTGCCCAGGGGGGAGTCCCTCATTTGGTATCAGCCATTGGTTGAGATTCTGGGTTTGAGCCTGCCACTTTTGGACTCTCGCTTGCTGAGGTGTTCCAGTGAGTGTCTCTGTAGATCTTAGAAAACTATGTCTAGATTTAAGTCGTTGACGTGCTGGCTGATACCCAAACAGAGGATGAGCTGGAGATGTCTCTGCCTTGGTCCTTTCACTGTTGGCTGCCACTTCCCGGCAGATGTCAGGTGGTGCAATACCGGCTAAGCAGTGTAATTTCTCCAGTGGTGTAGGGCGCAGACACCCCGTGATAACGCGGCATGTCTCATTAAGAGCCACATCCACTGTTTTAGTGTGGTGAGATGTGTTCCACACTGGGCATGCATACTCAGCAGCAGAGTAGCACAGCGCAAGGGCAGATGTCTTTACTGTATCTGGTTGTGATCCCCAGGTTGTGCCAGTCAGCTTTCGTATGATATTGTTTCTAGCACCCACTTTTTGCTTGATGTTCAGGCAGTGCTTCTTGTAGGTAAGAGCACGGTCCAGAGTGACTCCCAGGTATTTGGGTGCGCTGCAATGCTCAAGTGGGATTCCTTCCCAGGTGATCCTCAGAGCTCGGGATGCTTCTCTGTTCTTGAGATGAAAGGCACATGTCTGTGTTTTAGATGGGTTGGGGATCAGCTGGTTTTCCCTGTAATAGGCAGTAAGAGCACCTAGAGCTTCGGAAAGCTTCTGTTCTACCATCTCAAAGCTCCCTGCTTGAGCGGTAATGGCACGATCATCAGCATAGATGAAACTCTCTGTCCCTTCTGGCAGTAGCTGGTTATTTGTGTAGATGTTGAACATGGATGGAGCAAGCACGCTCCCCTGAGGCAGGCCGTTCTTCTGTTTCCGCCATCTGCTTCTCTGGCCCTGGAACTCCACAAAAAAGCACCTGTTTTGTAGCAGGTTTCCTATGAGGCGGGTGAGGTGGTTGTCCTTTGTGATATTATACATTTTTCTCAGGAGGAGGCGGTGGTTCACAGTATCATAGGCTGCTGACAGGTCTATGAAGACAGCTCCTGTGATCTGCTGCCTTTCAAAGCCATCTTCTATGTGCTGAGTCAGGTTCAGCACTTGCGATGTGCAGCTTTTGCCTTTTCTGAAGCCAGCTTGCTGTGGGATCAGACATGGGTCTATTTTGTGATCTCTAGTCTGTGAAATAGAGGGAAGAAAATCCTTGTATAGGATTAGGCCTTCAGTTGTGGTACTGAAGTAATAAGAGTCTAATTTGTGTTTAAGTCCTCAGTCAGGTGGAACTGAGAGACAGAGGGTTCTTTGAGAACAAGTTGCAGTCAGAATATTGAATGAAAGGAGTGACTATAAGATATAAGTTATCCAGTCAAAGAAGCTGAAAAGGAATTACATTTGAGAGAGAAGGAAGTTACATAATCAAGTTGACGTACGTTATACTGTTCTGAAAGTTATATAGTAACGGTTTGATGTATTCAAAAGAGTAAAAGACAATATTCAAGTGGAACTGAAAAAAAAAAGTACTGTGTAACAAATACGCTTTAAGTGCACAAGAATTCATAAATAAACATTTCTTTCTTTCAACAAAAATATTGGAGTCTCGTGTCAAGTTACAAGGTTGAAGTTATATTCCTGGAAGATTATTTGAAGCTACATATTGACTACAGCTTTGGGTTATACATAAAAGAGACATATGCAGACATTTATAATTGAACTCCAAGTAGCTGCGTTCCTGAGAGGTTTGTACATCTTTCTCCCCTTTTACCAGCAGCATTGCCTTGGCGCCTACATACACATATAATTTTGCTGGTGGCAGAAGGTGGCATACTAAAAGTAAAAATAAAATATAAAAAGAAAGAAGTTCCCCTTCCCACCAAAGAAACTATATGTATGTGTGTGTGTATATATATATATCCTCACACATATGGGATTGGTGGGATAGCTGCACGGGCCTGCTGCCTTATCCTTTACGGTCTGCAGTGATAGGTGGTGTGATGCACCAGCTGCTGTACAAATAGTTGTATCAACAATGAAACTGTCAAAACCACGATTCCCGAATTATCGTGGTACAAACATGCGGTGAGAAGAAAACCAATATCAGCAGCACAAACAGCACTGCATTTGGAGATTGCAGACAGCAACTACTTGGACAAAGACCAAAGGAAAGGTGGGTGGACACCATCAATGAAGACATGCAGCTGCCAACTTGAGACCTGAGGAGGACCACAACAAAGCCCTGTGAAAACTACAGTCACAATGCTCATCACTCCATCGGGAAAATAGTTTAGAAAGATGAAGATGGATGGATAGGTGGATAGGTGGACAGATGGGTGGATACTACAGCACTGCATTTGGAGATTGCAGGACAGCAACCACATAGACAAAGGCCAAAGGAAAGATGGCTGGACACCATCAATGAAGACATGCATGTCGCCAATCTGAGACCTGAGGAGGCCCAAAACAAAGCCCTGTGGAAACGACACTCACAATGCTCCTCCCTCATTGGCAATATAGCTTAGAAAGAAGAAGATGGGTGGATGGATGGGTGGCTATATGGATGGATAGCTGATGAGTAGGTGGATAGGTGGATAGGTCAATGGATGGATACTACAGCACTGCATTTGGAGATTTCTGGACGATGACCAGGTGGACAAAGGTCAAAGAAAAGGTGGATGGACACCATCAATGAAGACATGCGTGCCACAAACTTGAGACCTGCGGAGGACCACAACAAAACCCTGTGGAAACGACAGTCACAATGCTCACCCCTCCATTGGGAAAATAGCTTAGAAAGAAGGAGGAAACCTGGAATTAAGACTGCAATCCTATAATGTTTACCTAGAAAGTGCCCTAAGGATGGTTGGAATATATAACTTCTAAATAGTTAATTCAGTCCAGGGATGCATCATCTACACTATAGAATGAATGTGCTTTGACATGGTTTTAACTGCTTTGGCTCTATGCAAAGGAATCCTCGGCACTGCTATGGAACTCCCATTGGTGCTAAAGTGGTGCCAAACTGCATTCATTCCACAGTGAGGATGCAACCTGAGGATGGCTTTTGGTGGCCTTAGGCCATGCTTTGCCATAAATTACTCACCTTGCAGTTGACTCATTGCAAGAGCTTTATTATGTAAAATGAATAGAAACCAGTAATTTCTTACTTTTGTACAAAATATGATCTAATTGGATTCTTTAAAAAAAATTCATCAATGCCTTTCAGCATGTTAATGGAGCCCCCAGTGGCACAGTGGGTTAAACCCCTGTGCTGGCAGGACTGAAGGCCGATAGGTCGCAGGCTCGAATCCAGGGAGAGCGCAGATGAGCTCCCTCTATCAGCTCCAGCTCCTCATGCGGGGACATGAGAGAAACCTTCCACAAGGATGATAAAACATCAAAACATCTGTGCGTCCCCTGGGCAATGTCCTTGCAGACGGCCAATTCTCTCACACCAGAAGCGATTTGCAGTTTCTCAAGTCGCTCCTGACACGACAAAAAAAAAAGTGTGATAATGGGCAACACAGATTAGCAAAAACATTAATCACAATGAAGGATGCTATTCTGTCACTTCTGATCACAAATACCTTTTCAAATGGGTTGACGCAGGTAGCTATGCCAGTTATCTCTCTCCCCCTCTCCATCTCTCTCCCCCTGCCTTTCTTTCTTATAGAAATGCATTTTTTTCCGGAAATGCAAAATAAATAAAGCAGCCTTGAGTTGAATTTAAGTAATGTTGCGGTCTTCCTCGCCGCCCACCCTTCCATTGTGTTGAGTTATACAGACTAAAGCAAATGAGGAGCAAGAAGGAGAAAACAATAAAGACTGGTTATTTTCTCAAGAATGAAATTTAATAACTTTGGGATGCGGTTTCCTTGGCAAGCTGCGCCTGGTGGTCATTATCCCATAATTTCACACAAAGTGTTCCCGGAAAGACATCTCTATTGTAGGACGATTTCAAAATTGATTCCTCATTTATTGTTTAAAACCCAGCAAAGGAATGTTTTAAAAGAGGAAGGAGGGAGGGAGAGAGGGGGCTTTCTCTCTCTCTCTCTCTCAACCCCCAACCAAAGTCAGTAATTGTCGCTCCTCCGTTGCAGATAGGAGTCCTGGAAATGTTTATACATTATCAAAATGAGGTTTCAGAATGAGCTATCATGGCTATAAAAAAAGAGGGATAATATTGTTTCACCGAAACTAATTGGAAACTTGTTTTTGACTAAAGTAGTTACTATTTCCATTAAGGCAGCCTGGAAGAACACGAGCTTCACCTTTTATCTCTCCTTCAGCCTCCTGTCATGGGTTATTTATTCCAGCTGAAATTAAGACCTGACACAAACCCCAGGGAGGCATTTCATGCCCGTAAATGACTGTTCTGGAGAGAAACTTTCATGTGAAATTTCACAATGTTCTTAGAAGTGTACGTCTTATATAAAATATAGAATGCATAATTCAAAGGGATGGGCTTCAGCTTTCCTGCCTATAAAGCACAAACCAGAGCACTACAACAATATTGGATTCCTCAGGTCCAGATACGGCAGCCATTCCTTGCCACGCGAGAAAGGAATCACTCAATTCAGCAAATCTCCATCCACTGATGGACTCCTTCACCCATCCATTTCTTCTTCTGTGGCCACGAGAGATGAGCAAGGCCCTTACTCTGAAGAAGGGTACTACAGGGAAAACCAGCTGATCCCTAACCCATCTAAAACACAGACATGTGCCTTTCATCTCAAGAACAATATCATACGAAAGCTGACTGGCACAACCTGGGGATCACAACCAGATACAGTGAAGACATCTGCCCTTGCGCTGTGCTACTCTCCTGCTGAGTACGCATGCTCAGTGTGGAACACATCTCACCACACTAAAACAGTGGATGTCGCTCAACCAGATACAGTGAAGACATCTGCCCTTGCGCTATGCTACTCTGCTGCTGAGTACACATGCTCAGTGTGGAACACATCTCACCACACTAAAACAGTGGATGTGGCTCTTAATGAGACATGCTGCATTATCACGGGGTGTCTGTGCCCTACATCACTGGAGAAATTACACTGCTTAGCCGGTATTGCACCATCTGACATCCGCCGGGAAGTAGCAGCCAATAGTGAAAGGACCAAGGCAGAGACATCTCCAGCTCATCCCCTGTTTGGGTATCAGCCAGCACGTCAACGACTTAAATCTAGAAATAGTTTTCTAAGATCTACAGAGACACTCACTGGAACACCTCAGCAAGCGAGAGTCCAAAAGTGGCAGGCTCAAACCCAGAACTTCAACCAATGGCTGATACCAAATCAGAGACTCAAGACTGGGCGACTTGGAAGGCGCTGAATAGACTGCGCTTTGGCACCACGAGATGCAGAGCCAACCTTCAGAAATGGGGCTACAAAGTGGAATCCTCTACATGCGAGTGTGGAGAGGAGCAAACCACAGACCACCTGCTGCAATGCAACCTGAGCCCTGCCACATGCACAATGGAGGACCTTCTTGCAGCAACACCAGAAGCACTCCAAGTGGCCAGATACTGGTCAAAGGACATTTAATCAACTACCAAACTCACCAATTTTGTATTTTGTCTGTTTGTTTGTCTTGTTCTGTTAGAAATGTAATATAATTTGACTGGTTGTGCTGACACGACAAATAAAATAAAATAAATACAGACTAGAGATTAATTCAAAGTGGTTCCTTTATTACTTTAATAAACAGCTGAAGACCCAAACTTAAATTAGGAATCTCTTCCCTCTAGCTCCCCTAGCTAGAGACTGACTCATTTTTAAACGTCCCCTCTTTTCTTCTCTGCTAGCTCTGCCCTTTTTGCCTGCTAGCCACTCTAAAATGGATACATTTCTATTGCAGAGGCTTTGCAATCATGCTAACGCATCAGCCAATCATATATATCCACTTCTGCTTGTCTTTCTCATAATATAAACATAAGCAAAATCCTCATTATAATTAGATATTCTGTTACACAGACCATTGCTCATTGGTTGGTTATCCAAGCGGCACTGCTGGGGTTGGGTTTTTCCAGCCTTAGTTCCAGATTTCCTGAATAAAGTAAATTTTCTTCTGTTTTCAAAGGTAATGGGAAAATGTTTCCGGCTCATGCAAATATTGTCGCAGGGACCTTGGCTACTATCTTGGAACTCACTTTCCATAGAGTTTTATGCAAATACTAGAGTTCTACTTGCAAGAACATGTAAAGATAGGGAAGGAAGATGCAAACAGAAAGCAACTAAACTGCATATATGGATATATATTCAGATCAATTGTCCTCAATGTTTGTCCATTTATGACTTTGAATTGATTTTTAAAGAGTGCGAAACACAGGCATACAGGTAACGCAAGTTGTAGCGTGTAATTCTGGGAATCAGGTAAAATTATTGGTGGATGTCATTTTCCCTTCTCTCCCAAACCTTATCGCTCTGCTTCTCTCTCCTTGACGCCATCCTGCTTTCAGCCCATTGCTTCACCATCCTCTTATTCACGTCTTTGCTTCAACATCACAGAGTGTTTGCCTTCTGCTGCTTCTGATATGACGCTTATCATTTCGGCAGACCATCCCTTTCTTTTTAAAAAAGAGAGAGAAAAATCAAAGGAAAACAAAGAACAGTATCAAGCCATGAAGAATGTGGCAACTGTCCAGGAAAAGAACATCTTTTCTTTTTCTGCACTCACTTCTGTAGTAATTCCATTTTTCACGGGTTGTTTGTGATGCATCTCATCTGTGTTTCTGTAAAAGCAGAGGAATCCCTGTGTGGAGGACATTGTATGGCAAAATGAATGGGACAATCATTGGGGATGATGATGGATGCAGTCCATAACATCTGCATGGCTTCTGGGATGGAGAAGGCTTTAGGGAAGGATATTTATTTATCGTGTCATCAGCAACCATTGTATTACAGTTCTAACAGAGCAAAACAAACACACAGATTAAAAAAAAACAGATTTTGCAAATTTGGTATTTGGTTAAATGTCCTTTGACCAGTAGCTGGCCACTTGGAGTGCCTCTGGTGTTGCCGCAAGAAGGTCCCCCATTGTGCATGTGGCAGGGCTCAGGGTGCATTGCAGCAGGTGGTCAGTGGTTTGTTCTTCTCCGCACTCGTATGCCGAGGATTCCACCCTGTAGCCCCATTTCTTAAGATTGGCTCTGCATCTCGTGGTGTCAGAGCGCAGTCTGTTCAGCGCCTTCCAAGTCGCCCAGTCTTCTGTGTGCCCAGGGGGGAGTATCTCATCTGGTATCACCCATGAATTGAGGTGCTGGGTTTGGGCCTGCCACTTTTGGACTCTCGCTTGCTGGGGTGTTCCAGCGAGTGTCTCTGTAGATCTAAGAAAACTATGTCTTGATTTAAGTCGTTGACGTGCTGGCTGATACCCAAACAGGGGATGAGCTGGAGATGTCTCTGCCTTGGTCCTTTCACTATTGGCTGCTACTTCCCAGCGGATATCAGGTGGTGCAATACCGGCTAAGCAGTGTAATTTCTCCAGTGGTGTGGGGCGCAGACACACAGGGAAGGATTAAGTCCAGAGAAGGAGTGGCAAAGCCCAGGGTCTGTAGATTTATAGCATTTACATGGTGGAATAAATGCAATTTGGATCCACATTGAGTGTCACGACTCAATGCCATGGAACCATGGGAGTTATCGTTTTACAAGGCCTTTAGCCTTCTTGGGGCTGGCAGTTAAAGTGGTACCAATGGCATTCATTCGACAATGTCGATCAGGGAGTTGGAGTCAAAACACCCAAGTTTGCCTGTATCTGGTGTAGATGCACCGCAAGGTCAAATACATGAAGGGAAATATAGAAATACAGGAGAAAATATGAAAATATAGAAATCATAATACAGAGAGTGGAGCCCCCGGTGGCGCAGTGGGTTAAAGCACTGAGCTGCTGAGCTTGTTGATCGAAAGGTCGCAGGTTCGATTCCGGGGAGCGGCGTGAGCTTCCGCTGTCAGCCCTAGCTTCTGCCAACCTAGCAGTTCGAAAACATGCAAATGTGAGTAGGTACCGCTCCGGTGGGAAGGTAACTTTGCTCCATGCAGTCATGCCGGCCACATGACCTTGGAGATGTCTACAGACAACGCTGGCTCTTCGGCTTAGAAATGGAGATGGGCACCACACCCCAGAGTCAGACATGACTGGACTTAATGTTAGGGGACAACCTTTACCTTTTTAATACAGAGAGTAAACCTAACTACTTTCCCCCAGTGTCCATAGTTCATATTATTCATAGGAAAGTCCATAAAGGGAAATATCCATGAGGGAGAACGAGAGTCCCTTGTTTGTGAGATGGGGGACCATCAGGAGCCCAGGTGTGCCTCAGATGAAAAAATTCAAATACTTTTGTGGCATGATTTTCAGTAATAAACTGGTTACTTTCTGCTGTAAACATATGAAAATAGGCCATAAAGCCTTGATTAAATGATACCCACCAAACTGACCAAGGCTTAGCCCTTGTTTTCCAGCCTGGTGTCCTTGCCCTTAGCAAAACTATATCTCTTATGGGGGTGGTGGTGTTCATGTTCGACTTCAAAAGGACCAAGGCAGTGACATCTCCAGCTCATCCCCTGTTTGGATTTCAGCCACCACGTCAACGACTTAAATCAAGAAATAGTTTTCTAAGATCTACAGAGACACTCGCTGGAACACCTCAGCAAGCGAGAGTCCAAAAGTGGCAGGCTCAAACCCAGAACCTCAACCAATGGCTGATACCAAATGAGAGACTCACTCCTGGGCACACAGAAAACTGGGTGACTTGGAAGGCGCTGAACAGACTGAGCTCTGGCACCACGAGATGCAGAGCCAACCTTAAGAAATGGGGCTACAAAGTGGAATCCTTGACATGCGAGTGTGGAGAAGAGAAACTACAGATTACCTGCTGCAATGCAACCTGAGCCCTGCTACATGCACAATGGAGGACCTTTTTGCAGCAACACCAGAGGCACTCCAAGTGGCCAGCTACTGGTCAAAAGACATTTAATCAACTAACAAGCTTGCAAACTTTGTGTTTTGCTTGTTTGTTTGTTAAAAAATCCTCTGACTAGTTTTGCATATTCGCCCCCTCCCCTCCAAAAATGAGTATGTTGTTGCTTTTGATGCTTCTTTATTATTGTTTATGCTGTTTTTATGTTATTTTAATATGTTATTGTTCTGTTTTTAATTGTATGTTGCCTTGGGCTTGGCCCCATGTAAGCCGCCTTGTATCCCCTTGGGGAGATGGAGGCGGGGTAGAAAAATCATAGAATCATAGAATCAAATAGTTGGAAGAGACTTCATGGGCCATCTAGTCCAACCCCCTGCCAAGAAGCAGGAATATTGCATTCAAATCACCCCTGACAGATGGCCATCCAGCCTCTGTTTAAAAGAAGGAGCCTCCACCACACTCCGGGGCAGAGAGTTCCACTGCTGAACAGCTCTCACAGTCAGGAAGTTCTTCCTCGTGTTCAGATGGAATCTCCTCTCTTGTAGTTTGAAGCCATTGTTCCGCGTCCTAGTCTCCAAGGAAGCAAAAAACAAGCTTGCTCCCTCTCCCTGTGGCTTCCTCTCACATATTTATACATGGCTATCATGTCTCCTCTCAGCCTTCTCTTCTTCAGGCTAAACATGCCCAGCTCCTTAAGCTGCTTTTCATAGGCTTGTTCTCCAGACCCTTGATCATTTTAGTCACCCTCCTCTGGACACATTCCAGCTTGTCAATATCTCTTTTGAATTGTGGTGCCCAGAATTGGACACAGTATTCCAGGTGTGGTCTACCCAAAGCGGAATAGAGGGGTAGCATTACTTCCCTAGATCTAGACACTATGCTCCTATTGATGCAGGCCAAAATCCCATTGGCTTTTTTTTGCCGCCACATCACATTTTTGGCTCATGTTTAACTTGTTGTCCACGAGGACTCCAAGATCTTTTTCACATGTACTGTTGAACTTCATTTTGTTAGTTTTGGCCAATCACCTCTCTAATGTGTCAAGATCGTTTTGAATCCTGCTCCTGTCCTCTGGAGTATTGGCTATCCCTCCCAATTTGGTGTCGTCTGCAAACTTGATGATCATGCCTTATAGCCCTTCATCTAAGTCATTAATAAAGATGTTGAACAGGGCCGGGCCCAGGACGGAACCCTGCAGCACTCCACTTTACATTCTTCTTCTTCTTCATTGAAAACAAGCCTTGCTCCCTCTTCCTTAGAATATCCATTCACATATTTATACATGCCTCCTCACAGCCTTCTCTTCTGTGGGATAAACAGACCCAGTTCTTTAGGACACTGCTCATAGGGATTCATGGTTTCCAGGCCTTGACCAAGGCAGAATACACAGAAACCATGACTTTCCTTTGGAGGGGACGTGGTTTTAAAAAGCGAATTTTCATATATTTCCCCAATGCCCATATGTCATGATTTACTGCCATATTGGCCTATTTCTGCAGTAGGCCTTTGTTCACAGAAAATGCTGATTGTTTGAGAAATCAGTGCTCCAAAGAAGAAGTTACTATTCAAAGGTAACAACATATCCGGACAAAACCAGCTAGCTGTTTGCTAGATAGAACCCCCAAGTTTCCCAGTCGCTCTGAAGCCATGTTTGCAACAGACTGACAGATAAGATACAGTCATGGTCAGAGAACAATGGACCATAGTTATGTTATAGTTGTGCCATTGTTAGGATCCCACGTGTGCCATAATGTCAATCAAAATCACAAACAACTAATGAACAACTGCATAGCTAACTTAGACCAATGAAATGATTTGTCTTTGGGAACCAATGAAAATGTATATTCCATTTACTATAATTGCTCTGCAGCCCCCTTGGGGGTTGCGACAAACCCTTTGATTGCATCCCTGTATGCTTGTTTGTCGTTATTGCTATGGCCACGCAATAATAAATAGTTTTTGCAGTTTAAAGGATTCAACTTTCGTGGTGTCCATCCTTGCCCTCCCTATTGGAAAGGGGGCTTCTGCCTTTTGGGAAATATTTTGGTTTTGTTGCCCCTACACCTTCATCTCGACACTCGACTCCTTTGGATGCAGCCAAATTTCCATTGGCTGCTTTAGCTGCTTCATCACACTGTTGACTCATGTTCAGCTTGTTCTCCATGAAGAAACATTCGATTAGTGAGCCGCAAGTAAAAGAAGATTTTAACACTTATGGCAATGATTTGACCCAGACTGGATTTTAGACTCTGCTTTTAATAGACATGTGTTAATCAATTGTTTTAATTATTGTTTTAATATTTTAAATATATATTTTTAACAATTTATTTTTTATTTATTTTGATCATAGTTATTACATTTGTTATACATTTGTTTTACAGCAGTTACATATTATTCAATACGCCTAACATACTTTGACATCTAGTATTATTATTCTGCTTAAACATATTTTCTATTCCTCACCACTGTGCTCCCCTCCCTCCATCTCAAGCCACGACTTTTACGTGTCGCCTGTCCAAAATCTCAATTCTTCTTGTGGCGGTAACTTTCCCTCTTTATTTTTTAATCCTTTTATAATAAATTTTCTCCATACATCATCAAAATCGCTTTGTTTCCATATACCTTTTTTAACCTTTAATATACATGTCAGCTTATCGTTTATTGCTAATTTCCATGCTTCCTTATACCACTCCTCTATTTGTATATTCATTTCTTTTTTCCAATTCCTTGCTATGAGCAGTCTTGCTATTGTTAATAAGTTTGTTATCGCTTCTTTATCCTCCTTTTTCAATTGCTTATTATTATATAATGATAATAAAGCTATACTAGGACTTTTATCAATTTTCATATTCATTATATCTTCTATTTCTCTAAATACTTCCTCCCAAAAGTTATTTACATATTTACATTGCCACCACATGTGTATATATGTTCCTGGTTCTTGACACCCTCTCCAACATTTTTTTGAATTATTTTTATTCATATATGCTATTCTTACTGGTGTCAGATACCACTTCCATATTAACTTGTAATAATTTTCTTTAACCCGTATTGATAGATTTTTTAAATGTCTTTGTCCCCATAATTGTTGCCACTCTGTTTCACTTATTTTTATCCCTAAATCTTCTTCCCAAATCTCTTTAAAGGTATTATTTTTTATTTTTCCCTCCTTCATTTCAATTAATATCTTATACATTTTACTAATTATACCTCTCAAGTTTTCATGTTCTTCTACAGCCCTTCCTTTCTGTATTATTTGTTCAAATTGGTTAAGTTGGCTTCCATTTCTATTATTTTTTCCCCAATTTTTAAGCCACTGTTCTAATTGTATACAATGGAACCATGTCAGTTTTATTTCTTTAAACTCTTCCATCATTATTTCCTTCTTCATTCCTTGTTGTTGTTGTTGTTCATTCGTTCAGTCGTCTCCGACTCTTCGTGACCTCATGGACCAGCCTACGCCAGAGCTCCCTGTCGGCCGTTACCACCCCCAACTCCTTCAAGGTCAGTCCAGTCACTTCAAGGATGCCATCCATCCATCTTGCCCTTGGTCGGCCCCTCTTCCTTTTTCTTCATTCCTACCTTCATCCAATCCCCTATCCTATCTAGATTTTTTTCCCTTACCTTTTTGTCCATTACTTTTTTAAATTTTTTTGGAAACTTTTTTTTCATCACTATTGGGGTTATAATTGACCCCTCCATTATTAACTTCCTCCTATATTGTATTGTCGAAGGCTTTCATGGCTGGAATCACTCAGTTCTTGTGGGTTTTTTCGGGCTATATGGCCATGTTCTAGAAGCATTTCTCCTGACGTTTCGCCTGCAAAGGCAGGGACATCTAATCACCTTTCAAGAAGAGTTTGCTCCAGGCACAGTCAGCCCATTGTATGCTAATCAAGGTGGTCAGTTGAAAGATCCACACCCAGCCCAACTTACAAAAGCCTTTTGTCTCCCCCTGGTCATTCCACAGATATATAAACCCCCTTTTTTCCCAGCTCCAGCAGACCTCACCTCTGAGGGAGCTTGCCATAGATGCAGGCGAAATATCAGGAGAAATGCTTCTAGAACATGGCCATATAGCCCGAAAAAACCCACAAGAACTGAGTTCCTCCTATATTTGTTCCATACTTCTAATATATTGGTCAACATTGGGTTTCCAATTTCCCTAATTTCTTTTCTCATAAACTGTTTAAAAAATATATTCCAAATTTCTTCTTCCACTTTTTCTGAATCATTACTAAGCCAATCTATTCCCTCTTTTTTAACCATTCCTTCTATAGCCAAGCTTAATCTACTTGCTTCATAATATTTTTTAATATTAGGTAGCGCTAGTCCGCCCTCTTTTTGCGATCTATACCATAACTGTTTGTTTAATCTATTTCTTTTACTTCCATTACAATACTTATTGATCATTTGTTGCCATCTAGTTAGTTCTTCTTCTGTGATTTGAAGTGGTAGCATCCTAAATATAAAGTTTATCTTTGGAAGTATTTTCATTTTTACTAATGCTATTCTTCCAAACCAGGATAGACGTATATCTTCATACTCTATTAATTTTTTCTGAACCTCTTTCCTTAATGTTACTACATTTACCTCTTCCATTTCTTTTAAATCCTTTGTTATTATTACTCCCAAGTATTTTAATTTATTCTTGATTCTTATTCCCATTTTACTCTGTTCTATAAAATCTTTTTCTTCTTCCTTTGTGTAGTTAAGTACCATCATTTCTGACTTATTCCAATTAACTTGTAGGCCTGTTGTTTTCCCAAATGTCTCCAAATGTTATTTTATCCATTTTCTCTACTATGTTTTCTATAAATAACAATGTGTCATCAGCAAATAAACTCACCGTCTGTTTCTCCTTTTTCCTAACCCTTCTAGATTCTTATCATTCCTTATACTATTAGCAAACAGTTCTATCACCATAGCAAATAATATCGGCAACAAAGGGCATCCTTGTCTCGTTCCTCTAGTCACTTTTATTTCATTTGTCACTCCATCGTTTATGGTTACCACTGCTGAGTTCCTTGAATAAAATTGTTCTAAGATTCCTTTTATTCTTTTAATAGACATGTGTTAATCAATTGTTTTAATTATTGTTTAAATATTTTAAATATTTTAATATATTGCTGATAGTTTTATTATGATGACACCGTATGGTGTTTGTGAGGCCATCCTGAGTCCCCCCTCGGGGGTGAGAAAGGCGGGGTATAAATATAGGAAATAAATAAACAAAATAAATAAAGACTCCAAAATCTTTCTCACGTGGACAGTTGTCGGGCCAGTCATCACCCATCCTGTGTCTTTGCATTTCATTTTTTTTCTGCCTCTGTGGAGCATCTTCCACTTGTCTGTGAAGTGTCTAGAGATAGCAGTGAGATAGCAACAAGTGAGGGCTGCCCATGCCATTCAGTTTCTATATTTGGTTGAGAAAGACAATCAGGGAGGTCTTGAATCTGAAAGACCTGAAGGCGAGGCTCTCATCCACGGGACCGCCATAAGTCAAAGTCACTTTGATGGCAGTTAACCATGGATACTAGAAGTGATGGAGAGGAAGGTAAAAGGGAATGCCTCTTTGGGAGAGAGGAACGTAAAGAACAGTTGCTACATTGCCAGGTGGCTGTAAAATTAAATTTAGAACCGTTGGACTATATTTCAAGATTGTCTCTTTAGGGTCTGGATGCATCCTGGGAATTAAGGTGCCGCTGGCCCCTCCAGTCCGCTTCTATGCAGCAGAGCAGCAGTTTGTAATGCCATTAATGCCTGGCGGGATCATTTGCCAGAGATCCTTTTGGAAGAGTAATCGCCATGTTGAGAAGTACTTCCTCATTATAGGTAATGGGATGATGAGCTGAAAAATGATCTCAGGCACTTATGCGCCTAAAAGCCCTCGGTCTGCATAAGCTACGATAATTCAGAGATAATACTTGCAGAAGGAATAATGAATTTGGTAAAAAGACCATTTCCTTCCTGAATGACAGGATTAGTCGTAGGCTTTTGGAGGTGCGCAGGTTTTGAAAAAAGAAAGAAATCGAGTATAAGTATTTGTAATGAAGTATTATTTATTGTTTCTGTCTTTATTGTTCGTTTTATATTAACCTAGGGGTTTTATGTATGTTAAATGTATTTTTTTCTTTGTGGACTCTGTGAGTGCATACATGTGGAGTGTCTGCGCCTGCACAGGCCCCAACAGAAAACTTTCCAAGTTTAAAACTGCAAGTTTTGTCGGTAACCCCACCCAGTCCCCTTGCAGGGGATAAAGGCACCCCGCGTGCATACTCCGCAGTTCCTGTTCTTGCGCCGCAAAGCTCACTTCGGAAACTTCCTTTGCTATGTCGTCAACACGGTTTAAGCACTGCTCGCAGTGTTCGAAGAAGATTCCTGATTCTGAAAACCAATTGAAGTGCCTTCTTTGTCTTGGCGAAGCCCACGTTACTTCTTCCTGCTGTCATTGCCAATCGCTGATGGCTCAAGCCAGGAAGAATAGGGCTGCTCGCCTTAAGTATCTGCAAAAGGTCAGCCTACTGTGATCTACATTGTTCCGCATCCGAGTCTCCAGGGAAGCAGAAAACAAGCTTACGCCCTCCTCCTTGTGGCTTCCTCTCACATATTTATACATGGCTATCATATCTCCTCTCAGCCTTCCCTTCTTCAGGCTAAACATGCCCAGCTCTTTAAGCCGCTCCTCATAGACCCTTGATCATTTTAGTCGGCCTCCTCTGGACACATTCCACCTTCTCAATATCTCTCTTCAATTGTGGTGCCCAGAATTGGACACAATATTTCAGGTGTGGTCTAACAAAGGCAGAATAGAGGGGTAGCATGACTTCCCTAGATCTAGACACTATTCTCCTATTGATGCAGGCCGAAATCCCATTGGTTTTTTTTGCCGCCACATCACATTGTTGGCTCATGTTTAACTTGCTGTCCACAAGGACTCCAATATCTTTTTCACACATACTGCTCTTGAGCCAGGCATTGTCCCCCATTCTGTATCTTTGCATTTCGTTTTTCCTGCCAAAGTGGAGTATCTTGCATTTGTCACTGTTGAACTTCATTTTGTTAGTTTTGGCCAATCATCTCTCTAATCTGTCAAGATTGTTTTGAATCCTGCTCCTGTTCTCTGGAGTATTGGCTATCCCTCCCAATTTGGTGTTGTCTGCAAACTTGATGATCATGCCTTCTAACCCTTCATCTAAGTCATTAATAAAGATGTTGAACAGGACCAGGCCCAGGACAGAACCCTGCTGATGGCACTTCATTCGTCACTTCTTTCCAAGATGAAGAGGAAGCATTGGGGAGAATTCCCCCCCCCCCCCCCGGGTTCGTCCATTTAACCAATTACAGATCCACCTAACCGTAGTTTTGCCTAGCCCACATTGGACTAGGGGGACTATGGGGGACATTGGACTAGGGGGACTATGGGGGACTATGGGGGACCTTGTCGAAGGCCTTACTGAAATCCAGATATGCTACATCCACGGCATTCCCCGCATCTACTCAGCTTGTAACTCTATCAAAAAGAGAGATCAGATTAATCTGGCATGACTTGTTTTTGATAAATCCATGTTGACTATTAGCGATGACCGCATTTGTTTCTAAGTGTTTGCAGACTACTTCCTTGACAATCTTTCAGTTAGCTGAAAAACTCTCAGCTAATGGAGTTGGGTGGGATTAAGCAGCTGGGAGATAAAAGTTAGTAGTAGAGAGCTTTTAAAGTGCAGAGTAGTCAGGATCTCTACGTCCAGTTAAAGATTGTAGGTTTTCTTTCTTTAGAAATCTGTTTTTAGGAGTTATAATAAAAGCCTTTTAGGAAGGAAAGGCGGAAGAAATGCTTGAATGAAAGTCACACAGAAACTTTGTTTTACTAATATTAATAATGGCAGGTTCCCCGTCTCTGTGCAAAATATGATATATGTTGTGTCTTATTCCATGCAGTTGCAAGGACTGCTTTTGCTTGTCTATTAAGAAGGGAAGGAAGGAAACAAACACACACAATGCAAATGTCCTTCCCCAGAAAGCAACAAAACTTGCTAATCCAACCAGGGGTTTATTTGTCTATTGACTGTGGATTGGTTTTGAGGATGGCAGAACTCCCTGGAGCTTCCAACAGGATTAGAGAACAACAAAAGAAGCATTTATTTCAACTAGGATGTTAATTCGAAGCTTTATTTGACTTGTATAGCTGAGTAGTTGGGCATCTGGCTTAATTTTTGACATCCACAAGCTCTGAAAATATTGTTAATCTTTAGAATCAATATCGCATTTAAGGGATTGCTGGCAGGGGCCCTTTGTTTGCCGCTATCAATTTCTCCATGCACCATTTCACAAGTCATTTAACCTCACACAAGAAAAAAGAAAGTGATTTTTGCCCCCACTCATTGATCATTCCTGGGCACCCATATACTCATTACACTTTAAATTATGTCATCCTTTCTATTTACTCATATTTCATTTGAGGTTTTAGAGGAAAAGTGTTCCACTGAGAATACAAATAACTGGGATGAGAGTTTGCTGGTGTGTGCCTTCCACTTATGGCAACAACAACCACAAAGTGAGCTTATTGCAAAGTTTTCTTGGCAAGATTGGTTCTGAGAGTTTGCCTTTCCTTCCTCTGAGCTGCAAGGCTGATAAAGTGGGGTATAAATAAATATAATAATAACAAGAACAACAATAATAAGACTAGGTTCTTGTAGGTTTTTTCGAGCTATAGGGCCATGTTCTAGAGGCATTTCTCCTGACGTTTCGCCTGCATCTATGGTAAGCATCCTCAGAGGTAGTATAAGACTTGTGAGTATAAGTCCTCGTAAGACTTGTGAGAAATCCTGTTGTGCTCAGTCCCTTTCCGTTCTTGCAACCTCAGGACAAGTCAATCCATTTGCAATGCAGTTTTGGGCAAGGAGTATATCAAAAGGAGGCCTCGCCTACGCAAACGCGGGTTGCAGACAGGATCTGTCTGGAGAAAGATGGCCAAAATGATCAAAGGTCTGGAAACAGCATAAGGAGCTGGGGATGTTTAGTATGGAGAAAAGAAGGCAAAGAAGAGACCTGAGTGCCATGTTTAAATATGAGGTATGTTTTCATATGTTGTTTTTATGGAGTATTTTAAAATGGTTGTGTGTTTTAGGAATCTGTAACTTACTGCGAGGAGAGGCAGGAAAGAATAAAACTATTCTTCTTCTTCTTCTTCTTCTTCTTCTTCTTCTTCTTCTTCTTATTATTATTATTATTATTATTATTATGTTGTTGAAGGCTGACAAGAGTTCTTTCTTTCTCCCACCCTAGACACAGATCTACAAACCCCACTTGCCTGGTTTCCACAGACCTCACAACCTCTAACAAAATGAAGTTCAACAGTGACAAATGCAAGATACTCCACTTTGGCAGGAAAAACGAAATGCAAAGGTACAGAATGGGGGATGCCTGGCTTGAGAGCAGTATGAGTGAAAAAGATCTTGGAGTCCTCGTGGACAACAAGTTAAACATGAGCCAACAACGTGATGTGGCGGCAAAAAAAGCCAATGGGATTTTGGCCTGCATCAATAAGAGCATAGTGTCTAGATCAGGGGTCCTCAAACTAAGGCCCGGGGGCCGGATATGGCCCTCCAAGGTCATTTACCCGGCCCTCGCTCAGGGTCAACCTAAGTCTGAAATGATTTGAAGGCACACAACAACATGAACAATCCTATCTCATCAGCCAAAAGCAGGCCCACACTTCCCATTCAAATACTAATAAGTTTATATTTTTTACAATTGTTCTTCATTTTAATTATTGTATTATTTTTACGTGTTTTTTTGCACTACAAATAAGATATGTGCAGTGTACATAGGAATTTATTCAAGTTTTTTTTCGAATTATAATCTGGCCCTTCAACAGTTTGAGGGACTGTGACCTGGCCCTCTGTTTAAAAAGTTTGGGGACCCCTGGTCTAGATCTAGGGAAGTAATACTACCCCTCTATTCTGCTTTGGTTAGACCACACCTGGAATATTGCGTCCAATTCTGGGCACCACAATTCAAGAGAGGTATTGACAAGCTGGAATGTGTCCAGAGGAGGGCGATTAAAATGATCAAGGGTCTGGAGAACAAGCCCTACGAGGAGCGGCTTAAGGAGCTGGACATGTTTAGCCTGAAGAAGAGAAGGCTGAGAGGAGATATGATAGCCATGTATAAATATGTGAGAGGAAGCCACAGGGAGGAGGGAGCAAGCTTGTTTTCTGCTTCCTTGGGGACTAGGACGCGGAACAATGGCTTCAAACTACAAGAGAGGAGATTCCATCAGAACATGAGGAACATATTTATACATGGCTATCATATCTCCTCTCAGCCTTCTCTTCTTCAGGCTAAACATGCCCACCTCCTTAAACCGCTCCTCATAGGGCTTGTTCTCCAGGCGCTTGATCATTTTAGTCGCCCTCCTCTGGACACATTCCAGCTTGTCAATATCTCTCTTGAATTGTGATGCCCAGAATTGGACACAATATTCCAGGTGTGGTCTAACCAAAGCGGAATAGACTGGTAGCATGACTTCCCTAGATCTAGACACTATTCTCCTATTGATGCAGGCCAAAATCCCATTGGCTTTTTTTTGCAGCCACATCACATTGTTGGCTCATGTTTAACTTGTTGTCCACAAGGACTCCAAGATCATTTTCACACGTACTGCTCTAGAGCCAGGCATTGTCCCCCATTCTGTACCTTTGCATTTCGTTTTTCCTGCCAAAGTGGAGTTCTTATTAATTTTGGGTCTGCACCCCGTGTGCTGCCAGTAAGTTTTCGGATGATGTTATTGCGTGTAGCTACTTTGTGCTTGGTGTTCAAGCAGTGTTTCCTATATGCTAGTGATTGATCTAAGGTGACACCGAGATATTTAGAATGGAAACAATGTTCAAGGTCTTGACCTTCCCAGATGACTTTCAATTTCCTGTTGTCTTCATGGTTGCGTAGATGGAAAGCACATACTTGTGTTTTGGCAGGGCTAGGCTTCAGGTAGTTATCTTTGTAACCACCTGAAGCCTTTGTAGCTGGAGAGATCTTTCAAGGCAAGTTGGATTTCCTTATATAACATGGCAAAATCAAAGTTTGCTTTTGGGATTTTGGGGAAAATATTTTCAAACAATGGATAGTGTAATCTTTGGATGCGGAATCAATGGATGTAGAGGCTGAATGAATTACAAAACAGGGTTTCTTGCATGACTGATAAGGAATGCTGCAGCCATCATTGAGCCCAGGACAATCTGGAGTGTCTACAACATGAAACAAGTCTTGGGAGCCATGCTTTGTGCATTCCTGAGTAAATGGAAATGCTTTTTCCTTAGCTCTGATTACCGTTTTCTCACCTAGCCGCAAATACCTGGGAGTCACTCTGGGCTGTGAACTTACCTACAAGAAGCACTGCCTGAACATCAAGCAAAAAGTGGGTGCCAGAAACAATATCATATGAAAGCTAACTGGCACAACCTGGGGATCACAACTAGATACAGTGAAGACATCTGCCCTTGCGCTGTGCTACTCTCCTGCTGAGTACGCATGCCCAGTGTGGAACACATCTCACTACACTAAAACAGTGGATGTGGCTCTTAATGAGACATGCCACATTATCACAGGGTGTCTGTGCCCTACACCACAGGAGAAATTACACTGCTTAGCCGGTATTGCACCACCTGACATCTGCTGGGAAGTAGCAGCCAATAGTGAAAGGACCAAGGCAGAGACATCTCCAGCTCATCCTCTGTTTGGGTATCAGCCAGCACATCAACGACTTAAATATAGAAATAGTTTTCTAAGATCTACAGAGACAGTCGCTGGAACACCTCAGCAAGCGAGAGTCCAAAAGTAGCAGGCTCAAACCCAGCACCTCAACCAATGGCTGATACCAAATGAGAGACTCCCTCCTGGGCACACAGAAGACTGGACGACTTGGAAGGCACTGAACAGACTGCGCTCTGGCACCACGAGATGCAGAGCCAACCTTGAGAAATGGGGCCACAAAGTGGAATCCTCGACATGCGAGTGTGGAGAGGAGCAAACCACTGACCACCTGTGGCAATGCAACCTGAGCCCTGCCACATGCACAATGGAGGACCTCCTTGCAGCAACACTAGAAGCACTCCAAGTGGCCAGATACTGGTCAAAGGACATTTAACCAACTACCAAACTCACAAGTTTTGTATTTGTCTGTTTGTTTGCTTTGTTCTGTTATAAATGTAATATAATGGACTGGTTGCTCTGACACGACAAATAAATAAATACCTAACCGCAACCTACGGATGCATTGTTAGCAGCCTTACGAGAGTAATAAATATCCCCGCCGAACCTTTTAGCTGCAGAAAAGGCTGTGTGTGTTTCAGTGATCTGGCTGCTTAGAGCTGCGGGGAAAATAGAAATCGGTGATTTTTCCATCTTCAAAGGAGGCCATCTCATTGCGAGATGGATGGCCACAGACAATGTGCGGAACAAAGAGGTACATGCTTGCGTCAGGTCACATTGTTAGGAAAGTGCGTTGGACGGTTTGACGGCAATGGCAAGGACAGGAATAATAGAAGGCCAGGGAAGTGTTTGACAAGGTGCAAAAGGAAGGAAGGAAGGAAGGAAGGAAGGAAGGAAGGAAGGAAGGAAGGATTGCCATGTGAGACCAGAAGAATAAAGCACATCAAACAACATGGGGGTTTATAGGCAGCGAAGCATCAGGTGTCCTAATTGATTGAAGTGTCCCTTTCTAGGTTGTTGTGAGTTTTTTCGGGTTGTATGGCCATGTTCCAGAAGCATTCTCTCCTGACGTTTCGCCTGCATCTATGACAGGCATCCTCAGAGGTTGTGAAAACCAAAGTCTCCTGCAGAAGAGATATAGTGGGGTATAAGTAAATATAGGAACCCCCGGTGGCGCAGTGGGTTAAAGCACTGAGCTGCTGAGCTTGTTGATCGAAAGGTCGCAGGTTCGATTCCGGGGAGCGGTGTGAGCTTCCGCTGTCAGCCCTAGCTTCTGCCAACCTAGCAGTTCGAAAGCATGCAAATGTGAGTAGATCAATAGGTACCGCTCCAGCGGGTAGGTAAGGGCGCTCCATGCTGGCCACATGACCTTGGAGGTGTCTACGGACAACGCTGGCTCTTCGGCTTAGAAATGGAGATGAGCACCACACCCCAGAGTCAGACATGACTGGACTTAATGCCAGGGGACTACCTTTACCCTAAGTAAATATAATAATCACAACAACAACAACAACAACAACAACAACAACAACACTATGTCTAGTTTTGGGCACTACCATTTAAGGAGAATATCAACAAGGTGGAAAGTGTATGGAGAAGGATGGCCAAAATGGTCAAAGAGCTGGAAATCGTGAATCCCTATGATTCATCTTGCCTCTATTGTAATCAGTTGGGAGCCCCCCCCCCCCCCAGCACTAACCACTAATCTGATATCAGAGCAAAGAGAGGGGCCAGGAAGGCAGTTCCATCTTGTCGCCTGCACAGTGCTTATAATATGATATATTGTGTTGTTGTTGTTGTTCATTCGTTCAGTCGTCTCCGACTCTTCGTGATCTCATGGACCAGCCCACGCCAGAGCTCCCTGTCGGCTGTCACCATCCCCAGCTCCTTCAAGGTCAGTCCAGTCACTTCAAGGATGCCATCCATCCATCTTGCCCTTGGTCAGCCCCTCTTCCTTTTACCTTCCACTTTCCCCAGCATAATTGTCTTCTTTAGGCTTTGCTGGATATATTGTATATACATATAATATTGATAATATTATAATGTAATATAATATACTACTACTACTAATAAAATAATATTATAATTATATATTTTATATTAAATGTAATATTACTAATCATATTACAGTATAATGCTATAGTACAATGTAATATATAATTAATATTGTGGTATGATAATAATAATATATTGTATTTACTTTTTACTTGTAAGTCGCTCTGAGTCCCCTTCGGGGTGAGAAGGGCGGCATATAAATGCCGTAAATAAATAAATAAATATGAGAAGCAGCATAAGGAGCCGGGGATGTTCAGCTTGGAGAAAAGAAGGCAAAGAGTGGACATGACTGCCATGTTTAAATACGAGGTCAGAGGCAGCCCTAGGTAATTTTCAACGGTAAGCAAACAGTGTTTTGGCGCCCCCCCCCCCCCCAACCAATCACTGATATATATTTTCTGTTCGTCGTGGGAGTTCTGTGTGCCATATTTGGTTCAGTTTCATCATTGGTGGAGTTCAGAATGCTCTTTGATTATACGTGAACTATACATCCCAGTAACTACAACTCGCATATGTCAAGGTCTATTTTCCCCCAAGAGCGCCTCAAGAGCGCCCCTGGGCAAAATCAACTATACTGTGAATGCTTAGTTTGCGTAATGGGTTGAGCCGCCCCTGTACGAGGTATGTTTTAATATGTTGATTTTAAGGAGTATTTAAAAATGATTATGTGTTTCAGGAATGCAATATTATTCCGCAGGTATATATAAAACCCCCCCTTGCGTTGTTTCCACAGACCTCACAACCTCTGATGCTTGCCGCAGATGCAGGTGAAACATCAGGAGAGAATGCTTCTGTTCTGGAACATGGGCAGACAGCTCGGAAAACTCACAACAACCTAGTGATTCTGGCCACAAAAGCCGTTGACAATACATTGACCCTTCCTAATTGTGTGGGCTTGAGCCCGTTGGTCTGTTCATTCATCTAACGGAGTCATTAATCTTATTTATGGAATGGGCCCAGCCATTGTTGTTTAGCTTTTTGGGTTCAGAATAGGAAAGACTGGGCTTTTGAGAGACCGAGAGTAACTCTGCTAGATCAGGTCTCCATGGCTCACCATGCTTACAGGTGAGCCATAAAAACGTTTTTTTGGCATTAGACCTCAATAATGAGGCAAAGGCTGCATCTACACTGTAGAGTGAATGCTGTTTGACACCACTTGGATTGCCGTGGCTCAATGCTATGGAATCCTGGGAGTTGCAGATCAAGTGATGTCACACTGCATTATTATTATTGTTATTATTATTATTATTAAACTTTATTTGTACCCCGCTAGCATCTCCCGAAGGACTCGATGCGGCTTACAAAGGCCAGGGCCTCAACAACAACAACAAACAATAACAATACAATGCAAGCAAATTAAAAACATAAGCAATAACAACAACAAAACATAACACTATTACGCAATAAAACCAGGGCCGGGCCAATGAAGGGTACAGGTTTAAAAAGTGCTGGGTGTAAGAGGTGATATGTTGGGATTCTGGGCAAGTGCAATGTGCAGAGAGTCTTAAGCTCTAATAAAGTGCTTCTGGGACATAGTGCTGGAGGTTATCCTATTCAGGAAAGGCACATCGGATCTTTAAGTTCTTCCAAAGACTGCCAACGTAGGTGCTAGTCTAATGTCTTTGGGAAGGGTGTTCCAAAGTCGGGGGGCAACCACAGAAAAGGCCCTGTCCCTCGTCCCCACTAAACGAGCCTGCGACGCAGGTGGAATCGTTAACAGGGCCTCTCCGGATGAGCAGAGGGTACGCGTGGGTTCATATACGGAGATGTGGTCATGCAGGTAGGCAGGTCCCAAACTGTTTAGGGCTTTGTAGGTAAGCACCTGCACCTTGAATTGGGCTCGGTAGGTAAATGGCAGCCAATGGAGCTCCTTAAACAGGAGGGTTGACCTCTCTTTGTAAGGGGCGCCAGTTAACATCCTGGCTGCCGCCCGTTGAACCAGTTGGAATTTCCGAGCCGTTTTCAAGGGCAGCCCCATATAGAGCGCATTACAGTAACCCAACCTAGAGGTGACTAAGGCATGGACCACCCCGGCCAGATCAGCCTTCGCGAGGTACAGTCACCGCTGGTGCACAAGTCTTAGTTGTGCAAAAGCCCTCCCAGTCACCGCCGACGCCTGAGCCTCAAGCGTAAGTGATGAATCCAAGAGGACTCCCAAGCTGCGGAGCTGTGATTTCAGGGGGAGTGTAACCCCGTCCAGCACAGGTTGCCACCCTATACCCCGATCATTCATTTTACACTGAAGATACAGCCTGAGACTGTGGGTTCGATTTTACCATCAATCATCTTGCATTCAGTGAAACAGTCTCCTCTTCTTTTGCGATAATATAAGGTTTGAATGGTTCAATCGCCTGAACACTGGACTCTGGATATTAGGGTTTGATTCCCGGCTTGGCTGTGGAAACCCATTGGGAGCGTCACACGCTCTCGGCCCCATGAGAGGTTCACCTTAGGATCCCCATCAGTTGGAAATGAAGGTACACAATGACGACAACAATACAGCCCACTCTCTCTCACTCTTTAAACAGAGTATGCAGTAACCAACAACCGTAATGAATGTATCAGCAAAACACTTCATTTTCTGCCTTCTTCAGCTGCTCCATATAAAAGTCAGCTGTACAATAATCACTTTTATGTGCAGCAATTGAAGAAGGCAGAAGACAAAATGCTTTACTAACCCGTTTATTGGGTTCTGCTTGTTAATCACGCCAGAAGTGCAGTTTGCTGTTAAATAACCTGTGGCACAAAATGCAATGTATTATTGGCTGAATGGGCAAACTTTGGCTCTCTGGGTGTCCTGGACTCCAACTCTCACAATTCCTGACAACCTTAGGCCCCTTCCTTTCCCCCTCAGCCAATCAAGTGGAAAATGGAAGGGAAAAGGAAAAGAAAAGGGCCTGATAAATTGTGGGAGTCAAAGTCCAAAACACTCAGAGGGCCGATGTTTGCCCAAGCTTGGTATAGAGGATGAATGGCCATCTAGTATAGACAAGGACAGACATGATGAGATGTGTGGACATTTCCTTTCTAAGGAGGCTGATGGCAAAGCATGGAAGCAAACCAGCATAAAGGCTCTAAGGGACTTCTAGGGCAGAGAGATGCCTCTGTTGTCGATCAATTTAGAATGGCTGTGGATTAGGCCCAAGCCATTGTGGGTTGCCTGGTGAGAAAACACCAGAAGCCAATATTGCAAAATAAATCTCACCAAGTTGAAGCAGAAGCCACCGAGATATTTTATTGTGATCCAGCTGGAAAGGATGCAAAGCTGCAATAGTTCTTCAGGCAAGCATACAGTAAATGCAAAATAAAGCCTTTTTATACATAAAACAGAGCTGTCAGTTTTGAATTTCCCGCTCCCCGCCCCTCTGCCAGCTCGGCGATGATTGGCTGGCGCTCTACAGCTGGGAGGAGGCTTGGCCGCCTCCTGAGCACCTCAGCCAATGGGTGAGCTTCTGCCACCTCGGCCCCCTGGCCAATCAGGAGAGAGTGAGGTGGGATGAGAGGGAAACAATGAAGTCTTGAGTGGATTATGGAAATATGTGGTGTCCAAATGGCCGGTGAGTCCTCAGGGGCCCAAGCCGGCCAGCTTATTGTCTTGAAGGGTGACAATCAACGTTGATGTCTGGCAAGCCTACCAGGATTCGGATTTTCCTTGAGCCAGGATATGGAGACAATGGAGCAATCTTGGTTGAAGTTTTGGTTGAGGGAAGTTTGAATGAGTAAACAGATCAGGACAAAGTGTGGCTTTCCGAAGACCCTGTGTCCTGTTGAGATATCATCATTTATGCCAAGTGGGCATCTCCCTCTGGGGGTCAAACTCCGAGCCCCAGGGTCAAAGCTCATTGTATTGTCCATGTAAATATGTCCTTTGACAAGGTTCTTTTCAAAGGAGATTTCCTCCTTCCCAGGGTCACTGAGAATGGCTTCTTATATATTTTTTTATACATTTCCTACAAAAGGGCAGAAGGGTCAGATAAGGATCATTCATAGGGGGCTTGAAAAGGTAAAGTTTCCAAAAAGTTTCTGGGAGTCCTTCAGAAGGGAAAAAGTCCCATAGAAGTTCAAGAGAATACATAAGTGTAAAGGGAGGTGGTTTCTCAGTAATAAATGTGTTACCTTCTGCTATATATGAAACATAGGGCATAAAACCTTGATTAAATGTACACACTATCTGACATGGGAAGGGTCCCTGTTGTTGTTAGTGTCTTTGCAAATTGACCAAGACTTTGCAAATTGACCAAATTGACCCTATTATCCAACCTGATGTCCTTATCCTTAGCAAAACTATAAGTTGCTATCTCTTATTTGGGGGGTGGGGGGTGGGTAATGTTCAACTTCACCTCCAGTCCCCAAAGGCACCAGATCCCACCTGATCTTGAATGCTAAGTAGGGCCAGCCTTGCTTAGAACTTGGATGGGAGACCACCATTGGTGCAGTAGGAAAAACATATCCAGCAGTTCTGTTAGCTTGCTCCTTCTGCTCCTCATTGAGGACTTGAGACTTGGGCAGTGTGGGGTTGAATTCCAACAATAAATATGTTGGAGGAAAAAATAATTTCGACTCTTCTTTTACATCAGAACTGGAGATCAACATAGGCCTTTTGGCAGAAGCATATAAACTGGACTGTATTCATGTTATGACAAAGTTTAGCAACGATGTTCATCAGTTGGATGGATCCAGGAGTGTAAATAATCCTAAAATGAGGCCAGTCTTTTATTTAATGCTCTTCCATCTCTACCATTACTACATGTGCGTCCTAAACTGCGAAACCTTAGCACCCAATCAATTTTTGTTGCTTTTTACAAAATTAAAAATCAAAAATTCAACATTGAATTGACAGGAGCCTAATGGCACGGCGCTCTCCTATCTCCATTGACACCGAATATATGAAGCTGTCAGGCAGCCTCAAAGAAGCAAAATCGGCTTGTTTCCATTAGGAGGAAAAAAAGAAACCTTGATAAAGTCTTAATTTGTCATGCATGCCTTTGGCTTGGATTGTTGGATCACGCAATATTCAACGTTGAAACACTAATGGGAAATAAATGAACAGGGAATGGGACGGTTTCCAGGGCCCCGGTGCTTGGAAATGAACTCAAAATGAAACCAATGGGTGGCACAAACAATAGCTTTAATGTGATTTAATAGGATAGGAGTAAAGTTGGTAACTAAGTGTTGCAGCATGAAATGCACAGAATGGTTGGATATTTTCCCCTCAAAATATTTGGAGCCACAGTTGATTGAATCTGTGGATGCAGAACCAATGGATATGGAGATCTGATTGCTCAGTTCAGAACTTTGGGGTGCATCTACATTGTAGAGTCAATGCAATGCTGCCGTGACTCAATGTTATGCAATTGTGGGAGTTGTAGTTTTATAAGGTCCTTAGCACGAACAGCCTACTGGCTGTTAGGAATTGTAGGAGTTGCAGTCCAAATCACCTGAAGGGAGGGTTGAAGTTGGGCTGTGCCTGGTATAGATGCACTGTTGGATAAAACCTTTAAAATCTGGATCAAATTCAGGAGTGGATTGACCCCAATTTGGCAAATACCTGTGACATCTTTGGTATTTGATATTTGGTTTTTGGCTGCCCCCCCCCCCCGCCCGGTTCTGTTTCTAGGGAACTTCTTAAAAAATGCCTATCAAAAACAAAAGTAATAATATAAACAACAAACAATAAATTTTATTTATTTATCATGTCAGCAGTGAACCAAAACAGTTGTATTGCATTAAAAACAAACAAACAAAACAGAGTTTGCAGACTTGGTATTCTATTAAATGTGCTTTGACCAGTATCTGGCCACTTGGAGTGTCTCTGGTGTTGCCGCAAGGAGGTCCTCCATTGTGCATGTGGCAGGGCTCAGGTTGCATTGCAGTAGGTGGTCAGTGGTTTGCTCTTCCCCACACTCGCATGTCGTGGATTCCACTTTGTAGCCCCATTTCTTAAGGTTGGCTCTGCATCTCGTGGTGCCAGAGCGCAGTCTGTTCAGCGCCTTCCCAGTCACCCAGTTTTCTGTGTGCCCAGGAGTGAGTCTCTCATTTGCTATCAGCCATTGATTGAGGTTCTGGGTTTGAGCCTGCCACTTTTGGACTCTCGCTTGCTGAGGTGTTCCAGCGAGTGTCTCTGTAGATCTTGGAAAACTATTTCTTGATTTAAGCCATTGGCGTGCTGGCTGATACCCAAACAGGGGTGGGCCAGAGATGTCACTGCCTTAGTCCTTTCACTATTGGTTGCTACTCCCCAGCAGATGTCAGGTGGTGCAATACCGGCTAAACAGTATACTTTCTCTAGTGGTGTAAGGCGCAATAAATATGCGGCATGTCTCATTAAGAGTCACATCCACTGTTTTAGTGTAGTGAGATGTGTTCTACACTGGGCATGCATACTCAGCTGCACAATAGCATAGCAGAAGGGCAGATGTCTTCACTGTATCTGGTTGTGATCCCCAGGTTGTGCCAGTCAGCACACAGCACATCACATTTCTTATCTCATCACAGTTGTTCTTTGGCAGCTGACATGCCTTCAATGTTGATTGAGATTATTGTCATGGTTGGTCCTGAAGAGGTCAATTGTTTGGTTGCATGCTGCAAGTTGCTTCTTGTTGCTTCTGGTCGCTTCTAGAGTGAGAGAATCAGCCGTCTATGAAGAGGTTGCCCAGGAGACACCTGGATGTCTTGCAATCCTGCGGGGAGGCTTCTCTCATGTCCCCCAATTAAACAATAAAACAATAAAATACAGTACACATTAAAACAAGTAATTTAAATTATAACAATTAAAAAAAATCAGTATCTAAACCATTAAAAGCCAGGTAAAATTTAAGTTTTTAGCATATCAGATTTGGGAGAGGTTTCTGTTTTCATGCTGTAGAGATTAATCCATCGGTGCTAAACTCATTTCTCCATCATTTGTAGTGCTATCTGCATGATACTTGCCTCACTTGTAGGCCACATCTTTTACTGCAAGCTTGCCAGTTTTGCCAATCCATTTATGTTTTGGAATTTCAAAAAATTTATACCATAATTTAAAAAAGAAAAACCCACAAGAGAGTGTTCTGGAAATTGAAGTCCAAAGTGCATGCCATAAGAGGGGAGAAGAATGGACACAGTCAACCTCTGATTGGCTGAGAAAGGAAGCAAAACGCATGTTCACCCAGAGAGAACTTCAACTCCTATCATGCCCCAGGAGGGAGCACAAAACTCCTTCAATGCTTGCTCTACACAAAGTACTGCTAGAAAAGTGAGTTCAGAGTGCTGCTCATCCCCATTGGTCCCCATTATTAGCCTCATTATTAGCCAGATATTAGCCAAAAATATCTGGCTGCTGTGATCTGTTATGGCCAAGGCTTCTGCTGCCTCCCACCAAGCTTATTTTGATGCATTTGGCAACCAAATCTGTCAAATCCGGAACATAAAAACAAAATCGTGCACTCCCCTGTTGGCCAAAAGACTCAAGTTTTTCATTGGCATCCCAATCCAAATTGAAGCAAGCTTGCTTGCTTGCTTGCTTGCTTGCTTGCTTGCTTGCTTGCTTGCTTGCTTGCTTGCCTGCCTGCTTGCTTCCTTCCTTCCTTCCTTCCTTCCTTCCTTCCTTCCTTCCTTCCTTCCTTTCTTTCTTGGAAACAACCTTGAAAGTCACCAAGATGTAGCCTCCACCCTTAACTTGGCATCTACTATCGGATTTCAGCGGGTCGGTTCCTAAGAGAATAGAATAACTTTATTTCATTGTACATTGTGATGCTGGCCCTTTCACGTTTCCAGGAGGCCCTATGGAATTGTGAGACCTCGGAGCTAAGCCTCCTTCAAGCCTATGTCACAGGTCCCTCATTAATTTGCATTACTATGTTTTCTGTAGTAAAAGTGTGGAGAGAAGGAGCCAGGCATGTAGCCAGGAAGGGGGGGGGGGGGGGGGCTTGAGGGGCTTCAGCCCTCCCCCCCGAAATTCTCATGGTGGTTCGCGAAAAGGCCTTACTGGTGCATTATTTAAACTGTTATGTTTATTCATATCATGATCTGCTCACCATACTCAATATATCCCATATGCATGGGGGTATTGGGATAACAATACAAAAGGTTTGCTAGGGTAGACCCTCTTTCACTCAGACTCAGCCCTCCCGAAACTCAGCCCCCCCCGAAACCCCCCTGAAAAAAATTCAGCCCCCCCCCCCCAAACGAAATTCTGGCTACGGGCCTGGAAGGAGCATTGGTGTTTGGCTCCGCAACCTTGCTGGCATCTTCTGGTGCTCCTCCCACTGCTGCCTCCTGCTAATAGCAAGGAAGGGACTGTGCTCAGGAAAATCTGTTCTGATTTAAAACTGGTTGGTCATTAATAAGGAAGCAAGATGGTTTCACTGCCGGGTTTGGCCCATGGCTGTGGAACGCCCTACCTGTGGACATCAGACAGGCCCCTTCACTGCTGGCATTCCGGAGGAAGGTCAAGACTTGGCTTTACAAACAAGCGTTTGGCTAAATAGTGCAATGAAATACAGTAAGATGGTACAACTGAACATAGGAATTGGTATAAAGGATTATGATTACGGATTCTGATTCTGATTTGTTTGCTGAGGCGCACGTTTATGATAATGATTGTTTTTGACTTGATATGTTTTGTATAATGTGCTTTTAATTGCCTTTTGATGTTGTTGTGTTAATCTTTACTATGTAAACCGCCTTGAGTCGCCATTTCAGCTGAGAAAGGCGGTATAGAAGTAAAGCAAATAATAATAATAATAATAGTAATAATAATAATAATGTCACTTGCCTGACAAGGTCCCTTATGATCTTGGAGAGGTTTTTGAAATGGATGGAACGGGTTGACATTGTTGGTTTCAATTTGCCTGGCCATCTGACAGTGTTCTGAACAATTAGCAGCTATGAAACAAAACATGAAAAAAACCAAGCACCAACAATCTGGAAATATGTTGCTTTTGAAATATAATATCTTAGCCCCCAGTTCTTTGGCACTGGACTCTGGAGCTGTCATTTGGAGAGCTGTTTTTCTCCTTCACTGCCACAAATATCCAAATGCCACCCAAATGCCACCATTGCTGTTTGGCAGAGAAGATTAAGATCTTGGAAAATAACAACTAAAACCATGACTCCATGCCAACGGAAGTTAAAATGGTGTCAAACTGCATTATTTCTACAATGTGGATGTACTCTCTGTCTGCCTGCCTGTCTTGAATTAAAGCAATTAAAGTGGCATAGAACTGCATTAATTTGATAGTGTAGATCAGTGTTTCTCAACCTGGGGGTCGGGACTCCTGAGGGGGTCATGAGGGGGTGTCAGAGGGGTCACCAAAGACCATCAGAAAACATAGTTTTTTTCTGTTGGTCATTGGGATTCTGTGTGGGAAGTTTGACCCACTTCTAATGTTGGTTGAGTTCGTAATGCTCTTTGATTGTAGGTGAACTATAAACCCCAACAACTACAAGTCCCAAATGTCAAGGTCTATTTTCTCCAGACTCCACCAGTGGGGAGTCTAGGCATATTGAGTATTTGTGCTAAGTTTGGTCCAGACCCATCATTGCATGAATCCATAACACTCCTCTGGATATAGGTGAACTACAACTCTCAAAATCAAGGTCAATGCCCACCAAACCCTTCCAGTGTTTTCTGTTGGTCATGGGAGTTCTGTGTGCCAAGTTCAGTTTAAATCCATCGCTGGTGGAGTTCAGAATGCTCTTTGATTATAGGTGAACTATAAATCACAGCAACTACAACTCCCAAATTACAAAATCAATCCCACCCCAACCCCACTAGCATTCACATTTGGGCATATTGGGTATTTGTGCTCAATTTAGTCCAGTGAAAGAAAATACATCCTGTATATCGGATATATTATATTACGATTTATAACAGTATAAAAATGACAGGTATCAAGTAGCAACAAAAACAATATTATGGTTGGGGGGTCACCACAACATATGGAATTGCATTAAGGGGTCACAGCATTAGCAAGGTTGAGAACCACTGGTGTAGATGCACTCCAAGACTAAAACGAAACTAAGGTTAAACTGAACCAGGGCTAAAACAAACTTGCACCCAATGAGCATCACAAACCTTGGAAGCATATCTTCACAATACACGAACAGAGCTTCAACACAGTTTTGTGACAGAGCTACAGTTTCGTAAAGTTATGAAACTTAGGCCGTGATGTCAGCTCACATCCACCAGGTTGAAATATGCCGGTAAGGTTGCACCTAACAGCATTTCTCTCCTATATTGCACGAGGAACATATTTTATTTTGATGCATTTTTCTTTAAATGAAAGAATATATTTCCATATTTATTACGAGTTATGTTTACAAGGCAATTTGCATACACATGAAATTTACCATGGAGACAAAGAAAGAAGGAAAGCGAGAGAAAGTAGTTTGTGAGCACTGGAGATGTAAACATTATTAAACATTGTGTATGCCAGCAAAGAAGATGTAGGACAATATATGACAAATGAGGTGTGCATCAACTGAGAAAATGTACCCTACTTAGTGTTTTCCATAGTCGGTTCTAATAAAACATGGGCCATGGACAGAAGTGGAGCCTATGCATTTCTAGAAAGGGAAATACGCTTCTGAGAAACCCTGCAGACCACTGGATGTCACTGTTAAGTCATGTAAGCAAAACCCCTCCTCCTCCCAACCCGACTACAGCTTGAAAAGGAAATAAAGCTTTATTTGCTGCCTTCCTTGCAAGAGTTTTTGGCATTTGAGGGGCTTCATAAATATCATAGTTTTGTGGTGATGATGGGAGACAGCGGCATTGAGCTGATCGCTCAAAAAGGAAAGGGGTTGAAGCTCCCCCAAATTTGCTTGAATCTAACAAATAGGAACTATAATAATAATAATAATAATAATAATAATAATAATAATAATAATGATGATGATTAGGTTCTTGTGGGTTTTTTCGGGCTGACGTTTTTTCTCCTGACGTTTCGCCTGCATCTATGGCAAGCATCCTCTGAGGATGCTTGCCATAGATGCAGGCGAAACGTCAGGAGAAATGCCTCTAGAACATGGCCCTATAGCCCGAAAAAACCCACAAGAACCTAGTGATTCCAGCAATGAAAGCCTTCGACAATACAATGATGATGATGGTTATGATGCTCATTTACCAGGATTGAAAAATCAGCTGATGATCCAAAATGCAGAATGTGCAAGCAAGCTGATGAAACCATGGATCATATCCTCAGCTGTTGCAATAAAATTGCACAGACGGACTACAAACAAAGGCACAATTCTGTGGCCCAAATGATTCACTGGAACTTATGTCACCGGGAATCCCCGGTGGCGCAGTGGGTTAAACCCCTGTGCCGACAGGACTGAAGACTGACAGGTCGCAGGTTCGAATCTGGGGAGAGGTGGATGAGCTCCCTCTGTCTGATCCAGCTCCTCATGCGGGGACATGAGAGAAGCCTCCCACAAGGATGATAAAACCATCAAATCATCCGGGCGTCCCCTGGGCAACGTCCTTGCAGACGGCCAATTCTCTCACAACAGAAGCGACTTGTTGCTCCTGACGCGATAAAAAAAATGTCACAAGTAACACCTATCAACAGTAAAGAATTGGTGGGATCATAAACCTGCAAAGGTAGTGGAAAATGAACATGCAAAAATTCTCTGGGACTTTCGAATCCAGACTGACAGACTTTTGGAACATGGTGAAGCTTCACACAATTATGTCATGGTGAAGCTTCACACAATTGGTTTTGATGATACCCAATAGGATGAAGACCCTTTTCCAAGCTATTATATGCATGTTTATTTGGACGGACCTCGTTTTAGGTTCATCCATGTTTACTTCTAGAAAGGGATGAAGAAGATCACAATGATCGACAGAGTTCAGACCAGAGGTGGGGAAAGTGTCACCCATGGAGAATGTAAGGCACCTCAGGGCGTTTTTAGTAGCACTAGTTTCTTCCGAGACAGCAAAAAGACCTTTCCAAAAAAGAGCCAGAAGAGTGTGCAGAAAATAGCAACCATGTGTTTGAATCAACTATATTACTTACAAGAACTAGTTCATAGCATGCACTGCCTGGAGCAGAGGGACAGTTAGTACTGTTTTCTAGAGAATGAGGTACTGAGCAGAATCGAGCTGGCACCTTGCACATTTGTGTACAATGCAATAAGCTGACATTCAGTTCAAGGTCACATAAGCAGGATTGTGCATGCAATGCCATTTGCATGTGCAGATGTGCCGTTTGTTGTACACGCAGTTGAGCTTTCCATTACCATTGGTTGTGTAGGACCATCCATCCATAACTCTGCATGCAGAGACTTACACCATGAAAACCCTAATGTAGGATGTCAGCTGCTGTCATGTAGCAATTTCTGGCTCCTCAAATGGTGCCACAATTGTCCTGCACATCCGCTTGTTATCCCTCCAGTGGAAAATCACTTGACACATGCATGTTATGGATACTGACAAGGCTGTCTTTTGGAAAACCCAGCTGATATAGTTCTGTGCAATTGGATGAAAGCAATGCCATGATTTACAACTGAGAACCACAATTTGGATCTCTCTAAAGAAGGAAGTTCAAGTCAATAATAATAAAATCTGCAAAATAGAAAGTATGATGTCTCTCTGTCCTGGACCCAGTTGTGTCCCGTTCTGCGTCTGCACATTCCTTCTCCAGCTTCTTAACCCTCCACTGATGTTCATTCCCTACCAATCCAATGCCCTGGGTGATTTTTGCTATTTCATGATGCTTCGAGTCTGCCTGACTTTCTCTTTTCTCTCTCTCTCCAGAATAAAAATGCCGTACTATCCCTTCTGTCCTCTCCTCCAGGCTACGATCTGGATCCCATTTCGACCCCTGCCAAATCATATTGGAAAAATATACACAAAAAAATAGAAAAGATAATGGATGTGAAAATGGAATTAAAACCAGAATACTTCCTGTTAGGAATAATCAATTTTGAAATGGAATACAATAAGGACAAACTTTTTAATTATCTGGTGACTGCGGCCAGAATAAACCATGCAAGACAGTGGAGAACGAAAGATCCCAACACAAGAACAATTGTGATGGCGCGAGTGGCGCCACCTATGTATAAAACAGTAAGTTGCAAGATTTAAACTGTTGTATCATACTTAATCCTGCCCCCTTTTACACTGCTTATGTATAGTTGTATGGATTGGTTGCTTGTAGCTGTCAATCAGTACTGTTTGGCTCCACCTCTTCCTGCAAGAGGGGAGAACTTCCTTTTTCTTCATTCTGCCATCAGAGTTCCTGCAACATGGACGTGAGTAAAAGACCTGACTCTAAAGGACCCTGATTTAAGTTACCTCTTAGCACCAGTTCTGAGGTTTTTTACCCCTGGGACTCATGCTTTATGTCCACATCGTCCTGGACAATTATTGAGGAGGCCCAGGTGCCTTCAAGCCGGTTCTTTTGGCACCAAAGGAAGATCCTGAATTTTCAAAACATAGGCCATCTGAACTGGGGTTGTGGTTTGCTCCGGCATTCACAGCCATTGAGGAAGAAGGAAACTTGGTGAGACTTCTCAGCTTCAAACCCCTTGGACCCAGGACTGATTGAGACTGTAATGTATGTTTTCCTTCACCCCTCTAAAGTTTTCCAGCTCATTGCTTTGAAGAAATGACTTTGTGATAAATAAAACTATTTACAGCGTTTTGGGTTTTTGGGAGTTCCAGTTTCCTATAGGAGGGCAAGAAGCAATCCCTTGGGGGAAAGGTGCCACGTCCATCCCTCCTTCATTAAGACTAACAGCCCCCAAGCATGACGGCACAACAATGGCTAATGAAAATTATAGATATTATGAATATGGACAAACTAACCCAATTGATGAGCATAAAGCAGAATCTGAAGATATCAAAAACAGATTGGAACCAGTAAAGAATTCTATAATGAAAGAAAACCTGAAATGGTTAATAGATGCAAGATAAACATAAAAAAAACACCCAAATGCTCTCAAGAATGATCACACGAAGGAGCTAGCCAACAAATTGTGAGAGGACATTTGCACAAAGAAAGGCAGTTACACCTGAAGTGAAGAAGATTGGAAGTCAAACATATACCTTACCCTACCAAATTTCCCTCCCCCCTCACCCATATCCCCCCCTTTAAACTATTCTTAATCACTACCCCATCCTACCTCTTTTTACCCTTCTAGCCCTTATTATCTATCTAAATTTCCTACTTTCCTATACTATAGATCAGTGTTTCTCAACCTGGGGGTCGGGACCCCTGAGGGGGTCACGAGGGGGTGTCAGAGGGGTCGCCAAAGACCATCAGAAAACACAGTATTTTCTGATGGTCACGGGGATTCCATGTGGGAAGTTTGAGCCAATTCTATCGTTGGTGGAGTTCAGAATATTCTTTGATTGTAATGAACTATAAATCCCAGCAACTACACTCCCAAAAGTCAAGGTCTATTTCCCCAGGCTCCACAAGTGTTCACATTTGTGCGTATTGAGTATTTGTGCCAAGTTTGGTCCAGATCCACCATTACGTGAGTCCACAGCGCTCTCTGGATATAGGTGAACTACAACTCCCAAATGTCAAGGTCAATACCCACCAAACCCTTCCAGTGCTTTCCATTGGTCATGGGAGTTCTGTGTGGCAAATTAGTTTCAAATCCATTGCTGATGGAGTTCAGAATGCTCTTTGATAAGTGAACTATAAATCCCAGCAACTACAACTCCCAAATTACAAAATCAGTCCTCCCCCAAACCCACTACCATTCACATTTGGGTGTATTGGGTATTTGTGCCCAGTTTGGTCCAGTGAATGAAAATACATCCTGCATATCTGGTATTTACATTATGATTTATAACAATAGTAAAATGACTGTTATGAAGTAGAAACGAAAACAGTGTTATGGTTGGGGGTCACCACAACATGGGGGACTGGATTAAGGGGTCACGGGATGAGGAAGGTTGAGAACCACTGCTATAGATATGTTCCCCCTCTTTTTATTGTACTTTGAAAACCTTAATAAAATGGATTTCAAATATCTGAGAGGAAGTCATAGGGAGGAGGGAGCAAGCTTGTTTTCTGCTGCCCTGGAGAGTAGGGACAATGGTTTCAAACTACAGGAAAGGAGATTCCACCTGAACATGAGGAAGAACTTCCTGAGAGAGCTTTTCAGCAGTGGAACTCTCTCTCTGCCCTGGAATGTGGTGGAGGCTCCTGCTTTGAATGCGATTTTCCTGCTTCTTGGCAGAATGGGGTTGGACTTGGACTAGATAGCCCACCAGGTTTCTTCCAACTCTAGGATTCTAGGATTTATCATTGATTGGTATACACATGGCATTGAATTGTTGCCTTTGTAAGGCCACCCTGAGTCCTCTTCAGGGTACAGAAGAGCAGAATATAAGTGCAGTAGATAGATAGATAGATAGATAGATAGATAGATAGATAGATAGATAGAGAGATAGATAGATAAAGTTGCCATTAGAAAGCCACCCAAGTACTCATGGCAAAGGCCCATTTCCCCAAATAGTACATTTTAAGTCTTTTCCCCAGTATGTGATATTATTTATTTATTTATTTATTTATTTAGAGGTTTTCTATACCGGCCTTCTCACCTCGACGAGGGACTCACGTCGGTTTACAGCACGTATAAAATACAATCATATAAAGAACAACAAGTGCAAAGTCATTACATATTAAAATACAGTACAATAAAACATCACTACGATTACCTAAGCCAAATCGTCAATCCAGTCATGGTCATAGTCATACTCGTAGTCACAGTTCATCATAATTCATCACAAGGAGAGGTTATAGGTTCAGTCCTCAAATGCCACATTCCAGAGCCAGGTTTTTAGTAATTTCCTGAACGTCAGGAGGGATGGGGCCGATCTGGAGGGAGTTCCAAAGCCGGGGAGCCACCACCGAGAAGGCCCTGTCCCTCGTCCCCACCAACCGTGATTGCGAGGATGGTGGGACCGAGAACAGCCCCCCCCCGAAGATCTTAATAGCCTTGATGGTTCATAGGGGAGAATCCGTTTGGACAGGTAAACTGGGCCAGAGCTGTTTAGGGCTTTATAGGTCAAAACCAGCACTTTGAATTGTGCACGGAAGCTGATCGGTAGCCAGTGGAGCTGGCGTAACAGAGGGATCGTATGGTCTCTGTACCCCGCCCCTGTTAGCAATCTGGCTGCCGCGCGTTGGACTGATTGAAGCTTCCGGGCAGTCTTCAGAGGCAACCCCACGTAGAGAGCATTGCAGTAGTCTAAACGGGATGTAACCAGAGCGTGGACTACTGTGGCCAAGTCAGACTTCCCAAGGTACGGGCGCAGCTGGTGCACAATTAATTAATTAATTTTGTGTCAAAAGCATTGCATTAAATAGTTTATCTAAAACAGATAAAATAAAGGACCCACAAGGTGCTAGATAGTTTTAGACCAAAAATGGGCAACAGTGACTGCATTGTCTGTAGCTTTAAAGAATTCTTCCTTTGTGCATGAGGCAAGGCGTTATGGACAAGCATACAGATGTTACAGGTTTTAACTTTTGTGCGTTTGGTTATTCACAGATTGGGAGAATATGCTTTCCCTAGGAAACAACGTCTTCCAATGTGACTCTTTATTCAACTTCTGGAGACTCTAGAATCGCACAAGGAGGCCCTTGATGTTCTCTTGGCGACACTCCTTTTTATTGGCAAGATTCTGGCAGTGATCTGGGAGACCTACCAATTTCATGTTTGGGTGAAATGGCTGCCAATGTAGGGCTTGCCTGTGCTAGCCTTATGGAATCGTAGAATCATAAGTACCCTAGAGTTGGAAGAGACCCCGAGGGCCATCCAGTCCAACCCCATTCTGCCAAGAAGCGGGAAAACCGCATTATGCCCAGAATTGGGTCAGAAGTCAAACGTAGGTGTCCAAATGACATCCAAGAATGCCTAGTATTTAATGTGGGGAAAACGTTGGGATAATATATAAGCAGGGCCTCTTATTGCTGTTTTCCTAACACAATGACTTCATCTTTATGATCCTTTCTTGACATTCCCACTCCCATGTGGCCTTACCCAGGGTTTACTGCAACGCTCTCTACATGGGGTTGCCTCTGAAGACTGCCCGGAAGCTGCAGCAAGTACAACGTGTGGCAGCCAGACTACTAACGGGTGCTGGGTACAGGGAGCACACCACTCCACTGTTACACCAGCTCCACTGGCTGCCAATTAGCTTCCGAGCACAATTTAAAGTGCTGGTGTTAGCCTATAAAGCCCTAAACGACTCCGACCCGGTTTACCTCTCCGAACGTATTCTCCCCTACGAACCATCAAGATTACTAAGATCGTCTGGAGGGGCCCTGCTCTCGGTCCCGCCGGCCTCACAAGTGCGGCTGGTGGGGACGAGGGACAGGGCCTTCTCGGTAGTGGCCCCGTGACTCTGGAACTCTCTCCCGCCAGAGGTTAGAACCGCCCCAACAATCCTGACATTCAGGAAACAGGTGAAGTCGTGGTTGTGGAGACAGACTTTCGAAGAATGAGACAATGATCTGGATGGAAGACGGTGTATATTCGATTTTAGTATGACGACTGACCACTGTAGTTTTAAATATATGTGCTTTTTTAATGTTTTATTGTAATGTGTATTTTGATATTTTACCGATTGTATGTGTTTTTATGGTTGGAAACCGGGCTGAGTCCCTCTTATGAGGTGAGAAGCTCGGTATATAAAACTTTGAAATAATAAATAATAATAATAATTACTTTGCTGTGTGCTTCTTAATTCCAAGTGTTTCCTCTCCAGACACATTCACATGCACTGCTTTGCGGCCCTTTTTCTCACCCAATGCGAATGGCATCGCAGCTGAGGTCTCTGTCCTGGTGCCAATTACCTTGCCTCCGCACCTGAGCTTTAAAACTCTTTGATGACAGAACGGGTTTTTTATTAGTCTTCTGCTCTCCCTCTGCTAAAACAGAAGTGACAGGAAAGACTTGGGAAGAGAGCAAAGGGATGTGTCATATCTTTTTACTGGAGAAGCTAACCAAACAGCCCCACAGACATGCAAAGAATCACAGGCATAATTTCCAGGCACAGAAAGGAACTTTTAAAGGCATCTTAAATAAGTACAGCATATATATTTACTACCACAGCATCTGACATGTGTTTGCAAGTGCACCGCTCCATGGGGACAAAATGAGAAGCAGTTGAGGGCTATTGAGCACTGTAAATTTTGACAGTAAGCCAGAAGGAAATTATTTAGTGTTGGGTGGAAACTCTGATTTCAACCAGGCAGGGAAATGCAATGCCCCTTGCCCAGGGCTGTGCTGCTCCTTTTTGAGTCAAGTCACTCCTGGAGTAGTAGCTGGCATTGTTCTGCAGCCACAGGTGGCAATGCGTTGCATGGAAGTCAGCAGCCACGTTGTTGTCTGCAGCTGACTTCTTCTTGCAAACGAGTAAGATTGGTATTTGTGTCACCTATAAATTGCAGAAAGGATGAGAGAAAAGTATGGCTAGCCACTTCCCAAAAGGCTCAGGCAAAAGCAAGCTTCTGAAGCAGTTTCCAACATATATATTATTCCTTATTAATATTTTTTTGAAATTCTGAGGTTTCTTGGAAACAGGTGTATTCCCAGTTCCCAAAGAAAGGTAGGTAGGTAGGTAGGAAAAGAAGGAAGGAAGGAAGGAGGAAGAAGGAAAAGAGAGAGGGAGAGGGAGGGGAGGAAGGGAGAAGGAAAAAGAGAGGAAAAAGAAAGAAGGAGTTAGAGAAGAAAGGAAGGAAGGAAGAACGAAGGAAGTTAGGAAATGAAGGAAGGAAGGAAATGCTCCCGTTACTCCATAGCCTTGTACCTTGATGTCAAACCCATTAGTTCTGAAGTATAGAAACACCCTTGCACCACGTATAGATAGTACACATTATCACCAGCTAATATCTGACAATCAAGCTGCTGTTAAGGAAATAAGAACAAGGCCAAAAAAAAAAAGAAAGAAAAAGTTGGCGACCATATTTAGTGGAGTGGAAGATCTATTATATTTGATCCAAATGGAAAGCTCAAGCTCCAATTTTGACAAATGATTCCTCCCATCCACTCAATTTTTAAGTCATGATGATGTCATGTGAAATTAGGAATTAGTATGAAAATGATTGGATTTTGTAATAATTGAGTACATCTCTCTAGAGATTGCAGTGGAAGGGAATGCACTTTTCCTTGCTTGATGTTTTGCATTTTGGAGCTCGAAAATGTGTATGAAAGCAAGCATAATTTGCTAAATGTGCACAGCTAAAATCATGTACCATTCCATAAACTGTACCATTCCTGTATCCGCAGGACCAATATCTGCAGTTATCCACAGCTGACAAAATGCATCTACCTCAGATATGGAGATTGTACTATAATATAGAATAGTACAGAACACAAAACAACCACAAGAATGGCATCTATATTTTAAAAGGCAGATGGAAATGCAGGCAAATACTCTTAAGGACAAAAGAGTCTGGTGCAGGGAATGGAGGCTGAACAAGAAGGCTTCCCATGTATAATAAGATCCCTGTATCTTGTGGGAGAGACATTTCTTGTTTCATGAAACCATGAATATGTCCAAAAACCATTAAATAACCTTACTTCGAATCCCAACATACCATTGCTAGGTCCTCCAATCCAACTGCATGGTAACTGCTGGAGAATCCCGTGGAGGATTCTGAAAATTCCTAGACTGGGATTTTTGCATGGAAATCTCACGCGCCGATTATTAGTCTTGACTACATTTCCTGACTGATGAGAAACACACATTTTCTTGATCTAGGGATGAATAATTATCAATAATTGTAGCAAATGCTGACATATGGGTCTTCAATGCTCATGGTGAGGAATGCTGGGAATTGTAGTCCAAATTATGCCTGGAGAGCTACACATTTCCATATCCAGTCTGGATAATTTTAAGACAAGCTTCTCTCAATGGGACATTTTGGGTGTTGAGGCTCAGCGTCTTGGCAGTGAAACTACTACCGGTTGTAGGAGAAGGAGGAGTGATGCTGAGTCAGAGCTGGATCAGCGTCAGCTGAAGTGTATTCGAGATATTATTTTGGCACCTAGCGACATGGAAGATTTTGCAGGGTTTGGACCCGAGGATTTGGAATAATGGGATTACCAGGGAGTAAAGCGGGTTGCCAGTGAGTCTGATAGTGATGAAGACACTATGAGTAAAAGGCTTAAAGATACAGCTGACAATTCCAGTTCAGATGAACTGGAAGCCAGTAATGAGGAAATGGAGGAGGAATTGGACTGGACTCGTGTTAGGGAAATTCAGGACATATGTACACAGCCCACGTCTAGTGACGAGTTTGAGGGATTCCAAGACACATGGCAGGCAGGTACATCTTGGCAGGATCCTGGTTTGGATCAGCGCTGGCAGAAATGGCGGAGTAATGAGCCAGCAGCTGAAGGAAATGACCCAGATGCTAGTGATGAGGATCAATGTAGCGATAGCGATTGCTAATAAAATGGGGGTTCTGGGATGTTTAGCTTTGCAGAGGACAAAGCGTTGTATCGGGTGTCTTGTTCTGCCTAACCTCCATTTGGGTCCTGGGAATCCAGCTATGATGTCTTCGTGTATCTTGACTTCGGATTGGACTACGTAAGTGACTTGCCCCTGATTTTTGGAATGTCTCTGGACCACGTCATCTGCCTGCCGGACTTTGTTTGTTGCCTGTTTTCGTTATCGACCAAAGACTGTTTTGACTCCGCTTTTGCCACTGTTTGTTTTTGCTCCAGCTTTCCTTTTTTCTGAGACTGAGTCCTGGGATAATCCGGTTTATCTCTGTTATTGTTTACCTGCACAAAGGTCCTTTTGTTTTGCTAAGTAGCATTGCTGGTTAAGTGCTGCTAGCTTGTTAAAGACTCATTAAAGACTTTTGTTAACCCTTTATCTGCTGTGTTTGGCAATCTTTGGGGCCTGAGTCACAACATTGGGATACTAAATGGTAGTATCCAGAAATGTTTCATATGCTGGAATATGCTGAGCTTCAAATGGAGCATTACATGATGGGCACGTGCATTTTTCAGCAAGTCGTTCCTCACTGACATCAAAGAATGCAGTAATTGTACCAAATGGGTGGCTCAAAAGGAAGCGGGATGAGCGTTGGCCTGGGACTGGCGGAGGAGGGTTAACCCTTCACCACATTCATTCATTGCTTGTTCCATCCCCTGACATTGGAAGATTACTGCCAGTTCCGCTCTCTTGACGAAGTAGCTTTCCCACTAATCTTTAGCTAAATCCTCAATCCAAAGTCTAAACTTTGTTCTCTCTTTGATGTATTCTCTCTCCCTATGAATGTTAATGGAGGTCAGCCACCCCATTCAGAAAAGGAAGGATTCTCACTCCCACTGAATTCTGCGGGAAAAAGAAGAAAGGAGGCCTCTCCTTCTGTCCTTTTGCTGCACAAAAGGCTCACCTGCGGCTGAGGCCTCTCTTTGAGGACTGACCCCCGCCACTCTGTCAAAGGGTCTCCACTTTCACAGGTACGGACTCCCTGCCAGGTGGGCCTCTTCCTCCTTCACTGCTCATGATACGGCAAAAGGAGCCAGGGTGCCAAGTGTCAGTGTTCCGGCACTTTATGATTAGCACGGACAGCCATATCGTTGCCCTTGATGTCCCCTGCTACCTGTCACAATCCACCTGGAGAAGCTTCCTCTGATGAAGAAAGCGACCAGCAAAATGGAGATCAGTGGCTCAAAGTAGGTTGCCCCAGGCTGCTTCCAGTCTGCCTTGGAAGTAAAACTTGGACCACCCCATGTAGACCTCACAATCAGGAATAATGCTCCCTTCTGGAGGCTGGAGATTCAATCAACAGTAGCAAAGGTCCAGGGCCACCTTGGTATGCTTTAAAAAGCAAATGCTGAATTAATTAGTTCAGCTGTGTCAATCTGTAGTGTTAGAGACCTTGTGCTACAGTGGTGTGAGCCTTGGACTATGGCTTTGTAGAGCAGGATTCGAAACTGGCTGATCTTGGCAAATCTCATGCAGCTAGTGGTTTTAAACTTTGAATATGGTTGATGGATTTTAACTATTTTTTTAGTGCTGATTGTGTTTTATTCTGTTTTAATGGTTGCACATTTGCATATTTTAAATTGTATACTAATGCTTTTATGTCAAGCCGCTTTGAGTGTCCTTTGGGGAGATAAAGTGGGGAATAATAATAATAATAATAATAATAATAATTTATTTATTTATTTATTTATTTCTCGTGTCAGGGCAGCCAGTCAATTATATTACATTTCTAACAGAACAAAGCAAACAAACAGAGAAAATACAAAATGTGTGAGTTTGGTAGTTGATTAAATGTCCTTTGACCAGTATCTGGCCACTTGGAGTGCTTCTGGTGTTGCTGCAAGAAGGTCCTCCATGGTGCATGTGGCAGGGCTCAGGTTGCATTGCAGCAGGTGGTCAGTGGTTTGCTCTTCTCCGCACTCGCATGTTGAGGATTCCACTTTGTAGCCCCATTTCTGAAGGTTGGCTCTGCATCTCATGGTGCCAGAGCGCAGTCTGTTCAGCGCCTTCCAAGTCGCCCAGTCCTCTGTGTGCCCAGGGGGGAGTCTCTCATTTGGTATCAGCCATTGGTTGAGGTTCTGGGTTTGAGTCTGCCACTTTTGGACTCTTGCTTGCTGAGGTGTTCCAGCGAGTGTCTCTGTAGATCTTAGAAAACTATGTCTGGATTTAAGTCATTGACCTGCTGGCTGATACCCAAACATGGGATGAGCTGCTTTGGGTATGCTTGCCCAGTGTGGAACACATCTCACCACACTAAAACAGTGGATGTGGCTGTGAATGAGACATGCCACATTATCACGGGGTGTCTGCGCCCTACACCACTGGAGAAGTTACACTGTCTAGCCGGTATCGCACCATCTGACATCCGCCGGGAAGTGGCAGCCAACAACAACAACAACAACCTCAAAGGAAGTCAAATCCACTCTAGAGAATTCTTGCCAAGAAAACCCTATAATAGATTCACCATAACTTGCAAAGGATGTGAAGGCACACAACAAAATAGATCAGCACCACCAAAGATATTTGTTTCTTGCAAGGCCATGACCACGGCCCTCTTTTCTTGACCTTTTGTTCATTCCTCTGCGTGTTCTCTTAAGCGAGTCTCCACTTGACTTGGGACCCTGCTTAAACCAAGACAGCTGTTTGTGTTTTTGGCCTCTCTCATTTCAGGGTTGTAATGAGAACATGTTTTGGTCCCACTTATTGGATCTGAGTTGGCCTCAGTTGTTACAGGTAATCCCTTTTGCTTCCCTACACCCTAACTGAACACACATCGTGGCTTTGTATGCACCGAGAGTGCCATATTCCCTGCCATATTCCCTATTATTTGCCAGTAAGATATGAACACAATAGGCATGGAGTTGAATGCTGAGCTTCTTCATCTCAAGTCCACAGTGTATAAGTAGATTAATCCAATCTTAATCATAGTGACACATTGTCTCCTAAGTTTTGTTCCTGATGCCAGGCATTAATAACCGTGCTGTTGTTTTCTCATTAATTAAAGAATGAAGCACAAATTCCCCTTGCAATGCGTGGCGTTGGCATCACTTATTAATTGTCTGCTGCTAAACAGGGCCACCCAATGTAAAAGCAGGCTGGTCTATTTTAGGCATTTGGGAAGTTGGACAAGCATTGCTTCTCCAGAGGGATGAGAACATTAGAGCAGTGGTTCTCAACCTTCCTAATACCGCGACCCCTTAATCCAGTCCCTCATGTTGTCGTGACCCCCAACCATAATATTGTTTTAGTTGCTACTTCATAACAGTCGTTTTACTGCTGTTATAAATCATAATGTAAATATCTGATATGCAGGATGCATTTTCATTCACTGGACCAAACTGGGCACAAATACCCAATACATCCACATGTGAATGCTAGTGGGGTTGGGGAGGATTGATTTTGTGATTTGGGAGTTGTAGTTGCTGGGATTTATAGTTTACTTATAATCAAAGAGCATTCCGAACTCCACCAGAGATGGATTTGAACCAAATCTGGCTCCCATGACCAATGGAAAACACTGGAAGGTTTGATGGGCATTGACCTTGAGTTTGGGAGTTGTAGTTCACCTATATCCAGAGAGCACTGTGGACTCATGTAATGGTGGATCTGGACCAAACTTGGCATGAATACTCAATATGCCCAAATGTGAACACTGGTGGAGTCTGGGGAAAATAGATCTTGACATTTGGGAGTTGTAGTTGCTGGAATTTATAGTTCATTACAATCAAAGAACATTCTGAACTCCATCAACAATAGAATTGGCTCAAACTTCCCACATGGAATCCCCATGACCATCAGAAAATACTGTGTTTTCTTATGGTCTTTGGCGACCCCTCTGACACCCCCTCGCAACCCCCTTAGGGGTCCCGACCCCCAGGTTGAGAAACACTGCATTAGAGGTTTCACTTTCCCAGGTCCTAAATAAGTGTCCTCTCCATGGAATATTAGGTCCTCTATTTCTCTGGTATGGACGACCCAGAGAGGTCTTCTCTGTGAATATTTTAAAGGTCCTCCAGGATGGTGTCATGGTAGGCCTGGGCAAACTTGGGCCCTCCTTCCCGGTGTTTTGGACTTCAACTCCCACAATTCCTAGCAGCCTCAGGCCCCTTCCATTACCCCCTCAACCACTTAAGCAGAAATGAAAAGAAAGAAAAGGAAGGGCTTGAGGCTATGAGGAATTGTGGAAGTTGAAGTCCAGAACACCAGGAGGACCAAAGTTGGCCCATGCCTGGTCTATGGTGTATTTCCATCAGATAGCATTCATTTATAAGGTTCACTATTATCCACAGATTTGAGTTCCCATGGTAATTCCAGGAATGGATGCAGGAGTTGTAGTGTATTGTGGGCATGGGAGGATTCTGCCTCCCATCAACATTTTCCATCACAAATTTCTACTAGAAGAAAAAGTGAGACATTGAAATGCTGCTGATTTTAAACTTCTTCAACCTTTTATGTTTGGCTACTGAAGGAAATCTTTCTTTGTGACCAGAATTCTTGTTTTGGAAGAGGCCATGTCCACACTTTGTTCCTTCTCCAGAAATTTATTTATTTATTTATTTATTTATTTATTTATTTATTTACTTTGCTTATATACCGCTGTTCTCAGCCCGGGGGCAACTCACAGCGGTGTACAACAAGGTTCAAAATTTAAGACACAATCGAAAATATCAATCTAGCAATAACCAAAAACATCACCATCAAAAACATCAACAATATCAATAATACAAAAAGCCATTCCACGTTGTCTCATCGTTTAAACCACAATCCAGTATCATTTTCCGTTGTTCCATTCCTGTCGTCATTACCAATTATTGCACTTCTTGTTCGAACGCCTTCTTGAACAGCCAAGTCTTTAATTTCCTACGGAATATCATCAGGGAAGGAGCTGGTCTGATGTCCACGGGAAGGGTGTTCCACAGCCGAGGAGCCACCACTGAGAAGGCCCTGTCTCTCGTCCCCGCCAGGCGTGCCTGTGAGGCAGGCCCTCCCTGGACGATCTCAAAGTCCTGGTGGGCTCGTAGGTCGAGATGCGGTCAGATAGGTATCTTGGGCCGGAACCGTTTAGGGCTTTATAGGCTAATGCCAGCACCTTGAATTGAGCCCGGTAGCAAATCGGCAGCCAATGGAGCTGGTACAGCAAGGGCGTTGTATGCTCCCTGCGTCCTGCTCCTGTTAGTAACATGGCTGCCGCACATTGGACCAATTGAAGCTTCCGGGCCATCTTCAAGGGCAACCCCACGTAGAGAGCATTGCAGTAGTCTAAACGGGATGTAACCAGAGCGTGGACTACTGTGGCCAAGTCAGACTTCCCGAGGTACGGGCGCAGCTGGCACACGAGCCTAAGCTGTGCAAATGCTCCCCTGGTCACCGCCGAGACCTGGGGCTCCAGGCTCAGCGATGAGTCCAGGATCACACCCAAGCTGCAAACCTGCGCCTTCAAGGGGAGTGCGACCCCATCCAGCACAGGCTGTAACCCTATACCCTGTACAACTCCTGATAGTTGTATCCCTGACACTCATTATGCCTACAGTTGGTTTGAAGAGAAATAAATGTCTGCACCAACAATATCTAAATAATGTGATTGGAGTAAATGCTACATCTGCGTTATGTGTTTCCTCCTCCCTCCTCTACCCTTCCTGTCCCTAAGTCCCTGAGCTCATTTCAGATGGAAAGACTATTCTGCGGGAAAACTTCTGAGGGTCATTCTCACAATTTCGATGTCTCTTTTGCATTTTGAGTACATGAAACCATTTCAGACCTCTTAATGCAAGTCAGTAAGGAAATGCTGTACGAGAAAAGGAAAATTCCTAGCCACCCAGGGCAATTGGATTAAGAAATTCTATTATGTATGTTCATTGGCTGGAGGAACAAGGGGATACAACTGTCCCCTTCTACACACACACACACACACACACACACTGAGTTGGCAGGATTTCTTTTAGATATGATGGTGTGCACCAAGAACTAAGAATGTGATGCCAGGTCTTGGGAACATAACACAGGGTAACACTTATAATATATGTGTTATCACTGGTATGACTTCATCAACCAATGTAATGTATTTTATTTATTTATTTATTTATGATATTTATATGCCGCCCTTCTCATCCCAAAGGGGACTCAGAGCGGTTTATAAGTAATATGTAAATACTATATATTATATTATTAACATAGCACAATATTAATATTATATTGTACTATAACATTATATTGTAATATTATTAATAATATTACATCTAATATAAAATATATAATTATAATATCATATTATTATTAGTAGTATTATATTGTATTACATTATAATATTATCAGTATTTATTGTATATGCAATAGAATCATAGAATCAAAGAGTTGGAAGAGACCTCATGGGCCATCCAGTCCAACCCCCTGCCAAGAAGCAGGAATATCGCATTCAAATTACCCCTGACAGACGGCCATCCAGCCTCTGTTTCGAAGCTTCCAAAGAAGGAGCCTCCACCACTCTCTTGGGCAGAGAGATCCACTGCTGAACGGCTCTCATAGTCAGGAAGTTCTTCCTCATGTTCAGATGGAATCTCCTCTCTTGTAGTTTGAAGCCATTGTTCCACGTCCTAGTCTCCAAGGAAGCAGAAAACAAGCTTGCTCCCTCCTCCCTGTGGCTTCCTCTCACATATTTATACATGGCTATCATGTTTCCTCTCAGCCTTCTCTTCTTCAGGCTAAACATGCCCAGCTCCTTAAGCTGCTCCTCATAGGGCTTGTTCTCCAGACCCTTGATCATTTTAGTCGCCCTCCTCTGGACACATTCCAGCTTGTCAATATCTCTCTTGAATTGTGGTGCCCAGAATTGGACACAATATTCCAGGTGTGGTCTAACCAAAGCATAGTAAAGGTAAAGGTTTCCCCTGACATTAAGTCTAGTTGTGTCTGACTCTGGGGTGCGGTGCTAATTTCCATTTCGAAGCCAAAGAGCCGGCGTTGTCCATAGACACCTCCAAGGTCATGTGGCCAGCATGACTGCATGGAGCACCCGTTACCTTCCCACTGGAGTGGTACCTATTGATCTACTCACATTTGCATGTTTTCGAATTGCTAGGTTGGCAGAAGTTGGGGCTGACAGCAGAAGCTCATGCCTCTCCCTGGAATCTTTCGGTCAACAAGCTCATCAGCTCAGAGCTTTAACCCACTGTGCCACCGGGTATATTATATGATATTATATGATATTATATTATTATATTATAAGCATAGTGCAGGAGACATGATGGAACTGCCTTCCTGGTCTCTCTCTTCACTCTGATCTCAGAGCGTATATAAATAAATAAAATCTCAGTGAGTTCATGGTGAGCCTAAAACGATAGAGTGGTTTGCTATTCTTGCAATATTGGGACATTTTTGGAAATTGGCAAAGAAGGAATGAGAACTACAACATAAAAGGAGAATACAGACACTATAAAAGAAAGGTTGAGAGACTCCTCGACTCTCAGGCTGACACCTTTCAGTCTCTAGTTCTCTTTTTTTAAAATAATAATCTTTATTGAAGTTTATGTTTAAAATAGGTTAAACGAAAAGAAAAATAAAAAGAGAAAAAGAGAAAAAATAAAAAAATATCATAAGAGGGAAAGTTAGAAAGAAGAGAAGGAAAAAAAGAAATAGATATATCGACTTCCTGATATTTTCTCGAGGCCCTTTTCTTTTCTTTCTTCTTCCCTTCTTCTCTCCTAGTTCCTTCTTGTTGATTTCTTTCCCTCCCTTCTAGTTATCTTCTTTTTTGTATTGTCCATTTCTTCTTTACTAAATCAAGATCTTCTTATTTCTTTGTTTAAGGTATTCGGTGACGTTTTCCCAATCTGTTTCTTTCACTTTTATTCCTTTGTTTTTTGATACGAGAAAAGTGAGTCTATTCATAATTCTAATCTCTAGTATCTTCGTCAACCACTCATCTTCTTCTGGTATTTCTTCTTGTCTCCATCTTTTTGCATAGCATATTCTTGCTGCCGTAGTCATTAAAATGGTAATTTGTCTGTATTTTTTCTAGTTCCATCTCATGCATTCCTGACAAGAATATTTCCGGTTTTCTGGGAATCATAAAGAAGTCTTGTTTCATATATTTTAATTGTTTTTCTTTCTCCTCCATTTCCAAATATTCTCTTTGCTTATGTAAGAATTCTAAGATCTTTTTCTCCTTATTTTTAGGGTCTCTTTTTAATTTAGCTTCTTCCTTTCCTATTTCCCTCAATATTTAATTCATCCTTTGTGTTTTCAGTCTATTTTTATTATCTTTCGTTGTATGAAGTTTCCCCTCATTACAACTTTGCTTGTATCCCATAATGTGAAAAATTGTGTTTCAGAGTTATTATTTATCTCAAAATATTATTTTAGTAATTTCCTATTTCTTTTGATGAAATAGGGAATTGCTATTTCCTAGTTCCTATATAGATATCTTCTTCTCTTTTTAGAAGATTTTCCTCCAATCTCCATCTCATCGGCTTTTTTTTGTGATTTCTATTTTTAATTCCAGTGGACAATCGTCAGAGTCTATTCTTGGTAAAATCTGTATTTTTATTTATTTATTAATAGTGATAGGGAGCTCCAAATCATGTCAATTCTTGACCAGTTTTGGTATCTGGCTGAATAATATGTGTAATGTTTTCTATTCTCGTTTTTTGTTCTCCATATGTCTTTTAGGTTTAGTTCTCTCATCATATTTATCATTGATTTTGGTAGATTTCCCTTTTCTTTATTTTTCTTCTTCCTTACTTCTTTATTTACTTTACTTCTGTCTAAATCTTTATCTAGAACTCCATTAAAATCTCCTAGGATTATCGATTGTTCATATACTTGTTCTTTTATATTCTTTCTTAATCTTTCTGCGAATGTTGTTTTAGACTCATTTGGGGCATACACATTACATATTACATTACATATTAATATTTTCTTGTTTTACATTGTTATGTTCACCCCTAGAAATCTCCCTTCTTCATTTTTAATGGCAAGTTTTGCGGGAATATCTTTATTTATATATGTGACTACCCCCCTTTTTTTCCTGTGCTGATTCATGGAAGATTTGTCCTAGACTTTTGTTTTCCAAGTGAGTTATAGGTCTTTTTGTAATATGAGTTTCTTGTAACGCCAAAATATGATACTTTTTTTCTTTAATCTATTGAAAACTTTATTTCTTATATTTGGAGATTTTGGGCCATTAATTTTGTTTGAGTATATTCTAATTTCCCTAAACATATTTCTTCTTTTTCTTCTCCTTCTCCTTCTGTTTCTTTGTTTTCTGTTATTTGGTCCTCCTCCTCTTCCTCCTCTTCTTCTATTTCTTTTTCTTCTGGGACACCTGCTCCTCCATCTGAGTTCTTCCTGAATTCTTCCTTTTCAATCTCTTCTTTCCCTGGTGAATCTGTGTTTCTCTTCTTTTTCTTCCTCCATTTGTCATTGTCTTCATTTTTGCTTTCTCTTTCTGATTTTATCTTTTTGAGAAATTCTTTTGCCCTTTTTTTGTTTTTGATCCAATATCTTTGGTCTTTATATGTTGTCATCAGCCCTTCCTCACGGTCCCATCTGAATTTTATCTTTTGGCTTTTTAGTTCTTCTGTCAGAAAAGTGTGTTTTCTTCTCCTTTTTAAGACTGTACGTGGATATTCTTTCAGGATTATCACTTTCTTCCCTTTGTAATATAATGTTCTTCTGTTGTTTATTCTTAAAATTTTGTCTCTCGTAGATTTCTTTACAAAGTGGACAATTACATCTCGTGCCATTTTGTTTTTTCTTGCAAAGTTTGTGTTGATCCTGTATATTCTATCTGTTTGATCTTGTATTTCCTGTCCAGTACAATCAAATAGTTCCGCTAAGATTTCTATCACCTTATCTCTTATATTTTCCTTCATTTCTTCATATATGTTTCTCAGTCTTAATTGAAATTCCAATTCTTTCACTTCCATTGTTTCTTGTTTTGCTTCAGTCTCTAGTTCTCAAGAGTCCTTCTGGAGGCCCTTCCACACAGCCATAGAACCCAGAATATCAAGGCAGATAACCCACAATATCTGCTTCCAACTGGGTTATCTGAGTCCACACTGCCATATAATCCAGTTCAATGTGGATTTTATACAGCTATGTGGAAGGGGCTTTAGGGGCCTACCAGACAGCCTCTATATCCCAGGATCTGATCCCAGGTTTTCTGTTTATCCCAGATTATCTGGCAGTGTGGACTCATATCATCGAATGTGAAGCAGAAAACCTGGGATTACATCCTAGTATAGAGGCCCTGTTTGGAAGGGGCCTCAATCTTTGGAGGTGGCATATTGGCACAGGGATGCCTGCTATGCAGCCTGCCCACTTTAAGCCATAACACCTTTCCACTGCTGATGAAGAAACATAGCTGTGTCTCTTCTCTCTCTGTGCTGAGCTCTGGTTCTTCTTCTCTTCAGCTCCTGGACACAGAAGATCAACCATGGATCCCTTATTCCAGGCAAGGAAGGTCAGAGACACATCAAGTCAACAGAACATTTATTACATTGGCTGACACAGATGGGAGTGGGTGGGCCACACTTACAAAAACTCAATTAACAGGCTCATTAGCATGGCCTGATTTACTCAGGCGGACCTTTACCACTTTCTTGGAATATCTGTTGCAGGACTAATGAGTTTGCTCCGATTTGCATGCTAATGAACCTTCCCTGACTGACTGGGATCTGTCCTTCAAAATCAAACTTTGTTGTCACTCGGGAAGTATTAATAGATGTAAAAAGGGAAGGAATGGGTTGGGAAGTGTTAATAGCTTGCAATTCAATGAGACATGCCATTGAATCCATCTTGAGTATCGTGGTCTGTAGCGTGGGGAGTTCCAGATCACGTCTTGTATTTGATTGAATTAAGGGCTGTCTCTTTCAGAAAATTCCACCCATGATAGCTGGTGGGTCTTGTATTCCATTGAATCATGTCTTGCATTCTATTGCATTAAGGGTTGTTGTTCTCAGAAAACTCTCTCCATGATAGCTGGTGGGCGCTGTGTGTGAATCATGAACTTTGAAAAGCAAGTGGCCTTTGAATATCTTTACACACCTCCCAAGTTCCGTCCTTCACATCTCCAGATGAAGAACTAGAAAGGGGTTCTTGAAGAGATCATGAGTAGATATTTTTTGGGTAGATGGACCAAAGGCCTGACTTATTTATGCTGAGGAACATTTCTCTTCCTATCACCATGTTATTGTTTCAGAGATATGTGCCTCTGCCTCAGTTTCCAGGAGATTTTGGGTCTGATCTGCTCCAGAACCCATTGATAGCCCACAGCGCCTGTACAACTCTTCTCCAACATCATATTTCTTTTAGAAGTTGATTTTCTGCCTATAATTTCCTTCATTGCCCAGCATTCATAACCATATAGAGCAGTGTTTCTCAACCTGGGGGTTGGGACCCCTGAGGGGGTCGTGAGGGGGTGTCAAAGGGGTTGCCAAAGACTATCAGAAAACATAGTATTTTCTGTTGGTCATTGGGATTCTGTGTGGGAAGTTTGATCTAATTCTGTGTTGGTCGAGTTCAGGATGCTCTTTGATTGTAGGTGAACTATAAATCCCAAAAACTACAACTCCCAAATGTCAAGGTCTATTTCCCCCCAGACTCCACTAGTGTTCACATTTGGGCATATTGAGTATTTGTGCCAAGTTTGGTCCAGATCCATCACTGCATGAATCCACAGCACTCATCTGGATATAGGTGAACTACAACTCCCAATCTCAAGGTCAATGCCCACAAAACCCTTCCAATGTTTTCTAATTGTCATGGGAGTTCTGTGTGCCAAGTTTGGTTTAAATCCATCGCTGGTGGAGTTCAGAATGCTCTTTGATTATAGATGAACTATAAATCCCAGCAACTACAACTTCCAAATTACAAAATCAATCCTCCCCCAACCCCGCTAGCATTCACATTTGGGCATATTTGGTATTTGTGCTCAATTTAGTGCAGTGAATGAAAATACATCCTACATATCAGATATTTACATTATGATTTATAAAGTAGTAAAATGACAGGTATCAAGTAGCAACAAAAACAATATTATGGTTGGGAGTCACCACAACATATGGAACTGCATTAAGGGGTCACGGCATTAGCAAGGTTGAGAACCACTGAAGAGCAATGGGAAATACGATATTGTGGACCATCCTAATTTTAATACTTTACACATCAGGATTATGTCTAGTTGTGCCAAGTCTCATGAGAAGCAAAGGTGACTAAAATAAGGCTGTCACACTTTGGCCATATCATGAGAAGAATTGACTCACTAGAAAAGACAATAATTCTTGGAAAGGTAGAGGTCAATAGGCAAAAGGAAGACCACATTCCAGATGGACAGACGGAAGCCTTTACCTAGGAGTAATTCCAACTAAATGTAGTGGGCCTGATGTATGAGTAGAACTTGAGAACTTTTCCCTTGAGGACCACACTTCCCATTAGGTCTAAAAGCCAAGCTGGCTGGGAATTCTGGACACTTTAGTCCCAAAGAGTATCGTTGCCAAACTTTGCTGTTGAGCAAAAATAGAGATAGGGATGGAAATCTGTTCTGTTGCCATTCCAAGTGTTTCAAGGCTGAAATAATCATCAGTCAATGTTAAAGGCATGCCACTGCTGACATCCTGTTCTGATAATCTTTTTGTAGATGAATGGAGACCTTGCTTTATTAAATAGCCGAAGCCCTAATAGATAGTGCTTCAAATCAAATAATTTATTTTGGTCATAGACCAGCACAGGAAATAGAAATCACAATTTCAGACAAACTTGGTACAAGATAGTGCTTAAAATACCAGGATAATGCATCATCTAATCAAAATGTGTGGTTATTTCCTTGCGTGGTGCTGAACTGAAGAGTGTATGGGATTGCAGGTATTCTGTTAAATGCAATACTGTTTTAAAGGCTGTGGGAGAGAATGTAATAACGAACCCCGGGGCGAATTAACTTTAAAAACAATATGCTGAAATTATAGACCAGAGGCTTTTGCCTGCAAAAACAGTAATAATAAAAACCAGCTTTGATGGCTATATATGCTGCATTTAAATTAATTCATATGCTACACTAAAGAACTGGGTTATTTGCTGCTTTGAGCTGTGTAAGTGCACAGAGTGATTTTTCTTCTCAAGCCAGAGTGGGAGTGCATTCGCAGAATTTATTCCATTTTAAATTGAGTAGGGCAGATCAGCAGAAGGACGGAAAACGAAAGATCTCAGTCCATACAGAAGGGCAATGACTCCCCCCACTATTTCCTTTTTGAAAAATAATCCTCAAATTCATTCTGTCAAATTTACAAAATAATGTGCAAATTGTGGGAAATGTATTTATTTAATTCCTATCCTTCCTTTTCTTCCAAGGAGGGACCTGGGCGGCACACAATTTGAAAGAACCTCTGAGATGTCCTAGCTCAGTGTTTCTCAACCTGGGGGTCGGGACCCCTGAGGGGGTCGCGAAGGGGTCTCAGAGGGGTCGCCAAAGATCATCCGAAAACACAGTATTTTCTGATGGTCATGGGGATTCCATGTGGGAAGTTTAAGCCAATTCTATCATTGGTGGAGTTCAGAATGTTCTTTGATTGTAATGAACTATAAATCCCAGCAACTACAACTCCCAAAAGTCAAGGTCTATTTTCCTCAGGCTCCACCAGTGTTCACATTTGCGCATATGGAGTATTTGTGCCAAGTTTGGTCCAGATCCACCATTGTGTGAGTCCACAGTGTTCTCCGGATATAGGTGAACTACAACTCCCAAACTCAAGGTCGATACCCACCAAACCCTTCTAGTGTTTTCCGTTGGTCATGGGAGTTCTGTGTGGCAAATTAGGTTCAAATCCATTGCTGGTGGAGTTCAGAATGCTCTTTTATTATAGGTGAACTATAAATCCCAGCAACTACAACTCCCAAATGACAAAATCAATCCTCCCCCAACCCCACTAGCATTTACATGTAGGTGCATTGGGTATTTGTGCCCAGTTTGGTCCAGTGAATTAAAATACATCTTGCATATCTGATATTTACCTTATGATTTATAACAGCAGTAAAATGACTGTTATGAAGTAGCAACAAAAACAATGTTATGATTGGGGGTCACCACAACATGAGGAACTGTATTAAGGGGTCACAGCATTAGGAAGGTTGAGAAAAACTGTCCTAGCTGATGGTGGCTTCCCTATCAGTGGGTGATGATTAGTCTCAATCTTCAAGGAGCTATCCAAATGCTCGGCACAATAGATTCAGCACCTAGGATACTGCTTTGAAAATTCAAACTAAAACAAAAGGGAGATTCACCTCCTAACTGACACAAAAGCCATTCCCCACCATTGCTGAAATATAGAAGGCTTCTAGGTCAAATATGATCTCCCCAAGAAAATATACATTTGGGGGAATGTACCTGAGGGCCCGCTTATCCCCCTACCAACCCCAGAGATTACTTCGGTCCGAAGACCAAAATTTGCTTGAAGTCCCCAACATCTGGACTTATCATCTGTCCTCTACTAGGCAGAGAGCCTTCTCGATTGTGGCCCCTTATTTATGGAATGCCTTGCCAGTTGAAACCTGAACCATCCGAGAACTACTTGCTTTTCGGAAAGCCTGTAAAACCTTTCTTTTCCGACAAGCTTTCGATGGGTGAATAACTCGGGACTATGTCTGTTCTCGTTTTTATTGTATTTTAAAGTTGGTTGTATTGTTTTAATCTACTGCTGTAAACTGCTCCGAGCCAAATTGGGAGTGGCGGTGTACAAGTCAAATAAATAAATAAAATAAAAATAAATATTCATTGAACATCACAGATGGGGAAAGTAAGGGGATGGTATTGGGTTATGCACCACCCTGGCATGTTGACTTTGTTTGAATAAGAAGGAAGTTGCCTTGTGACCCAAACAATGACAGAGATGGTGATATTTGCCACTGTGGCGCAGGCAGCCTATTCTGGAGTACTTTGTTGTTTTTTGTCTCATGGCAATACAATAAATGAGAGGCGTCCAAGTCACTTTATCCATCATCCAGAACCCCACTGAGGTCCTTCAGGTTCAGTGCAACCATGGTTCCTTGGGCTGAGTCCATTCATAGATTCACAGAATAATAGAAACAGAAAGTTGCATGTGACCACAAGGCCAGCCAGTCCAATGTTCTCATTTCCTCCTGCCTTCTACCTTCGCAAGCATTACCTGGATTTCAGTAAGGGCTTCGACAAGGTCCCCCATGACTTTCTGGCAAGGAAACTAGTCCAATGTGGGCTAGGCAAAACTACGGTGAGGTGGATCTGTAATTGGCTAAATGGACGAACCCAGAGGGTGCTCCCCAATGCTTCCTCTTCATCCTGGAAAGAAGTGACGAGCGGAGTGCCACAAGCAGGGTTCCATCCTGGGCCCGGTCCTGTTCAACATCTTTATTAATGACTTAGATGAAGGGCTAGAAGGCAGGATCATCAAGTTTGCAGACGACACCAAATTGGGAGGGATAGCCAATACTCCAGAGGACAGGAGCAGGATTCAAAACAATCTTGACAGATTAGAGAGATGGGCCAAAACTAACAAAATGAAGTTCAACAGTGACAAATGCAAGATACTCCACTTTGGCAGGAAAAACAAAATACAAAGATACAGAATGGGGGATGCCTAGCTTGAGAGCAGTACGTGTGAAAAAGATCTTGGAGTCCTCGTGGACAACAAGTTAAACATGAGCCAAGAAGCAGGAATATTGCATTCAAAACACCCCTGACAGATGGCCATCCAGCCTCTGTTTAAAAGCTTCCAAAGAAAGAGCCTCCACCACACTCCGGGGCAGAGAGTTCCACTGCTGAACGGCTCTCACAGTCAGGAAGTTCTTCCTCATGTTCAGATGGAATCTCCTCTCTTGTAGTTTGAAGCCATTGTTCCGTGTCCTAGTCTGCAAGGAAGCAGAAAACAAGCTTTCTCCCTCCCCCTGTGGCTTCCTCTCACATATTTATGCATGGCTATCATATCTCCTCTCAGCCTTCTCTTCTTCAGGCTAAACATGCCCAGCTCCTTAAGCCGCTCCTCATAGGGCTTGTTCTCCAGACCCTTGATCATTTTAGTCGCCCTCCTCTGAACACATTCCAACTTGTCAATATCTCTCTTGAATTGTGGTGCCCAGAATTGGACACAATATTCCAGGTGTGGTGTAATCAAAGCAGAATAGAGGGGTAGCATTACTTCCCTAGATCTAGACACTATGCTCCTATTGATGCAGGCCATAATCCCATTGGCTTTTTTTTGCCGCCACATCACAGCAGCATTTGACACAGTCGACCACAATCTTTTGACCCACCGCCTTGCTGTTGCTGGAGTCAGGGGGACAGCTTTAAACTGGCTGTCCTCCTTTCTTCACAACCGTGGACAGCGAGTGGAGAGGGGAGGCCTGGTCTCGGAGAGGTCCCCTCTATCTTGTGGGGTTCCTCAGGGGGCCATTCTCTCCCCTCTGTTGTTTAACATCTATATGCGACCACTTGCTCAGCTGGTTCGAGGTTTTGGGCTTGAGTGTTATCAGTACGCCGATGACACTCAGCTGGTGCTGAAGATGGAAGGCCGACCGGACTCTGTACCCGATTGTTTCCATCAGTGCCTCGAGGCTGTTACTGGATGGCTGCGTGCCAGCAGTTTGAGGTTGAATCCAGCAAAGATGGAGATCCTATGGCTGGGTCGACCGGGCAGTGGGGACATCCAGCTGCCTACCCTGTATGGCGAGGCACTACGCCCATCATCATTGGTAAAGAGTCTGGGAGTCCTTTTGGACCCTCTGCTGACGATGGAGGCCCAGGTCTCCGCTGTGAGCAGAACCGCCTTCTTTCACCTGCGGCAGGCTAGATGGCTGCCCCCCTCTCTGTCCAGGGACGACCTAGCTACGGTGATCCAGGCCACGGTCATCTCAAGACTGGACTACTGTAACGCCCTCTACATTGGCCTTCCTCTGTCGGTGATCCGGAAGCTCAAGTTGGTACAAAATGCAGCTGCTCGGCTTCTTGCGGGAATTCCGATGAGATGCCACATAACCCCAATCTTACTACAGCTGCATTGGTTACCAATTGAGCACCGGATCACTTTCAGAGTGATGGTACTCACCTTAAAGGCCTTGCATGGTCTGGGACCGATGTACCTGAGGGACCGCCTCACCCCCTACCAACCCCAGAGATCCCTCCGTTCTGAGGACCAAGATCTATTGGAAATTCCCAGTGTCAAGACCTTGCGTCTAACAGCAACCAGACGCAGAGCCTTCACAGCAGTGGCACCATCACTCTGGAATACTCTGCCACCTGAAGTCCGTGCCTTGCGGGACTTATCAGCTTTCCGCAGGGCATGGAAAGGACATACCTGTTTCGACAGGCTTTTAATGTTTGCTATTGCCGTTTTTAAATTGTTTTAAATTGCTTTTAAATTTTGTTAGATTTTAGCCATTCTTGTAAGCCGCTCCGAGCTCCAGGGGAGTGGCGGCATATAAGTCCAAATAATAAATAAATAAATAAATAAATAAATAAATAAATATATGTATCATTACAACTGCAGCATAGGAGGTCAAAACCACTCTCTTAACCATTTCTTCAAATTAGATGGAGACTGAAAGGTATGTGTTAAAAGACGATCGCACGAATGTATGCATGGATTTAGGTACTTGATTGTAAAGCTCCAAGGACAGTGCTTACCCATACAGTGTATGGGATATTTAATGAACAAAATTAATTGGTGTGGGAGAATGTCTGGAACCAAAGACCAGCATATTAAACAATGAAATGTTACTGTAAATATTGTTTTACACTCGGATGAACAAGACGTGTCCCCCCCCCTCCCGTCTCTCTCATTCCTTTTTTATATCAGAGACACTGTGGATTCTAAATTACAATTTAATTGAGGAATTGCAATGACGGGCTTTATCTTTCCCTTTTTGTTTCGTTATTATAAAATGTGCCTGAATGCAGACGGCTCTGCCCAAAGGAGCTCAAAGAAACTCAATCTCTCCCTCTGTCTTTTGAAAAGCAAATTATTATTATTATTATTTCTCCCTATTCTTTGCTGCTTTACTTTGATTGAATTTTCCTCTTCCAGTTGAATAAAGATATTTTATTAATGACAAAAAAAGGCCAAAGCGGGTTTTTGATTCAAGGATTGGGATCGGGCGCAGCAACTGAATCAGGAGCAAAGCAGGGGAAGTTGCCTTTCGAAAACGAATGGCAATAGTTCCAGTTCTAAGCACCTCGGAAAGCAGTTAACCATCAATTGAGGTAGAATGTGAAGCCCTCCACCCTCTAGTGTACATTAATATAAAAGACACTCAAATGATGCAGCACACAAAACAATGACATCCTTCCTACCAGACCTGATGTAACTTGGTTATACTGATGTCGAGCCCCCCCCCCCCCAATAAGGTATAGTGACTTATAGTTCTGCAAAGGGCAAGGGCACCAGACTACACAACAAGGGTTAAGTCTTGGTCACATTGCCAAGGCACTGACAACAACAAGGACCCCACGAGGCTTTTGGGAAATGGCTGGATCTTGGGACTTCTGCCCTTTGTGAGAGTTGTAGTTTCCAAAAGCGTGAATCAGTTGCAGCACAGCTGGGGTTTTATCTGCCAGCCTTCCCAATGACCATGGACTCTCTGCCTGCATGTCTTGGACTTCAGTACATACTATCTCCCTCATGAACTTTCCTCAAAGACCTTTTAAAACATTGGACTTCAGGCTTCTTCATGAAATGCTTATGATTTGAATGTATGTATCTTGCTATGAAATATTGCCTTTCCCCTTTGCCTTTTGCCCTAGAAAATGTGACTCAGGACTGTTGAAATGCTTGAGGGAGAACCACCACCTCCCTTTCTTATTTGATTATTTCACCTCTGCATGGACAATAGCAAGCTGAAACTTCCTCTTGTTTGCTTTGTCTGGTAGGCAAGGAAGTTTATCTGAACACTTTGATTGAATCACAAAGGGCAGGGTTGATTCCCCCCCCCCCGAGGTCCCCTGCCCCGATCCTGTTTGTTTTCCTTCACCAAAACCCATCAAGGGCAGGAAAACCTTTCTTAATGAAATCAACCTTTGCTGGACAAAACAATGCCCCTCTTCCGTCCTGCCTCCCTCTCCCTGATTTGCTAAGGAGCCAAAGAGGGAGGGAGTTTTGAAACTTTCAAACCTGTATTTTCTCTATAAAAATGCCAGTAAAATTCTGTATTGCTATGCTTGTAGTGGAACTATTCCTACAATGCATCTGATTTCAGCTGAATCGCTAAGAAAGACACCTCTTGATGGTTCATAGGGGAGAATACGTTCGGAGAGGTAAACAGGGCCAGAGTCGTTTAGGGCTTTATAGATAAACACCAGCACTTTGAATTGTGCTTGGAAGCTAATTGGCAGCCAGTGGAGCTGGTGTAACAGTGGAGTGGTGTGCTCCCTGTACCCAGCACCCGTTAGTAGTCTGGCTGCCGAGCGTTGGACTAGCTGCAGCTTCTGGGCAGTCTTCAGAGGCAACCCCATGTAGAGAGCGTTGCAGTAGTCTAAACGGGATGTAACCAAAGCGTGGACCACTGTGGCCAAGTCAGACTTCCCAAGGTATGGGCGCAGCTGGCGCACAAGTTTTAATTGTGCAAAAGCTCCCCTGACCACCGCCGAAACCATTTTTCATGTCTTCTTTCTGTTCTGTGATCAGCAGTTGTTCCCAGGGCCCAGAAGAAATGGTGCAAGGAACAGATTAAAATCATGTCACCAAATGAAGTCTATTTGTGACTTTGAAAGGATAATCAGCCCCTTGGCTATTGGATGCAACTGTGTGAACAGCCAATTTCATGGTGTCCCTGCCTGCCAGAAAAACTCCCGAAACCCATAAACATATTTAATTAACTGCCCATTTAGACAATCACAACAGGCAGGAATTAATCACCACCTTTTCATGTCATATCACCGTCCTTTCAGTAATACAATGCTGGAGCCATAACCCAGCCTCAGGTTCGGCCACGGCCTTTAGTCACATCTGATTGAGATGATGTTGAGTTGATGTGGGACTTCAGCCTAAGTCTCCCATCCCATCCAAGCAAGCGTGAGTTATTGGTAGAGTTTAGCAGCACTATTTTCATTCAAGATAGTCATTCAATTCTTATTTACTTTTTGTTTTTAATTTCTCCTTGTCCTCATTGAAAATATTATTCCTTAAATCTAACAAGGATTCCCAACTAGATTAGAGGCCCATTGATTCAATGGAATCAATGGGAAATGGGAGATTCTTTATAACTTCTGTTTATTTAATTCTCCTAATTGGGAATAATCGGATGGATTTAGCTATGTATGGGTTCTGTTTAGCTATGTATGGCCTATGTTTGGGCTGGCATGACCAATGAGGTAGCTGGAATTTATGAATTATGTTCATCATATCTATATTCCCAAGAAGAATCCTAAATTATTTGTTTTATCTATCAAAACTGAAAGCAACTTTGATCATTTAAGAGGTGTTCGAATGAGAACGATACTACTTCACAGCCATTGGGACACACTTGTGTGTAGTGGAACCAACTCAAGTTCTCATCAGTCTCTCGTATCTCTTCTAAAGATTTCAAATGCCATTCATTGTTCTGTTTTTTTTAAAAAAATAATTGTTTATAGGTGTGCCATTTATCTCTAGGGATTTCCATTTTATGATGGACTTCTGATGGCGAGATCCACAGCAGAGTTTTGCTATAAAAGTATCCCTTATATTTCTCCATAATTTTAACAGTGCTGTTCTTACATGGTGGTCGGTGATTTTTTTTTCTATTTTGGCTTTATTATACCAAAGATAGGCATGCCAGCCTCTTCTTAAATCAAACCCCTCTAATGTTAGGATCTTCTTGTTTGATAGTGTAGCCTATTCCTTAACCCATATTAGAGCGCGCGCCTCAAAGTATAGTTGCAAATTTGGCAGAGCTAGTCCCCCTCTATTTTTTGAGTCAGTTAGGTTTTGAAATTTTATTCTTGTTTTTTTTCCCCATTCCAAATATACTGAAATCCTACCCATCAATGTCAGATTTATTGATTTCCAGCTTTCCAGTTTTTTAAAATGTTTTTCCATGTACTCTCATAATTGTTGCTGTTGTTCATTCATTCAGTCATCTCCGACTCTTCGTGACCTCATGGACCATCCCATGCCAGAGCTCCCTGTCAGCCGTCACCACCCCCAGCTCCTAATTATACTCTCATAATTATTTTTCCATAATTGTGAGTTGCAGGAGGTTATTGTTATTCCCAGGTATTTGATTTTTTTCACTCTTTCTATTTCTGATATTTCTTGTAACTTTTTTTTTATCCTTTGTTATATTTTTAGTTATTATTTTGGTTTTAGCCTTATTTATCTTAAACCCTGCTAAGTTTCCAATTTTTTCCAATTTTCTTGAATCCATGTTCTTATGGTCTCTAGAGGTCTTTCATTGTCTGCAAATGCTTGGATCTTAAATTCTTCGGATCTTACCAGGCTTGTAGCCAGGATTTCGTTTCGGGTGGGGGGGCTGATTTTTTTCGGGGGGGGGGGGTCGGGGGGGTGAGTTTGGGGGGGGGCTGAGTCTGAGTGAAAGAGGGTCTAGCCTAGCAAACCTTTTGTATCATTATCCCAACACCCCCATGCATATGGGATATATTGAGTATGGTGATCAGATCATGATATGAATAAACATAACAGTTTAAATAATGCACCAGTAAGGCCTTTCGCGAACCACCATGAGAATTTGGGGGGGGGGGGGCTGAAGCCCCTCAAGCCCCCCCCCCCGGCTACATGCCTGGATCTTACTTGGTCCCTGCAGCTTCTTGACCATAAGGAGAGCTGTTCAGCAATGGAACTCTCTGCTTTGAAGTCCAGTGGAACTTCTTTCCTTGGAAGTTTTTAAACAGAAGCTGGATGGCTGTCTATCAGGGTGCTTTGATTGTGCTTTCCTACATGGCAGAAGTGGGTTGGACTGGATGGCCCATGTGCCTCTTCCAACTCTATTATTCTATGATTCTGTGATTTTATGTCTCCCAAATGCTGATGCTCCCATGAAATGGTGCACTATGTCTTCCACAAGAGAGAAGGCACGCTGGCCCGACACTCTGCATGACTGTCAATCTTATGAAGGTGCTCCTGGGTTAACAAGAGTTTTCTTTTGCTCTTGGTATGCTCAGGTTGATGCAGACCATTGGATTATTCCTTGACCATGCACATTTGTGGATTCATTTGGACTTGGCATCTAATTACGCAGCTTTGATCCTCATTGTGATTCAAGACACAGCAGTTTTTACTTAGTGTGGCTTCCAATCTTATTTTATTTATTTATTTATTTGGTTTACTTTTACCCCGCCCTTCTCACCCTGAAGGGGACTCAGGGCGGCTTACATATCCAAGGCACAATTCGATGCCCGTAACATACAGTGGAATAAAACAGAATAGCGCAAATTAGCAATTAACAACAATATATTACATCTATACCCGCTAAAACCAATAAAACCAATAAAAATTTCATACAAACCGATACAAACCAATTACTCCTTATTGCCGGTCAATGTTCGCTATCTCATAGTTCAGTTTCCTTCCACATTTATCAGTCCTGCTGGTCCTATTTGTCTGGTTGTCCTTACCTAGTTAGCAGATTGCCTGAAGGCCTGGTCCCACAACCACGTCTTTACCTTCCTCCTGAAAGACAGGAGTGATGTCGATGCCCTGATATCCACTGGGAGTGAGTTCCACAGGTGAGGGGCCACCACTGAGAAGGCCCTGCTCCTCATCCCCACCAGCCTCACTTGGGAAAGCGGTGGGGTTGAGAGCAGGGCCCCCTCAGATGATCTTAAATTCCGCGGTGGGACGTAGAGGGAGATGCGTTCGGACAGATACACTGGACCGGAACCGTACAGGGTTTTGTAGGTCTTCTGGCTTATGCTACTCAGACTCTTTGTTTTGGTGTATTCTTGCTTCACGTTTTCTCCTCATTCCCTTCCTCTGATGGCTACAGATTTTGATGCTACCAAGTGCATTCCCTTCTCGCTTTTGGACAGGAAACAAAACCAAGCCATTCTGGACTGAGAAGGGAGTGCCGAAGAACGGATAAAATGCATGTGCAATTTTAAATTCCACATAAAGCTTTGTAAAGTTTAATTTAAAGCTTTATGCATTTGATTGATGAGCCACTGCAGCTGAATTGATGGCTGATGGCTTTTTCAGAAGCTGTTACTCCTGTATTCTGTTGTTAACAATGAGATTCTGAATAATGGACTATTTTGTTTTAAAAAGACCAGGGACGGAGTTTTGCTCATTGTGGACATTAAGCAACGGCAATGGTCCAGGGTTGACATTCCACCAAAATGAATTCTTTCAGCAATAAATGAAAAGGCTCCAGGTCCCATCTGATTCTGGAAGCTAAGTAGGGTCAGATCTGCTTAGTCACTGAATGGATGGTTGGGATGTGCAAACCATTTAAAATGGTTCAAAGGTCATTGCAAAATGGGGGGGGGGGGGGCACTGGTGTTTCATTTCTAAAGTGTTTCTAAAGTATAGTTAGTGAAAAAATTGTTACCATAATGAGAGTAATGAAATTTCATCACTGTTTAGTTCTGACTTGGCCGCGGTAGTCCACGCTTTGGTTACATCCCGCTTAGATTACTCCAACGCTCTCTACATGGGGTTGCCTCTGAAGACTGCCCGGAAGCTGCAGCAAATCCAACGCTCGGCAGCCAGATTACTAGCGGGTGCCGGGTACAGGGAGCACACCATTCCGCTGTTACACCAGCTCCACTGGCTGCCAATTAGCTTCCGAGCACAATTCAAAGTGCTGGTGTTAACCTATAAAGCCCTAAACGACTCCAGCCCTGTTTACCTCTCCGAACGTATTTTCCCCTATGAACCATCAAGATTATTAAGATCGTCTGGAGAGGCCCTGCTCTCGGTCGCACCGGCTTCACAAGCACGTCTGGTGGGGACGAGAGACAGGGCCTTCTCGGTGTTGGCCCCGCGACTCTGGAACTCTCTCCCACCAGAGGTCAGAACCGCCCCATCTATCCTGACATTCAGGAAACAGATGAAGATGTGGTTATGGAGACAGGTTTTCGATGAATTAGATAACACCCTAAGATTTGGATGGAAGATGATGTATACAATGGTTGCTGATGACACGATAAATAAATAAATCTATTCTGAAGTGAGAGCTTTGGCTGCAGATATGTCTATCTATCCCCTTTGGGGTGAGAAGGGTGAAGTATAAATATAGTAAATAAATAAAATAAACCTATCTATCTATCTATCTATCTATCTATCTAGCCTCACATCAATAACAGGCAAGATTCTGGAAAAGTTCGTTAAGGAAGTGGTCTGCAAACGCTTAGAAACGAATGCGGCCATCGCTAATAGTCAACATAGATTTATCAACAACAAGACATGCCAGATTCATCTGATCTCTTTTTTCAATGGAGTTACAAGCTGGGTAGATGCGGGAAATGCTGTGGATGCAGGCATGTAGCCGGGGGGGGGGGGGGGGGGGGGGGGGGGGGGAGGGGGGCTCAGGGGGCTTCACCCCCCCCCCCGAAATTCTCATGGTGGTTCGTGAAAAGGCCTTACTGGTGCATTACTTAAACTGTTATGTTTATTCATATCATGATCTGATCACCATACTCAATATATATATATCCCATATGCATGGGGGTATTGGGGTAATGATAAAAAAGGTTTGCTAGGCTAGACTCTCTTTCACTCAGACTCAGCCCCCCCCCCGAAACTCAGCCCCCCCGAAACCCCCCTGAAAAAATTCAGCCCCCCCCCCCCCCAAAAAAAAAAAACAAAATCCTGGCTATGGGCCTGTGTGGATGCCTTGATTTTAGGAAGGCCTTCCTTCGGCAAGATTCCCCATGACCTTCTGGCAAGGAAACTAGTCAAATGTGGGCTAGTAGAACTATGGTTAGGTGGATCTGTAATTGGCTAAGTGAATGAACCCAGAGGGTGGTTCTCCTTAGTGCTTCCTCTTCTTCATCCTGGAAAGATGTGAGGAGTGGAATGCTATCAGCAGGATTCCGTCCTGGGCCCAGTCCTGCTCAGGATCTTTATTAATGACTTAGATGAAGGGTTAGAAGGTATGATCATCAAGTTTGCAGATGACACCAAATTGGGAGGAAGAGAAAGTACTCCAGAAGACAGGAGCAGAATTCAAAACAATCTTCACAGATGAGAGAGATGACTGGCCAAAACTATCACAATGAAGTTCAACAGTGACAAATGCAAGAGACTCCACTTAGGCAGAAAAAGGGAAATGCAGAGAGACAGAATGGGGGACAATGCCTGGCTCGAGTCCTTGTGGGGAGAGGGGAACAGGAGCCAGGAATGTCATGCAGCAGCTCAAAAAACAATGGGATTTTGGCCTGCATCAATAGGAGTCTAATGCCTAGGTCCAGGGAAGTCATGCTCCCCTCTGTTCTGCCTTGATCACCCGGAATCACACTGTCCAATTCTGGGCACAGCCATTGAAGGGAGAAGTTGACAAGCTGGAATACTGTGTCTGGAGGAAGGTGACTAAAATGATCAAGGGTATGGAGAACAGACCCTATAAAGAGCGGTTGAAAGAGCTGGGCATGTTTAGCCTACAAAAGAGAAGGCTGAAAGGAGACATGATGATAGCCATGTATAAATATGTGAAAGGAAGTCATAGGGAGGAGGGAGCAGGCTTGTTTTCTGCTACCCTGGAGACTAGGATGCGGAGCAATGGCTTCAAACTACAAGAAAGAAGATTCCATCTGAACATTAGGAAAAACTTCCTGACTATGAGAGAAAGCTGTTCAGCAGTGGAACTCTCTGCCCGGGAGGGAGTGTGGTGGAAGCTTCTTTTTTGGAGGCTTTGAAACAGAGCCTGGATGGTCATCTGACAGGGGTGCTTCTGCTTCTTGGCAGAATGGGGTTGGACTGGATGGCCCACCAGGTCTCTTCCAACTCTATGATTCTATGACTCTGTGATCTATGAGTGTATCTATCTGCTGTCTATCTGTCTGTCTGTCTGTCTGTCTAATTATCTAATCTATTTATCTATTATATCTATCTATCTATCTATCTATCTATCTATCTATCTATTAGGCTTGGTTGATCGTGTTTGTTAGTTTCTAAACTTGTTATGAATTCGTATTCAAATTAGCTTTGATCCAATATCGAGCCATGCAGGAATAGTGTGAGCGAGGAGGAATTAAGAACTGAAACAATTTCCCCATTTTTCGTAATTATTTTTGGATGTCTGGTGCAAGTTTTACAATCTCGCAGGTTCTCTTCCCTCCCTGGTAGCAAGTTGTGCATTTACCCCACTTCCGGTCCCTGGCCTCAGCTTAAGCTGATGAATTTCCTCTCTCTCTCCCCTCCTGCTGGCCACCTTTGCTCTGCTGCTTCCCTCCTCTTTCCTCATGCTTCCTCTTGCCTCACTCTGGGCTGAACTGGGCTTCCTTCCTTCCTTCCTTCCTTCCTTCCTTCCTTCCTTCCTTCCTTCCTTCCTTCCAGCTGGCAAATCCCACATTCCCCCCTACCTCCTCTTTCTCCAGGCATCCTTCTTGCCCAGAATTTCTCATTACTTTATTTTTCATACCATCACTCTATGCCACAGCTGTGCGTTGCCGGGTACCGCTAGTATAATATAATATAATATAATATAATATAATATAATATAATATAATATAATATAATATAATATATAATATAATATAATATAATATAATATAGGTAAAGGTTGTCCCCTGACATTAAGTCCAGTAATGTCTGACTCTGGGGTGTGGTGCTCATCTCCATTTCTAAGCCGAAGAGCCGGCGTTGTCCATAGACATCTCCAAGGTCATGTGGCCGGCATGACTGCATGGAGCGCCGTTACCTTCCCGTCGGAACGGTACCTATTGATCTACTCACATTTGCATGTTTTCAAACTGCTAGGTTGGCAGAAGCTAGGGCTGACAGCGGAAGCTCACGCCACTCCCCAGAATCGAACCTGCGACCTTTCGATCAACAAGCTCAGCAGTTCAGTGCTTTAACCTACTGCGCCACCGCGGGCTCCATAATATAATATAATATGCAAATGTAAATAGATCAATAGGTATAATATACATAATATAATATAATATAATATAATATTATAATAATATAATATAATATACCTATTGATCTATTTACATTTGCATGTTTTCGAAGTGCTAGGTTGGCAGGAGCTGGGGCTAACAGCAGGAGCTCATGCCATTCTACGGATTTGAACCTGCGACCTTTTGATCAGCAAGTTCAACAGTTCAGTGGTTTAATCCACTGCTCCACCGAGGGCTCCTAGAAAAGATTAAAGATCTTGTAAAACTATAACTCCTACAATTTCAAGTGACTTCCAGATCCATTGAAGAGGTCCGTTTCCATTTCTCCACCCTATGTGTGTGTGTGTGTGTGTGTGTATGAGATGGTTGGATGATTGGAGAGGCTTCTTTAGGAGATCTCAAAACATTGGCAAAGCTAAGAGCACAATAGAAGAGGAGAATGGAGGAAGCCAGTTATTCCAACCCCATTTGGATCATTTCAGCTGGCCAGTCCCCTGGTGACGCAGTGTGTTAAACCCCTGTGCCGGCAGGACTGAAGACCGACAGGTTGCAGGTTCGAATCCGGGAAGAGTCGGATGAGCTCTCTTTATCAGCTCCAGTTCCTCATACGGGGACATGAGAGAAGCCTCCCACAAGGATGATAAAAACATCAAATCATCCAGGCATCCCCTAGGCAACGTCCTTGCAGACAGCCAATTCTCTCACACCAGAAGTGACTTGCAGTTTCTCAAGTCGCTCCTAACACGACAAAAAACCCCCAAACTGACCATTGTACACTGTCCAACAGAAAAGACTCTTTCCTGGGAATGTGTTTACTAAATACATAATTATGGCGCACTTGTTCTGCCAATTGAGAGACTGTTTTTCCAGGTTGTGTGTGATAAATCTATTGGCGGCCCTTGCTCCTCCGGTGGACCCAACGAAGCGCACAGCAAAAGTTAATTAGAGTACCTCTGCTTGGGACAAGACGACCTGCTGGGGTGGTTTCTATGGCTCACGGCAATTCCGCCAAATGGCCGCCTAGCATGATTTTTAGTATTAATAAACATGCCGCACAGTAATTATGGACTTTAAGAAAAGAGACGAGCCGTTTGGACCCATTGGTGATATGATTAAAACATTACACTGTTTGGAGACAGACAATGTGCCGCATCTGCTGTGCTTTAGTGGAAAGTTTGGGTTCCAATAATGAGATCAGTTATTGTTATGGATAATGATGTGGTAGATTTTGAATGGCTCTGTGACACTCATCTTAATTGGCGAGGGCTATTACGAGCACCATTCGATGGGCTTTACCAGTTCAAGTTCCAAACAAACAAGACAGTGCTTCTTGGTTGCAAAATCTGAACAGATGTTTTCTATGTTTTGTATTCCCTTCCATTTACTGCTCTTCCTTTTACTGCTCTTCCCAAATGAAGTCCCTAAAATTTGGGAATCCTACAATGATGAGTATTTCACTGAGCTTTTAGGTGATATGCACAGATTCTGAAGTGTTTTGGGGAGTTAGTATATACAGAAATATATATGTGTGTTTTTTGCATGTTTTGGGAACTTGCACACAAATATTTATTTCTAGATTTCCATGTGTGTTTTCTCATGCAAGATTCTGTCTTCTCCTCAAGTTAATTGATCAAAAATGTTTCCAGTACAAAACTATAATGTGTATAATGTGTGTGTATGTGAAAAAATGTGGACCAATGATCTATGGAGCCTCATTCAACTCTATCATGCTCCATATGAGTCACTCCAATTCTACAATGACCTATAGGATCCCATCCAACTCTACAGTGACCCGTATGATCCTGATACTGAGCACAGCCCAGGCCCTTGCTTTCAAGTTAATTTGACCTGCAGCGGGGAGTTCCACAGTTCCTGGATGCCCAGTTGAGTCCAAACAGATGGAATGTGCCTCAACCGCAGTCTCAACCAGGAACTTTCTCTCACATTGAACCTTTCTGCTACATTTCTTCCCCCCAGTCCCAACATTGTAACTAATACTTTGTTGTTGTTCATTCGTTCAGTCGTCTCCGACTCTTCGTGACCTCATGGACCAGTCCACGCCAGAGCTCCCTGTCGGCCGTCACCACCCCCAGCTCCTTCAAGTTCAGTCCAGTCACTTCAAGGATGCCATCCATTCATCTTGCCCTTGGTTGGCCCCTCTTCCTTTTGCCTTCCACTTTCCCCAGCATAATTGTCTTCTCTAGGCTTTCCTGTCTCCTCATGATGTGGCCAAAGTACTTCAACTTTGTCTCTAGTATCCTTCCCTCCAGTGGGCAGCCGGGCTTTATTTCCTGGAGGATGGACTGGTTGGATCTTCTCGCAGTCCAAGGCACTCTCAGAACTTTCCTCCAACACCACAGCTCAAAAGCATCTATCTTCCTTCGCTCAGCCTTCCCTAAGGTCCAGCTCTCACATCCGTAGGTGACTACAGGGAATACCATGGCTTTGACTAGGCGGATCTTTGTTGCCAGTCTGATGTCTCTACTCTTTACTATTTTATCGAGACTGGACATTGCTCTCCTCCCAAGAAGTAAGCGTCTTCTGATTTCCTAACTAATCCTTAATAAACGCTCATTGAATTGTATCGTTCACCTCTCCAGATTTATACTTTGTGTTCTTTCCTTGCCTGCAACTGTGTAGATGTATGAATTACCTTTCTCGGAGCCACGAACGACTGCTGGCCTGCCCGGGATGCCCCTCTGGCATCCCAGGGAGACCGAAATTGCACCTTCTCAACCCGCAGATACTGAGAACTCCCACGTGGACCCTGTATCCGCAAAATCAGCTCCATTTTGATTTCATATTTTTCTTTTATATTTATTTATTTATTTATTTATTTATTTATTTATTTATTTATTTATTGTGAATTTCTATATACATAAAAAGAGGGGGAACAATGGTTAGGAGTGTCACAGTAGGAAAATAGAGGCAAAGGGGATTGTGGCGCAGCTGGCTGAGTGTCAGCTGCATTAAAAATCACTCTGACCAAAAGGTCATGAGTTCGAAGCCAGCCCGGGCTGGAGTGGGTGTCCTGCCATTGTGTAGCCCGTTGTCGACCTTTGCAACCCGAAAGACAGTTGCATCTGTCAAGTAGGAAAATAAGGGACCACCTTGTGTGGGAGGCTAAATTTAACTAATTTATGAGGCCATAAAGAAAGAAGACTCCGGGGGATGTGGAATGCGGAAGAACTTCATCGGTGTCGTTGATGGACGATGAAAAGCAGCAGCTCCCCTGGCGGCCAGAAAAAAGTTAAATAGCCTTTGTCTGTTAAATGTTGTTTGTCAAACTGGCATTGAATGTTTGCCATATATGTGTTTACTGTAATCCGCCCTGAGTCCCCTGCGGGGTGAGAAGGGCGGAATATAAGAAGTGTAAATAAATAAATAATAAATAAATAAAGGGTGAAAGAAGGGGGTAGGGGGAAGGGGGAACATACTCACACGGTACTAGAGTTGGAATGATAGAAAGAGAACTAGATGGAAGAGAAGGAGAAGAGAAAAAAGAAGAGGAAGAAAAAAAGGGAGGGTGAAGAGAGAGAAGAGAAATAAGAGAAATCTAAGAGCTCACCTTCGCACACACGTACACATACATTCATCCATTTCATTCAAAAGGGATATAAAACTTAAGAAAAAGCACTTCCAAGTTAACTAGAGCAAAAAGTTATTCTCTATCTTCAGGCTGATGCCTCATATTATATTAGATTCAGTGTCTTCATGCTGTTATAAAATCTTTCTTTCCTTCTATTTTTCCTTCATGTTGCCTTTGTTTCCATTTTCAAGATAATTTAGGAAGTTGTCCCAGTCCGTACCTTTTGCCTTATTGCTGTTAGGAGAGATTGTTTATGTGAGTAGGTCCATGTTCATGATGCCAAGTACCTTCAATGTCCATTGTTCTGTTGTGCGGATGTCCTTGAATTTCCAGAGTTGGGCCAGCTTGATTCTTGCAACTGTTATGAGGTAGAAAAAAAAATCTTGTTTGTATTGATGTCCATATCAAAATCAGTGATGCCTAAAAAAAAGGATTCCGGCTTTAATTCAAGTTTCATGTGTAGATTTTTTTTCTGGTTTTTTTTTGTGTGGATTTGGTGCCAGAAGGACTTCACTTTCTTGCATCTCCACCACATATGTATGAAGTCTCCTTTTGCTTTCTTGCACTTCCAACATTTCCCATCTGTTCTACCTTTGTTGAATTTTGATAATTGTTCTGGAGTTAGGTACCACCTGTAAAATAGTTTATACCAGTTTTCTTTGAAGTCAGTCGAGTATGTGAATTTTATTTTTTTTGACCAAATCTCTTCCCACTCTGCTAGACTAATTGAGCGACCTATATCTCTTGCCCATCTTATCATGTTCTCCTTCAACTGTTCTTTCTCTGTTGCCCATATGAGTAGTTGTTGGTAAATTTTTCTAATAAGTTTCATGTCGGTTTTTAGTACTTTGTCCCAGAAGGACTCCTCTTTTTCAAAGCCTTCTTTTCTGTCTAAATTGTAACTTTCTTTGATTTGGTAGTAGTGGAACCATGAGAGCGAAGAGTCATATGTTTTTAATTCCTCCTGGTTTTTAAGGGATATTTCTTGTTCTCTCCTTTTTATTAATTCTTTGTAACTTAGCCACCTTTCTCTTTCTTCATATTTTTCTTGACTAATTACTGACCCTATCTGCCATCTTGCCTCTTGCATTCATGACTTCTACACTCGGGAAATAATCCCCCTTTTTTAAAGTAATATATTAAATATTATGAGCCCCCGGTGGCGCAGTGGGTTAAAGCACTGAGCTGCTGAGCTTGTTGATCGAAAGGTCGCAGGTTCGAGTCCGGGGAGCGGCGTGAGCTTCCGCTGTCAGCCCTAGCTTCTGCTAACCTAGCAGTTTGAAAACATGCAAATGTGAGTAGATCAATAGGTACCGCTCCGGCGGGAAGGTAACGGCGCTCCATGCAGTCATGCCGGCCACATGACCTTGGAGGTGTCTACGGACAATGCTGGCTCTTCGGCTTAGAAATGGAGATGAGCACCACACCCCAGAGTCAGACATGACTGGACTTAATGTCAGGGGACTACCTTTACCTATATTAAATAAAGAAACAGCTGATTGTCAAACTCCTGCTTGCTTGTAACCAACGTCTTCCCTTCGTCCCGTGAGGACCCCCAGCTTCCAGAGACCTGATGTGGACATCCCATGGGATCATCGGGGAGCCCGTCGTCCCACCCCAACTCTGGGAGGGAGTTATAGTTTCCCAAGGGCAAAGGGCAGAGTTTGGGTCCAGCAATTCAGGGCTCTTTGGAATGACTCCAAGAAGTTCCCCGAGACTTTTATATGGCTTTTAATGCTTTTAAATCATTCCCCATGAACTCCTTTCATTCCTTCCAAGGATACATCTTTATGAATTCCCCCATATTATGAACTATGGACTTTTACTATATATATTTCATGATTACCTCATGGCTGAGCCTCCCCTCCCCCCAATTTGACCTTTTCCCCCTTCCTCATGAAGAAACCCCACCAGGAAGTGGCAAAAGCCAAGACATTCACAAAAGAACCTAGTCCATAACTCTTTTGCATGGATAAATACAATGGCGGCTGTTTCACTCTCGGAGTTCGCCCAGTGGGTAGCTGCCCCCTGGCAAACCTTAATCCTTTTTCTATTTGGAGGCCAGGGTACCTTTGAAAATTATCCCCCTCTGCTCTGATTGATTCAACTGATTTTAACATTTTATCTCATACATTTGGCCTGCCTTGGTGTTTGATTTTACTATGTCGTTTTATATTGTTTATCTTATCTGCTATTTTATATATTTTGTTATGATTTATTTTCCTGTTATTTGTGTCTAATTATGTTGTATTATTTGGGCTTCGCTTCATGTTAGCCACCCCGAGTCCCCTTTGGGGAGATGGAGGCAGGTTATAAATAAAGATATATTATTATTATTATTATTATTATTATTATTATTATTATTACAATGACACGTGTGGCCCCATCTAACTCTACAATGACTCACAAGGCCCCTTCCGACTCTTCAATTATGCATAGGGCCACATCCAACTCTTCAATGACCTGTAGGGCCCCATCCAACTCTACAATGACTCACAAGGCTCCTTCCAACTCTACAATGACCTGTAGGGCCCCATCCAACTCTTCAATGACCTGTAGGGCCCCATCCAACTCTGCAATGACTTACAAGGCCTCACCCAACTCTACAATGCCCCATAGGGCCCTGTCCAATTCTACAATGACCCGTAGGCCCCTATACAACTCTACAACGACTCACAAGGACCCATTCAACTCTACATTGCCCCATCCAACTCTACAATGACCTGTAGGGCCCCATCCAACTCTTCAATGACCCATAGGGCCCCATCCAACTCTACAATGACTCACAAGGCCTCACCCAACTCTACAATGCCCCATAGGGTCCTGTCCAATTCTACAATGACCCGTAGGCCCCTATACAACTCTACAATGACTCACAAGGACCCATTCAACTCTACATTGCCCCACCCAACTTACAATGCCCGGTAGGGCCCCATCCAACTCTTCAATGACCCAAAGGGCCCCATCCAACTCTTCAAGGGCCCCATTCAAGTCTACAATGATGTGTAGGACCCCATCCAACACTTAAATGACTCGTAGGGCCCCATCCAACTATTCACTGACCCATAGGGCCCCATCCAACTCTATGATGCCCCATAATACCCCATCCAACTTTACAATGCCCCACAGGGCCCCATCCAACTCTAACTTTAAATTGTAACTGTCTAACATGATGCTGCTATTATATTTCTGCAAAACTTCAGGATGTGTGACTACAGGATAAAATTAAGCAGATGTATTTGTTTTCTCTGAACTTGGAGGAAACTGTGGGAATTATTTATCTCCACTTCTGATGATGAACCAGTAAAATATCAGTATCCCCACTTTCTAATTCACTTGTCCATCTCTTTTGACATTTGGACTTTTCTGCCACATAAACAGAGGAAGTTAAACTATTTTCTAAAAAAGCCTTCACAATTGGATGGAGATGATTGAGCTGAGATATTATAACTGGCTTATCGGCCAGGGAGCCCCTGGTGGCACAGTGGGTTAAACCCCTGTGCCAGCAGGACTGAAGACCGACAGGTTGTAGGTTCGAATCTGGGGAGCGCGCGGATGAGCTCCTTCTGCCAGCTCCAGCTCCCCATGCGGGGACATGAGAGAAGCCTCCCACAAGGGTGGAAAAAATCAAACATCTAAGCGTCCCCTGGGCTACGTCCTTGCAGACGGCCAATTCTCTCACACCAGAAGCGACTTCCAGTTTTTCAAGTCGTCCCAACACAGGGAAAAAAATCAGCCAGGGAACTTATATTTTATTCACACCCAGGATTTATATATTATTGTATTTATATTTTATATTCCTCCCAATCCTGCAGCTCAAGGTTGTTCAATCACAACATGATTGAAAAACATATATAGCTAAAACACAATACCTGAACCCTATTTGCTAGATTGATTGAATGAATGTATGGTAACATTTGTATCTCCTCCTATATTCCAAGATCTCAGAGGAGCACACAATAGATCTGGTTTGGAAGAGTTTACACCACTAAAATACCTTTGAAAGGCTTAAGGTATATTAAGCAATTGGGCACTGAAAACAGGGCAATTTAAAGCCAATTAAAACAATTTAAAATAAAAACAAACAAATTAGAAATGGTTAGAAAACACTGCATATGTGCCAATTGGAATGAAACAAATTAGATCTCAAAGGCTTTGTGAAAATAGCCATGTTTTGTAATTGGCAATGGAGTGGAAGCACCATTGGAGTCAATGGTTGCTGTTGTTGATACTGTTGCTGTAGTAGTAGTAGTACCAGTTGTTGTTGTTATGTGCGTTCAAGTCATTCTGAACTTGTTGTTACTCTAAAGTGAACCTATTTATGTCAAACACCACTACCTCTCCCCCAACAAAAGAGGATTTATAGTTTGCAATTCATAGTTTTCCAAAGGCAAGAAGCCAGAATGAGATAAAGTGGCGTCCACTCTTTTTGCACCATCCCATCATCTTCATGCTTAGACATCCAAAAAGACCTCCAAACTAGAATCAAGCAGCTATCACATTTGTATCTGTTCTTTGCTGTATAATTTTTATCCTCTTCTATAATGTATCTATTTCCCAAGTCTGAAAGGACAAGTCCCCAGAGGACAAGTCTGAGAAACATGTGCTCCTGTAAAGAGCTAAATGCCGTCTCTTCCCGTGTTACAGTTGGAGGGTGCTTCCAGACAGCACCAAATTGTGGCTTTCAAATTAATTTGACCTGCAGCGGGGAGTTCCACAGTTCCTGGATGTCCAGTTGAGTCCAAACAGATGGAATGTGCCTCGACCGCAGTCTCAACCAGGAACTTTCTCTCACATTGAACCTTTCTGGTACATTTCTTTCCCCCAGTCCCAACATTGTAACTAATCCTTTGTTGTTGTTCATTCGTTCAGTCGTCTCCGACTCTTCGTGACCTCATGGACCAGCCCACACCAGAGCTCCCTGTCAGCCGTCACCACCTCCAGCTCCTTCAAGGTCAGTCCAGTCACTTCAAAGATGCCATCCATCCATCTTGCCCTTGGTCGGCCCCTCTTCCTTTTGCCTTCCACTTTCCCCAGCATAATTGTCTTCTCTAGGCTTTCCTGTCTCCTCATGATGTGGCCAAAGTACTTCAACTTTGTCTCTAGTATCCTTCCCTCCAGTGAGCAGCCGGGCTTTATTTCCTGGAGGATGGACTGGTTGGATCTTCTCACAGTCCAAGGCACTCTCAGAACTTTCCTCCAGCACCACAGCTCAAAAGCATCTCTCTTCCTTCGCTCAGCCTTCCCTAAGGTCCAGCTCTCACATCCGTAGGTTACTACAGGGAATACCATGGCTTTGACTAGGCGGATCTTTGTTGCCAGTCTGATGTCTCTACTCTTTACTATTTTATCGAGACTGGACATTGCTCTCCTCCCAAGAAGTAAGCGTCTTCTGATTTCCTGGCCACAGTCTGCATCTGCAGTAATCTTTGCATCTAGAAATACAAAGTCTGTCATGGCCTCCACATTTTCTCCCTCTATTTTCCACTTGTCAATCATTCTTGTTGCCATAATCTTGGTTTTTTTGATGTTTAGCTGCAGCCCAGCTTTTGCGCTTTCTTCTTTCACCTTGGGTTTAATAGGTAGGACAAAAACACCTGGGACCTGAGAGCAGGTCAGCACACAGACCTGTTGGTCCTGGGATTTGCGCCAGTGACATCTGAACCTGCTGCTTTGTTCCAGGATTTTCAAACCCTGTTCTTCGGAGTTGCAACCCAACAGACAAACCACTACACTGTGTTGTCTCTCCATCAGATCTCTAAGGGGAAGGTGCTTCATAACAGTGTGATAACAGTAGTTTCTTGAGTGCTTTGCAACGGCAACTGAGACCCAAGCTGTATCGCCCTAATTCACCCACCACCCTTCCTTGTGTTGCATTGCCTATGTCGTGCATTAAACAGTAGAATCCAGGAAGAAAGGCAAGTCAAAATCTTCGAAGAGGAGCTGTCAGATGACATATTTTGCCATGATGATGATGGCTGTATTCCTGGAAGGCAAATAATGCAGGTAAACTTACAGGAGGGCAATTCTGCTCATGTAATTACCAATGCAAAATGCACATTTTGTTTTTAAATAGAAGCTTGTTATGAAATGTGCTGAACACCATTAGATTTGCTCAGACAAAAAACTCCAGGCCAGGTTACAACCTCCTTGCATCCCTGCCTGGTTTGATCAAAGCTCCAGCCATCTGCTGTGGAAATGTTTGGAGGAGAAAGCAATTGCTGGAGATAGAGCAAAAGGAAGAGCAACACAGAAGCATGTTCACATCAGAAGCATGTTCAACATCTTGCACTTGTCAATGAAGTTCAACAGGGACAAATGCAAGATACTCCACTTTGGCAGGAAAAACGAAATGCAAAGATACAAGATGGGGGATAATGCCTGGCTCGAGAGCAGTACGTGTGAAAAAGATTTTGGAGTCCTCATGGACAACAAGTTAAACATGAGCCAACAATGTGATGTGGCAGCAAAAAAAGCCAATGGGATTTTGGCCTGCATCAAGAGGAGCATAGTGTCTAGATCTAGGGAAGTCATGCTACACCTGGAATATTAGACCACACCTGGAATATTGTGTCCAATTCTGGGCACCACAATTCAAGAGAGATATTGACAAGCTGGAATGTGTCCAGAGGAGGGCGACTAAAATAATCAAGGCTCTGGAGAACAAGCCCTATGAGGAGCGGCTTAAGGAGCTGAGCATGTTTAGCCTGAAGAAGAGAAGGCGGAGAGGAGATATGATAGCCATGTATAAATATGTGAGAGGAAGCCACAGGGAGGAGGGAGCAAGCTTGTTTTCTGCTTCCTTGGAGACTAGGACACGAAACAATGGCTTCAAACTACAAGAGAGGAGATTCCATCTGAACATGAGGAAGAACTTCCTGACTGTGAGAGCCGTTCAGCAGTGGAACTCTCTGCCCCGGAGTGTGGTGGAGGCTCCTTCTTTGGAAGGTTTTAAACAGAGGCTGGATGGCCATCTGTCAGGGGTGATTTGAATGCAAAATTCCTGCTTCTTGGCAGGGGGTTGGACTGGATGGCTCATGAGGACTCTTCCAACTCTTTGATTCTATGATTCTAGAGTCCAAAGATGTTCTTTGGACTCTTTGTTCTTATCCACCATATACCATTGAAATATCTTACAGCATATCAATGGATGCAGTGAAGTTGTGCTAGGTGGCCTTCACTTAGCATGGTAATGGAGAACTTTGGAGATCCATACCTTGGATTCATCATAAATCAAAACGAAGTCAAGAAATCAGAGGAAAACTGAGACTTGGAAAGAGCTAGATAAGAAAGAATAACCAGATAACAAAAGCCACCAGGAAGAAAATAAACTCATTTGAAATGTGATGCTCGAGAAAGTTCTACTGATGTCATGAACTGCCAGGAAGGCCAAACAATGGATCTGAGAAACACCTAAATTCTTAATAGAAGCCAAGAAGACTGAATTGCCATACTACGGACAAACCATCAGAAAATAAGGCTTACGGTAATTCTCTGCAAAGTGGAAGGCAATAGGGACCACATAACAAGTGGGTGGGCTTATTCAAAGATGCCAGCACTTTCTCTGCTGAGCAGATTGGGTCATTGGACTGTAATCAAGATTGATTGGTTGATGCCATGGCTCTGAGTTTACAAGACCTGAGTAGTGTAGTTGATGACCAGAGATCTTGACAGTCATAGAGTTACTACACGTCCAAAACTGACAACAACAAACAACAACAACAATTCCTCTCTAAACAGAGCTAGAAAAGGCTGGAAGTCAAGTTGCAGCTTTGAAATGCACCTCTCACCTTTCAGTCCAAACAGGGCACACAAACAGTGGCCATTATTATTATTATTATTATTATTATTATTATTATTATTATTATTATCTTCATTTGATTACCACTATTCTCAGCCCTTAGGCGACTCATAGCGGTTAACAACAAACATAGCAAGAATTCAATGCAACATCAACAAAGTACTTAAAACACTAACGCAGTAGCAACTAGACAGTTAAACAATAATGAACATTTAAATTGGCGTCTCATAACTAAAATCATGATCCATACTCATCGTCCATAGTTCCATTTCCTAGATTCATTGCACTGCCTATTCAAACGCCTGTTAAAATAACCAGGTTTTCACTTTTCTCCGGAATACCATCAATGAGGGGGCCGATTTAATGTCCGTGGGGAGGGTGTTCCACAGCTGAGGGGCCACCACCGAGAAGGCCCTGTCTCTCGTCCCCGCCAGCCGTGCTTGTGTTGCAGGCGGGATCGAGAGCAGGGCCTCCCTGGAAGATCTCAAAGTCCTAGTGGGTTCATAGGGGGAGATGCGATCAGATAGGTAACTTGGGCCAGAACCGTTTAGGGCTTTATAGGCCAAAACCAGCACTGAATTGGGCCCGGTAGCAAATTGGCAACCAATGGAGCTGGCGCAACAGAGGGGTTGTATGCTCCCTGCATGCCGCCCCTGTTAGTATCATGGCTGCCAAACGTTGGACCAATTGAAGCTTCTGAGCCATCTTCAAAGGCAACCCCACGTAGAGAGTGTTGCAGTAGTCTAAACGGGATGTAACCAGAGCATGGACTACCGTGGCCAAGTCAGACTTCCCAAGGTACGGGCGCAGCTGGCACACAAGCTTTAACTGTGCGAATGCTCCCCTGGTCACCGCTGAAACCTGAGGTTCCAGGCTCAGCGATGAGTCCAGGGTCACACCCAAGCTGCGAACCTGTGTCTTCAGGGGGAGTGTAACCCCGTCCAAAACAAGCTGTAACCCTATGCCCTGTTTGGCCTTGCGACTGACCAGGACGACCTCTGTCTTGTCTGGATTCAATTTCAATTTGTTCGCCCTCATCCAGACCGTCACAGCGGCCAGACACTGATTCAGGACCTCGACAGCCTCCTTAGTAGCAGGTGGGAAGGAGTGACTGGGGAGTTGCCACCTGAAAAAAGGAACTTTTCCGGGCTCCAAGACTCCTGTTCTAGATCACCCACCCTTTTTGTCCTTGTCCTTCATCCCTTCCCTTCCATCCCATTCCTGATTTTTGGTTTTCCTTCTAGTTTTGCCTTATTCTGTCACCCTGATAGCTCAGTCCAGCAATAGCTGGTTCCTGTCTCTTGATTCACCTCCAGGCAGATGGCCGTCACTCATCTCTGACACCTTAGAATGGAAGTTTTGCAGTGTTTTTCCCCAGATGGATGGAAGGCAATCAGTTCCTCTAGTGGATTAGGTGCCAGTCTATTTATTTATTTGGTATTACACTGTGCTCCTCTGCAGGTGCCTTTCATTTCACTCCTGGCCCTATGAACTCATCTCAGCCTCTCCTTCTCCTCATGACTCTGCTCTGCTGAGCAAGACCTTGCCCAACACCATGCACTATAACTCATAAATACCATGTATAAATATAGGAGGAGTGAAGGGGAAATTTGTTTAGGTTCAGGTGACAATGGGTCATTCATCACCCACCTCACTCTGAGCAGAGGCACCTTTAGATCCAACTCTGAGATTTTTGCTTTTCATTCTCTCTGTTTTCCCTTTGGCTAAAGGCTGAAAATGTAGAGTAAATGACTTGCTGAGTCAATGAATCATGGAGTTAAGTTTGCAAAGGCTATTTAGTCCAATGCCCTGTCCTACCAAAAGACACAACTAAAGCATTCCTGAGAGATGTCAATTCAGTCTTTGTTTAGAGATCTCCAAAAAAGGTCTCCAAGCCTGTCTCTGCCTTGCAATGAAGAAGTTCTTCTAATGTTTAAGTGGAATCTCTTTTCTTCTAATTTGAATTCAGCAGGTCATGTTCTAGTCTTTGGAGTTGCAGAAAACAAATTTCTATTTTTGAGAGTTTCAGTACATTTTGGAAATAAGGATTGAACAAAATCCACACATTTCCTCATTTCTGGGATGTCCAGCAGGCTCTTGATATCTACTAGAGTTTGTAGAAACTAAAATCTTTGGATGCTCAATTCTCATTATATACATTCAGTGGCATAGTAGAATGTAGGGCTGGGCGGTTTCGTTTCATAATTTCGTAATTTGTTAAAAATTCGTTATTTTTTTTGGTTACGAAGTGATAACGAACCATTCAGGAGCATCTAAAAAACGAAACGAATTTTTCAATTCGTTTCGTAATTGCTTCGTATTCGTTTCGTATTCGTTTTGAAATTGTTTCGAAATCATTTTGTTATTATTTCCGCATGTCTGGGGCAAGTTTTATAGCTGTTGTTTGTTTAATCAGTGAAAAAAAATTATAAATATCACACGAACAGTCAACAACAGAGGGAGAGGGAAGCTTCAGAAGTTCCCCCTGTCCCATATGGAGGTTTTTTAGCGTATTGCGCGGTCGCGTCCGCCATTAACGAATCGATTCATATTCGTTTCATATTCGTTTCGTAATTTTACAAAATTTCGTAAATATCGAACTTTTTAAAATAAAAATTTCGGAATTCTTTTAAATATCGAAACGCAAAAAACCCCAAAAAACGAATCGAGTTTAGAAACAAATTTTTCCGTGGTTGCCCAGCCCTAGTAGAATGCCATCCCTTATAGAAAATACCCAAATCAAGGTTTGTTCTTTGGCATATTTTCAATTTGTGGATAGTTGAATCCATTGATCCAGAATCCATAGATCCGGAGAACCAATGGTAAAGAGCCTGAAATGTACTAGAAAGTAAAAAGACTTAAGATGATGATGGTGGTGATGATGCTAATGAAAATAACTTTTATTTATTACCTGCCTCTCCTGATGTCTAAATGTTATTAGTTCACCCATGCTCAATTTTGAAACATTTGGGTTTGAATCCCTGTATGTTGGTGATGATGCTAATGAAAATAACTTTTATTTATTACCTGCCTCTCCTGATGTCTAAATGTTATTAGTTCACCCATGCTCAATTTTGAAACATTTGGGTTTGAATCCCTGTATGTTGGTGAAGATGCTAATGAAAATAACTTTTATTTATTACCTGCCTCTCCTGATGTCTAAATGTTATTAGTTCACCCATGCTCAATTTTGAAACATTTGGGTTTGAATCCCTGTATGTTCAGCCATGTTAGTGTTGAATTTCAGTTGCTGTTCCGTCTCCAAGGAGCCTGATTTGTCTTATTTTCTACTTGCGTGAGGTTGCTTCCTCTTGCATTTTTTCCCAGGGCTGCTGCAGCTTTGCAAGAGTCCTAAAAGTTAATAGTATCAGAGTCTGCAGGCCTCTTTGCAACTATTGGTTTAGGGAGCAGCTCTTTGAGTTTAGGGACCGCCTTTTCTCCCAGGGAAAGATCCCCATTTTAGTTTCTCCCCTGCCTTTTCAGTTTGAGGAAAGATTTCAGACGTGCTGATGGCTAGGCAGTTAGCTCTGGGAAAACCATTGCAAAAACTAAACTGAGTAAGCTATATTAAGCTGTTGGGGTTCAGCCTGAGTTTGAACTTGAACCTGATTCTCTGTTTGTTCCTCCTGATGCTAATGAAAGTATATTTACTGATGCTAGTGGAAATGTACCTTCTGATGTCAATGCTCCTGAAATTAGTGAGGAAGAATCTGCTGTGGGTTTGGAAAATGCCAATGTTCCTGAAATTAGTGAGGAAGGAACTTCTGTAGATTTGGAAAACGAAAGTACCAGTGTTAATGAGAATGTTGCAGAGGGAGACCTTGAACTTTCCCTCCCTTCTGCACCTGTTAACTGTAATGACAACAGAAGGAGTCAAATCTGGGAAGACAGAAATAAAACACTCAGTTTGCGTCGTTCCTCCCGAATTCAAGAATTAAAAACATTGGCCTCAAAACAGTGGGCCGGTTCACGGAACCGATTCTTGAGTTTTAATTGCAATACGCCAGGCTGATTCCCTCAGTTCAGGCATCATTTCAGAATTGATGAAGACCTTGGCAGTTCTCCCGGTTCCCTGGCCATAGTATGGAAAGATTTCTAGGATATCAAGTACGGTTAGTGGATTGCTAACAGCTTCAAGTATTTCTCAGAGAGGCTTGTGGTTTTGCCTTGTCCATTCAAATTCATGTTTGCTGATTTTGCTGTGGCTTTTGACTTTATTTTGTAACTATTTTTCTTCAATAAAAAAGGATTGTTTTTCACAGCCAAGTGTGGTGGATAGTTATCTTAGGCCTCATTCTCTGCTCTGGATTGCAACATAAGCTATAGATAGTATATTATTCATTATAGATAAGTATTAAGCTGTATTGAGTTAATATAGATAGTATATTGTGTATTGAGCTGTATTGAGATATTATAGACAGATAAGGTAATTTAAGGTGATGCTCAAGATCCTGCAAGGAAGACTCCAGCAATACATGGAGCGAGAGTTGCCAGATCTTCAAGCTGGGTTTAGAAAAGGCAGAGGAACGAGAGACCAAATTGCCAATATCCGCTGGATAATGGAGAAAGGCAGGGAGTTTCAGAAAAACATCTACTTCTGCTTCATTGACTATTCCAAAGCCTTTGAGTGTGTGGATCATAATAAATTGTGGCAAGTTCTTGGTGGGATGGGCATACCAAGCCACCTTGTCTCTCTCCTGAGGAATCTGTACAAGGACCAAGTAGCAACAGTCAGAACTGACCACGGAACAACAGACTGGTTCAAGATTGGGAAAAGCGTACGGCAAGGCTGCATCCTCTCACCCAACCTTTTTAACTTGTATGCAGAACACATCATGCGATGTGCGGGGCTTGATGAATGCAAAGCTGGGGTGAAAATTTCTGGAAGAAACATTAACAACCTCAGATATGCAGATGACACCACTCTGATGGCCGAAAGCGAGGAGGAGCCGAGGAGCCTTCTAATCAAGGTGAAAGAAGAAAGCGCAAAAGCTGGGTTGCAGCTAAATGTAAAAAAAAAAAAACCAAGATTATGTCAGCAAGAATGATTGACAACTGGAAAATAGAGGGAGAAAATGTGGAGGCCGTGACAGACTTTGTATTTCTAGGTGCAAAGATTAATGCAGATGCAGACTGTGGCCAGGAAATCAGAAGACGCTTACTTCTTGGGAGAAGAGCAATGTCCAATCTCGATAAAATAGTAAAGAGTAGAGACATCACACTGGCAACAAAGATCCACATAGTCAAAGCCATGGTATTCCCTGTAGTAACCTACGGATGTGAGAGCTGGACCTTAGGGAAGGCTGAGCGAAGGAAGATCGATGCTTTTGAGCTGTGGTGTTGGAGGAAAGTTCTGAGAGTGCCTTGGACTGCGAGAAGATCCAACCAGTCCATCCTCCAGGAAATAAAGCCCGACTGCTCACTGGAGGGAAGGATACTAGAGACAAAGTTGAAGTACTTTGGTCACATCATGAGGAGACAGCAAAGCCTAGAGAAGACAATTATGCTGGGGAAAGTGGAAGGCAAGATAAGCTTAATTGAGAAGATTGAGTTATATAGTTATAGAGAGAGAGAGAGAGAGTCTTCACTGCTTTGTCTCCAGTACTAACCTTAAGTTATAGATAGGGAAAAAACCTGCTTTTTTTCTAAACCACAACAGCTTAAGGTTAGGGTGTAAAGATTCCAGGATTTTATCTGCCATCTGGAGAAAAGGGTGCCTCTGTAACTAAAGAAAAGAAAGAATATTTTTGTAGCTTCATCTATTGACTGTTTGTTTGCAACTTTGATGAACTGTGCCAAGTCTTCAAGGACTTTGAATAAATAAATATCCTTTTTTTGCTGAGTATCTCAAGCTTCTCAATATAGACACTTGCAGTTCGCTCAGGCATAGAGAGAAGCACGTTGCAGTTTTATTTTTTATACCGTCTGGGCGGACGGCAGAGTTGCCAGTTGCCACAATTTTTTCACTGGAGAAACTCATCTTAAATGCCATGATGTAGAGTCCTTTTCACTCTTCTGGGGAGAACAGATGAGAGAAAATATTGATTTACTTCCATTACTCCTTCCAGATCTGAGCACAGGCTTGGATGAAATTTGTGAGCCAAAACCTATTCCCTTTTCAAGATCCCAGTAACAGCAAATGGAAACTTAAGTAAAGAAAAATGTGTACATTGAAAAATACAAATAGGCTATTGTCAACAAATGCATACACACAATATATATGATTGAAAAAGTGTGTATTTTTTAGGGAGGAAAAGTGCATAAGGGAAGCCATGCAGGGCAGGAAAAGCCTACATGAAACCCAAGCTTGATCTTGTTAAAATGAGGGCTTCATTGAGCTTGGCTGCAACATTTAGTTGGTCCATCCGTAATTAGAAATCCTCCCTGGAGTCACCAAGACTTCAGGCACTAATGCAAACTTCAAAAAAGGCAATCTCTGAGAGGTGTATGGAGAAGATATTTGAGATATCAAGAAGATTATGCTCAAGGTTGTCAAGGGGCCCCCCTCCCCCACCCCCCACCTTATAAAGATCAGCAATCATCAAATGAAGAGATATCTTTGCTCCGATGTTTCATTCATAAAACACAAGGGAGGAGGGAGGGAAGAGGGCCAATTTGGGCACGGGAACAACAGAAGGTGGGCTGGAAGGTAGACAAGAGTTAATAGGGATCTGTGATGAGAAAGATTAAAGGCAGTGCCCTCCCTTTGGAATACTGCCAAACAACAGGCGAAGAAGGAAGATCAAAGGGGATGCGGAGAGCAAGATGTGAGCTCCTGGCCATGAAACTCACAGAGAGAGAAAGAGAGAGGAAGTCCCTACAGGAACTTGGAATGAGATTGTTAGCCATCTCCCTTATTCTCATTCTTGCAGCATTCACCTCCACTCCCTTCCTCCTCGGTCTGGATCACTTATGCAACCTCCATATTTGTGGAATTGAGATACAGGGCGTCCTTCATCCTTGGTTTTATTTATTCAGTGAGGACCTTCTTTAAGGAAACTCTCCAAAGTGCTGAATCTTGTCTCTCCAAAATGTCAAGCACCCTGGGCAGCTCCTTTAGAGACCAAAACCCAGGGTGCATCTACAGCAAACTCTGATCTTCCAGATGTTTTGGGTATGAAATAATAATAATAATTATAATTATAATTATTATTATTATTATTTGAAACACAAAAAGATTAGTACACAGCAAACTGTGCTGGCTGTTGTATTGAATCCCACATCGGACACTTCCCAAGTGCCTAGGACTATGTGATGTATGGGCAAATAATGTGTGCAGATCCGAGTAGGGTGGCTTTTTGTGGCTGACAGGAGGTCATTTTGTCAGTGCCGATTGTGTTTAAGTGCAGGCCAAAGTCTTTAGGCACTGCACCCAGTGTGCTAATCACCACTGGGACCCCCTTGACTGGCTTGTGCCAGAGTCTTTGCAGTTCGATATTTAAATCCTCGTATCATGTCAGCTTTTCCAGTTGTTTCTCTTCAATCCTGCTGTCACCTGGGATTGCAGCATCAACAATCAATACTTGGTTTTTCCCATGATGGTGAGGTCAGGAATCTTGTGTGCCAAAACTCTGTCTGAATTCGGAAGTCCCAGAGGAGTTTGACGTGTTCATTTTCTGAAACTTTTTCAGGCTTGTGGTCCACCAGTTCTTTGTGACAGGCAGATGGTATTTGTGGCACAAGTTCCAATGGATCATGTGCGCAACGGTGTTATGCCTTTGCTTGTAGTCTGTCTGCGCAATCTTGCAGCAGCTGAGGATGTGATCTATTGTTTCATCTGCTTCCTTGCAGAGTCTACGCTTGGGATCTGTCGTTGACTTTTCAATTCTGGCTTTGATGGCATTTGTTCTAATGGTTTGTTAATGTGGATGCCTACCATTATGATGGGAAGGGGGAAAAAATCCATTGTGAGGGTGATCAGTGACTTTCTGCCTGAGCGGATTTCTAAATCTCCCTTAGCTGAGCTTTGAGGGCCTGAATCCCCTCTCACTGCAGGAAATATGGTGCTGCTCATGGCGTTAGGGAGAGGCAGCAATAACAATACTATTAATAAGCATAATAAGGTATATAATAAGGTACACAGTTTAACCTTTGAAACATGGTGAATGATGAATAAGGAGGCCATTGAACTGGGCTTGGTGCTTGATGGTGCTTTATTGATGTCTTTTGAGTGTTTTGTAAGAGGGGATGTGTTTGGTCAAATAGCTTGGACCCAAGTCATTTAGGGCTTTAAAGGTAATAATGACCAGTAATTTGTATTTAGCCCGGTAGCAGACCGGCAGCCAGTGTAGCTGCCATAACATGGGAGTGGATATATGGGATATATTGAGCATGGTGATCAGATCATGATATGAATAAACATAACAGTTTAAATAATGCACCAGTAAGGCCTTTTCGCGAACCACCATGAGAATTTCGGGGGGGGGGGGGCTGAAGCCCCCCCCCCCCCCGGCTACATGCCTGAAAGAAGTATAAAATACAGTACAAATAATAGAAAAAGGAACTTCACATTTGCTACACATTCAGTTTACAGACTTCATTCAGGAATCTTGCCACTGAAAGGCAGCAGCTAAAATCTTGACAATTTAAAAACATAATTACTTTGTCTGAGTCACTGTAGTTTTCCAAGGAATCTATAACATGTGGTAGTAAGCTAGATCTTATCCCACAATATCAAAGAAGAAAATCCCACAATATCTGCTTTGAAGATCCGAGTCCACACTCAGATAATGTGGGATTTTCTGCCTTGATATTCTGGGGTACAGGGCTGTGTGGAAATGCCCTGAGAAGGAAAGAAGGGAATAGATATAGATACACACACACACACACACACCAGGCCCGTAGCCAGGATTTCGTTTCGGGGGGGGGGGGGGGCTGAATTTTTTTCAGGGGGGGTTTCGGGAGGGGGGGCTGAGTTTTGGAGGGGCTGAGTCTGAGTGAAAGAGGGTCTAGCCTAGCAAACCTTTTGTATCATTACCCCAATACCCCCATGCATATGGGATATATTGAGTATGGTGATCAGATCATGATATGAATAAACATAACAGTTTAAATAATGCACCAATAAGGCCTTTTCGCGAACCACCATGAAAATTTCAGGGAAAGAGAATAGGAAGAGGGCAGGAAAAAGGGTGAGGAAGGAAGGGGAATATCTATATATAGAGATATGTATAGCTACACACACACACACGTACACACAAAGAGAATAGAAAGAGAGCAGGGGAAAGAAGGAAGGAAGGAAGGTGAATATATATGGCACGGACCAACTTCTGCCCTCCATGTGTTTTAGACTTCAACTCCCACAATTCCAATCAGCCAGTACCCAGAGGGCCAAAATTTGTCCATGCCCCTATCTATCTATCTATCTATCTATCTAAAATGTTTCAGTTATTGGTGTGTGTGTGTGTGCCAAAATAATGTTTGCTTACACTTGAAAATTACCTAGGGTTGGCCCTGGCTGTAATCTCACACCCCAATCCACCTTCCAACCAACCAGGAGTACCTCTGTCTTGTCTGGATTTAATTTCAACTTATTAGCCTTCATCCACTCCATCACTGATGACAGGCACTGGTTTAGGGGCAGGATGGCATCCTTGGTATTAGGTGGAAAGGAGTAATAGAGTTGGGTGTCATCTGTATAAATTTGACACTGAACTCCAAAACTCCAGATGATTTTTCCCAGCAGTTATATGTAAAAGTTAAACAGCATGGGAGAGAGAATTGAACCCTGAGGGATCCCACAGGCTGCCAGCCAGGGAGTCTAACAGGAGTTCTCCAGCTCCACCTTCTGGGTCCTGCCCTCCAGGAAAGACCGGAGCTACCGTAAAACAGTGCCCCCAAGACCCATCCTGGAGAGATGGCCCAGAAGGAGACCATGGTCAATGGTATCAAAATGGGCAGGGACACAGTCCCCCTGTCTAGTTTTCTTTGTAGATGATCCACCAAGGGGATCAATGCCATCTCTGTCCCGTAGCCAGGCCTGAAACCAGACTGAGATGGATCGGGAAGATCTGTGTCTTCCAAGAACCATTGGAGATGTGAGGCCACCACCTTTTCCAGAACCTTGGCCATAAAGGGGAGGGTTGATACTGGCCTTGATGAAACTCCAGTATATTCCACAATCGGACAACTCTGACCATGAGACGTTCTTCCTCATATTCGGATGCAATCTGTTTTTCTATAGTATGAACTCATGGCTACTCTTTAGAATACCAGAAAGCAAGCTGGCTCCCTCTTTAATTTCAAAGACTTACAATGGCCCTCATGTTCCCTTTTCTCAGCCTTCTCTTCTCCAAGCGAAACGTCTCCAGATCCTGAAAACCACTTCTCAATGGGCTGGGCTTCCAGACCTTGGGCCATTTTTCTCTCTCTAAAAGGCACTTACATCCCGAAAGATGGATACATCGTGAACAGAGGGTAAAGCTGTCAAAAGAAAGTGTATACACCGGCTTTCAAATCTGAAAACGGTTGGGATGACAGCAAACGATATAAATGCCAGACCTTGCTGCTTTCTGTAAAGGTCAGAAGAAACAACAGACAAACCTCACGGAAAATGACTCCACTGACAATGCTCTTTCAGGATAACCATCCATTCCAATTATAAGGTGGTTGGAGTGGGCCTATGGACACATTTCCATGCTATTTTGAAAATCCCACCAGTGTTCTTTCCCCAACACCATGATGGCAAACACCCAAATGGTCCTAAGTGACTTTTCCGATTATTCCACTAAAACTCCCTCCATCCTGAGCACTGGATGGGTGGTTAGGTTTGTTTCTAACAGAAACAGAAATAATAATAATCTGTCAATTCAGAAATGTTGTACAATGTACAGAATGATGATTGTGGGTGCCTTTCTCCTTCCTAAGAGGATTGCGCTAATTAAACACGGAGAGATTATCAAATTTTGTCTAGAGCTGATAAAATCCGGCAACAAATTAAAATGGCATGTAAAAGCTAATCCACGACAAACCAGGGAAGGGGGTGGGAGAGGGAAAGCAGGGAATGTATTTGCAATGTGGCCTTTTTCCTCCCCCAAAATAAATGTTTTTTGTCCTTCACATGGCTTGCAAACAGGCTCAAGTTGCACATTTCAATGTGATGCACATGGACAGAGGAAAGGGTGACTTCAAACAATAGGATTCTTCCTTTGCCGTTCTTGATTTTGCTAAATGGTGAACAGAAGCGGCCCTAAGTAATTTTCAAAGGTAAGCAAACAGAAATTTGCCCCCCCCCAACCAATCATTGATATATATTTTCTGTTCGTCGTGGGAGTTCTGTGTGCCATATTTGGTTCAATTCCATCATTGGTGGAGTTCAGAATGCGTGAATAGGTGAACTATACATCCCAGTAACTACACTTCCCGCACTTGCTCCCTTGCCTGGCCCGCTTTGGGTCCGGAGGTGTGCCTGAAGACCCCGGCGTGTGCATCAAAAGTCACCTCTTCTCCTGACTTTCTCCTCAGCCATTGGGACCAAAAGAGAGAGAGAGAGAGACAGACAGAGAGACAGAGGTGGAGATGCCCACCTTTCCTGAAGGTAGGTGCAAAAACAAAGGAGGGAGCGGAGGTGGGAGATACCTCCAGCCAGAGGGGCTCTCTCTCTCTCTCTCTCTTGGTCCCAATGGTTGAAGAGAAAGTCAGGAAAAGAGACGACTTTTGGTGCGCACTCTGGGGTCTTCAGACATGCCTCTGGTCCTGAAGTGGGCCAGACGTGGCGGCTCCGCCCCTTGGCCCACCCATGGATTGGGGAGAGGAGAGGAGGCAGGTGGAGCGCTGGGGGATCGGGAAAGGGAGCCGGTAATGGGGAAGGGATTGAACGTGGAGAACGATTGAGCGCCAGCTCTGCTTGCGCACCAGGTGGAGCAGGAACGAGAGGGGCTAGGCGAGGCTCAAGGGCCTGGCCCCTTTGGGAAGAGGCTTGTCCGGCAGCGAGGCAAGAAAGCCGAGGCTCCCCCCGGACTGCTAGGGCTGTTGTGAGCTGAGGGGGCACTCCTCAAGTGATGGTCGAGGGGCATTTACAGAGGTGCCGCTGCGCCCCTGGCAAAAAAAAAAGTGTTCTATGACCGCTTACTTCGCGTAATGGACGAGCCGCCCCTGATGGTGAAGCAACTCCTGAGTCATCCATTGGAGCTGAATATTGGGAGATTTGACACTGATATAAAAAAAGGAAATAAAAATAATTCTTCATCGAGTGCATATTCAGGCATAATTCACAATCACACAGTTTACTAAAGTATGGTATACTGGATAATGACAGAATTTCCACTTTCTTTGGAGTTAATGCGTTTGTCTATCAGCCGAAATAAATCAATGCAGATATCCTTATGGATGGCATAGAGTAGATAATGTTAGCACACTTCCTTGGTTCACAATTTACTTAGGGCACATCTACAGTATAAAATGAATGCAGTTTGGCACCCTTGGAACTGCTCAATGCCATAGAATTCAGGGACTGGGAATGTGTAGGTTTTGTAGTCTTTCCTGCAAAAGAGTGCTGGTTCCTCAACAAACTACAAATCCTAGCATTCCATAGTATTGAGCCACAACAGTTGAAATTATGCCAAGCTGCATTAGCTCTATAGGACAGATGCATGACCAAAAGGAGAGTCAAACCGCAATCTCCCAGAATCTTAGTCTGGCAATTTAACCACCACACTTTTAATCTGTATCTTAATGCTTTTAAAGTGCTTTTATAAACATAATCACATTTTTAAAGGCTAGATCAGGGCTGGGCTTTAGCACAGAGGGTTAAACTGCCAGCTGCAGAAAATCTTGCTCTGTTGCATCCCAGTTCAAGAAACGAGACCATGAGATTAAATCCACCACACTGGACTGTAGGAAAAGCAATCCTTGTTTATTGATGAAAAATTGGTTACAAAAGAAAGGTAAATGCAAAGTCAAAAAGCCACAGAAAAACACAGCAGCCAGTAGAATCTCTGAACTTGAGCAAAATTTCAAAAGCCACAATACAAGAACCAGGAACCTGTTAGTCTATTACTAACCATGAACTTGATAACTAAGCCTCTGGGATTACCGGCCATGAAACACAGGAATTCTGCCAAGGCACAGTCACAGTCCCAAACGTTGCTTGATCTAAAGAGGCACCCGGCAGGAGGCCTCTTAAACCAAAGAAGCTATTCTTTGAAACTCCCCTTGACTTTGAAGCCTGGGCCTGTCTCTCCTGTAAACGATGTGACCTTCGTAGAAACTGGGAAATATTTCTGTCTCTAACTATCTGTTCTCTTCGGTCCTCATTAAAAACCCCAGGTGGAGAGATATCACGGCTAGTGATATCACGGCTAACTTCCAAAACATTTTCCTCCAGCTGTTGAGTTTCATTTTCATCCCCGCTGACCTCTGCATCAACAACAGATTCCACACTGTCAGGGACAGGGAGAGCTTGCTCAGTTGGAAAAACTATCAGAGAATCCGGTTCACACAGATCAGGATCAGGCTGAACCCCAACATGCTGATCAAAAGGTTGACAGTTCAAGCCTGGGTTGGGGTGAGCTCTCAACCATCAGCCCAACTTCTGCTCACCTAGTAGTTTGAAAACAGCACTGTAAGTAGATAAATAGGTACTGCTTTGGCGGGGAGATAAAAAAAGGCGGCCAAGAGGACATGCAGGTGATTCGATTGGGAGATCATCTAAAGACAACAAAGATCCTTGGCATGGCAGATGGAGTGACAGCACCCCCCCCCCAATTGTCCAGAGGTGAGGACAGCCTCCAGATGCTGGAGATGGCAAAAGGTGGGAAGTCTTTACCTCTGTTTATGTATTGTCTGTCCTTGTTAATTGTATAACAGGATTGAGTGTTTGCCGCATATGTGTACTGTAATCTAATCTGCCCTGAGGCCCCTTGGGGAGATAGGGTGGAATATAAATCAATTATATCATCATCATCATCATCATCATCATCAAATCAGTCCTGGGCCAACTTGGGCCCTCCCTCCCTCCCTCCCTCCAGGTGTTTTGGACTTGAACTCACACAGTTCCTAACAGCCTCAGGCTCCTTACTTTTCCTTTTCTCTTTCCTTTTCCATTTAAATGGCTGAGGGGGAAAAGGAAGGGTCCTGAGGCTGTAAGGAATTGTAGGAGTTGGATTCCAAAACACCTGGAGGGAGGGAGGGCCCACAATGGCCCAGGCCTGGGCTAGATTGTGTTTTTTTAAAAAACATCATGTTTTTTGCTTATGTTGACCCACTTTGGATCTCATGTCTGGGGAAAGGCAAGATATTGAATGAATGAATGCATGAATGAATGGATAAGGAAATGTTCCACATTCTCTGCAGCCACTTCAGCCACCGCCCACCTCTGCACCCAAGAAGCCTCTTGGTCCAGACACTTGCCTTGCATCTCACAAGGCCATTTGGATTTACAGGAGCCAAGCAGAGGCACCCCTTGATTATGCAAGTCGGTAGCCTCGAATACATTGCCAAATTGTTCCAAGTGCCGGCGTGATTCAGCGCAAGAGATGAATTATTTATATAGCACGGCTATTGCTGGTACAGCTATATAATGAGCGTTGTTATTCTATGTATTCGACATATGTTAAATTGTTCATGCAATCATGCCCTTGTCAATACTGCTTAAGATTATTAAAGAAATATCCTCCAAGGCAGACATATTCCTCTCCCCAGAAATGAAGTATAGTCATAACTAGCATACCAATGTTAAGCAAAGTCAGGCTGCTTGTGGATATGATGGAGTTACCAATCAGCAGGTGAGTTCGCTGTCCATTTTGAATTAGGATTTGGAACGTGTAAAGCAAGCATTGACCACAATCCCATTTCCCTTGAGGCATGGGTAAGTCCTTCCGAGGAAGCAGCTGGATGCAAGAATATTTTCTGTCAAAGTGGAATGGGGCATTTGGGCCAATGTGAGTGCATATGACACATGCAAATATCCCTGCACATTGGGTGGCATCTTCAGGTGTGCAATATCACCATTGACTAAGGAGGAAGAACTGTGCCACAACCATCTACCTCCACGGCTACCATAAATAACATAATCAACGGAGCAATGTAGTACAACACTGATATGAAACACCAGAATAATATGTGGCTCAATGCACAGTGTGCATAGCTGGCTAGCCATGCTGTAATTATAAGGCACAAAGGTTTAATGGATTGTGGACTTCACTCTCATATCCTGCTTGAAGGAGGGGTGAAGAAAGAGAGAGGAGAGCCAAGAAGACGAGTCACAACTGGAAACAGAAGAGTCCCACAGTCCTTTTGTTTTGATATTTTCCCATCTCTAAGAAAGTGGGATCATGATGATAATATCTGTCCGAACGGATCTCCCTCTACGTCCTACCTCGGAGTCTAAGATCTTCTGGGGAGGCCCTGCTCTCAGCCCCGCCTCTATCACAAGTGAGATTGGCGGGGACGAGGAGCAGGGTCTTCTCGGTGGTGGCCCCTCACCTATGGAATTCACTCCCCGGGGAAATTAGATCAGCGACATCCCTCCTTTCCTTTAGGAGGAAATTAAAAACATGGATTTGGGACCAGGCGTTTGGGCAACCTGGCAGATAAATAAAGGACTACAACGATTGATAAGAATGGACAAAGTGGAATGAAGCTATGGACTCTGAATGGCGAACGCTGAGCATGAGATTAGTGTTATTATGTTATATATTGATTGTTTTAGATTTTATAACTGTTTTAATTGCTGTTTTATACGTTATTTTGTATTATTGTGTAGGCATCGAATTGTGCCTTTTGTAAGCCGCCCTGAGTCCCCCTCCGGGGTTGAGAAGGGCTGGGTAGAAGTACTCGAAATAAATAAAAAAATGATGATGATGTGTACACCACTTTACTCTCTTTAATGAGAATCAACGCAACCCAGCCCTTTGAGATTAGACTCTCCCGGCTTCCCTTAAGCCAAAGGGAAGCTCTCCGATTGTAGCCTTTGCAGGAACAGGCAAGCAGCCAATACCCCCGACTCACACAAAATGGGATTTGCAAAAGGGGTTTCTTTAAGCCTTACATATCCCCCTGCCATCCTAAGGTGTACATTAACCCATTATTAACTGGATGCATTCCAATTCATAGTCATCAGATAATACATGGGTAGCCCTGTCAAAAGATTGGTTCCACTATGTTGCCTCAGCACTATGCTGGGTAAGAGACTGGTGTCTTCTAGAAAAAAAAGAAGATACTTGCCCTAGAAGATCACGATTTGATGCAAGAGTGGCACAGCTACTTGTGGAGAGGGAAATCAAAAACAGAAAAGAATTTTAAGAACCATCTCATAAGATCAGTTCTCATCCAAACCTGGAATAAATATAAAAAAAAGATTATATTCGAAAACTCCACTATGGTTCTCTCCAAATGAGGCAACCCATATGAGAAAACTTGTTGTTGTTCATTCGTTCAGTCGTCTCCGACTCTTCGTGACCTCATGAACCAGCCCACACCAGAGCTCCCTGTCGGCCGTCACCACCTACCAAGAGAGAAATGGTTAACCTATAAGCAGCTACTCAAAATAGACAAGCAAGGAACTTTCCTGAGAATACAAGAACTAAAATCGACCGACTTGACACTGTCATGGTTTCAATATTGGCAGATAAAGGAAAACTTCGAGATAGAAAGACAGGTTTTGAAACGAAAGAGTCCTTTTGGGCAATATATTAAAAACAGAAACAAAACTAACAAAAAGTTATATCAGCAATTATTAGGATGGTCAACAGAAGAAGAGCAGGTAAAGGAGACCATGATAAAGTGTGTCAAGGACATAGGCAGATCAGTAAGCATGCCAGTGTGGATATGGATGAAGAAACTAAAACTCACCTATTCAACAGAATTTAAGGAAAAGTGGTATTAGATGTTTTATAGATAGCATCTAATACCAGAAAAATTGGCAAATTCAACAAAGGTAGAACTAGCAACAAATGGTGGAAATGCGGGAAGAACATAGGCACCTTTATACATATGTGGTGGAAGTGCAAAAATTAAATCCTTCTTGCATATGATACATAAAAAGATAGAGCAAATTTTTCAAATAAGTTTTGAATTTAAACCAGAATACTTTTTATTAGGTATTACAGATTTTGAAATGGAGAAAAACATAAACAGATTTTTTTATTTACATGGTAACGGCGGCCAGAATTAATGTGGCCAAACTAAGGAATTCCCATGAAATACCAACAACTGAAAACTGGTTATTGAAAGTCTGGGACATAATGAATATGGACTTACTTACACAAAGAATAACAGACAATAACTTACACAGCCAAAGAACAAATTGGGGAAAATTTATAGAATTTTCTATGAAAGACAATACAGAAGTTCATATACAAGAGACACAATAAAAACCTCAAAGGCCAAATGACAATAAGAAACCCGACGGCAGAAGAACCACAAGAATAACAGGAAGAAATGACAACATAACCCAGAGCAGCGTTTCTCAACCTGGGGGTCGGGACCCCGGGGGGGGGGGGGTCGCGAAGAGGTGTCAGAGGGGTCGCCGAAGACCATCAGAAAACACAGTATTTTCTGTTGGTCATGGGGGTCTCTGTGTGGGAAGTTTGGCCCAATTCTATCATTGGTGGGGTTCAGAGTGCTCTTTGATTGTAGGTGAACTATAGATCCCAGCAGCTACAACTCCCAAATGTCAAGTCTACTTTCCCCAAATTCCACCAGGGTTGACATGTGGGCATATTGAGTGTTTGTGCCAAGTTTGGTCCAGATCCATCATTGTTTGATTCCACAGTGCTCTCTGGATGTAGGTGAACTACAACTCCCAAACTCAAGGTCAATGTCCACTAAATCCTTCCAGTATTTTCTGTTGGGCATGGGAGCTTTGTGTGCCAAGCTTGGTTTAATTCCATTGTTACTGGAGTTCAAAATGCTCTTGATTATAGGTGAACAATAAATCCCAACAACTACACTCCCACATGTCAAGTCTATTTTCCCCAAATTTCACCAATGTTGACATGTGGGCATAGTTTGGTCCAGATCCATCGTTGTTTGAATCCACTGTGATCTCTGGATGTAGGTGAACTACAATTCCCAAACTCAAAGACAATGCCCACCAAACCCTTCCAGTGTTTTCTGTTGGTCATGGAAGTTCTGTGTGCCAGGTTTGGTTCAATTCCATCATTGGTGGAGTTCAGAATGCTTTTTGATTGTAGGTGAACTATAAATCCCAAATGTCAAAATCAACCCCCCCCCCCACCCCACCAGTAGCAACAAAAATAATTTTATGGTTTGGGGGTCAACACAGCATGAGGAACTGTATTAAGGGGTCGCAGCATTAGGAAGGTTGAGAACCACTGACCCAGTGGAACCTGGAAGTGGCAAATCAAAAAAGGATATTCATTGCTGTTTTTTGTGGTGTTTTGTGATTCTTTCTTCTTCTTTTTTGGTTATTTGTCCCTCTCCTCCCCACCTATCTCACCCTTTTTTTCCTACTTTCCTCCCACAAATTGTTCCCACACTATTGCTGTAAACTTCTTTGGTTTGGTTTTTACTCTTCTTCTCTCTAGCCTACTGGAGATATCTTATTCTCAATAAAAACAATTTAAAATAATTGGTTCCACATTAGCGGGGCCTGTTGATAACTGAAAAAGAGCAACTTCAGTCAGACTTGCAGGCCCAGTTTGCTACTCTGGAGGCTTCACAAAATGCCACCAAAAAGAAGGAAAATAAGCAAGAAATCACCCCAAGCCTTCATGGTTTTGAGAAAGTGAAAGCCTGTTTGTAGCAGCACCATTCTCCTTTTCTGAGTCACATTCCAGACAGGAGGTTCTGGGCATTGCGTTCTCCCCCAAAGCAATGTTTCAGAGTGCAGTGTGCGCCAGGCTGCCACTGGCAAAGCCAACCATGGGAACCTAGCACCAGGAAAGATCAAGTGGCCAAATCAGAGCAGGAGATGGCCCTGTTTGGTATCCCAGCCATTCAGCAATTATTGTCACCAATAATGGATGAGAAGCGGATACAAATGGGAGAAAAATCAGTCAATTAATGCAGAGATGGTCAGAAATTAATGTGAGCGGGACAAAGTGGAGTGTGCCTCTGCTTACGCTTTATGTAAACCAATTTCCCACTGGCATGCACACAATGGCTGTGTTTGTTTGTTTATCCATTGAGTGGTGTGCCTTCCTTCCAGGCTTGGCTGCTCCAAGGCTCTGGGATCTTGGCAAGGCTTGCATTTCAACCATGGAAGTACGTAGCCATTTGTCGGCAGCTGATTGTGTGACAGCTTCAGCACAGATGAAAGTGTGTGGTCGGTGCGGCCCATGTGTTGCATACTTGTTAGATTTGCACTTTGAATAGCGAACCTGACAAGGGGAATCAAGTGACAACCAAAAAAACAGCACAAACAGAAATCCCCTCCTTAGTAAATAGGGCACATAGCGCAGGTGTTTATTATAATTACGTCTTTATGCCTGTGACTGACAGAAAGAATGCCATTAATGAAAAGAGCTTTCTTGCAGCCTGGGCTTTTTGATATGCTTTGTATGGGGCACAACAGTCGCCGCGCAAAATCTGGCAGCAATTGCAACTGAGAAATGTTAACCTTCCCAACATACTTATCTTAACTGATCCCATTGTACTTGGATATTGCGGCTTATGGGATCCAATATATTAGGCGGGCTACCTGCTGCTACATAAGCGAGCCCAACGCAGTCTCTCTGGTTTGACTTCCTTTTAAACCTCGGCCTGGTAGATGCTTCTTATTTCTTATTCAGGGCCAGCCGTCATTTTAGGATGTGCTTTCTTATTGCAAGGGCTTTCCGACCCCAGGAAACCTCTGCACTGTAACTTACCCTTTGAGGAAATTTCTAGTGCAACTGCGGAGGACAGCATAACGCTCACATAATACATCTATTGCTTTGCATTTATCTATTTAATTCATATTTTTCTTCCAATACAGGGCCGGGCCATTCAGGTGGTTTTGCCCAACCTCCTGTTCCTCCCCCTCCTCTTTTTCCTCCTACTCTTTTCCCACCTCTTTCCATGAATCTCGGCCTCTTCTTCTTCCTCTCCTCCTCTATCTCCTCCTCCCTTTGCCCTTCCTTCTTTTCTTCCTCTTCCTCTTCTCTTCCTCCTCCTTTTCTTTCTTCCGTTCCTCTTTTTCCACCTCCTATATTTTCTCCTCCTGCTCCTCTTCTTCCTTCAACTACTTTTCTACCTCCTCCTTCCCTTCTCCTCTTCCTCATTTTCTTTCTCCTCTTTTTGCACCTCCTTCTATCTCTTCCTCCTCTTCCTTTTCCTTCTCTACCTCCTTCTCCTTCTTTTATTTTTCCTCCTTTTCTTCCTTCTCTTTCTCCTCTTTCTCCTTTCCTTCCTCCCCCTCTTTTTTCCACCTCCTTCTGTATCTCCTCCTTTTCTTCTTCTTCCTCCTCCTCCTCTTCCTTTTCCTCCTCTATCTCCTTCTCCTCTTTTTACGCTCCCTCCTTTTCTTCCTTCCTTCTCTTTCTCCTTTCCTTTCTCTCCTGCTTTTTCCACCTCCTTCTGTATCTCCTCCTCCTCTTCTTCCTTCCCCTTCTTCTCCTTTTTCTCCTCCTCCTCTTCCTTTTCCTCCTCTATCTCCTTCTCCTCCTTTTACACTTCCAACTTTTCTTCCTTCTCTTTCTCCTCTTTCTCCTTTCCTTCCTCCCCCTTTTTTCCACCTCCTTCTGTATCTCCTCCTGCTTTTCTTCTTCCTCCTCCTCCTCTTCTTCCTTTTCCTCCTCTATCTCCTTCTCTTTTTATGCTCCCTCCTTTTCTTCCCTCCTTCTCTTTCTCCTTTCCTTTCTCTCCTGCTTTTTCCACCTCCTTCTGTATCTGCTCCTCTACTTCCTTCCCCTTCTTCTCCTTTTTCTCCTCCTCCTCTTCCTTTTTCTCCTCTATCTCCTCCTTTTACACTTCCTCCTTTTCTTCCTTCTCTTTCTCCTCTTTCTCCTTTCCTTCCTCCCCCTTTTTTCCACCTCCTTCTGTATCTCCTCCTCCTTTTCTTCTTCCTTCTCCTCCCCTTCTTCCTTTTCCTCCTCTATCTCCTTCTCCTCTTTTTACGCTCCCTCCTTTTCTTCCTTCTCTTCTCTTTCTCCTTTCCTTTCCCCCCTGCTTTCTCCACCTCCTTCTGTATCTCCTCCTCCTCTTCTTCCTTCCCCTTCTTCTCCTTTTTCTCCTCCTCCTCTTCCTTTTCCTCCTCTATCTCCTTCTCCTCCTTTTAAACTTCCAACTTTTCTTCCTTCTCTTCCTCCTCTTTCTCTTTTTCTTTCTCCCCCTCTCTTTCCACCTCCTTCTGTATCTCCTCCTCCTCTCTTCCTTCTCCATACTTTATGAATGTTTTACCAAAAAAGGGCCAGTGGTGAAAATTGCACAAAGCCAGTCATTTTGCAGAGAAAAGTGTAAATTTCACAAACAGACCATTTTTTCACAAAAAGATTATGAAAAACCTTGACAGCTTTCGAGACACACTTTCTCCTTGCAGATGGGCCCAGTGTCCTGAGTGTGGGACTTCACCTTTGGATAGTAGCATTTGAACCCCAGTTTGGCTGTGGAAGCCCACCTGGCGGCCTTGGGCAAGTCACACTCTCTTGGCCTCAGAGTAAGGGAAAGGTAAGCCTACTCTGAACAGATCTTGCAAAGGAAACCCATGAGAGGGTCACCATCATTCAGATATGTCTTAAAGGCACACAGCAATGAAGTTCCCAGCCTGATGGTTCAAAATACCCTTCCATAATCATGGAAATTAAAATGGAATCATAATGCTATCATTCTGATATGTGATAGGACTCCCAGAATTTTCCATTGACCTTTGAGGCTGACCATCTCACCTTGACCCTTGTCATTTAGCAATACAGCTTGGGACAATTGCAACATCATAAAATGACAAGGACATTTCCAGGCTTTTTGGGAACATTATGCAACCAACCTATGGCTTATCTTTGGAGCAGATAAAGGAAGTGTTTCATCCCTGAACTGTACAAGTCTCTAGTGTCATCAAGTCTCCAGAGCTCAATGAATAGCTAGGATTAGAGGGAGGAACTCCTTCCAAATTTCTATGCATGCTTTCCTTCTTGCCACTATCTCCTCCCTTGCTTTGAAGATGTAGCAATGCAATCTCTATGAGGTAATTTCCTTTAAAAAGGCATTTTTATTGCCCTGGGCTTGGCCATGCGGCCATCTTCCTTTACTCCTTCCTTCTGCCTTTTACTTCATTCCAGTGAAGACACATTTTGCCTCTCTCTCTAGGCAAAAATGTAGTTGCATGGGTATTTTGACTTTTTATCCTTCTTACCTTTCTTTCGGTGGCGCAGTGGGTTAAAGCACTGAGCTGCTGAGTTTGTTGATCGAAAGGTCGCAGGTTCGATTCTGGGGAGCGGCGTGAGCTTCCGCTGTCAGCCCTAGCTTCTGCCAACCTAGCAGTTTGAAAACATGCAAATGTGAGTAGATCAATAGCTACCGCTCCGGCGGGAAGGTAACGGCGTTCCATGCAGTCATGCTGGCCACATGACCTTGGAGGTGTCTACGGACAACGCTGGCTCTTTGGCTTAGAAATGGAGATGAGCACCACACCCCAGAGTCAGACATGACTGGACTTAATGTCAAGGGACTACCTTTACCTACCTTTCTTAGAAGAAGAGACTGAGCAAGCTAGTTTGCTCCAAGACCTTTTCTATCTAGAATGTATTTGTTTTCTTAATAAATATTTTTGAACCTAAAGTTCTGTCTCTGCAATTCTGTGCTAACCTGTTTAATCCCAGTTTCACCACACGTACATTTCTGCTGGTTATGAAGTTTATTTATTTATTTATTTTATTTATTTACTGCATTTGTTGACCGCCGTACTCAGCCCTAGGGCGACTCACGGCGGTGTACAACATATAAAAAGACAATTTACAATGAAAGCAATATCATAAACAACAATAACAACATCACTATTAACAATACCATTACACTAAATCATTCACGACGTCTCATCATAGAATCACAATCCAATCTCGTTATCCATATTCCGTTCCACTCATCATTGCCAATTTGTTGTAGCTGTTGTTGTTGTGGCTCTTGCGGAATGTCATAAGGGAGGGCGCCTGTCTGATGTCTACAGGGAGGGTGTTCCACAGCCGGGGGGCCACCACCGAGAAGGCCCTATCCCTCGTCCCCGCCAGGCGTGCCTGTGAGGCAGGCGGGATCGAGAGAAGGGCCTCCCCAGACGATCTCAAGGTTCTCGTGGGCTCATAGTCCGAGATGCGGTCAGATAGGTATTTTGGGCCGGAACCGTTTAGGGCTTTGTAGGCCAACACCAGCACCTTGAATTGGGCCCGGTAGCAGATCGGCAGCCAGTGGAGCTGGGACAACAAGGGCGTTGTGTGCTCCCTGCGTCCCGCTCCTGTTAGTAACATGGCTGCCGCGCGCTGGACTAGCTGGAGCTTCCGGGCCGTCTTCAAGGGCAGCCCCACGTAGAGAGCGTTGCAGTAGTCAAGGCGGGATGTGACCAGAGCGTGTACTACAGTTTACTTATGGTACTCTGCTATATTTATGATGAAATCACCCCAACTGAGGGTTATTTTTGAACCTAACAGCTCAGGTCACCCAACAGGAAGGAAAACCTTCAGACCGAACTCTTATTCAGTCCTAACTCCATCCTTTCATTCAGAATCAAACTTATTTATTTATCGTGTCATCAGCAACCATACCATTGTATTACATTTCTAACAGAACAAAACAAACAGGCAGATTAAAAAAACCCACACATTTTGCAAACTTGGTAGTTGATTAAATGTCCTTTGACCAGTATCTGGCCACTTGGAGTGCCTCTGGTGTTGCCGCAAGAAGGTTCTCCATTGTGCATGTGGCAGGGCTCAGGTTGCACTGCAGCAGGTGGTCTGTGGTTTGCTCTTCTCCGCACTCGCATGTTGTGGATTCCACTTTGTAGCCCCATTTCTCAAGATTGGCTCTGCATCTCGTGGTGCCAGAGCGCAGTCTGTTCAGTGCCTTCCAAGTCGCCCAGTCTTCTGTGTGCCCAGGAGGGAGTCTCTCATCTGGTATCACCCACGGATTGAGGTGCTGGGTTTGAGCCTGTCACTTTTGGACTCTCGCTTGCTGAGGTGTTCCAGCGAGTGTCTATGTAGATCTAAGAAAACTATTTCTTGATTTAAGTCGTTGACGTGCTGGCTGATATCCAAACAAGGGGTGAGCTGGGGATGTCACTGCCTTGGTCCTTTCACTATTGGCTGCTACTTCCCGGCGGATGTCAGATGGTGCAATACTGGCTAAGCAGTGTAATTTCTCCAGTGATGTAGGGCGCAGACACCCTGTGATAATGCGGCATGTCTCATTAAGAGCCACATCCACTGTTTTAGTGTGGTGAGATGTGTTCCACACTGGGCATGCGTACTCAGCAGCAGAGTAGCATAGCGCAAGGGCAAATGTCTTCACTGTGTCTGGTTGTGATCTCTAGGTTGTGCCAGTCAGCTTGCGTATAATATTGTTTCTAGTGCCCACTTTTTGCTTGGTGTTCAGGCAGTGCTTCTTGTAGGTCAGGGCACGGTCCAGAGTGACTCCCAGGTACTTGGGTGTGCTGCAATGCTCCAGTGGGATTCCTTCCCAGGTAATCCTCAGAGCTCAGGATGCATGTCTGTTCTTAAGGTGAAAGGCACATGTCTGTGTTTTAGATGAATTAGGGATTAGTTGGTTTTCCCTGTAATAGAGAATCAAACTAGGACACATCAAATGGCAGAATCAATGCAGAAATCCAAATGGAGACAGCAATGTCAGGAGCAAGCCTGGCCCAATTGCACCAGAGTGACCTTGGCTCTTTTGTCTATCTCATGTCAGGATGACGAATACTAAAAAAAAAAAAAACACCCAAGAATAACACTCACAAAACAAATGTGTATTAATACTTCAACAGAAAGGCTTTCAATATAGTAATTCAATTAAATTAATAACCTTGCTTTCTCAATTACAGTTAAAATGCAGCAATAACCCAGAAGGAGTTGCATTGCCACCCAATTTTACTTTGGCTAATGAACGATTGTTCAGCATTATGTATCTCAACAGCTCTTGTGTTCTGTCAAAATTAATAAGCCTGTTTGGGAGATGCCATTTTTGTTTTGGAATAATAACCTTTATTAGTGGGTTGAGAGAGAGAGAGAGAGAGAGACTCTGGCTGAGCCTGTTAATTGAGATAATTATTTTCTCAGTTACATTGAAGGATAATGAATCAGCCAAAACTGTCCACCCACATCCAGCCAAAGAAGAAACACCTGACAAGTGAAAGAAGCCAGAACAGGTGGCCAGGTTTTCAGAATTAGAAAAGAAAAGATGGAGATAAGGCAGTCGATGCAAGTGAAACCTGCAACACAATGCAGCTTTGTGAAATATCCCAGCATTAGTCCTTGAAGAATAATGTATGTTAATGAATATGCAATGTTCATTTAAAAATACAACCAAAGTTTTAAAAAAGAACTTGGCATTATGCTAAATGTCCTTTGAACAGAGGCTGGTCACTTGGAGTGCCTCTGGTGTGGCTGTGAGAAGATCCTCCATTGTGCATGTAGCAGGGCTCAGGCTGCATTCATAGAATCATAGAATCACATGGGCCATCCAGTCCAACCCCCTGCCAAGAAGCAGGAATATTGCATTCAAATCACCCCTGACAGATGGCCATCCAGCCTCTGTTTAAAAGCTTCCAAAGAAGGAGCCTCCACCTCACTCCGGGGCAGAGAGTTCCACTGCTGAACGGCTCTCACAGTCAGGAAGTTCTTCCTCATGTTCAGATGGAATCTCCTCTCTTGTAGTTTGAAGCCATTGTTCCGCGTCCTAGTCTCCAAGGAAGCAGAAAACAAGCTTGCTCCCTCCTCCCTGTGGCTTCCTCTCACATATTTATACATGGCTATCATGTCTCCTCTCAGCCTTCTCTTCTTCAGGCTAAACATGCCCAGCTCCTTGAGCCGCTCCTCATAGGGCTTGTTCTCCAGTCCCTTGATCATTTTAGTCGCCCTCCTCTGGACACATTCCAGCTTGTCAATATCTCTCTTGAATTGTGGTGCCCAGAATGGGACACAATATTCCAGGTGTGGTCTAACCAAAGCGGAATAGAGGGGTAGCATTACTTCCCTAGATCTAGACCAGGCATGGACTTCAACTCCCACAATTCCTTGAGGCCAAGGTAAGCCTTTGGGGCGAATGCCGAGCCTCAAGGAATTGTGGGAGTTGAAGTCCACCACACCTGGAGGGCCGAAGGTTCCTGACCCCTGATCTAGACACTATGCTCCTATTGATGCAGGCCAAAATCCCATTGGCTTTTTTTGCCGCCACATCACATTGTTGGCTCATGTTTAACTTGTTGTCCACGAGGACTCCAAGATCTTTTTCACACGTACTGCTCTCAAGCCAGGCGTCCCCCATTTTGTATCTTTGCATTTCGTTCTTCCTGCCAAAGTGGAGTATCTTGCATTTGTCACTGTTGAACTTCATTTTGTTAGTTTTGGCCCATCTCTCCAGTCTGTCAAGATTGTTTTGAATCCTGCTCCTGTCCTCTGGAGTATTGGCTATCCCTCCCAATTTGGTGTTGTCTGCAAACTTCATGATCCTGCCTTCTAGCCCTTCATCTAAGTCATTAATTGAAGTAGGTGGTCTGTGGTTTGCTCTTCTCTGCACTGTTATGTCATGGACTCCACTTTGTATCCCCATTTCCTAAGGTTGGCTCTGCATCTCAGGGTGCCAGAGCGCAGCCTGTTCAGCGCCTTTTAAGTCACCCAGCCTTCTGTGTGCCCAGGAGAGAGACTCTCCTCCAGTCTCAGCCACTGATTATGAAGTTAGTAGGGAAAAAATAAATGATAAGTTATAACCACTCACTGATGATTAGTGGGATGACCCCTTCTTTTTCTCATTTTTCTCTTCCTCTTCTTCCTCCCCCTCCTCCTCCTCTTCTCTCATTGTTTATTTTGTGTGTATTTCAGCCCTAACGGTTTCGGCCCAGCCTACCTATCTGAACGCATCTCTTCCTACAAACCCTCCAGGAAGTTAAGATCATCTGAGGAGGCCCTGCTCTCGATCCCATCTGCTTCGAAAGCACGCTTGGCGGGGATGAGGGACAGGGCCTTCTCTGTGGTGGCCCCTCGGCTGTGGAACTCCCTGCCTAGGGATATTAGATCAGCCCCCTCCCTCCTGACTTTTCGGAAGAGAGTAAAAACGTGGCTCTTCGAGCAAGCATTTAAAAGCCATTTTCAAGCCACGGATGGTGAATCTGTGGATAAAGAGGGCTGACTTCCTCCTTCCTTGGAAGCTTTTAAACAGAGTCTGGATGACTATCTGTTGGGGGTGCTTTGATGGTGCTTTTCCTGCATGGCAGAATAAAGGGGGTGGGACTAGGTGGCTCACTTGGTCTCTTCCAACTCTGTTATTCTATGATTCTATGACTGTAATGCTGGTCGCTTCTGTGGCGAGAGAATCAGCCGTCTATGAAGACGTTGCCCAGGGGACGCCCGGATGTCTTGCAATCCTGCGAGGAGGCTTCTCTCATGTCCACCCTCCCTTGCACTGTGCTACTCTGCTGCTGAGTATGCATGCCCAGTGTGGAACACATCTCACCACACTAAAACAGTGAATGTGGCTCTGAATGAGACATGCCGCATTATCACGGGGTGTCTGCACCCTACACCACTGGAGAAATTACACTGCTTTGCCGGTATTGCACCACCTGACATCTGTCGGGAAGTAGCAGCCAATACTGAAAAGACCAAGGCAGAGACATCTCCAGTTCATCCCCTGTTTGGATATCAGTCAGCACATCAACGACTTAAATCTAGAAATAGTTTTCTAAGATCTACAGAGACACTCGCTGGAACACCTCAGCAAGCAAGAGTCCAAAAGTGGCAGGTTCAAACCCAGCACCTCAACCAATGGCTGATACCAAATGAGAGACTCCCTCCTGGGCACACAGAAGACTGGGCAACTTGGAAGGCGCTGAACAGACTGCGCTCTGGCACCACGAGATGCAGAGCCAACCTTCAGAAATGGGGCTACAAAGTGGAATCCTCGACATGTGAGTGTGGAGAAGAGCAAACCACTGACCACCTGCTGCAATGCAACCTGAGCCCTGCTACATGCACAATGGAGGACCTGCTTGCAGCAACACCGGAAGCACTCCAAGTGGCCAGATACTGGTCAAAGGACATTTAACCAACCACCAAACTCACAAGTTTTGTATTTGTCTGTTTGTTTGCTTTGTTCTGTTAGAAATGTAATATAATGGACTGGTTGCTCTGACACAACAAATAAATCACTGTAATAACATCAGCTGCAACAACAACATTATTTTCCATTCCGTGAACAAAGTGCAATCCTTGGGTATCGACAGAAATGCCCAGATTCCATAAGAGAACTTGCACTAATGCCAGATGCCAAGGAGCCTCTCTTCAGGTCCAGGTAATGCAGTTCCAGATACACAGGAAGTCCTTTTTGCACAGACACAGTGTTTTCCACTTCTTGCTAACCTGTCCTGAGCCCAGCCATTAGTCACAGCGAGGTTCCTGTCTCAGACAGGAGCTGTGAAGAGAGATGTGAAGACGAAGGGCTGCATGTCAAGAATGCATTAACCCCTTAGGCTTCTCATCTCTAGAGGCCAAGGCTGTATTGGTTTCTTGGTGGAGGGTAAACTACCTGTCACCATACTTAACATCGAGTGAGGCTCCCTTCTTCTCCTCCCCCAGTTTGACAGCAATGTCCTCAATTCATCCTTTGCCATTCCGCCTTTTCACCCCAGTTTCTTTCCCCTCATCTCACTTTCTTCCTTGCCCTCTGCTTATTTCAACTACTGCAAAACGGGTTCAGGTGTCAAGAGGAACTTGTCTGCCGTTAACTCAGCCAGGAGGAGAAGAGGCGAGTGCCGGGGACATTAACATTCTGGTCACTCTACTAAGGGCAGCACCCATCCTGGAGCATTAATGTGGCTTGACACCACTGTTAACTGCCATGGCTCAGTGCTATGGAATCCTAGGAGTTTTCAGCTTGGTGAGACATCCCCACTTTTTTACAGAGAAAGCTCAATATCTGGCCAAACTAGGATTCCATCGCATTGAGTCATGGCAGTTAAAGCGGTGCCAAACTGTATTCATTCTGTGGTGTAGGTGCTGCCCTAAAGAAAGCATGTTGGGAAATCTTGCCTCTCCATGTGGTGTCAGGCAAAACTGAACTGCTGTAGCATCTCCTGCATTGGGGCACAGCAATCATCATTGTTGTAATAATAATAATAATAATAATAATAATAATAATAATAATACTGGAAGAAGCAAAGACCACCAGCATTTTAAAAAAATTATCTTTATTGTGAGATTTTTTACAGTTATTTTATTTTATTTATCGTGTCATCAGCAACCATACCATTGTGTTACAATTCTAACAGAACAAAACAAACACACAGATTAAAAAGAAAAAAGAAAAAAAAACACACACATTTTGCAAACTTGGTAGCTGATTAAATGTCCTTTGACCAGTATCTGGCCACTTGGAGTGCCTCTGGTGTTGCCGCAAGGAGGTCCTCCATTGTGCATGTGACAGGGCTCAGGGTGCATTGCAGCAGGTGGTCTGTGGTTTGTTCTTCTCCGCACTCGCATGCCGAGGATTCCACCCTGTAGCCCCATTTCTTAAGATTGGCTCTGCATCTCGTGGTGCCAGAGCACAGTCTCTTCAGCGCCTTCCAAGTTGCCCAGTCTTCTGTGTGCCCAGGGGGGAGTCTCTCGTCTGGTATCACCCATGGATTGAGGTGCTGGGTTTGGGCCTGCCACTTTTGGACTCTCGCTTGCTGGGGTGTTCCAGTGAGTGTCTCCGTAGTGTCTCTGTAGATCTTAGAAAACTATGTCTAGATTTAAGTCGTTGGCGTGCTGGCTGATACCCAAACAGGGGATGAGCTGGAGATGTCTCTGCCTTGGTCCTTTCACTATTGGCTGCTACTTCCCGGCAGATGTCAGGTGGTGCAATACCGACTAAGCAGTGTAATTTCTCCAGTGGTGTAGGGTGCAGACACCCTGTGATAATGCGGCATGTCTCATTAAGAGCCACATCTACTGTTTTAGTGTGGTGAGATGTGTTCCACACTGGGCATGCATACTCAGCAGCAGCAAGGGCAGATGTCTTCACTGTGTCTGGTTGTGATCCCCAGGTTGTGCCAGTCAGCTTTCATATGAAAGCTGTAATATTACAGTAATATAATAAAACTTAAAATTGATACTAGGGAAAGTGAGAAATAAAGAAGGGGGAGTGACAAAGATGAAGGGAAGGGAAGGGGAGGGGAGGGTAGGGAAGGGAAGGGAGAGGAGTAAAGATAGAATGTGGTAGCGGAGAAAAAAGAAAGAAAAGGGAAAAAAAGGGAGAGAAGCAAAACGTTGTGATGGACTTCCAGTCCATTCTGCAGGGAAATATTTTACATTTTTCCCTAGTATTTTATTTGGTTTGTGTGTCACCTTTTTCCTTTGCTTCTTTCTCTTTTCTCCCATTATAACATCATCGTTATCTTCTTTTCTTTGAGATACCTTCTTACCAGTTGCCAATCAGTCTTGTTCTTTGTACTCAGGTTGTGCAGCATAGCCTTCTGGGAGTCCATATCCATATACTCCCTAATCTTGATGATCCAAGTTTCAAACATTGGGAGTTCCTTGTCCTTCCATCAACTTGCTAGAGTGGTTTTAGCAGCTGTTATCATGTAATATAGTAACTTATCATTATTATTTTCTATGTCAAAGTCCATTAGGTTTAGCAGATAATATTCGGGTTTTATATCAAATTTGATCTTCAACATTTTTTGTATATGTGTGTGTATACCATTCCAGAATTTCTTAATTTTTTTACATGCCCACTAGGCATGATAATAAGTACCTGTTTGGTCCCCACCGGAGCCCCCGGTGGTGCAGTGGGTTAAAGCACTGAGCTGCTGAGCTTGTTGATCGAAAGATCGCAGCTTCGATTCCGGGGAGCGGTGTGAGCTTCCACTGTCTGCCCTAGCTTCTGCCAACCTAGCAGTTCGAAAACATGCAAATGTGAGTAGATCAATAGGTACCGCTCCGGCGGGAAGGTAACGGCGCTCCATGCAGTCATGCCGGCCACATCACCTTGGAGTTGTCTACGGACAACGCTGGCTCTTCGGCTTAGAAATGGAGATGAGCACCACACCCCAGACTCAGACATGACTGGACTTAATGTCAGGGGACTACCTTTACCTTACCTTGGTCCCCACATTTAAAGCAACTGGTATTTAGATTATTGTTAGGATTTTATATTTAATTCTAGCTTTTTTCCCCCCCATATAAACCCCAGAATATCTTTTTTCCATAATTGAAAGCAATAGTTGGTTCTCAAAATTGGAATCATATGAAATAAAAAGAGCATTTTTGGGAGAATGCTCATTTTTATTACTGCAGTCTTCCCTAGTAAGTTTAGATTCAGATATTTCCAGTTTTCCAGTTTCTTTTGGATATTCTTCCATGTTGTCTCATAATGATTCTTGAGCAGTTGTGAGTTATTGGCAGTAATGTGTATTCCTAAGTATTGCGTTTTATTAGTTATCTCAAATTCCGATATTTCTTGTAACTGTTCTCTTCTAGGCTTCTTGATGTTTTTAGTTAACAGTTTGGTTTTAGATTTGTTAATTTTCAATTCTACAACCTTCCCAAAGTTCTCTATCTTCTGGACCCATTTTTGGATTGTTTCTAGAGGGCTTTCTATTATGCATACAATGTTGCCTGCGAAAACCTTTAAGTTTGTACTCTTGGTTCCTTATTTTAGTACCTTTCAGATCTTCATCTTTTCTTATTCCCTCTAATAGAATTTCTAAAACCACTATAAACAATAAGGGGGACAAGGGGCATCCCTGTTTTTTTTCCTTTTGTATGCTTATGCTCCCTGTCTCTTGTCTGTTTATTAGAATATTTGCTTTTTGCTTAGAGTAAATTGATTTTATTGCGTTTGTGAAATGAAAACCCATGCCCCTTTCCTTTATAATCCGTAACATAAAATCCCAATTGGTGTTGTCAAATGCCTTTTCTGCATCCAAAAATAATAAACCCATTTCTTTTTGTGTATTGCTTTTATAATATTCTATTGTATTGAGCACAGTTCTTATGTAATCCCTCATCGCCTTAGTGGATGATCTCCGCAGAGAACTCAAAACGGCATGTGTGTCCTTGTTGGTTCTCCTGGACCTTTCAGCAGTCTTTGATACTGTTGACCACGGTATCCTTTTGGGATGCCTCGCAGGAATGGGTCTTGGAGGTACGGTTTTGCAGTACCTCCAAGACCTTCCTTTTTCCAGTCCTTCCTTGAGGATTGTTTCCAGAAGGTGTTGTTGGGGGACACCTCCTTGGCCCTGCAGCCTTTGTCCTATGAGGTTCCGCAGGGCTCAATACTGTCACCCATGTTGTTTAACATCTACATGAAGCCGGTGGGAGAGATCATCCAAAGTTGTGGAGTTTGATGGTGTTCAACTCTATCACTCCTTCCCACCTGCTACTAAGAAGGCTGTTCGGGTTCTGAACCAGTGCTTGGCAGCTGTGACAGGAATGGATGAAGGCGGACTAATTGAAACTGAATCCAGACAAGACAGAGGTCCTCCTGGCCAGTAGAAAGGCTGAACAGTGTATAGGGTTACAACCTGTGTTGGATGGGGTTACACTCCCCTTGAAGACTCAGCTTCACAGTCTGGGAGTTCTCCAGGATTCATCGTTGAGCCTGGAGCCCCAGGTTTCAGTGGTGGCTAGGAGGGCTTTTGCACAATTAAAACTTGTGCGCCACCTGTGCCCATACATTGGGAAGGCAGACATGGCCACATTAGTCCATGCTCTGGTTACATCCTGAATAGATTACTGCAACACGCTCTGTGTGGGGTAGCCTTTGAAGACTGTTCAGAAGTTCCAAAAGGTCTAATGGGCGGCAGCCAGGCTGCTCACCGGAGTGACATACAGGGAGTGTACAACCCCCCTGTTGCGTCAGCTCTACTGACTGCCAATTTGCTACTGAGCACAATTCAAAGTGCTGGCTTTAGTCTATAAATCCCTAAGTAGTTCCAGCCCAGCTTACCTGTCTGAACGTATCTCTCCCTATATACCATCTCAGCAATTAAGATCATTCAGAGAGGCCCTCCTCTCTGTCCCGCCTTCCTCACAAGCACGACTGGTGGGGACAAGAGACAGGTTCTTCTCAGTGGTGGCCCCTCAGCTGTGGAACTCCCTCCCCAGGAATATTAGATCAGCTGACCTTCCCTCCTGACCTTCAGAATGGGGCTTTGGGATCAAGCCTTTGGAAATTGACACAGTGTAATAGATAGACCCAGGACTGATTGAGACTGTAACGTATGTTTTCCTTCACCCCTCTAAAGTTTTCCAGCTCATTGCTTTGAAGAAATGACTTTGTGATAAATAAAACTTATCTTGAGCTATTTATAGTGTTTTGGGTTTCTGGGAGTTCCAGTTTCCTATAGGAGGGCAAGAAGCAATCCCTTAGGGGAAAGGTGCCACGTCCATCCCTCCTTCATTAAGACTAATAGCTCCCAGGCGCGATGGCACATGGACTTAGATTTACATGTAATGATTACCAGAATGGCCTCACTATGATTATGGATAATGTGGTTTTATAGTTGTAATTGCAATGTTTTATATGTTTTAGTGCTCTTAATCTCATTTAAAGTTTTAATTTAAATGTTTATTTAATTGTATATTGGATGTATATTGTTTTTAAGGCATTGAATTATTGTCTATGCTGTAAGCCCCCTTGAGTCCCCCTCGAGGTTGAGAAAGGCAGGATATAAATATAGTAATATAGGCACGGCTGGCGTGGACAAGAGATAGGGCCTTCTCGGTGGTGGCTCCTCGGCTGTGGAACACCCTTCCCGTAGACATCAGGCTAGCCCCCTCCCTGTTGATATTCCGCAGGAAGCTAAAGACCTGGTTGTTTAAGAAGGCATTTGAATAGAAGTGCAATGACTGGTAACTCGACCATAGGAATGGAACAACGGAAATGGTATCGGATTGTGAACTTGACGATGAGACGACTCAGAATGGCTTTGTAGTAATGTTGATGTTTTTGATGAGATGTTTTGATAATGATGTACTGTGGATTATTTTATTTTATGTTTGTATTTTGCACCTGTTTTTCTATGTTGTACACCGCAATGAGTCGCCATTAGGCTGAGAATTGCGGTATATAAGCGAAGTAAATAAATAAATAAATAAATAAATAAAATCAGATAGACAAAAACAATACCATTACAAGGTAGGTATCAAAATAAACAAAACAAAGACCAACACCAATACCAATAAAATCCAAGTTAAATTAACAATTCAAAACAGATTGGAACTGATACTCAACACTTAATGAGAATTGAAGGCAGATCAAAAATGTGATGTTTTAAATGATGCATGGCACAACTGGTTGAGATGGATGGATGTTCTGCACATTCACACTGTGGCAGGAGGTGTTTAAAAAGCCCTAAATCCACGCAAAGGGAACAAAAAATGTGCTTAAATCAGATATGATTTCCTTGGAGAAGAGACTGATGAAAGAATTGCATCCCCATTCTGAAGCGGCCGCCACCTTGGGTTCTCAACCTCTAAGTAGGTCTTTGAACAAACCTGGCTTGATTTAGAAGAAATGTGATTCTAAGGCTCAAAGCTCCAGATCTCCCCCTTCATCCACCCACCATTTCTTATAGCATATTTTAATGGCTTCTTTGTCCTGGATGCTGCAATGGCTGTGGCTTGTGCCGAGATCATGTTTGATGCCATTGAAGGAAAGAAAGAGGTGTCTCCTTCTGGCCCATCATGTGGAGGAGATGAGAGGCCTCTGATTTTGCCCATAAAGCCAATCTTTCACTCCTAACACTGCACAATTTGCAGCCATCATAAATGCTTCTCTTCTGTCGCGCGCTGGGCCTCTAACAGCTGTACTTTTCTATAGGACGTATACTTTAAGCCCAGCGGGAAGCCAGGGGTGCCTCAAAGAGAGGTTCTCAGGGATTTTCTTAAGTGATGGTCTTTAGAGTCTTTAATGACACAACAAAGTCTTTATTATGGAACAAACAACAAATCTTCAATGGTTCAAACAACACTTTAAGGCTTTCTTGGTCTAGTCTTCAATGGACTGGCACCTGACTTTGATCAACTGAACGTTCTCTGTAGGAAAAACACTTTTTAACCTCTCCCAGGCTGCTTTCTATCTATGCCTCATCGATGTGAGTGCTACTACTGAATCCAAGTGCATCTGGGTATCGAGCAGACCTTACCGGCTGAGGCTTGAAGATATTTCAGCTGAGTTCAGTAAATCAGTTTCCCTGGATGGTCAGTATCTCTGGATAGTTCCTTTTTCTCTGGAAGCTCTTGGAATTTCCTGTACTTCAATTTCCCTGGAAGGCTTTTGAATTTCCTGTACTTCAGTTTCTCCTGGAAGCTCAGTTTCCCTGGATGCTCAGTTTCCCTGGAAGGCTTAAGAAAGGAAGCTTTTGTACGGGACGAGCTGGTCTACGTCCTATAGCTTAACTACCTTGTGTGAGATGCCCAAAAAATGGTTCCTTTCCCTCCCAGAGCCCAGAACAGGGGACGGAACCAGAACTTAATTAAGATGGACAGGAAGCCTGTCTTATAACTGCAAACTTTAACAGAAAAAAATAAAGTTGGAGCTCCTGGTACAGCCGTACCAGCACAGCTTCTATGGAAATTCCATTCTCCCAAATGGTGTCAGCAGGCTTTCAGGTGACATCTTCCCCACCGTTCAGGCTCCCCTGTTAGTCAACAAACAATTTCCAAAGAGCACTTTTTACTACGGCGTATAAAGTGGTTGTAGGAAGGAATGACTTTTTTGGCCAAAGAAATCAATGGACAACACAATGCAATGACTGGGAGTGGAGCGGCTTTCTGGTGCAGAACTAGGAATGGTGCAGCCCTCTGACATTCTCAGATCCCATTGCCCATCAGTCCAATAGTAAGGGATGCTGGGGATTATGGGGACAGCATGGAAGGGAAGCCACCCAGTGTCACAGGGTTGTTTTTGAATATTTTATGGCATTTTCTTACCAATCCTAAGAATTGTTTCTAAAAGTGAAGAAATTAGGTTCTTGTGGTTTTTTTCGGGCTATAGGGCCATGTTCCAGAGGCATTTCTCCTGACGTTTCGCCTGCATCTATGGCAAGCATCCTTAGAGGTAGTGAGGTCTGTTGGAAATAGGACAATGGGTTTATATATCTGCGGAATGGCTGGGGTGGGGCAAAGAGCTCTTCCTTGCTAGAGGTAAGTGTGAATGTTTCAGCTGATCACCTTTATTAGCATTTGAAGGCCTGCCTGAGCCCGGGAAAACCTTTTGTTGAGAGGTGTTAAGATGTGCCTGGTTGTTTCCTCTCTGCTGTTTTGCTGTTGTAATTTTAGAGTTTTTAAATACTGGTAGCCAGATTTTGTTCATTTTCATGGTCTCTTCCTTTCTGTTGAAATTGTCCACATGCTTGTGGATTTCAATGGCTTCTCTGTGTAGTCTGACATGGTGGGTGTTGGTGTGGTCCAGCATTTCTGTGTTCTCAAATAATATGCTGCGTCCAGGCTGGTTCATCAGGTGCTCTGCTATGGCTGACTTCTCTGGTTGAATCAGTCTGCAGTGCCTTTCATGTTCCTTGATTCGTGTTTGGGCAATGCTGCGTTTGGTGGTCCCTATGTAGACTTGTCCACAGCTGCATGGTATACGGTAGACTCCTGCAGAGGTGAGAGGATCCCTCTTGTCCTTTGCTGAACGTAGCATTTGTTGGATTTTCTTGGTGGGTTTGTAGATTGTTTGTATGTTGTGTTTCCTCATCAGCTTCCCTATGCAGTCAGTGGTTCCCTTGATGTATGGCAGGAACACTTTTCCTCTGGGTGGATCTTCATCTTTACTCTTGTGACTTGTTCTTGGTCTTGCAGCTCTTCTGATGTCTGAGGTGGAGTGATTAAGAAATTATTCAGCAAAGAATGCAATAACTATAAATTCAATGCTGCAGCATGTCTCCAGGTTGGAACCAAAAGAATTTTGGATTTTTTTTTTGTAGTTTGAAATAACTTGAACATCACAGTTGCAATGAGACAACGGGCTGGGCAAGTAGTAGCATTTTAAAAATGCAGCTTCATTGTTATGGTGAAGGAATTTACAGAAACAACCCGGTTGCATGGTCCGCAGATGTTCCTACATGCTGATTGCCATTTTTCACACTGGATCTTCAAGCGGTGATCAAGATTTCATTATTACTAAACAGCATATCCAGGCCAACTACTTTAATTGGGTGGTGCTTTGACTCCACATCCTCAGCCAGGGGCTTCCCATGTTCTCTATTCATCGGTTCCTTGGTTTTGATGGCCTCCACGCTGGTACTTAAGAGTCCTGAAAAAATGAGAGGATTAGCCTGGCGTGGCTAATTGTTTGTGTCCACATGTTCCCTTCCTTCCTTCATTGAAAGGAAGAAATGGGCCATTATATTGTACAGATGGCCAACCTGTTGAACCTTTGATGGAGAAATTGAAGCAATTAAGAACTTCTTGGGGGCAAAGGCATTGTCTCCTCTTAATTGCTCTTTAAACATGACTATTATGACAAATTGTGATGAGACAAAGGCAAGTCTGGACCAATATTCACTTCACATCGAGGCTAGTTGGTTGCCTATGAGAAGCCTGCAAGCAGTATAGACATAGTGATTGAAAAATATATAAAAATATTTGGGAAAAAAATCTTAGCCTGTTTATAGTAGACACAGGAACATATAGACGGCAACATTCCTCATGCATAATTTATTCTCTTTCTTTCTCTTTCCTTCCAAATAGTTTTTATTAAACATTTACTAGGCAAGTGGTGGGTGGGGAGGACAAGGAGAGGAAAAGGTGAGGCCGAACCCGGAACTCCCTGCCTTCAAGCTGATCTGACCTGCAGCAGGGAGTTCCTCAGTTCTCCATTGCCCCGCTTGGGCCAACCGCATGAACGTGGCCACAGCAGCAGCTGCAACTCAGAAGCCTTCTCATTTCTTTGCCTTCCCCTTTCCTAACATTGTAACTAATCCCCCCAATCCCCGCAATAAAAAGTATCAATTAATTGTAACTTATCTCCTCTCTATAGTGTTACTTTGTGTCTCTCTACTGCCTCAAACCTCTCTTTCAATAAACCGTTCTTTTCCCGGGCTGCAGATGACTGCCGGCCCACCTGGGATGCGATTTTCACGTTTGGGGAGGCCAAAACTGTGTTCCCTTAAACTGCAGATACGGAAACCCCTCAGGCCCCCGTATCCGTGAGTCAATGGATCGCTTCAGATCTGGTGTCATTCTTCTCCTGGGAGCATTCTAGGCCTCATGGCTATCTCGGTTTCACTCCGCTGCCCCCAGGAGAGGAGGTGCTTCTTTTCACAAAGAGAACGGGAGAGGGATTGTGGGCAGGAACGACTCTTTACAATGTGATGGCAAATCAACTGAGAACTCCTGAATAAAATGGTTTGCTAGTGTGTGACGGAGGAAGGGAAATCATCCATTTAATTTCAAAACAGAGTATGTTTGAGCTGTATGGTAAACTTGCTCTTCCAAAACTTGACATGTTCGGTGGAATGAAGTATTTTCCTTAATCAGGCTCAGATCAATATGCACTGGATTCCTAGGAAGCTGGAGATATCACGATTCCATTCCTTGGTGGATTAGGTGGGGTTATTATTAATTATTATTATTATTATTAGGTGGGGTTATTATTAATTATTATTAATCACTGCAGATGCAGATTGTGGCCAGGAAATCAGAAGACGCTTACTTCTTGGGAGGAGAGCAATGTCCAATCTCGATAAAATAGTAAAGAGTAGAGACATCACACTGGCAACAAAGATCCGCATAGTCAAAGCCATGGTATTCCCTGTAGTAACCTACGGATGTGAGAGCTGGACCTTAGGGAAGGCTGAGCAAAGGAAGATAGATGCTTTTTAACTGTGGTGCTGGAGGAAAGTTCTGAGAGTGCCTTGGACTGCGAGAAGATCCAACCAGTCCATCCTCCAGGAAATAAAGCCCGGCTGCTCATTGGAGGGAAGGATACTAGAGACAAAGTTGAAGTACTTTGGCCACATCATGAGGAGACAGCAAAGCCTAGAGAAGACAATGATGCTGGGGAAAGTGGAAGGCAAAAGGAAGAGGGGCCGACCAAGGGCAAGATGGATGGATAGCATCCTTGAAGTGACTGGACTGACCTTGAAGGAGCTGGGGGTGGTGATGGCCGACAGGGAGCTCTGGCGTGGGCTGGTCCATGAGGTCATGAAGAGTCGGAGATGACTGAACGAATGAACAACAACATTATTAAGGAAAGGACATTGGAGGGAGAGCTGTTGTTTGTTAGTCACTCTCCTTTTCTTCTTCACATTAGAAGTGCTTTATTGAAAGCAGCCACGCCTGTTATCACGGGATGTTGCCTCTGTTCAGGTGCCATTCTTCTAGCAGTGAGGAAATGAATGCAAAATTCCCAATGTTGTACTGATCAAGTGCATTAAATCCTCCCCTACTTGGAAGGAAGCAATAGCACCCAGCAATTTGCATCTAGTTCTGAGAGAGCGAGCGAGCAACAAGATAATCAACACAGACAGATTGTTGGCATGAAATAAGGTGATCATATGACGGATGCTTCTTACTGGTGTTAAATGCATAGTGGAATCTATAGCCGCCAAGGAAAGGTAAATGGATTTATGCTGAAATTTGGTTGCTTCTAAATGGTCCGTTGGCATTGGTGCTCCTGCCTTTTAGCAGCATGCCAGCAGACTATAAATTCTGGTTGAATGTTTAGGCCTTCTGGTTGAATGTTTAGGAATCACACAGGCTGTGCAACCAAGCTCAGCAATCCCCCCATGCTATATTTGTCAAGACCCAGAAGCCTCAGTAAAGCTAAACATAGGATGCAAGGTCCAAATACAGTTTTATTGTTCACAAAAGAGTCTTAGAAACACTTACTTCAGTGCCTCTAGTTCAACCAAAGAGTTGGTATCAAAACCAAGGTGAAATAAGCAACTAAAATATAACCCGGATTATTCGGCCGCATAATCCGGTTTAGGAGCCCCCGGTGGTGCAGTGGGTTAAAGCACTGAGCTGCTGAGCTTGTTGATCGAAAGGTCGCAGGTTCGATTCCAGGGAGTGACGTGAGCTACCGCTGTCAGCCCTAGCTTCTGCCAACCAAGCAGTTCGAAAACATGCAAATGTGAGTAGATCAATATGTACCGCTCCGGCGGGAAGGTAACGGTGCTCCATGCAGTCATGCCGGCCACATGACCTTGGAGGTGTCTACGGACAACGTAGGCTTTTCGGCTTAGAAATGGAGATGAGCACCACACCCCAGAGTCAGACATGACTGGACTTAATGTCAGGGGACTACCTTTAATCCAGTTTAACTGAAATATGAAGCAATCCGCTTTAAACTCACAAAGTCCAAAGAATGTTCAAAAGCACATCAGGTAAAGGCAAAAACAGAGTCCAGAGACGGACCGAAGTCGTAGCACGATGCAAGCGAGATGAATAAGTCCAAGAGGCAGAAAAGCGTTGTCCAACACAGTCCGGAGTCAAAAGCGGTAGAGTAGAAGTCGTCGTTCACGGAATCACAAGAGGAAAACACAGGAACACGGGAACACAGGAATCTGAAGTCCAAGGACCCAAGCTCGAGAATTGTGGCAGGAACAAAGATTCACACCCCAAAAGAGACACTTTGCCTTCTGCAAAGACCCATTGAAACAAACCTCACTTATATCTTAAAGTTCCTCCTCAGAAGATGAGCTGCACCCCACCCTTTCATCATCACTCTCAACTGTCCCATTCCCTGCAGCTGAACCCAAACCACCATCCCTCCATCTTTGCCAGCGTCTGTCAAGACTTAGATCTTGCCAAGTGCTCCCTGATTGCCACTCCTCTGCAAACCCCTCCAAGTTATCACTAGAGGTAGGCTGGGTACAGATATCCCTAATCTCCTGTACACGGGTCCAGTCAAGATCATCCTCCTCCCCCATGTCACTCTCAGTCCCATCACTCCCTTCGAAGCCCATAAAGTCTTCATCCTCTGTGGGAGCGCTAAGTATATCACAGATTCGCTTCCTTTGAATCTCCTCATCAGATTCTTATTTATTTATTTTATTTTATTTTATTTACTTTGCTTATATACCGCTGTTCTCAGCCCGGGGGCGACTCACAACGGTGTACAACATAGAAGAACAAGGTTCAAAAGTCAAGACACAATCTAAAAATCAATCTAGCAATAACCAAAAACATTATCATCAAAAACATCAACAATATCAATAATACAAAAAGCCATTCAAGTTGTCTCATCATTTAAACCACAATCCAGTATCATTTTCCGTTGTTCTATTCCTGTCGTCATTACCAATTATTGCACTTCTTGTTCGAACGCCTTCTTGAACAGCCAAGTCTTTAATTTCCTGTGAAATATCATCAGGGAAGGAGCGAGTCTGATGTCCATGGGAAGGGTGTTCCACAGCCGAGGAGCCACCACCGAGAAGGCCCTGTCTCTTGTCCCCGCCAGGCGTGCCTGTGAGGCAGGCGGGATCGAGAGCAGGGCCTCCCCCGACGATCTCAAAGTCCTGGTGGGCTCGTAGGCCGAGATGCGGTCAGATAGGTATCTTGGGTCGGAACCGTTTAGGGCTTTATAGGCCAACGCCAGCACCTTGAATTGGGCCCGGTAGCAAATCGGCAGCCAGTGGAGCTGGTACAACAAGGGCGTTGTATGCTCCCTGCGTCCCGCTCCTGTTAGTAACATGGCTGCCGCGAGTAGCCCACTTAACTCCCCTGCTTTCCTCTCTATCCCCCATTTCACAGTCAGAGAAACCCTCGAAGGTTTCGGAATCAGACAGGGCCATGATTATCTCTCTAATCCGCTTCCGCTGCTGCTCGTCTTCCAACACCTGCGCAGCCCTCTTCTCCCTTCTACCACTAGTAGCAATGCTGAATTACAACAATATTTCATGTGTTGCTTTGATTATTTTCAGTAACGAAATAACACAACTGCAGAGGTAGTGGTGAACATATATTCTCTCTTCTCCCTCTTTATAAATATGAAGCTAATGGGCACACAGCAAACACTGTTGTTGCATCTACTGTTAATGTTATTATTAACTCCCATCCAAACATAATACTATATTTGTGTGTGTTATATAGGAATGTCTTATCTCATTTGCAATCTACCAATGGGATCAATGCATTATAAGACGATATGAAGGATATCTTTTTCTCTACTACGGTATGCCAGACTTTGGGACATTTTCTCCTCAGAGGCTACATTGATGCCCATACTGATTTCATTTTAGTACCAAGTAAATCTAAGTTTATTTATTCCAGCTTTTGAATCCTAACTGGCTTGAAATCATCTCAGCTGACTTCAACTGAGGGCAACCTGTTAGAGTTGGCTTTTGAGTAGTCCATGGTACTATCTGTAGAACCCTTCTCCAACTCCACATTTCAAATGAGTTCATATTCTTGCTATCAAGCCTCTTCACTCTCCAGGTTTCACAACTATACATTGAAATAATAATAATAATAATAATAATAATAATAATAATTCATTTCCCCCTCTTTTATTTACATTCACCCCTGTGCTCCCCTTCCATCTCTTCTTCTAAAGTCCCACCAAAAGTTCAATTCTTCATTTGGAGGTAAATTTCCGTCTTCTTTTTCCAATACATTTTCTAAAAAATTTCTCCGTATACTTTCAAAGTCATTTCCCCCCACTAGGGTTGGGCGGTTTCGTTCGTTAATTTCGTAATTCGTTATTAATTCGTATTTAAATTAGCTTACGATCCGATATTGAGCCATGCAGGAGTAATTAAAAATCAAAACGAATTTTTTCAATTTATTTCGTAATTGTTTCGTAATTGTTTCGTAATTGTTTCGAAATTGTTTTGTAATTGTTTCGTAATTGTTTCGTAATTATTTCCGTATGTCTGGTGCAAGTTTTAGGGTTGTTGTTTGTTTTATCAGTGATAAAAAACAAATTATCACACCAACAGTCAACAACAGAGGGAGAGGGAAGCTTCAGAAGTTCCCCCTGTCCCATTTGGAGGGTTTTTTAGCATATTGCGCAATCGCGTCCGCCATTAACGAATCGATTCATAATTGTTTCGAAATCGTTTCGTAATTGTTTCGTAATTTTACGAAATTTCGTATATTTCGAACTTTTTTAAAGGAAAATTTCGGAATTCTTTTAAAAAACGAAACGCAAAAACCCCCTAAAAACGAATTGTGTTTAGAAACAAATTTTTCGGTGGTTACCCAGCCCTACCCCCCACAATCTCTTCTTTACTTCTCAGTTTGATGTCAGCTTATCATTCAGTGCCATTTCCCAGACTTCTTTATGCAATTCATCCATTCATGGGCTGGTCCATGAGGTCACAAAGAGTCGGTAGCGACTGAATGAATAAACAACATCTGCTTTAAAGTTAAGCATATCATCTTAATGTTCATCTGTAAACCTGCCTTGATTTTATTCGGTAATCATCCCAAGACATAAGAAAGATATGCAGGAGCAACACAGTGCAGGCTTTTACAACCCATAATGACCAGCAGCTTAGGTATGAGGAGTATTAACTCATAATTTCTCAGTCAGTTTTGGATTGCATTTGCCAGAATCCACAGCTGCATTTTATTTTAAAATATCTCTCTTCTAAACTCTGCTTATAAGATTGCTTCTTTGATATGCTGTTGAGGTCAAAAGAAGTGAGGTCTTTGTTGAGATGGTGCATATGGAACAGAACTGAAAACTTGACAGGCCATGTAGTAATGCAACAAAATCTGGAGTTCTGCCTCATAAAGAAACTGAATTTCCATTTATCTCCTCACAATAAAACACCGAGTTTCTTCTGTCATGATTCCCTATGAAGTCCTACCAGTCCAGCCATTTTCTAAGATTGACAGGATTGCTTCCCGTAAGGACTGTCATGTTGGCACAGGCCGGCATCCTTTCTGCATCTTATGAATAAATATCCGTAATTCACTGTAAATGTCGGCTTCCCTCTGAGGAGAGGCTCTGCAATTCTGCATGAAAGAATTAAAACCCATTTGTGCACAATGCCATCCTTGGTGACATTATGAATTCTGCCTCTACCATCGTCCAGGAAGGGGTGGTGATTGTAGGCAACCAACACATGAATATTTGTTGTTTTCTGCATAAGTAATGATAGACATTCTCAGAAAGATGAGATTTGGGACTTGGTTCCCCAAGGAACCTTCCAACATCTTCTTTGCACACTGCCCTTCTTGCCAGAGGCGGTTGGCTGAGTGCCCTTGCCATCCAGTTCAAAATAGGTCTCCAAGTCCCATGATGTCTCTTGACAGTAATTGCCTTTGACCAAACTTTCCCCTCCCACAACACTTTCTGGTGTTGGCTGTTGATTCTTCCTTCTTTCTCTAGAGATGACTTCACCTGACAGGTGCAATATTGAGTGAGATGTGCTATGGTGATAACGCAATGAAAACATCATGAGTCATCAGTGATTTCAATTAATATAGGCAACTGGAGTGAAGGCTACTGAACAAAATGCAAACTTACTTGGTAGGATCCAAATATCATAACTGCATTGTCTGTATTCCCTATTCTTATTCCTTACTGTACTTCAGCCAAAGTGGCTTACCATTGCAATTTAATGGATGTGAAGAATGGGATGGAGAGTGGTCAAGTACTAACGAACTGCACTGAATGTTTGCCTTTTATGTTTGCCTTTTATGTTTGGAATCCACTCTGAGTCTCTCCGGGGAGATAGGGTGGAATATAAATAAAGATGATGGTGATGATGACAACTGGACCTCTTGAGGGTCCTTTAGGGACTCATGAGATCTCCATTTCTTCTGCCATGGAGTCATATCTGGACATTGCTTGGCTACCATCCCACCTTCTAAACTGGCTAAAAGGCTGTAGTAGTTGTGGTGGGGACATTCAGAAAGTGAGAAGTTAGCTGTCAGGATCACTGTATCATCCTAGGACTGGGCACTACAGTCAGAGGTGGCCCTAGGTAATTTTCAACGGTAAGCAAACAGTATTTTGGCACCCCTCCCCCCAACCAATCACAGATATATATTTTCTGTACATCGTGGGAGTTCTGTGTTCCATATTTGGTTCAATTCCATCATTGGTGCTCTTTCATTGTAAGTGAACTATACATCCCAGTAACTACAACTCGCATATGTCAAGATCTATTTTCCCCCAAGAGCGCCTCAAGAGCGCCCCTGGGCAAAATCAACTATACTGCAAATGCTTACTCTGCATAATGAGTTGAGCCGCCCCTGACTACAGTTCTCCGCCATGAAGAAGGGAGGTGGGGGAAAGGAGGCTGGGCACAGGGAAGGTAGTGTAGATAAGACATCTGTTCTGTGAACGAAATAGAAATTGCAGTTAACAGACTGTGGGCACAGTGTTTAGCCACTAGAGGGCAGATGGGAGTTGGGCTGTTATATTACAGGGTATTTGAGCAAGAAACTTTAGAACTGTCTTTCAGGGACTGAGGAATGAAGGAAATAAATCATTTGTCCCCAGTGTATTGTTGCTGTGAGCTTGATTTCAACTCTAAGTTCTTCCAGTTTTACATTACAGTTGAGTGCTGCATAGAAGTTATAGAATAGACTAGCTTTATTTGTCATTGTGCTATTGCATGATGAAATTACATGCCACCCCCCGCACACGTTACAAAACAACATCCCCATCCCTCTGCACCCTACCCCCACCCACCGCATAGCCCCCAAGGCAGTGTGAAGACATGGAGTTGAGCATAGCCACAGCTTTAGAATGAAAGCTGCCTCTCAATCTGTATGTCCTTGCCTTTGTAACTCTGTACAATCTGCCAGGTAACAATAATTCAAAAAAGAATATCCTGGGTGAGATGGATCCCCAAGAATGCTCTGAGCTTTCTTAAGGCTGAGAGTTTTTTCAAAGAGGGAAGGAAGAAGGCAATCGATGATTCTCTGTGCAGAAGTGATGACCCTCTGGAGCAACTTCCTATCTGAGATTATGTACAGTTACCAAACCACACGCATATGCAGTTGGTCAGGACGCTCCCTAGAGCACAGTGGTAGAAAGTCACCAGAAGTTTTCCATTCAGTTGATGGACAGTACAGTATCTGCTGGACCCTCTTCACCAAGATTGCCGTATGAATGCTGCTCTAGGTCAGATCCTTCTTAATACTGACACCCAGGAACTTGAAACTGGCTACTGCTTGGTCTCCATTTATGACCAAGGGCTGGATTTCTGGTCTATTCTTCCTATAGTCCAATATGAGCCCCTTGGTCTTGTCCCTGCACCACGAGAGCAGCCAGTCCACCTCATCCAGATAGGCAGACTCATCCCCTTCAGAGGTAAGAAGCCCCACCACGGTTGTATAGACCTCAATAACAACTTGCCCATGTTCTGGAAATGCACCAATGGCTAAAGTGTTGATAAAAAGTCTCATCCTTTTGGAATCTACCTACTAGGAAGGATGCGAAGCACTGAAAAAACTCTTAAGCTCCCTTAAGTCTTATCACAAAGAAATTGTCCAGGTGGACATAATGGATGGTGTCATCAGAAGATCTTGAGAGGTGGTCTGAGAGCCATCAGGGATGTCCTTCTTCCATCTAGCTGTTCAAACAGGGGAAAAAAAAGAGAGTTTTTAAAATGATTTTTATTAATATTTACACAAAGTATTATAAAACAAACAAAGAAACATAAGAAACAAGAATAAACATATAAAGTAACATCTATCGCCAGTTCATACTACAACTTACCACCCCCCACCAAGTTCTATCTCTATAAGATTAAAAAAGAAAAAAACCCACCATTGAATACAAAGACACAGTGTAAAAAAACATGACTTACGTTCTTCTTCCTTCGCCTTTCCCTAGTTTTTATATGTTTCCCTTTCCCTCTCTGTAAACCAGTGTTAGGAGAGGGATACGAGAAATATCAACATCAATTTTTCCCTCCAACTTTCTATCACTCTTTTCCCTCTTGTATTTTCCAACATTCCTTTTTCATATATTCATCTAAAACTTTCCAGTCTGTCCATTTCATGCCTTGTCCATTATTTTGCCTTACCCAATAAGTCAGTTTGTCCATATCTTTAATGTCCATTATTTTTTCCATCCAGTCCATCTTCAAGGGGATCAAGTCCAGAGTTTAGCAAAGACAATTCTGGCTGCTGTCGTGAATAAAGTGAATAGTTTTTCACTATTAATATCTACAAATGTCTCTGATTCAAACATTCTTAATAAATACAGTTCTGGTTGCATGGGAAATTCAATATTCAGGATTTGTTTTTGCATTTGGCATGTATCATTTTCCAATATTCATTTGTTTTTTTTTCACAAGTCCACCACATGTGGTAAAAGGACCCTTCATGAATTTTACATTTCCAGCACTTATTATCCATATTTTTATACATAATGAAAAATCTGGATAACAAAAACTCAAGACTAGAGAAGTTGCAGGAAATATTAGAGCAAAATGAAATGGAACACCAATTAAGATTCTGAAATGTAATTGAAAAGGAGAGTGAGAACATTAGGGAATTTATGGTGAAATTGGTAGCAAAATTCTTACAATGTTCAGAAAAGGAAATAGATAATGGAATAGATAGGGCTTACCGAATCTAAACTAATTACGCTAAGAAAAATAAAATCCCTAAAGATATAATTGTAAACTTTGTCCGGAAGAAGACACGGGACGAAGTATTGAAACAAAGTAACTTAAGACCACTCAGGCATACACTCTACCAATGAAGATGGTGACGAAGAAGAAGGAGGAGGAGACGATCCGGAAGAAGAAGAAACAGAAGGAACCAATGGCTGAATTTACATAACAATTAAAATGTTATTCTAATAATGTAAACGGATTAAATTCCCCAAATAAAAGAAAAAGAATTTTAATCAAATAAATTGTGGAAAATATAATGTGATTGCCCTACAAGAAACACACATTTCTCAAAAACATTTATAGTATTTAACCCAAAAGAAACTAGGAAAAATGCACCACTCCTCAAGCTCTGAAAAGAAAAGAGTGGTACTTTACATAGATGAAAAGTATCTTGGGAATAGAAACTATTTTGATATGTAACATTTATGCCCAGAATGGACCGAAGAAAAGATTTGTGAAGACTTTAAGGAAAAAAACTCAAACAAACAATTTAATCATATGATTATACTAGGAGTCTTTAATGGAGTTATGGAAAGGAAATTGGATAAAACAAAGAATCAGAAAAGGCAAAGATTAGAGGACCAAAGTACATTACCCAAAAACTTTATCTCATTAATGGAGGAATTTGACTTAGATGATACATGGAGAGAACATAATCACAAAGAGAAGGACTTTACTTTCTATTCTAATAGACATTCTAGCTGGTCCAGGAATGTCATGATCTGGACAACAAAGACTCTGACTGTAAAAAAAGAGACTCTGACTGTAAAACTCCCTAAATGACCCTAAATTATAAAAACGGTACAAGGAGATGGCGATTAAATGAAAACCTATTGAAATAACAAGATCTTCAATAATAAGGATAAAACGAAGATCCAGACAGTATGGGATGCATACCAAGCAGTGATGAGGGGACACCTAATACAACAAAATTCAGTCAGAAATAGAGAAAAAATACAAGAAATTAGGGGGAAAATTGATAAAAAAGAAAAAAGATTTTAAAAAGGATTCAGAAAACCAGGAGATAAGAGAATTAGAATTCCTAAAAAAAGAGAAACATAGTAGGGAGATAGAACAAATGGCGAAACAATTAAAATATATAAAGCAGTCCAGATTTGAAAACGCTAACAAAATAGGAAGGTGATTGGTGAGAAAACTAAGAAAGAAAAAATAATCTCAACAAATTACTAGAATTAGAGTGGTGGAGGCTCCTTCTTTGGAAGGTTTTAAACAGAGGCTGGATGGCCATCTGTCAGGGATGATTTGAATGCAATATTCCTGTTTCTTGACAGGGGGTTGGACTGGATGGCCCATGAGGTCTCTTCCAACTCTTTGATTCTATGATTCTATGATTCTATACTAATTATAGAAATTTTGGGAAATTTTGGGAGAATTCAATTTTTTTACCAACTATATACCAAGGGGCAAATAGACAAGGAGAAAATAGTAAAATATTTGAATAAACAAAAATTAAGTAAAATCTCAGAAGAACAAAGATATAATTTGAATAATGAAATTTCAATAGAGGAAATTAAAAGAACGATCAAAAAATGTACTGCTCTACAGTGGCTCCAGTTCTTCCTTGAGGGTTGGTCTCAGAGGGTGTTACTGGGTGACTCCTGTTCGACTCCACAACCATTTTCTTGTGGAGTCTCTCAGGGTTCCATACTGTCCCCGATATTATGTAACAGCTACGTGAAGCTGCTGGGGGAGATCATCCGGAGTTTCGGAGTAAGGTGTTATCTGTATGCAGATGACGTCCAAATCTGTCACTCCTTCCCACCTGTTACTAAGGAGGCTATTCAGACCTTGAACCGGTGCTTGGCTGTTGTGTCAGACTAGATGAGGGCTAACAAATTGAAATTGAATTCAGACAAGACAGAGGTTCTCCCGGTCAGTTGAAAGGCTGAACAGGGCATAGGGTTACAGCCTGTGTTAGACGGGGTTACACTCCCCCTGAAGACGCAGGCTCAGGGGAGCTTTTGCACAGTTAAGACTCGTGCGCCAGCTGCGCCCATACCTTGGAAAGTCTGATCTGGCTACAGTCGTCCACACTCTGGTTACATCCTGAATAGATTACTGCAACGTGCTCTACATGGGGCTGCCTTTGAAGACAGTTCAGAAACTCCAACCAGGCCTTTGGACAACAGACATAAGGAGCACTGTAGTTGAATATGGACTGGATTAACGTTATGGCTGAGGATATTGTGATATTGTTTTATGGTTTTAATTAATGCTATATTTACTGTTTTACTGTTGGCTATTTGTATTTAACTGTGATTGTACTATTGTAATTCTTACGTAGCAGTATCGTACCACTACTAAATGTAATCTGTCCTGAGTCCCCCTTCGGGGGTAGAGAAGTGACGGGATAGAAATACCATAAATAAATAAATAAAAATTTAAGTGTTTTTGCACTTCAAATAACATACGTGCAGTGTGCATAGGAATTCATTCATGTTTTTTCAAATTATAATCTGGCCCTCCAACAGGGTCACAGTTTCAGGGACTGTGACCTGGCCCTCTGTTTAAAAAATTTGTGAACCCCTGTTATAGAAAGTGAAACATATTTTGCCTGATAACACATTGGCTTGATGGATCATACAGCATGATGGATCATACAGGGGTGCTTATATTATTATTATCATTTCTTTAAAAAATAAAATAAAGCAACAACAACGGTTATCTGAAGGAAATTGTAGATGATCTCTACTGAATAATAAATAGCTAGAACACATTAGTTTCTGAGGAGCAGAGAGAACTATGGGTAGAGTGTACACAGATGTGTTGTCATGTAATAGACTGATATAGGTTTATTATTAATAAATAATAATACAATGTATTATTTATTAATAATAAATAATGCATTCTCCCACACATTCATTATTAGACTGCACTGTACTAGAAATGGGGGAGGAAGGCAGAGATTTTGCTCCATTGTTTAAAGACAAACTTTCCAAAATTTGCAAATTTCTTCATAAACCTTTGTATGTTTTCATGCAGAATTAATCCCTTGGGGTTTTTGGGAGAATACAATAGAGAACTATTTGTTTTCTCGCACAGTGGGGAAAAATATGGTAATTCTTCATCTTTGAATATGAGGATGAAGTTCCTGAAGGTTTACATTTCCGCACAAGGCTTTGTGTGCTTAGTTGGCTCCCCAAATACAACTGTATCCATATTGCATAATTATCGCAATATGATACCATTTTATCTGTCATAGCTCCATACTGCAGAATCTTGAGATGTGTATTTTTTTGTACTATTCTCCTCCAGTCTCTAAAGCTAAGAAAGATTTCTTATCGAACTAAAAATCCTATTGGATGGCGCCATGGCATTTAAAGTGGTATTAAAGAGTTATCATTGAGTTGTATGGATGCTTTGCATTCTTATGATGGTAACTTCAGTTTGTCTTCTCCTTTCCCCCCCACGAGCCTTCCCTTTTTGGGCAGTCATAGTAATAGATTCTATGATTCTATTCAATTTACCCAATGTTGAAGTCTGGAAAAATGTTTGTTTTATTTTGTAAACATTTGTAAATTTCTTCATATGCAACATGGAAAGAGTACAAAAGTGTAACTGATGGATCTCTCCATCTTGAGAGTTGATATTATCTTGAGCCTACTGGGAATCTCACTCTTCACCCTATTTCCCCCCAACAAACAGATGAATCATTTGAGAAATTTCCCCCTTGTTGTGTAAAATTATGAGCACATTTGCTTACCTTTTTGGTTGCCTACATTGTTTTCTGCATAAAACAGTGAGTCAAATCATTAATATCTCCCATTTCTACAAAGAGGCTAACTTCTCAAGGGAATAATTCTGCATGAAAACATGCAAAGGTTTATGAAGAAATTTGCAAATTTTGGAAAGCTTGTTTTTAATTTTTTCCTACCTCATTTGAAGGGACTAACTTCCCATGCTGATTTTTGTTTTACCTCATTCAATAGGGCTCACTTATAAGTAAATGTTTAGGGTGACAACCGATACCATGAATGCCCACCTTGCCGGATAATGTATCATCCAATAACTACCGAGAGTAGATGAGTTTCCAGGCATGCTTTGGCCCTGGAGGACAGCCAGTTCCACCCTATTTATAGTCCACTATTCAAGCTCAGAATCAGCATTATCCCTTTGGCAGATGGTCCATTCATGTAGGCCAAAGCATCTTGACCTATCGTGCAGTTGCTGTAAGCTATAGAAAGGCAGGAGTAAGAGAAACATGATAAAAAGAGAATGGCCACATTCCATAGAAGGTTCTGAGATATGTCATCCAAAGAAGCAACATTTCCAGAATCTTGTTTCTACGAAAGGTCTTGGTGGGTCTATGGTTTCTCCATCCTTGGTGAGATTAGGTGCTGGGTTTGATGGAGGAGGACTTCAGAAGATGTTCACCAAACTTCAGAGTTGGTCACAGTAACACCTGGGAACACTTCACATTCCAGAATTGTAGCAACATGATTCTGTATTAATTCTCATACCTGATCCTATGGAATCTCAAGGTTTGTAGTCTGGGATTGGATGAAAACTCTTTGACTGAGAATCCTAAATATTAGGGCTGGGCGGTTTCGTTCGTTAATTTCGTAATTCGTTATTAATTCATTATTTTTTTGATAACGAAGCGATATTGAACCATTCAGGAGCAACTAAAAAACAAAACAAATTTTTCCAATTTGTTTCCTAATTGTTTCGAAATTGTTTGGTTATTATTTCGTTATTATTTCCGTATGTCTGGTGCAAGTTTTATAGTCGTTGTTTGTTTTATCAGTGATAAAAAAAAATTATCACACCAACAGTCAACAACAGAGGGAGAGGGAAGCTTCAGAAGTTCCCCCTGTCCCATTTGGAGGGTTTTTTAGCGTATTGCGCAATCACGTCTGCCATTAACGAATCGATTCGTTATTGTTTTGAAATTGTTTCGTAATTTCCGAAATTTCGTAAATATCGAACTTTTCAAAAGAAAAATTTTGGAATTCTTTTAAATAACGAAACGCAAAAACCCCCTAAAAACGAATCGAGTTTAGAAACAAATTTTTCCGTGGTTGGACAGCCCTACTAAATATCCCTTCCTAAACTACAAACTCCAGAATTTCATGGAATGGAACCATGGCAGTTGAAGTGGAGTTGTAATGCTATAACTATGTAGCGTGGAAGGGCTCACCAATATTCCACACATTTGTAGAGTATCATGAAATGGTATCAGAAATATTAGCCACTAGTGTGGACAAAGTGTGCATTTTTGTGCTCAGACTTATTATGCTTCGTCCTTTGGAGTTTGAAAAACGATTCACCTTGTACGAACTAAGTATGAAAATGGTGTGATGTGAGGTGGAGGGAGAGAAAAAAGATGTAGCAGCTGTCATGTTGAAGGCAAAGCAACAAAAAGAAAGCGCTGATTCTGTTGGCAGGTTTGAAAGCAAGGCAAGTCCATGGAAGAAGAAGAAACTCACATATTCTTCCTGACAAATGTCGAGTTTTTACATGTGAAAGAGGGACGAATGATGTTATTCTATGAACTCAGCTAGGATTGAAGATCTGTTGTATATTAATACATCCTGAATGTATATACGTCATACATACATCATGTATATACATGTATATATCTGTATATACATCATACATAGAATGTTTACATATTTATATATGCATACATTCATACGTGAATGCGATTTTCCTGCTTCTTGGCAGAATGGGTTTGGACTGGATGGCCCACGAGGTATCTTCCAACTCAAGGATTCTATTATTCTATCCTGTGATAGAATACTATTCATTTCCCATAAGTGGCACGCAGGATATAACCAATTTGTAGTTGTTGTTCTGTGCCTTCAAACAAAAAAGCCTATCATAGAAACATAGGGTACATCAAACTACAACTCTTCCATAACATTGCGTCATGGCAGGTAGTGGGGTCAAATTGCATTAATTCTACAATCTGGATGCATTGTTAATGTCATCTCTTTCTCAACCATACTCAGTCTCCCCGTTTATCCTCACTTTTGATAAAAACAAGAACCTGAGATTTGTGTGTGTGTGTGTGTGTGTGTCAGGAGCGACTTGAGAAACTTGAGAGAGAATTGGCTGTCTGCAAGGACATTGCCCAGATGTTTTGATGTTTTACCATCCTTGTTGGAGGCTGCATGGGCAGCTGGAACTGACAGAGGGAGCTCAAACCGCTCTTCCCAGATTCAAACCTCCAACTTATTTATTTATTTTTATTTATGCTATTTCGACCCCACCCATATCAGTCTGAGGGCAACTCAGGGCTAACTTGTCAGTCTTCTGTCCTGCCATTGTATTCCATCGGGGGCTCCAGAAACTGAGATGAAGATCAAGCTTGGAAAATAAGAGTGCACCTGGACACAAGTCCTTATTTACTGTACTCAGAGTGCCGACTAGGCCTGGGTAACAACGGAAAAATTTGTTTCTAAAATCGATTCGTTTTTTGGGAGTTTTTGCGTTTCGATATTTAAAATAATTACAAAATTTTCCTTTTAAAAAGTTCGATATTTACGAAATTTCGTAAATGGTAAAAAAATAACGAATCGATTTCCGAAACAATAACGAATCGATTCGTTAATGGCAGACGCGACCGCGAAATACGCTAAAAAACCTCCAAAAACTTCTGAAGCTTCCCTCTCCCTCTATTGTTGACTGTTGGTGTGATATTATATTTTTTTTTCACTAATTAAACCATAAAACTGGCCCAGACATGCGGAAATAATAACTAAACGACCTCGGAACAATAACGAAACGAATACAATAACGAAATACAAAGCATTTACAAAACGTCTTTAAAAATTCGTTTTTTTTAAAAATTGCTCCAGAATGGTTCGTTATCGCTTCGTAATCAACAAAATTAACGAATTATTAACGAATTACGAATTAACGAAACGAAACCGCCCAGCCCTAGTGCCGACTATACAACAATTTCCAGTGCTTTGATTCTCAATACACACTGCTTCCCAAAGTGTATCATTCATCTGCAACCGTGGCCATATCCAATTGCATCCTTTGCGTGGGAGGTTTTCCCAGGGCAAAATCCGCTTGCACATTTAGTCCCAGCAGCAGCAGCCAATGTGAAGCATGCATTGTAAGAGGCTTCCTCGGGGATTGTGCAGAAGGCTGTGGCACATCACAGCAGCAGCGACAGCCAGGGCCCCAATGTATTTATTTATTTACTACATTTATATACCACTTTCTCACCTCTGAGGGGACTCAAAGCAGTTTTGAACACAATAGTGGAAAAATTCAATTTGTGCATTAGGCTTGGTCGATTTTGTTCGGAAGTTTCTAAAATCGGAATTAATTTCAATTAAATTGACTTTTGAAACAATTTCAAGCCATGCTGGAATAGTGTGAGGAGTAATTAAGAATTGAAACAATTTACCCATTTTTCAGAATTATTTTCGGATGTCTGGTGCAAGTTTTACAATCTCACAGTTTCTCTGGCCTCCCTGGTGACAAGCGGCTATGCGGAAGGGCGAGGTGGGCATGGCTACACCCAGCTCTTCCTGAAGGCCATGCCTGATACTTGATTACAGAAGATAATATTTACCAGTCCTTCGCTGCAAGACTGCAGAAAGGTTCCCCACACCTTTTGCATACAATCCACATATTGGTTTTGTGCATTGGGCCAGACTCTGTCTTGATGCAGTCACACTGAGCAGAGCAGCTCAACCAAATAAGGAGTGCTTGATGCATTGGGTTCGGATATTGTTGATCAGCCATGGAGCTCTATCAACACTGCATGCCACATGTTGTATAGGATGTTTGAAAGGTTATATGATTTGCATGAGCAGCAAACCCTGTGTCAATCCTATCCATCAGCAGCAATTCAGTGAAGCTACAGCAACAACCCGAGACACTTCAGAGCAGAGTTTCCTAAGGATGTGCAAACACAGAACTGTCTCTGTATCTCAGAATCTTTACTTCAAGGTTCACATAGGACCATCTGGAAGGGTGGAAACAACAATGAGCTCCTACTTGAAAGCAGCAGATAGATACGTCAGTTGAGATGAGGTGGGGTGGCTTGTGGGGCTGTGCAAAAATATGGTTACTCCTCATAAGTTGTATCAAATTTATTAATTTTGTACTTACAACACAACAACAACTGACACATGGCCCGTGCCAAAAACTTAAGAATAGAAACTTGCCCAATACTTTTTTTGTTTGCACTTTGTAAATCTTGGAAGCCTCCCAGAGTCAGTTTCATTTCCAGTGCAAGGAAGCAAAACAAAGCCAAAAAGGCTGCCTTTCCTCTTCAGATCAATGGCTTCTCGCCATGAGGAGAGGGAAGCAGCAGGGAGAAAGCAGAGTTCTCTGGGAAAGAGATGGAGAAAGCGCAGGATTCTGGAAAATGTAGTTTGGGAAGGGGAGGAGCCCTATGGCAGATAATGTAAAAGGCCTTCCCTGAACTACATTTCCCAGAATTCTGCTCAGCATCAGGAAGCCCAATCAGGAGAGGGAGATTGGGTTCCAATGAATGGCTGAATCTGCAAAGAAGAGGATGGACTGAGACTTCGAGGAAGTCAGACGCTGTGCTGGGCTGATAAGAAATCCCTCCATGGATGTTATATGGGTTAATATGAAAGAGAGGCATTCAAGGAGATCACTGGTGTGGATTTTTATCAAAACTTTTTTTTTTTTTACTAAAATCAGTAGAGTTATGAATATTTCTGAAAGTTGCAAGCAATGATTCCCCGTTATCTTGTATCATTGTATACAAAATTCAAGGCAATAGCATTGATAGCTTTTTAAAAAATGTTGTTTATACAAACTTTGAAAATTCCCCCAAAATCCATGGATAAGTGAAATGTTGCCCAGGGACATTGCCCGGATATTTTATCCTCCCGGGAGCCTCCGGTGGCGCAGTGGGTTAAAGCACTAAGCTGCTGAGCTTGTTGATCGAAAGGTCGCAGGTTCGATTCCGGGGAGCGGCGTGAGCTTCCGCTCTCAGCCCTAGCTTCTGCCAACCTAGTAGTTCGAAAACATGCAAATGTGAGTAGATCAATAGGTACCGCTCCGGCGGGAAGGTAACGGCGCTCCATGCAGTCATGCCGACCACATGACCTTGGAGGTGTCTACAGACAATGCTGGCTCTTCGGCTTAGAAATGGAGATGAGCATCACACCCCAGAGTCAGACATGACTGGACTTAATTTCAGGGGACTACCTACCTACCTTTATCCTCCTGTGGGAGGCTTCTCTCATGTCCTAGCATGGGAAACTGGAACTGACAGATGGGAACGCCCCTGTCTTGTGAATTCAAACCGCCAAACTTCAGGTCAGCAGTTCAGCCAGCACAAGGGTTTAACCTATTGTGTCATTGTGTCTCTATTCCCAGCCATGCCTCTCCCCAGGCATGCTCTTAAAGTTGTTGATGAATATGACACGAGGCCTACTGGCTATGGATTCCCTTTATGTTTCTCCTGCTATTTGGATGCCTCAGTGGCCCCTTTTTCCTGTTTGCTTCACCTTTATCTGTTTTAACTATTTAAAGGCTTATTTAAGAATTCTCTCTGTACTTCAGCTCTTGGCAGTTCCTGAGCACACCACTGAATGAATGCAAAAGTCAGAGCTGGGATAATTGGGTAAGTGGTGACCTTTGAAAGCCCGTATTTTCCCCCTTCTCCAGATCACTTCCAATTGACTGGGTTCGACTGGGACTTAACTTCTGCACATTTCAAACACTAGGGTGCTGAAGTACTTTTTCAAACACTGCAAGGAGCAGTTTCGGGTTTTTGCTTGCTTGTTTGGAAATGGGATTAAAGCCATTAGTTCAGGGTGGAGGGCCACATGGGGCTTTGAGGTTGAATGTGACACCAAGGTGGTTTTCTTTTCAGCCACAGAATCAGAGAATAATAGAGTTGCAAGAGACCACAGGGGCCATCTAGTCCAACCCCGTGCCATGCAGCACAAAGTATCCCTGACAGATGGCTATCCAGCCTCTGTTTAAAAGCTTCCAAGGAAAGAGCTTCCACTGGACTCTGAGGTAGCGAGTTCTATTGTTGAACTGCTCTCCTTATGGTCAGGAAGTTCTTCCTCATGTTCAGGTGGAATCTCCTTTCCTGTCATTTGAACCCATGGCTCCATTGAGTCTCCGGGGCAGCAGAAAACAAATCCTGCTCCCTCTTCCTGATGACATCCTTTCACATATTTATACATGGCTCTCATGTCTCCTCTCCACCTTCTCTTCTGCAGGCTAAACAGACCCGGCTCTTTAAGATGCTCCTCAGAGGGATTATTCATGGTCCCCACATCTTTGATCCTTTGAGTTGGCCTCTTCCTCTGAACTCCTTCCAGTTTAGAGTCAATCTCTCTTTTGAACTGTGGGGCACAGAACACAACACAATGGGATTCCAGGTGAGGTCTAACCAAAGCAGAATTGGGGGCTTCCTGAAATCAAGATCTGCTCCATCCACAGCATTCCCTGCATCTCCCCAGCTTATAATTCTATTTAAAAAAAGAGATCAGATGAGCCTGACATTACTTGTTTATGAGAAACCCATGTTGACATTTAGTGATCACAGAATTCCTTTCTAAACTAGCTGTCCCCTGCCATGCATTGCTGTGGCCCAGTCTGGTGATCTGGAAAATAAAGTCATGAGAAAGTGTTGTTTTCTAATATAAGTAATTTCTTTATGCTTGTGAGTTGCTGTTTCTTTGTCAGTGTTGATGTGGAGAGTGTCTGGTTTGCCCACTCTGGAACATGCAACATATCATTGTCCTTCTTTAGGGGTTCCTTTCAAATCTATTATACTATATCTGTGTGTGAATCATATCTATCTATCATCTATCTGTCTGTCTGTCTATCTATCTATCTATCTATCTATCTATCTATCTATCTATCTATCTATCTATCATCTATCTATCTATCTATCTATCTATCTATCTATCTATCTATCTATCTCTATATCTATGGCTGGATGGCTCTTTGTCAGGAGGGCTTTGATTACGTTTTCTTGCCCTGATGAAGGGAGTTGGATCTGATGGCCTTAAGTATTTTCTGTTGGTCTTGAGGGTTCTGTGTGGGAAGTTTGCCCCAATTCTGTCATTTGTGGGGTTCAGAATGTTCTTTGATTGTAGGTGAACTGTAAATCCCAGTGACTACAACTCCTAAATTTCAAAGTCTATTTCCCCCCAAACTCCATCTGTGTTCATATTTGGGCATATGGAATATTCGTGCCAAGTTTGGTACAAATCCATCATTGTTTGGGTCCACAGTGCTCTCTGGATGTAGGTGAACTACAACTCCCTAACTCAAGGTCAATGCCCATCAAACACTTCCAGTATTTTCTGTTGGTCATGGGAGTTCTGTGTGCCAAGTTTGGTTCAATTCCATCGTTGATGGAGTTCAGAATGCTCTTTGATTGTAGGTGAACTATAAATCCCAGCAACGACAACTCCCAAATGGAAAAATCATAATTTTTGAGTGATGGTCACTCCTTGTGTTGTGAGACATTTTGTTGCCAAATTTGGTGTGATTTCGTTCATTGGTTCTTTTGTTTTTAAGTTACTCATTATGCACAGAACATTTTTATATATATAGATGATTGCAGGCTGCGTCCTTCGTGATCTGCTCCAGAATCTTTTCTGGAATTGATGTCAGGCTGACTGAATGGTAATGTTCTGGTTCCTATTTTCTCCCTTCTTGAAGATAAGTGTCATCTTCTGAGACTTTTCTAGGTGGATGAGACCTTCCTTAGGCAGTCCCAGGAACAGCTGTTTGCAAGAATACCACCATCACCCCCAAATCCTCAATGTGTTTGCTCCTCAGGAGAAGCAAAAAGTGACACATGTATCGAAGGTAGCTGGAACATCCATGCATCAGTCTCTTCCCACTGTCATCACGGCATCAAACAGTTGAGATTTCAAATAAAAAATTCCACATTCCACACTGCGAATGACAGGTGAAATTGAACATGGTCCCATAATTTGCACTAATCAAGCCCTTTACACATGGGTATGGTTGGGCGGGGGGAGGCAATTGCTCTTTGCTATCCAGCTATCTTGAAATTTTATATCTGCCTATATCTCAAGAGGTTCAAAATGCATACTTAAATAGTCTGAACTCAACCATAATTATATCCTTATTATCTTCATAAGATTTACTTATCTCATTATCAACTCCCTCCTCCATTGGAGGTCAGCAGCATCTCTCCTTTATTACCCATTTAATCCTTCTATCTACTGACTCGTTTCTGATTCATTCACTTATCCAGTTCCTAGCAGGCAAATGCTTTTAACATTTTCATAATAATAGTGCCCTTTGTATCCTAATGCGATCCAAAGAAAATGTTCACCCTCAGCTAGGCCTTTAAAAATGCATTCTTGTTTAGAGAAATCTAAAGTGGGCCACCACAATTGCTTTCGTATTGTTATTTATGAATGCATATGTCCTTTTGTCATTGGCTTGAGAACCATACAGAACCCCTCCCCCTTTTGAGAGGCAGTGTGTATCACTCAATTACAGATGCTGGAGGAGGGCAAACAACAGCAGGAGAGGGCTAACCAGGGGCGGCTCATCCATTACGCGAAGTAAGCGGTCGCAGAACACTTTTTTTTGCCAGGGGCGCAAAGGCGCCTCTGTAAATGCCCCTCGACTGCCACTTGAGGAGCGCCCCCTCAGCTCACAATAGCCCTAGCTGTCTGGGGGGAGCCTCGGCTTTCTTGCCTCGCTGCCAGGTGATCTTCTTCCCAAAGGGGCCGGGCCCTTGAGCCTCGCCTCGCCCCTCTCGTTCCTGCTCCACCTGGTCACCGGGTGTGCGAGCAGAGCCGGCGCTCAATCGTTCTCCACGTTCGATCCCTTCCCCATGACCATGGGTTTCTTTCTTTCTGTTGAAATTGTCCACATGCTTGTGGAGTTCAATGGCTTCTCTGTGTAGTCTGACATGGTGGTTGTGAGAATGGTCCAGCACTTCTGTGTTCTCAACAGAAAGGAAGAAACCATGAAAATGAACAAAATCTGGCTACCAGTATTAAAAAAACTCAAAAATTACAGCAGCAAAACAACAGAGGGGAAACAAACAGGCACATGAAATCACTCTCAACAAAAGATTCCCCCCAGGCGCTTCCAAGCCATTGAATGCTAATCAAGGTGATCAGCTGAAACATTCACACCTAGCCCCAGCAGACAAAAGTCCTTTGTCTCACCCTGGTCATTCCACAGATATATAAACCCATTTTTCCTACTTCCAACAGACCACACTACCTCTGAGGATGCTTGCCATAGATGCAGGCGAAACGTCAGGAGAAAAATTGCCTCCAGAACATGGCCATATAGCCCGGAAAAACCTACAACAACCCTACTAGATTTAAAGTCTGAGAATCCCTCTTGTGATGTTTTTTATAGCGGGTGACTTCAACACTAGGGTAGGGACTAGTCTGGTGAACCTGATGAGAGAAGAGGGCCTGAATGAAGACCCCTTCTACTCTTTACTGACTCCAGAAGCCTGACACTCTAAAGACCAAGTATGCAACCAAGCCGGGAAATGCTTGATCAAAATGGTCACGCAGCTCAACCTGTTTTGGTTAAATGGGCTTATTCAATTTCCCAACTCTGATGAATATACCTTTGTCTCTCCGAGAGGCTCCAGTGTAATAGACTATTTTTTGATCTCACCCTCAATAGCAAGCAGCATTGATGCATTTGCTGTAGATAACTATTTGCTTAGCGATCATCTCCTCCTTCTCCTCACCCTGGACTTGGAGCAAAGTAATACTTTCTCACTCGAACAAACATACCCACAACACACTAGACTGAAGTGGAATGAAAGGACGAAGGAGATGTACATGGAAGCTATGATAACTGAAAGTTTAGATTGTGAGGAGGTGATAACTGGGTTTGAATCCCTGGTTAAATTTATCCTTCTGAAATTACATGATTGGCAAAGAACGCTGAGGCAACTTAGTGCCAGACCAAAAAACTGGTTCGACAAAGAGTGCATAATCATAAATAAACAGATTCGCTCACTTTACAATGATTATTGCTCCACTCCAAACAACCTCCTTCTTATAACAATTAGAGAGTCGAAGCAACAGCTCCAGCTGCTTATGCCCCAAAAACATAAATCCCGCATCATAGCTGATTGGAAGCAGCTGCTGGAGGCATCACAATCAAATGATACCAAGAAATTCTGGTTGATAGTAAACAGAACAAACTACCCCCAAGATCTACCCAGGGCAGATATCTCCCTAGAGAGATGGGCTGAGCACTTCTCGGAAGTGTTTGCCATTGTTCTGCAGTTTGCCGGAATAAACCCTTCCCAAGAAAATGGTGACAGTGAAGTTTCAGTGGCACCAAGCTGGGAGCCGGTTGCATGCCAGGAAATCATTGACTTGATACAAAACCAAAATCTCATTCACTAGTGGGAGGGGACTGCAAATGCATCCCAGTAAACAGCCAAACACTTGGATGGCTCTTTGCATCCCAATGTTGTTGTTGTTGTTGTTCATTCGTTCAGTCGTCTCCGACTCTTCGTGACCTCATGGACCAGCCCACGCCAGAGCTCCCTGTTGGCCGTCACCACCCCCAGCTCCTTCAAGGTCAGTCCAGTCACTTCAAGGATGCCATCCATCCATCTTGCCCTTGGTCGGCCCCTTTTCCTTTTACCTTCCACCTTCCCCAGCATAATTGTCTTCTCTAGGCTTTGCTGTCTCCTCATGATGTGGCCAAAGGACTTCAACTTTGTCTCTAGTATCCTTCCCTCCAATGAGCAGTCGGGCTTTATTTCCTGGAGGATGGACTGGTTGGATCTTCTCGCAGTCCAAGGCACTCTCAGAACTTTCCTCCAACACCACAGTTCAAATGCATCTATCTTCCTTCGCTCAGCCTTCCCTAAGGTTCAGCTCTCACATCCATAGGTGACTACAGGGAATACCATGGCTTGGACTAGGCGGATCTTTGCTGCCAGTGTGATGTCTCTACTCTTTACGATTTTATCGAGACTGGACATTGCTCTCCTCCCAAGAAGTAAGCGTCTTCTGATTTCCTGGCCACAGTCTGCATCTGCAGTAATCTTTGCACCTAGAAATACAAAGTCTGTCACGGCCTCCACATTTTATTGCATCCCAATATATATAGAAATAGACTAGGATGCTTCCTTGCATCCTAACAAACAGCCATCCTTACATTCTAGTGAATAGCCGAACGGACCTGGATGCTTCCTTGCATCCCAGTAGATAGCTGAATAGACTTGGGTGAATCTTTGCATTTCAGTATTTAGACAAACAGACTTGGATGCTTCCTTGCAACCCAGTAGATAGATGAACAGACCTCTTTTACTCAATGTAGTTGCTCATTGTTAAGGTGGGTTTTGAGAGGCATTTACAATCATGGCAATAGACCCACAATCATGACTACATGGTCTTATCAAATAAAGAGCAGTTACAGATCCATAACTCTAGGCTAGAAATACATAACTGTGATACCGAATGGCAGCTGATGACTTTTTCCTCTTGTAGTAGCTATAGAAGGAGGCAGGATAGATGGAGACAGCTGAACACTCATCCAAAGCGCCTTTTGAAATGCAGAGTTTTCAGCCCTCAATCCTGCAATCAGGTGATGGTACCAATATGGGAATTGATTTCTCACCACCCACTTCTGTTGTTATGAAGCCTGCGCCTGATATTTGGAGGTTGCAAGCACTTAAGAACTCGCTTTGACTTCATCGCCGCCTGCTATTTGAGTTCACAAATCGGAAAGGGGTGGGAGGATGTGCTCAGTGCTCGAGCTGCCATAATTTTCAGGCGCGATTGGTTGCAGTAGCAGTTGCAAAATTGCTCCAACTCTTGATTGCTGCCGGTATGAGTTTAGAAAAGCAGGGAGAAGAGAGGGAGAAAGAAAGAAAGAAAGAAAGAAAGAAAGAAAGAAAGAAAAGGCAGCAGAGTTTCTGTTTTAAGGAAGGGTAATTTCCAAGCGATGATGGGGGTGTTTGGACAAGGGGAAACAGTGTGTAAAGATTGGGAGTCATGTCTCAGCATATGTGACAGGTACATGATTGAATAAAATAAAAGCAAATCTGACAGGCAACACAAGGTCTTGGAAGACGGTAGACTTCTCTCTCCCTCTCACTCTCTTTCCTGTTGTTCTTTTAATGACATGCAAACATAGTCTGGGGAGGCATTGCAATCTGAATTGCTGTCAATCAAGGGGACTTTAAAGTGCTAAAACAAGGATAAATGCAAAACTCCCCCCCCCACACACAATTAAAAATAAAACAAAACCCCAAATCACTTTCTAGGAGGTTTCCTTGTCATCTTCACCGGCACCACTTGCGTATGCAGAATTGTGCAGACAAACTACACCACCTTATCCAGGCGGGTCAGGTGGCAATGCATTCAATTAATACTTGAATGAATAATGTGTGATGAGATAGTTTGATTGGCACGAGTGATCATCTGAAATGTGGGCAGCAAATAGGGTTCTTGCCTCCGTTGTTCTGCAGCTTCATAGTTGGCTCATTGATCTTGAGCAGGTTTGCCAACTTTTGACCAGAAACCAAATAGTATAAGTGTTATGTTAATGGGAAAAGGAGGTTGAAGGCCACAGCAATATGGGAGATCATGTGCTCCATGTCCTTATGGCCTGATGTCATATGTATGAAATTGATTTTTTTTCTGTCTCGGGAGTGACTTGAGAAATTGCAAGTTGTTTTTATTGAGAGAGAATTGGCCATCTGCAAGGATGTTGCTCAGGGGATACACAGATTTTTTTGATGTTTTTGCCATCTTTGTGGGAGGCTTTTCTCATGTCCCTGCATGGAACTGGAGCTGACAGAGGGAGCTCATCCATGCTCTCCCTGGGTTGGATTCAAACCAGTAACCTTCAGGTCAGAAACCCAACCTTCAAGTCATCAATCCTGCTGGTACAAGGAGCCCCCGGTGGCACAGTGGGTTAAACCCCTGTGCCGGCAGGACTGAAGACCGACAGGTCGCAGATTCGAATCCAGGGAGAGGTGGATGAGCTCCCTCTATCAGCTCCAGCTCCTCATGTGGGGACATGAAAGAAGCCTCCCACAAGGATGATAAAAACATCAAATCATCCGGACGTCCCCTGGGCAACGTCCTTGCAGACGACCAATTCTCTCACACCAGGAGTCACTCCTGACACGACAAAAAAAAGGGGGGGGGGTTTAACTCATGGCACCACCGAGGGATCCTATGGAATGGATGTGGAGCAAGACAAACTACTATGCATTGGCTTTGGAAAGCTGTCACCAAAACACAATGTTTGCTCTCTAACCACCTTATCCCATGGAGACATTTTCCCCTGGGAAATGTCTCTTTTCAAGCCTGTCTCTTCAGCATCTTTTCAAGCCTGGAGAGGCACGGAGCTTATCACATGTTCAGGGTTGAAAAGCGGCAGAAGTGTCCTAAAAGAAGGGATCTCTGAACACGGGCCAGCTATCCTGTGCTGAGCTCTTGCCTCTTATTACACTTTACTCCCATCTTTACAACTGAAAAACAGCTGAGATTGGAACCATCAAAGTTTCCCATCCTGTTTCATTGCCCAACTATCAGCAGTCTCTTGTATTATATAGCGTTTTGGGCCAAACATTATTATCCTATGGAAAGAAATGGTTTTAACCTGCATCACTGTCTGTTTTATCCTATGGGGTCTGGTGCAGGACCATATGATTCTGTGGAAAGCAATGGTTTTAATCTGGTGCCAGTCTCTTTCAATGTAAGGGGCTTTTGGGGTCTCTTGGCTTTTTAATATTGTTGTTTCTTCTGATTAAAACCAAAAAAATAATACTGACAGTGTCCAGAATAATATGATTCCATGGAAAGCAATGGTTTTAACCTGGATCAATGCCTTTTGTATCCTATGGGCTTTGATGCAGAACCATAGGATCCCATGGAAAGCAACAGTTATAATCTGGATCACTGTTTCCTGTATCCTATGAGGTTTGGTGCAGAACCATAGGATCCCATGGAAAGCAATTGTTTTAACCTGATGCCAGTCTCCTCTAATGTAAGGGGCTTTGGGAAGAATCATAGAATCATGGAATCAAAGAGTTGGAAGAGACCTCATGGGCCATCCAGTCCAACCCCCTGCCAAGAAGCAGCAATATTGCATTCAAATCACCCCTGACAGAGGGCCATCCAGTCTCTGTTTAAAATCTTCCAAAGAAGGAGCCTCCACCACACCCCGGGGTAGAGAGTTCCACTGCTGAACGACTCTCACAGTCAGGAAGTTCTTCCTCATGTACAGATGGAATCTCCTTTCTTGTAGTTTGAAGCCATTGTTCCGCGTCCTAGTCTCCAAGGAAGCAGAAAACAAGCTTTCTCCCTCCTCCCTAGGACTTCCTCTCACATATTTATACATGGCTATCATATCTCCTCTCAGCCTTCTCTTCTTCAGGCTAAACATGCCCTGCTCCTTAAGGAAGTGCAAAACATTACCTGTTTGGTTTTCAGATATTGTTGTTTCTCCTGATTAAAAACAAAAAAGTAATACTGACCATGTGATGAATTAAGAGGAATGTATTGCCAGCGCTTAGGTTTCCACATGTGAATGTAATAATAATAATAATAATAATAATAATAATAATAATAATACCTTTATTTATATCCCACCACCATCTCCCAAAAGGGACTCGGGGCAGCTTACTGAGCAGCACACAAAACATATAAAATACAATGCATTAGCATTTCTAAAATCAGCATTTATAAAATCACCATTTAACATAAAACAACACTTATAGAATTTAAACAAAAAACCCAACTCAATTGAATTAAAGTGTGTTATTTATGAGATGGGGAGGCAGGATGCGAAACGGGACTGCTGATGATAGAAGAAAGGCGATTCTTTGACTGTGATTTTCCTGCTTCTTAGCAGAATGGGTGTTCTGTCGCCGCTGGATCTGAAATAAATCACCTTTAAGAGAGGATGTGCGACTTGAATCCAGCGGGAAGCCAGGGGCCCCGAAAAGGAGCCTTTAGGAAAATTTCCCTCATTAAACAGTCCTTAGGAGGCTTGAGCTTAAATATAACAGTCTTTTATTGATGAACAAACAGGAATTGTAAAGCTTGCTTGGTAAAGAAACCAGCTCTCTCAAACTTGTCCCCAGGGAACAGGCACTATCTTCAATAACTTTGTTCAAAGGAAGATTCCCCTTTCTAGCTCCTCCCAGGCTACTGTGAACCTAAACCTGACTGATTTGAATCCACTACCGGCTGAACTGCGTCTCAGAACCGAGCAGACGTACCAGCAGGCCTGTAGTCATTTAGCTGGAGATCTTGATGATTAGAGCTGTTATTCCCTCCGGAATTCCTCAGGGCTGTAAGGCTGTTTCCCCAGAACCTTTGGGAATCTTTAGAGGCTTAAGACTGTTCTCCCCCGTGAAGTCTTAAGGGATGAAGCCTTTGTACAGGAGGGCGTCTGTACACATCCTCTGCATAGACTTCCTTTGCTGAGACTAACTGAAAAATGGCCCCTTCCCTCCAAAAAAAACCAGAGAGGGGCGGGACCAGGGATCCTAACTATTATTGACAGGTGGCTTGCCCTATGAATGCAGCCAAAGGAAGCCACCTATCTGCAAAGTCCCTGCAACTTAGGACTATGAACAAACACTCAGTGCAAAGCATAACATTGGAGCCCCTGGAACAGCCGTTCCAGAACAATGGGGTTGGTCTGGGTGGCCCATGAGGTCTCTTCCAACTCTAGGATTCTATTAATTCTCTAGTCTTAAAGGGACGGTTGCTCTCTCAACGTGACTAGGTGGTAAATGTGTAACTGGAGTACCCATTGAGAAGATGACCACAGGGTCAATTTTTGGTAAAGTGTTTGTAGTTCTTTAGACCAAAGTGTACTTTATGTTCACCTGTTCTGCAATTCTTTTCAGTCAAACATATGTTCAGAAAATACAATGAAACACAAGGGACCCAGAAAGGTCTAGCAAGGGAGGGAGATCAAGCCAATGGAGGAGGAGACAAGCAAGAGAGATTATTTCTGATTTGTTTCTGATTTCTTTATTTTGAATTGTTGGTTTGATGGCTATACACACACACACACACACACACCTCATCTTTGAAAGAAAAAAGTCTCAGAGAGTGACTTCTACAAAATTAATTCCTTTAAAGGAAGATTGCCAGGGAAAGAAAAGCACATTTGCAATCAAGAATGGGGGACAATGCCTGGCTCGAGAGCAGTACGTGTGAAAAAGATCTTGGAGTCCTCGTAGACAACAAGTTAAAAATGAGCCAACAATGTGATGTGGCAGCAAAAAAAGCCAATGGGATTTTGGCCTGCATCAATAGGAGCATAGTGTCTAGATCTAGGGAAGTCATGCTCCCCATGCTCTATTCCGCTTTGGTTAGACCACACCTGGAATATTGTGTCCAATTCTGGGCACCACAAGAGAGATGTTGACAAGCTGGAATGTGTCCAGAGGAGGGTGACTAAAATGATCAAGGGTCTGGAGAACAAGCCCTAGGAGGAGCGGCTTAAGGAGCTGGGCATGTTTAGCCTGAAGAAGAGAAGGCTGAGAGGAGATATGATAGCCATGTATAAATATGTGAGAGGAAGCCACAGGGAGGAGGGAGCAAGCTTGTTTTCTGCTTCCTTGGAGACTAGGACGTTAAACAATGGCTTCAAACTACAAGAAAGGAGATTCTGAACATGAGGAAGAACTTCCTGACTGTGAGAGCCATTCAGCAGTGGAACTCTCTACCCCGGAGTGTGGTGGAGGCTTTTAAACAGAAGCTGGATGGCCATCTGTCAGGGGTGATTTGAATGCAATATTCCTGCATCTTGGCAGAATGGGGTTGGACTGGATGGCCCAGGAGGTCTCTTCCAACTCTTTGATTCTATGATTCTATGAAGAGAGCAAATAGCACCACAACACACTTTTCATAAAGATACTCGGGAAGGGCCACTTGACCTCCCCAAGAGATGCCTGCTTCTCTCACAAAAGTTGGGGTGATTGCTGATATCCCAGGGCTGACATTTGGTGAACACTGGGTGGCATTATAGAACGGGAGCCACAGATGGAGTAGAGAGGCCGCAATGAAACTCTGATTCAGCACACGGCTTGGATGATTGTTGACCCTGCTTTTCATTCAATAAATGTTTTCGGCCTTATCCATTGCCTTCCCTCTCAAGCCTTGCAGTTGAATGATTCCCGGAGGAGACAATACCGTAACCTAATAGGTTTTTCCTCAGTTGGGAAGGTTTTCCTGACTTCAAAACCTAGGGCTTCATCTCCAGATCCCCAGGTCTGTTTGTGGGTTTTTCTTCCCTTTTTATCCCTCTTGTGTTGTTCCAGCGCACAGGCGTCTCTGAAGAGACAATGTGTGAAGCCGCCAGATGACAGAAATGCCTTGAAAAGGAGGCTTAGACAAAAATAATCCTTCTGCTTAAACTTATTTTTATAGAGGATGACAAAAGAAGAAGCTGAAGAGGGAGGAAAGGAGGCCCAGTCTCTGCTGCTTCTGATCCGGAGAAGAAAATGAGCGTCAAAGGAAGTGAAGCTGGTCCGTCTGTCAACTGCCACCACGAGGTGCGCTCTGGGGATAATTTTGATCATGAGATCTGAGCTTACGTTTTCCTTGGGAACAATCCACAATGACTGTCTCATTTGCTTCAACGGAGTCAACACAGAGAAAATCCTCAGGGAACGATAATGCTGGTTCGCTGCTGAACATATTCAAGAATGTAAGACGAACCCTGAAGTTGGATGAGAACAACAGCATATATGCCTTCCTGTTTCCCACAAAGACCAACTAGATGCTTCAAGGGGATGATATACATACAAATCCCCATTAAGTAGGCTTGGGTAACAACGGAAAAATTTGTTTCTAAACTCGTTTCGTTTTTAGGGGTCCATCGCGTTTCGTTTTTTAAAAGAATTCTGAAATTTTCCTTTTAAAAATTTCGAAATTTACGAAATTTTGTATAATTACGAATCGATTCTTTAATGGCGGACACAATTGCGCAATATGCTAAAAAAACCTCCAAATGGGACAGGGGGGACTTCTGAAGCTTCCCTCTCCCTCTGTTGTTGACTGTTGGTGTGATAAAACAAACAACTATAAAACTTGCACCAGACATGCGAAAATAATTACGAAATAATTTTGAAATAATTTTGAAATAATAACGAAATAATTACGAAATAATTATGAAATAATTACGAAATAAATTGAAAAAAATGTTTAGAATCTAATTTACTCCTCACACTATTCCTGCATGGCTCAATATTGGATCGTAAGCTAATTTAAATACGAATTAATAACGAATTACGAAATTAACGAACGAAACCGCCCAAGCCTACCATTAAGCATCTAGTTGGCCATTGTAAGGTAGTCACTGAGGCCCCTTCTATACTGCCATATAAAATCTAGATTGTCTGCTTTGAACTGGATTATATGGCAGTGTGGACACATATAATCTAGTTCAAAGCAGATAGTGTGAATTATGTGCTTTGATAATCTGGATTATATGGCAGTGCAGAAGGGGCCTAGGCAAGAGATAGGCATTGGGAGATGGTCCTGGTTCTTGTCCTTCCCTCAACCTGAGCAGAAGAAGACGGGAAGCAGGACCATTTCTCAATGTCTACCTCTTGCTCGGGGATTACCCTACAAATTCAGCGTTAGCGGTTGTCAAAAACTCACAACCTTTTCAAAGAGAATAGAAAATACAGCCCTTTCTGACACATTACCTGTCATTGTGTAGACCCCGAGTTCAATTAACATCCTGACATATGCATTGCTTTATCTATTTGGAAAGAAAGCGGCGAAGGCAGCCCTGCTGATGGTTCCTGGTGCTTTGAATCCCACTTTACATGTCAGCCTATCTCTGCAGGGGGTGAAGAGTGGGGCAACTCTTATGAGCAAGGAAATATTCCGCACCACGCCAGCGCATTCACTTAGACTTTCCTCTTCAAAGGAAATGCATTTCTTGACTCATCTCTCCAGAGACAGGTTTGTAAGCCAGGCAAGCCTGTAAGTAACTTATTGTGCTGTTAATATATTGGCCATGTCGTCTCCTCAATTGGAGATTGTTTGCATTAAAGCAACTCTGAAGTCCGTGTCAGCCACCACAACAACCCAGCTCCAGGTGATATGTAGGTTTTAGGCTTGTTTGATCAAGGTTAAAGAAAATGGTTAAAAACTCGTTTTGGATGTAGGGGGCACTGACAAGTTGCTTCGGAATTGATTTCTGAATTTTTCCAAAAAATCCTGGAATTTTCCGAATTTTCCGAATTTTCCGAATTTTCTGAATTGCTTCGTTAATGCCGGGCACGATTGTGCAATATGCGAAAAACTGCAAATGGAACAGGGCAAACTTCTGGGGATTCCCTCTCCCTCATTTTTAGACCACTACTGACAAAACTTGCCACTGTGGCAGAAAACATCTTCCTCTGTCAGCATACTAAATTTCAACATGTTTAGACAATATGGGTTTTTGACAATTTTTAAAATAATTTCAGTAATAAGCTATATTAAAAGAAGAATAAATGCGCTGCCTCCAGGATTCTTTAGGGAATTTATCTCATAACATTAAATTAATTAATTAAATTTGCTTGTTTCAAAGATAAGTGGAGGGCAAGCCAGTGTTCAACCCTGCCCCATCTTCCTAGATCTGGAGGGAGAAATCCCCAGAGGACCGATTCCTTGACCACCCTGTGGACGGCAGCGTCCCACCCTGGCCCTCCAAACTGTGGCTGCCCACCGTTGGCCAGCATTCCACCCCACCTCACCCCACCCCTCCAAGACCAGTGGATGCTAGCGTTCTGCCCCGACAACTTCCCCCAACAACTCAAGGAGGGATGAATCCCCCCGAGGACTGACTGCTTGCCTGCACTGTGGACACCAGCATTCCACCCTGACCACCACCTCCAACCTAAAGGCCTTGGCCTGCACTTAAACACAATCGGCGCTGACAAAATTATCATCTGCCAGCTGCAGAAGGACACCTTACTGTGATCTGCACGCATTATTCACCGATACTTGGGAAGTGTCTGACGTGTGATCCAATACAACAGCCAGCAGAGTGTCTGCTGTGGACTTATCTTGTTGTGTTTCTAATAATAACAATAACAATAACAATGACAATAATAATAATAGACTACTCTGTCCCAAGGCTTCAATCTGTAACAGAGAAGTTAATGGCCACACATGGTCTGTGGGTCACCTTCAGCATCCACTTATTTCTTTGGAGTTTTCGACCTTCCTATATTTTTGTTGTTACAACATGTAGACGAGCCATGGGCAAACTTTGGTCCTCCAGGTGTTTTGAACTCCAACTCCAACGGTTTCTAACCTGGGGGACGAAAGTTGCCCCATACCTGGTGTAGACTCATGCCACCCATTCTCTTTGAATTGAGTCTTGGTCCCGCCAAATTCCATCATTCCTGCTATAAAGAGGCTTGACCAAGTTGGAACTCAATGGCATGCCTAAGATCTCTCCAGATGTGACTTGTTTGGGTCAACCTACTGATCCATAACAAAGTTTTGGTGAGACCATAGATAATCCAACAGACTTTTGTTTACTTGCTGCAAAGAAGAAGAAAAGGACGGAGCCCACATATGTTTAGACAGGTAGACCGGGAAGACGTGTGGACGTTGACAGATGAGTCACATCTTGCCAGGTGGGCCGACTGCGATGATAAATCCCCTTGGCTGTATGTGGGATCTTTCCGCTACAGCACACCTCATTGTTCTCCCTAATGCAGTGTTCTAAGAATAGGATTAATTAGCTCGCACCATGCCACAGCCGGGAAGGTTGTGCTCATTTTCATTAGTGTTGACCTGATCTTGTCTCCAAACTTACATTGTTATAATAGCTAACGATGCACTGGAGAGGTATTACGATTAGCATGATGGAAGAGGCACCAGGCCAGTTTGTTTGGAATCTAAGGTTTGTTAATCTGTCAAGCAAGAGAAGAGTCTTCTGCCTTTTCCCATGGCGTAGGAACACTTTCACCATTTTGTGGGTCTTTCTGTTACAAATTCAGTTGTTTTTCTTTTTTAAAATACAAAATATTTTGAAAACAAACCCCGTGCCCCCAATTCCATTTTATTTGCATACTACTTTCAATAATAATAATAATAATAATAATAATAATAATAATAAGGGCTGTCCAACCACGGAAAAATTTGTTTCTAAACTCGATTCGTTTTTAGGGGGTTTTTGTGTTTCGTTATTTAAAAGAATTCCGAAATGTTTCTTTTAAAAAGTTCGATATTTACGAAATTTCGGAAATTACGAAACAATTACGAAACAATAACGAATCGATTCGTTAATAGCGGACGCGATTGCGCAATACGTTAAAAAACCCTCCAAATGGGACAGGGGGAACTTCTGAAGCTTCCCTCTGTTGTTGACTGTTGGTGTGATATTTATTTTATCACTGATAAAACAAACAACAACTGTAAAACTTGCACCAGACATACGGAAATAATAACGAAATAATAACGAAACAATTTCGAAACAATTACGAAACAATTTCGAAACAATTACGAAACGAATTGGAAAAATTTGTTTCGTTTTTTAGTTGCTCCTGAATGGTTCAATATCGCTTCGTTATAAAAAAAATAACGAATTAATAACGAATTACGAAATTAATGAACGAAACCGCCCAGCCCTAATAATAATACCTGGCAATGATTAACTGTACGGATTTTGACTTAAATATGTTATTAGCTTGCACCTAAAAATGGCCAAACAATTCAATGAGATACTCCAAACTGGAAACATCAGCAAATGGATAACAACTGGGAAGACATATTTGATACAGAAAGATCCAGCAGGAAACTACAGGTCAATAACATGTCTGCCTACAATGTTCAAACTGCTGACAAGCATAATAGCTGATCAAATCCACGATTACTTGGAGGAAAATAACATCTTGCCAGTAGAACAAAAAGGCAATAAAAGAAGAAGTAGGGGCACGAAAGATCGGCTTCTAATTGACAAAATGATACTGGAGAATTGCAAAAGTTGCAAAACAAATCTCTATACAACTTGGACTGATTACAAAAATGCATTTGACTCACTGCCACATTGTTGGATTATCAAATGTCTAGATGTCATCGGGGTTTGTGAAAATATTAGAAAGTTTACCAGAAATGCAATGAAATAATGGAAAACTGAGTTGTTCATGGGCAATGAAAGCTATGGAACTGTTAATATCAAAAGAGCAATTTTCCAAGGGGACTCACTGTCACCACTGCTGTTCATTATTGCACTGATCCCACTGTCAGTAATTCTACAGAAAACAAATCTAGGCTACCAAACAGCAAGAAATTCACCAAAAATACTGGGATCGGCATGCATCATTCGCCGATACATCACACAGTCCTAGACACTTGGGAAGGTCCAATGTGTGATCCAATACAACAGCCAGAAGAGTGATCTTGTCTGCTGTGGACTCATCTTGTTGTGTTTCAAATAATAATAAATATCGACAAAATCATGATCTGTCAACTGCAAAAGGCCACCTGACTTGGATCTGCATGCATCATTCGAAAATACATTATAAAGTCCTAGACACTTGAGAAGTGTTCGGCTTTTGATTTTGTGATACAAAATCCAGCATATAGATCTCATTTGCTGTGACATATTGTGTTTTTGTGTCAGTAAAATAATAATAATAATAATAATAATAATAATAATAATAATAATTTTATTTCTTATCTACCTCTCCTCATGACTCGTGGTGGGTTACAACATTATTAAAACACACTATCAAAACACATGACTATTAAAAACACTCTGTAAAAGACACATATCAAAATATATTTACATGCAATACATATCAAAATACACAAAAATAGAAATAGAAATTTAAAATCTGAAGTCATTAACACTATCTGAGTAAGCCTTGGAAGAAATATGTTATTAGATGGTTTTTAAATTGGGTTGTTGTAGATTTTTTGGGCTGTCTGGCCATGTCCTAGAAGCATTCTCTCCTTTGGATCTCTTGTGAGATCCAAGAGTTCATTTAGATGTGGGAGCTCTTGTTCCAGCAGGTCATTCCACAGTCTTGGGGCGGCCAATGAAAAGGTCCTCTGAGTGATGGTTGCCGGTTGGAATAAATAGAAAACCCAGAGGACCTCAGTGTCCAAAGGGATGGATTGTATGGGAGAAGGTGATCCTGTAAGGATTTAAAGGATCCCTTCTAACCCTTCATCTAAGTCATTAATAAAGATGTTGAACAGGACCGGGTCCAGGACGGAACCCTGCGGCACTCCGCTCATCACTTCTTTCCATTTATGGGATTTGTAAGTTCTTTTCATGGGTGTTTTTTAAAATCATTATTGGTCACGCCTTGGGTAGTTAGTAGGGCTGGGCGGTTTCGTTCGTTAATTTCGTAATTCGTTATTGATTCGTATTTAAATTAGCTTACGATGTGATATTGAGCCATTCAGGAGCAACTAAAAATCGAAACGAATTTTTCAATTTATTTCGTAATTGTTTCGTAATTGGTTCAAAATCGTTTCGAAATCGTTTCGAAATCGTTTCGTTATTATTTCCGTATGTCTGGTGCAAGTTTTATAGTTGTTGTTTGTTTTATCAGTGATAAAAAAATAAATTATCACACCAACAGTCAACAACAGAGGGAGAAGGAAGCTTCAGAAGTTCCCCCTGTCCCATTTGGAGGTTTTTTAGCGTATTGCGCAATCGCGTCCGCCATTAACGAATCAATTCGAAATTTACGAAATTTCGTAAATAACGAATTTTTTTTAAAAGAAAAATTCGGAATTCTTTTAAAAAACGAAACGCAATGGACCCCCTAAAAACGAAACGAGTTTAGAAACAATTTTTTCCGTTGTTACCCAGCCCTAGTAGTTAGGCGTTTTATGGCCAAATTTGTTGGCAATTGGCCGCATGGATTTGTTGTTTTTAGCGTACTCACGACAAACAGATCACACACACACACACACACACACACATATATACATATATATATACACACACACACACACACACACTTAGAAGCTTCTTTTTGGAGGAGTAGCTATCTATCCCCAAGCAGCACTGTCTCGAACCTGCCTGAGAGGGACGACTGGAACTATTGCAGCACAGTGTCACTGATTCCCAAACCTCGTTACACGTGTTCCAGAAGGATAGCATGGTCAATGGTATCAAAGGCTGCTGAGAGGTCTTGAAGCATCAACTGGGACACTCTACACCTATATGTGTTTAGATGGAGATCATCCACTAAGGTGACCATCACAGTCTAATGCTTTTGCAATATAAGTTGAGCATGCTTTCTCTAGAATTACAAAATAATACAAAATCCAAAACTGTCTACACAGCTGGCTTAGATAGTGATGCTGTTGCTTTCCAGTGGTTCAGTGTACACAGCTGTCCATAACATTACCTTCTGGTGATGTGTATAATATGTTTATGACATGTTACTTGTGTATATCTATTGACCTGATGCCTCCAGGAAGCCCAGGAACAGGACAAGAATGGAAGAAGATACCACTCCAGTGATTTGATCTTTAGCAATGAGTATGGAAAGGGAAGCTGCTTTTGAGCCTGGAGTCCATGGTAAAATAGCCATTAGCCTAGAGTCAACAATTGCCCTATCAATCTTGTATCTGTCTAATCCATTTCAAAGGCCATCATCCTGTGACAGTTAATTCCATTATGATTGATGCCCTGCGTGAAGTAATAATGATTTACTGGCACCATGAAAGGCAAGTTTACATTGCTGTAGCTTGGAATGGCTCCAGACCTTTGTCCTACTTGCATTTGGGTCTTGAGTTTGAGAAAATGTCAACCCCAAGTATGGAATGGGAAGAACAAGGAGTGGAAAAAGATAGCCACTGTATTGATGGCTATATGAGACAATGGATGGCTCTAAAGCAGGCATGGGCCAACTTGGGCCCTCCAGGTGTTTTGGACTTCAACTCCCACCATTCCTAACAGCTAGTAGTCTGTTAGGAATGGTGGGACTTGAAGTCCAAAACACCTGGAGGGTAGGGCCCAAGTTGGCCCATGTCTGCTCTCTTTCTCTTAGGCGATCCCTCGCTTTCTGAGGATGATTGTCTTCCAGTATTCTTGTGGGTCCGTATGTGGCTGTGGAGTCCTATTCTTGCTCTGCATCTTCTTCCGCAGTGAGGGTATTGGTTTCCAGGTGGAAGGTGGTCTCGGTCGGGGTTGGCTTGACGCGCCTTCCTTTTGGCATGCTTCTCCCTTTTGCCCTCCATTCATGCCTCTTCAAATTCTGCAGCACTGCTGGTCACAGCTGACCTCCAGCAGGAGCGGTCAAGGGTCAGGGCTTCCCAGTTCTCAGTGTCTATGCCAGAGTTTTTAAGGTTGGCTTTGAGCCCATCTTTAAATCTCTTTTCCTGTCCACCAACATTCCGTTTTCCGTTCTTGAGTTCGGAGTAGAGTTGAGTTGGGAGACGGTGGTTGGGAATCTGGACAACGTGGCCGGTCCAGCGGAGTTGATGGCGGAGAACCATCGCTTCAATGCTGGTGGTCTTTGCTTCTTCCAACACGCTGACGTTTGTCTGCCTGTCTTCCCAGGAGATTTGCAGGATTTTCCTGAGGCAGCGCTGATGGAATCTTCCCAGGAGTTGCATGTGACAGTCCACGTCTCACAGGCGTATAACAGGGTTGGGAGGACAATAGTTCTATAACCAAGCACCTTGGTATCCCTACGGATGTCTCGGTCCTCAAACACTCTCTGCTTCATTCGGAAAAATGCTGCACTCGCAGAGCTCAGGGGGTGTTGTATTTCGGTGTCGATGTTGACTTTGGTGAAGAGGTGGCTGCCAAGGTAGTGGAAATGATCAACATTTTCTAATGTTACACCATTAAGCTGTATCACTGGCATTGGAGAGGGGTTGGTTGGTGTCTGCTGGAACAGCACCTTGGTTTTTTCAATGTTCAATGGCAGGCCGAGCTTCTCATATGCTTCTGCGAAGGTGTTTAGAGTGGCTTGTAGATCTTCTTCTGAATGCGCACAGACGACATTGTCATCAGCATACTGGAGTTCTATAACAGATGTTGTTGTAACCTTGGTTTTGGCTTTCAGTCTGCGGAGGTTGAATAGCTTGCCATCTGTCTGATAGATGATTTCCACTCTGGTGGGAAGCTTCCCATCAACAAGATGAAGTATCATAGTGTCTGCTCTAAAGGAAACAGGAGTGCCCCATTTGATTTCATGACGCATTGTCTTCCTTCTAGACAAGAGAGTGGTGAGGGGATGGAATATGGAGGAACAGATTGGTTTTTGGTTGGCAAAGATGTCAGACAAGGGTTCACTGTATCACACTGTTTGATATGTATGTGGCATATGGCATATGGAGAGAAGGGTTTGGCTCAGATGAAGGACATGTTGAAGTTGGAGGAAGAAGCAGCCACACTCAGTCTCAAGTGCCATATTGCAAGCAGGAAGTGGCCAAGGCTTGAGGAAAAAGAAGCTGCTAATGGAAGTTAAGGAACAAAGTGCAACAGCAATGTCATGGCCACATATTAAGAAGGCAAAAGCAATGGCTATAGACAAAGAACTGCTGTTGTTGTCAATATTAAGAAGGCAAAAGCGATGGATATAGAGAAACAGCTGTTTTTTTAAAAAATTTTTTTTATTGTTTTATCATAGTTATTACATTTGTTATATATTTGTTTATAGCAGTTACATATTATTCAACACACTCTTTAACATATAATCTTATTATTCTGCTTAAGCATTTTTTTCCTTTCCCCCCACCACTGTGCTCCCCTCCCCCCATATCAAGCCACAACTTTTACATATTGTCTGTCCAAAATCTTAATTCTTCTTGTGGCGGTAACTTTCCTTCTTTATTTTTTAAACCATTTATAACAAATTTTTCCCATACAACATCAAAATCACTTTGTTTCCATATACTTTTTAAAACTTTTAATATACATGTACCCCGCTTGTTGTTGTTGTCTACGTCCCACCTCGAAGCTTAAGATCTTCTGGGGAGGCCCTGCTCTCGACCCCGCCACTGTCACAAGTGAGGCTGGCGGGGACGAGGAGCAGGGCCTTCTCAGTGGTGGCCCCCCACCTGTGGAACTCACTCCCCGGGGAGATTAGATCGTCATCTTCCCTTTTGGCATTTAGGAAAAAACTGAAGACCTGGATCTGGGATCAAGCCTTTGGTCATTCTGACAGCTAACTGAAGGATCTGATGATAGACAAGGACAAATGGAATGGAATGGATATATGGACTCTGAACCCTGAGCATGAGACTGTTTTTATTATTTTATTATGTACTGATGTTTTTAATTAATTGTTGAATTGTTTGTATTTGTATTGCTTGTGAATTGTTTTGGGCATCTAATTGTGCCCCCACTGTAAGCTGCCCTGAGTCCCCCCCGGGGTGAGAAGGGCGGGCTATAAGTAAATGAAATAAATAAATAATAAATAAACATGTAAGCTTATCATTTATTGCCAATTTCCATGCTTCCTTGTACCACTCCTCTATTTGTATATTTATTTCTTTTTTCCAATTCCTTGCTATGAGCAGTCTTGGTATTGTTAATAAGTTTGTTATCGCTTCTTTATCCTCCTTTTTCAATTGTATATTGTTATATAATGATAATAAAGCTGTACTATGACTTTTCTCAAAATTCATATTCATTATATCTTCGATTTCTTTACATACTTTCCCCCAAAAATTATTTACATATTTACATTGCCACCACATATGTATATATGTTCCTGGTTCTTGATACCCTCTCCAACAATTCTTTGAATTATTTTTATTTATATATGCTAATCTTACTGGTGTTAGATACCACTTCCATATTAACTTATAATAAAGAGAAAGAACTGTTATTGTTGTTGTTGTTGTTATTGTTTATTTATTTATTTATTTGGTAGTTTTGTATACCGGTCTTCTCACCTCCATTCGAGGTACTCGGGCCGGTTTCCAACATCAATATTACAGACCGTCATTAAAACATCATATTTCTAAATCACACTAAAACATTAAAACATTGAAACAATTAAAATGGCAAAAATACAATCATATGATTACAGTGGTCAGTCGTCATCAAAGTCATTATTCGTCGTCATCCATCCATATCACAGGATCATGGCTCATTCGTTGAATGCCAATCCCCAAAGCCAGGTTTTCACCTGTTTCCTGAACGTTAAGATCAAAGGGGCAGTTCTGATCTCCAGTGGAAGGGAGTTCCAGAGTCGAGGGGCCACCACCGAGAGGCCCTGTCTCTCGTCCCCACCAGCCGCGCCTGTGAGGCTGGTGGGATCGAGAGCAGGGCCCCTCCAGACGATCTTAGTAATCTTGATGGCTCATAGGGGAGGATACGTTCGGACAGGTAAATTGGGCCGGAGTTGTTTAGGGCTTTATAGGTTAAGATCAGCACTTTGAATTGTGCTCGGAAGCTGACTGGCAGCCAGTGGAGCTGGCGCAACAGAGGAGTAGTATGCTCCCTGTACCCCGCTTGTTGTTGTTGTCAATATTAAGAAGGCAAAACCATGATTCTATGATGACTATAGACAAAGAGTTGATGCCATTGTTGCTGTCGTTGTGGGTCTTGTTCATTTCCGACATATAATAAATCTTAAAGAAACCCATCCATAGAGTTTTCTTAGCAAGACTGATTCAGAAGGTTGCTGGTGGTGTCCTCCTATGAAGTTGTGAGATCATGACTTGCCCAAGTAACCCATCCAAAAATATGCAGAAGGAATGGCTTGGTGAAGGTCACTCAAGGATACAGAAGCAATGCTATGATCAAATCAGGATCTCCAATATCTTTTTTTCTTGTTTTTAGCTTTTCTGTTGAAACGAAGCCCTCAGAGGAGCTGTTTGGTTTTTAAAGTAGGGCAATGCCTATCATTTTATTATCAGTCCCAAGTAGTTTTCACTCCTCTCTTACTCGTTTTTTTCACTCCAGTCTTTAAATAGCCTGCAGGCAAGATTTCCATACATTTGAAATTTTCCTGAAGTATGGAATCATTTTATATGCTGCTTACCATCTTGTCTTAGGCAAGGAACATGCTATTTTTAAACAGGAATGAACATTATTATTTCTTCATCCTTTTATGTACTCAAGGAGACTGATTGCTAAAGGAAAAATGTGAAATACTGTTAAGCGAGTTGGAGGGGAAAATGCATAAAGGGTAAAGGAAAAGAGAGACTTTTTCGTTTCGTTATTATAATATAATGAATAATTCCTGCTATCTTTCATTCTTATTTATTTCGTGGAGCTTAAGCAATGCGTAAGCTTTTAATTAACATCTATAATTACAATTTGACTATTATTGACCATTATGAGAGAAATGTTTTCCTTATTAGTTGAGAAAGAGACTTTCTGAGTCTCCTTCTGGAGAGAGAAAGCAGGGCATAATAATAATAATAATAATAATAATAATAATAATAATAATAATAATAATAATAGTGGAATGATGCAAATTGGGAAAAAGCCCATCAAGGAGAAGAACATTATGTTGAAGTTAATTTTTTTTTTAAAAATGCCACCAGTCAAATTTGTATTGAGTCCCCACATTTTTAGTATTGCAAAATTTGAGACTTGAAGAGTTGTTTGCTATAGAACTCTTATATTTGCTGTGTTCACCCTTGGAAACGTTGCCTGCTCTTTTTCTCTGAATACCTGAACTGTATTTACAATCATGAGGCGACAGCAAAGCCTAGAGAAGACAATGATGCTGGGGAAAGTGGAAGGTAAAAGGAAGAGGGGCCGACCAAGGGCAAGATGGATGGATGGCATCCTTGAAGTGACTGGACTGACCTTGAAGGAGCTGGGGGTGGTGACGGCCGACAGGGAGCTCTGGCGTGGGCTGGTCCATGAGGTCACGAAGAGTCGGAGACGACTGAACGAATGAACAACATTTACAATGCAAGAAATTTGGGCATAAATGGAGAATTTCATTTGGAAACAGGTTTGTTTTACATTGGGCAAATTCTTCCCCATATTTTACCTAAAGAGTGAGCCCCATTTGTGAGCTGGTACACACACACACACACACATTTGAATACCAATGCTTTTATGTCAAGCCACTTAGGGTCCCCCAAGGGGAGGCAAAGTGGGGTATAAATAAATAGAATAATACTAATATAAATTGCATGCTAATGCTTTCATGTCAAGCTGCTTTATTTATATCCCGCCAATGTCAGCCCTGGCAGATTTTAGAATAAAAGCACACCCACAAAGGTAGATCCTTGGAAACAGCTTTATTATTCCTTCTTATCAAGGAGAATCGAAAGCTAGTTCTGACTATTTCCCCGCCAAACTAGTAGTATATCATCTAGCTGACCCATGACCCCTCCTACTATCTATTTCTAATGATTACATTCTATTCCCACAAAAAAGGCTACATTTCCAAGGTTTCCCCCCGCAGTCCAGATGGCTCTTATCAGAAGCTAGAGCTCTACTCCCATCCCAATCAAACTGGCATGGAGTGGATGAAACAGCTTGTTGGTTTAGCTGGTATGAGCACATCCTGACATGACTCCCTCTCCAACGAAGAGTTGCTTTCTTGTTTGTTGGTTTTTTGGAGTAGGATTTCCTTCTTCTTCTGCGAGCAAGCCTAGCTTATCAAGAAATCCAATATCGGGGTCTATGTACTAGGCCTGGGTAACAACGCAAAAATTTGTTTCTAAAATCGATTTGTAATTGGGGTGTTTTTTTTTATTTCGATATTTAAAATAATTACAAAATTTTCCCAAAAAAAAGTTCGGTATTTACGAAATTTCGTAAATATTTACAAAACATTTTGTAAAAATGGCGCCCTTTTTTTCCAATATTTTTTAAATATTTTTTAAATTTAATTATTAATTTTGTAGAATAGGGAGGAGAAATTATTATTGAGGGAAGGCAGGCACTCACTCTGGCGGGCCCTCTCGTTCGCCGCTCGCTCGCCGCTCGCCCTCTCGCTCGCCCTCTCGCTCGCCCTCGCCCTCTCGCTCGCCGCTCGCCCTCGCCCTCTCGCTCGCCCTCTCGCTCGCCGCTCGCCCTCTCACTCGCCCTCTCACTCGCCGCTCGCCCTCGCCCTCTCGCTCGCCGCTCGCCCTCTCGCTCGCCCTCTCGCTTGCTCAGCCGGCGCCGAGAGAGGAGAGCTCCCAGCAAGCCAGGCGGCCATCTTACGTATTTCCGAAATGGACGGAAATACAAAATTTTTTGGCGCCTGCCGTTTTGATATTTAAAAACACTTCCAGGGTTAAAAATAAGTTTTGTAATCGTTTCGTAATTCAAAAATTAACGAATTTTTTAACGAATTACGAATTAACGAAACGAATTGACCAGTCCTACTATGTATCATTGAATAATAGGTGCTATGGAGCAATGACAACATAAACAATGGTTCTCAAGCTTAGTTTGTAGGGTAACTGGAGGAACTGGGTAGAAAACTAGATCGAGTGAGGGATGGAAAGGGCCAATTTCTTGGCATAAAACCCCCAGAATGCTCTGGCCAGAATTGCTCATAGACTTTGTAAAAAGCTCACCAGAATTGTTCCTTTGAATATCCTGGTGTGCCGGCAGGTATTGCCTCTCATTTATATTTAGCACATATTAGTTGAGGTTTTTTTTCTCTCCAGAAACCGGTTGCATGTTTAAGCCATCTTGCTATCAAATCAGAAGCCCAGCTCTCTGTTTAGCAATCTCTCAAAAGGCCTAAATGCATGCCTTTCTCGCCCACAAATGGCAGCAAAATAAGCAGAATTGGCTTTCTGCGTAGCTTTGCCTCTTCAAAGGACTTGATAAACATTAACCAATCAATAATTTAACTAATAAGTGATGCATATTAAAGCAGCGAGGAGAAAGCTGGCCCCACCGGGAAATGCATTTTGATTTGCCTTCTCAAATGAAGATACTCCATTGCTCCCAGTGTTGATGCAAAGCATGTAATTATTTCAGCAGTTCGGCTTGCCTATAATATTATTTCCTTCTCTTCCATTGCAAATGGGAACAAACATTTGCAGGTGACACAGATGTCATCTGAAACCTAATGGTTTCGAGTTTGGAACAGATTTTTCTAATTGGCACACACATTGCTGAGAAGGATGAATGGGACTTTCAAGAAGGAGTCAGTGGGCAAGCTGGACTTCTCTGAACTTCTTTGAGAGTTACTGAGATTGTCATGGACCTCAGCATCTCTGAAAGAGAAGAGAGAAAACCATTGCTCTCCATGTGTGAGGTCCTGACTTTCCTCTTGTCCATCTTCTAGAGTATTTATTTATTTACTTACTTTACTTGTATACCGCAGTTTCTCAGCCTAACCGGCGACTCAACGCGGTTTACAACAAGGATAAAATCAATCACGATATACAATTTAAAACCACAAGATCACAATATACAATATTACACAACAATAACAACGCAATGCATCTCATAACTAGAGTCGTGATCCAAATTCGTCATCCATATTTCCATTCCTGTAATCGTCACATTCATTGCACTGATTAACCAAATGCCTGTTCAAACATCCAAGTTTTTAATCTTCTTCGGAACACCATTAGCGAGGGGGCTGATCTTACCTCCATGGGAAGGGCGTTCCACAGCCGAGGGGCCACCACAGAAAAGGCCCTGTCTCTCGTCCCCGCCAGCCGCACCTGTGAAGCAGGCGGGATAGAGAGCAGGGCCTCCCCAGAAGATCTCAGGGTCCTGGCGGGCTGATAGGCAGAGATACGTTCGGATAGGTAGCTTGGACCAGAACCGTTTAGGGCTTTAAAGGCCAACGCCAGCACTTTGAATTGAGCCCGGTAGCAGATCGGCAGCCAGTGGAGCTGGTGCAGCAGAGGAGTGGTATGCTCCCTGCGCTCCGCTCCTGTTAGTATCATGGCTGCCGAACGTTGGACTAGTTGGTGCTTCCGAGCCGTCTTCAAAGGCAACCCCACATAGAGAGTGTTGCAGTAGTCTAAACGGGATGTAACCAGAGCATGGACTACCATGGCCAAGTCAGACTTCCCAAGGTACGGGCACAGGTGGCGCACGAGTTTTAACTGTGCGAATGCTCCCCTGGTCACCGCCGAAACCTGAGGTTCCAGGCTCAGCGAAGAGTCCAGGATCACACCCAAACTGCGAACCTGCATCTGAAACTGAACTGAATTGGGAAGAATTAGGAACTGAATTGGGAAGAATGGGAAGTGCTTATCATCCTGATCTTCTGGTGGCACAAAAACCTCTTCTGTATCATACTGTCCTGCTTGTATACCTGGCTGTGGTAGAACATTGTTTATGTATTTACTTAACTCCCCGAAGGGACTCAAGGCAGCTAAGAGTCAGGCACTTGAATCTATTTAAAACAAAGCAAATACAAAAATTAAAATGGTCATAGATGTCTACCAGGTTCATAGAAAGAGATATGGTTCTTCAGATGACATGGACCAGAGTCATAAAGGATTTCGCATGTCAAAACCAGCACTTTGAATTCTGCCTGGAAACGTGTTTGCAGCCAGTGGAACTGTCGCAACGGAGTTGTTTACTCTCTGTCTCCAGCCCCAGTGAGCAACCTGGCTGCTGCTCTTTGGACCAACAGAAGTTTCCAAGCACTTTTCAAAGACAGCCCGGTGTAGAACTCATTACAATAGTCCAACCAGGTTTTAGCCAAGGAATGGAACACCGTGGCCAGGTCAGAACATCTATTCAAGCTGGGCCCATGGACCCAATTCCTGGGCTATCATCTTACCCTTTTACCTTCAAGATACCTGAAGATACCTGACTGCTATCTTGCATGAGTGACTGTGGGTTCTGTGTGATAAAGCCTGTAGCAAATAAAATCATTAAATACTGATAAGAAGAGGGAAGCAGGTACAACTCCATCATATATAAGTCCAGAAGCAGGTGAAAGATCCTCCTTCCATCCCAACTGCCATGTCCTGGTTTTTGGAGGGACAGAAGAAGAGACAGGCACAGGCCCATCAAGCCTTGGCCCAGAAGATGAAAGACCACCTCTCCATCCAAATTGCCACCGCACTGGCATCTTTCATGCTTGGGCCTAGAACCCTGTGAAAGGCCCTCCTTTCATCCCAACTGCCACTGCCCTGACCTCAGAGAAAGAGAAGAAGAAGAAGGCAGAGTTTCACAATCTTTAGGCCCGGAAGACAATGGAAGGCCCTCCCTTCTTCCTAACTGCCACTGCCCTGACCTCAGAGAAAGAGAAGAAGAAGAAGAAGGCAGAGTTTCACAATTTTAGGCCCAGAAGACAATGGAAGGCCCTCCCTTCTTCCCAACTGCCACTGCCCTGACCTCAGAGAAAGAGAAGAAGAAGGCAGAGTTTCACAATCTTTAGGCCCAGAAGACAATGGAAGGCCCTTCCTTCTTCCCAACTGCCACTGCCCTGACCTCAGAGAAAGAGAAGAAGAAGAAGAAGAAGGCAGAGTTTCACGATCTTTAGGCCCGGAAGACAATGGAAGGCACTCCCTTCTTCCCAACTGCCACTGCCCTGACCTCAGAGAAAGAGAAGAAGAAGAAGAAGGCAGAATTTCACAATCTTTAGGCCCGGAAGACAATGGAAGGCCCTTCCTTCTTCCCAACTGCCACTGCCCTGATCACAGAGAAAGAGAAGAAGAAGCAGGCAAAGTTTCACCATCTTTGGACCCAGAAACAGGTGAAGGGCCCTCCATCTATCCCAACTGCAACTGCATTGGCATCAGAGAAAGTGAAGGAGGAGCAGTCACATCTCCATCGTGGCAGAAGATGATGGAAGGCCCTCCCTCCATCCCAACTTCCACTGCCCTGGTCTTGGAGTAAGAGCAGATGAGATAGTTTCTGTTAGACTCAATCCACTCCCACACCGCCACCCCCTTTTCCTTTTGTGTCACTTTATTAGGTTGTAAGCCAAGTCCTTCATTTGAATTGCAGTCCTGAATCCGACAGAGCAAATCCGGAAGTCCTAGTCCATAAAAATAACCTTTTTGGATCTCTGTCAAAAGTCAGTCTTGTGAAAACTATCTGTGCTGTTTGATTTTATCTCTGCTATCTATGCTTGATGGACTTGAATGAATAATGCACATGCATATATAAACTTACAGTAAGCCATTAGCCTTGCGGGTCTCTTTTGTAGCAAAATAACTCTTCCTTTCTTGTGTCTTATTTATTAAAACATTTATATCCTGTCTCATCTCACATGATGGAAGGGCAGCAAACAAATAAAACCCATTTAAAGTTTAAGACTACAGACCACAGAAGATATATAACAAAGGTGATTTTATAAGTGCTATACCACCCTTATCCACAGGACCTGTACCCATACATTCACTTAACCATGCCCAATAAATATATTTTCTCTCTAAACATTTACCATGTCTAAAGGATCCCACACCTTGTGTGACTGTGGAGCAGAACAGACATCTGCATGCTTGCCTACTATGCCCTGCCTCATGTACAGAGGAAGAATTGTTGGAGGCTACAGACAATGCCGTTGCTGTTGCCCATTTTTATCAGTTTTATACTAATTTATGCAATGATTTTGATACAAAATAAAAAATAAACTATGTCCTCCAGAATGAGTCTATGATATGCTTCCACCAGAGGTTGACTGTCATGCCGGAGGACCTGGAAATGATAAGGAGGTTTTCTGTCTAGACATTCAGGGGCGGCTCGTCCATTACGCGAAGTAAGCGGTCGCAGAACACTTTTTTTTGCCAGGGGTGCAGAGGCGCCTCTGTAAATGCCCCTCGACCGCCACTTGAGGAGTGCCCCCTCAGCTCACAACAGCCCTAGCAGTCCGGGGGGAGCCTCAGCTTTCTTGCCTCACTGCTGGGCTATCCTCTTCCCAAAGGAGCTGGGCCCTTGAGCCTCACCTAGCCCCTCTCGTTCCTGCTCCACCTGGCCACCGGGTGCGTGAGCATAGCCAGCGCTCAATCGTTCTCCGTGTTCGATCCCTTCCCCATGACCGGCTCCCTTTCCCGATCCCCCGGTGCTCCACCTGCCTCCTCTCCTCTCCCCAATCCATGGGTGGGCCAAGGGGCGGAGCCGCCGCTCCTGGCCCACTTCAGGTCCGGAGACGTATCTGAAGACCCCAGCGTGCGCATCAAAAGTCGCCTCTTCTTTTTACTTTCTCTTCAGCCATTGGGACCAAGAGAGAGAGAGAGAGAGAGCCCTTCCGACTGGAGGTATCTCCCACCTCCGCTCCCTCCTTTGTTTTTGTGCCTACCTTCAGGAAAGGTGGGCATCTCCATCTCCACCTCTCTCTCTCTCTCTCTCTCTTAGTCCCAATGGCTGAGGAGAAAGTCAGGAGAAGAGATGACTTTTGGTGCATACGCCGGGGTCTTCAGGCACGCCTCCGGACCCAAACGGGCCAGGCAAGGGAGCAAGTGCGGCAAGTGTAGTTACTGGGAAGTATAGCTCACCTACAATCAAGGAGCATTCTGAACTCCACCAATGATGGAATTGAACCAAATATGGCACACAGAACTCACACGATGAACAGAAAATATATATCAATGATTGGTCGGGGGGGGGGGGGGGCAAAATAGTGTTTGCTTACCGTTGAAAATTACCTAGGGCCGCCTCTGTAGACATTTGTAGGTCCTCCAGCAGAATTTTACAGTATGCTTCCACCAGAAGTCATTTATTTCCACAACAAGTTCGTCCAGGAAAGTATACAGGGCTATTGTACTGCACTGCCAAGCTATCCACTTGCTCCCTCAGGAGAATACAGTCCCATTGAGGACAGACCATTTACGCAGAGCCTGGACCTGAGAATCATCAGTCTGTAACATGCCCACCTTATTAAGATTCAGCTTCAGATGACTGGCTATTAGCCAAGTTATTACTGCATCTAGGCAGTGGTCCAGCTTCTGCACAACCAAGTTAATAACAAGGAAAGTTACATCTCAGTGTCATTTGCTTACTGATGGTTTTCCATCTCAAATGTCCTTAGGACCTCTCTGAGAAGCAGCTTCATACAGATAATATCACCATCATCACTGGCGATCCCTCTGGCCTTGCAAGTGTAGGGCCTTTGCGGTGGGTCCATGGGTGACTGTAGAGACCAACGCTTGACCTGCATGTTTTCTTCTTTCACAATGAGGACATCGGTTTCCAGATGGAAGGCAGTCCCAGTCAGGGTTGGTTTGCTTTGTCATCTTCCTCTTGATATGTTCCTTCCTTTCACCCTCCATTCGTGCCTCCTCAAATTCCACAGCACTGTTGGTCACAGCTGACCTCCAGTTAGACACTCAAGGGCCAGGATTTCCCAGTTTTCAGTGTCTATGCCACAGTTTTTAAGGTTGGCTTTAAACCCATCTTCAAACCTTTTCCTCTGTGCACCAACATTCTGTTTTCCATTCTTGAATTGAGGGTAGAGTAACTGCTTTGGGAGATGGTGATCTTTGGACATTTAGACAACGTGGCATTTGGTTCAGAAAAGCAAATGATGAAGGATCATGGCTTCAATGCTGGTGGTTTTTTTTATTCTCCTTTTAGATGTTGACATTATTATTATTTATTATTATTTAAAAGTTTTGTATACCGGCCTTCTCACCTCTCTTGAGGGACCGGTTTCCAACCATAATATCACATACAATCAATAAAACATCATAATACATATTACAGTAAAACATTAAAACCGCAATTACAATCAATAACTATAATGGTCAGTCGTCACACTAAAATAATTGCTCATCATCCTCCATCCATATCTCAGGGTGTTGGCTCACTCGTCGAATGCCTGTCTCCATAACCATGTCTTCACCTGTTTCCTAAATGTCAGGATAGATGGGGCGGTTCTGATCTCCAGTGGGAGAGAGTTCCAGAGTCGAGGGGCCACCACCGAGAAGGCCCTGTCCCTCTTCCCCACCAGACGCGCTTGCGAGGCCAGTGGGACCGAGAGCAGGGCCTCTCCAGACGATCTTAATAATCTTGATGGTTCATAGGGGAGAATACGTTCGGAGAGGTAAACACAGGGCCCGAGTCGTTTAGGGCTTTTGTCCGCTTCCCAAGAGATTTGCAAGATTTTTCAGAGGCAACGCTGATGGAATCATTCCAGAAGTTGAGTGTGATATCTGTAGACCAGGGGTCTTCAAACTAAGGCCAGAGGGCCAGATATGGCCCCCCAAGGTCGTTTACCTGGCCCTCAATCAGGGTCAACCTAAATCTGAAATGTCTTGAAAGCACACAACAACAACAACAACAACAACAACAACAACAACAACAACACTCCTATTTCATCAACCAAAAGCAGGCCCATACTTCCCACTGAAATAATAATAAGTTTATATTTCCTAAAATTGTTCTTCATTTTAATAATTGTATTGTTTTTAAGTGGGTTTTTTTGCACTTCAAATAAGATATGTACAGAGTGCATAGGAATTCATTCATGTTTTTTTTTCAAATTATAAGCCGCCCCTCCAACAGTTTGAGGGACTGTGACCTGGCCCTCTGTTTAGAAAGTTTGAGTACCCCTGCTGTAGACAGTCCACGTTTCGCAGGCATATAACAGGGTTGGGAGGACAATGACGTTATAAAAAAGCACCTTGGTCATCCTATGCATGTCCCAATCCTCAAACACTCTCTGCTTCATTAAGAAATATCCTGCACCTGCAGAGCTCAGGTGGTGTTGTATTTCACTGTCGATGTTGACTTTTGTGGAGAGGTGGAAATGGTCAACATTTTGTAACGTTACACCTTTAAGCTGTATTTCTGTCATTGCAGAGAGATTGGCTGGTGACTTTTGCTGAAAGAACACTTTGGCTTTCTCGATGTTCAGTGACAAGCCAAGCTTTTTGTATGTTTTCTGCAAAGGTGTTGAGAGTAGCTTGTAGACTTTCTTCTGAATGAGCACAGACTATGTTATCATCAGCATACTGGAGTTCTATAACAAATGTTATTTTGGCCTTGTTTTTGGCTTTCACTCTGCTGAGATTAAATAGCCATCAGTCCGATGGATGAGTTCCACTCCGGTGGGAAGCTTCTCATCAACAAGATGAAGTATCATAGTGATGAAGATGGAGAATAAGTTTGGGGCAATGAGACATTCCTGTTTGACACCTGATTCCACCTTAAATTGGTCACTTTGGAGCCACTGCTGTCCAAGGCAATAAATAGCATTGGGGATATTATGGAACTTTGTGGCACCCCATGCTTAATAGACATGGAAATGAATGGCCATTCCCCAGTGCTGAGTGATGACTCTGGAGAGTGGGGTTGAAGTCCCCATTGGGCCATGAAAACTCACTGGGTGACTTGGATATCCCCAACTCCAGAAAACCCTAAGATAGGTTCACCTGAAGATCACCACGAGGCAGAACGCTTCCTTGTGGCCATTCAACAATGGACAAATATGCATAGCTGTTTCCGAAGGGGAGCTTATGCATGCATAAGACATCGATGGGATGCAAACCTCTCTGATAAATGTGGCATCGAGTTCTGACCTCATCTGCGCAAGTTTCTCCTTGAAGTCCTTGGCAAAGAGATCTGTTACAGCCCATAACAGATCTCTTTGGACCCGATCCAAAGAACTTCCTTCTTGCTTAGAATAACTCTGCTAGGGAACAAGTTGAAAATTATATAAGGCGCATAATATTATCTTTATCTCAGAGAAAGAAGTCATTTTGTCTTGTCCAGCTATCTGAAATAAGATTAATAATAATAACGAGACTCAAACATAATCAAACTGAAACAAATATTTGGGGAGTAGAAAATGCTCTCTGAAAAGAGTTAGTCCAAAACAAATTGTGGCAGGAATGAACCCACCTTCAATGAATATATATACCCTGTCAAGAGCAGGGCCGTAGCCAGAAAATTTTTTTGGGAGGGGTTGAAATTTCCGGGGGCGGAGGTTGAAAATTTCAGGGGGGGGGGTTGAAACCTGCCTCCTAGCTCACGCTGAAGCAAAGAGCACAGCAGGGGGCAGAGCAGCCTTCAATTGCCTGCAGCTCTGTCCTTGTCAACCATCTCCACCAAGTCTGGCCTCCTTAATGAGAGCATTCAACATCCCCCACCCCGCAACTTGGTTGCATCACTACTGTTCTATCGTGCGCTGGGCCTGTAAATAATTGTCTTTAGAACAGGATGTGCAACCATTGCCCAGTGGGAAGCCAGGGGGCCTTAAGAGAAGTTCTCAGAGGTTTCCACCATAAACAGTCTTTAGATGGCCTGAGAAGTACAACAAAGTCTTTTATTAATGAACAATCAAACAGAAACTTCTCTTGTCTTCAGTAAAGATAAGCAAATGATTCCAAGCTTTTAGGCAACTGGTGAATTCCTAATCTTGCCCACGAAGAACAGGCAACTGTCTTCAATAACTACTTCTTTAAAGGAAAATCCCCTTTTTAACTTCTCCCCGGCTGACTGTAATCTAACCCTTACTGATGTGGGCTCCGCTACTGGGTCAAACTGCGTCTCAAACGTAGAGTGGACCTACCAGCAAGGCAGTAGATGTTCTCCAGCTGGAGTTCTTTGGTCTTTAGGGCTGTTTTCCTGGAAATTCTTTGGAGACTCTTAAGACCTTTCTCCCTCGGAAGGTCTTAAGGGTTGAAGCTTTTGTACAGGGGAAGCTTGCACATGTCCTGTACATTAGCTTTCCTTGCTGAGACTAACTAAAAATGGCTCCCTTCCCAATTGCCCTGAGCAAGGGACAGGACCAAAACTTAACAATGATGGACAGGTGACTTGCCCTATGACTGCAACCAAAGAAGCCACCTATCTGCAGAGTCCCTGAAACCTAGGACTGCAATCAAACATTTAATACAAAGCAAATAAAGTTGGAGCTCCTGGTACAGCTGTACCAGAACAACTACATCGGCTATTGCTGCAAGTATGACAGTGTGAATAAATTGCCAATATTTGCTTGAGATAGTGCTTGCAGTTCTGGAGGGACTCTTAAATGTTTGCATCTCATAGACTTAGCAGCATGGGGATTTGGTTAACCAGTTAAAATTCATGAGTAAACCAGGTTTTTTTCAAAAAATCTGAAACATTTTTTTGGGGGGGATTTAAACCCCTACCCCCCTCTCACTACAGGCCTGGTCAATGACTTGAGAAACTGCAAGTCACTTCTGTTGCGAGAGAATTGACCGTCTGCAAGGACGTTGCCCAGGGGACGCCCGGATGATTTGATGTTTTATCATCCTTGTGGGAGGCCTCTCTCATGTCCCAGCATGAAGAGCTGGAGCTGACAGAGGGAGCTCATCTGCCTCTCCCCGGATTCGAACCTGCGACCTGTTGGTCTTCAGTCCTGCCAGCACAGGGGTCCAACCCACTGCGCCACCGGGGGCTCCTTCAATGAATATGAAACATGTGATCATGGAGAGAGAGAGAGAGAAGCCACCTTATTTAAGATACTAATTACTAACATTGTTCTGTCTTGAGAAAGGAAATGATCATTCATGCACAAATTATTTTCAAAATAAAAATGGGAAGGGCAATAAAAAGGAGTGTTTGGCTCTCTCTGCAAAGAAACCTATCTTTTTTTAACCTGACATTTAAGCAGTTGTCTTTGAGAAGAAAGAAAGGAAGAAAAAGAAAGAAAGGAAGAAATAACTTTCTTTCTGTGTATTGTCGAAGGCTTTCATGGCTGGAATCACTAGGTTCTTGTGGGTTTTTTCGGGCTATATGGCCATGTTCTAGAGCAGGGGTCCTCAGACTAAGGCCCGGGGGCCGGATGCGGCCCTCCAAGGTCATTTACCTGGCCTTTGTTCAGGGTCAGCCTGTCTGAAATGACTTGAAAGCACACAACAACAACAACAACAATCCTTATCTCATCAGCCAAAAGAAGGCCCACACTTCCTATTGAAATACTAATAAGTTTATATTTGCTAAAATTGTTCTTCATTTTAATTATTGTATTGTGGTTTTGCACCACAAATAAGATCTGTGCAGTGTGCATAGGAATTAATTCTTTTTTTTTCCAAATTATAATCCGGCTCTCCAATAGTTTGAGGGACTGTGACCTGGCCCTCTGTTTAAAAAGTTTGAGGACCCCTGTTCTAGAGGCATTTTCTCCTGATGTGAAAAACAAGCCCTGGAGACAGCAACCAAAAAGCCCACGATATGGTTCAGATATGTGGATGACACCTTCACCATTTGGAGCCATGGAGAAGAAGAACTCAACAGGTTCCTGGACCATCTTAACAGCATCCACCCAAACATCCAGTTCACTATGGAAAAAGAGAATGAAGACTGCCTTTTCTAGATGTCCTAGTCATCCGCAAACCAGATCAACAATTGGGTCACACCGTCAACAGAAAACCCACACACACAGATAGATATCTACATAAAAACTCCAACCATCACCCAAGTAAAAAAAAAAAAAAAGCACAATTAAAGCCTTGACAGACCGTGCAAAAAGGATCTGCGAACCCCACCTCCTCCAAGATGAACTGAACCACCTCAACTGGGCTCTCCAGGCCAATGGATACTCCACCTCAGACATCAGAAGAGCTGCAAGACTGAGAACAAGCCACGAGAGTCAAGATGAAGATCCACCCAGAGGAAAAGTGTTCCTGCCATACATCAAGGGAACCACTGATCGCATAGGGAAGCTGATGAAGAAACACAACATACAAACAATCTACAAACCCACCAAGAAAATCCAACAAATGCTACGTTCAGCAAAGGACAAGAGGGATCCTCTCACCTCTGCAGGAGTCTACCGTATACCATGCAGCTGTGGACAAGTCTACATAGGGACCACCAAATGCAGAAGCATTGCCCAAACACGAATCAAGGAATATGAAAGGCACTGCAGACTATTCCAACCAGAGAAGTCAGCCATAGCAGAGCACCTGATGAACCAGCCTGGACACAGCATATTATTTGAGAACACAGAAATGCTGGACCACTCCAACAACCACCATGTCAGACTACACAGAGAAGCCATTGAAATCCACAAGCATGTGGACAATTTCAACAGAAAGGAAGAGACCATGAAAATGAACAAAATCTGGCTACCAGTATTAAAAATCTCTAAAATTACAACAGCAAAACAGCAGAGAGGATACCAGACACATCTTAACACCTCTCAACAAAAGATTCCCCCAGGCTCAGCCAGGCCTTCAAATGCTAATGAAGGTGGTCAGTTGAAACATTCACACCTAGCTCCAGCAGAGAAGAGCTCTTTGCCCCACCCCAGCCATTCCACAGATATATAAACCCATTGTCCTAATTCCAACAGACCTCACTACCTCTGAGGATGCTTGCCATAGATGCAGGCGAAACGTCAGGAGAAATGCCTCTAGAACATGGCCATATAGCCCGAAAAAACTTACAAGAACCTAACTTTCTTTCTCTCTGGGTAAATCATGCTTCACAAATAACTTCAAGATAATTTAAATGTTTGCTATTTTTAAATAAACATGATGAATCCTGTAAGCATATTCTAGCTATAGGGAAGAAAGTGATGAAAATGGAAAATGTGAAAACATAGATGTCCCACCGAAAGGAAAGATTAATTTTGCCCAGTTGGAGTTCTGGCCAAGCGTAATTCATTTAAAAGCAAAATTGGGTTGATCCAGGAAGGCTGTCTTCTTTCTTTCCAACCTGCGTATGCAAAGCAGATCCCTTAACCATACATTTGAAATGACATGATTTAACTCAGAAGGGTGCATAATAACTCATAGGCAGCGAATCAGTAAAATGTAGTGTAAATAATTGCCATCTGATTGGTGTACATGCTAATCACAAAATTACAGAAGTTAGAGATGGGGGTTGGCTGCCTTAATGTCTTCTTTTCTCCTCTTGAGCGAGTGTGCACAAATATGCATTTCATGCCATTTAAAGGTGCAGATTTGCACCCTTCCCTTGGGTGGCTGATGCTGCATGGCTGGCTGGGACACTTTCCAGGAAAGACTGGATGTTAAGGCAAAGCAAGAAGACATTTGGAAGGAATGGTCAATTCTCAACACAGAAGGAACCAACAGAAGGCATCCTTTGGGGTGCTATATGGAGACCAGTGTTTTCCATATACTTACTTACTTAGGCAATCCCTCGTTGGACGAGTAAGATGGTCTTCCTTGATGACTATTTTTGTGGGTTTGTAGGTGGCTGTGGCGCCCTATTCTTGACCTGCATCTTCTCCCACAGTGAAGGCATTGGTTTCCAGGTGGAAGGCGGCCCCGGTCGGGGTTGGCTTGATGCGCCTTCCTCCTGGCACGTTTCTCTCTTTCACCCACTCGTGCCTCCTCGAATTTTGCAGCACTGCTGGTCACAGCTGACCTCCAGGTGGAGCGGTCAAGGGCCAGGACTTCCCAGTTCTCAGTGTCTATGCCAGAGTTTTAAAGGTTGGCTTTGAGTCCATCTTTAAATCTCTTTTCCTGTCCACCAACGTTCCATTTTCCGTTCTTAAGTTCAGAGTAGAGCAACTGCTTTGTGAGATGGTGGTCAGGCATCCGGACAACGTGGCCGGTCCAGCGGAGTTGATGGCGGAGGACCATTGCTTCAATGCTGGTGGTCTTGGCTTCTTCCAGCATGCTGACGTTTGTCCGCTTGTCTTCCCAAGATATTTGCAGGATTTTCCGGAGGCAGCGCTGATGGAATCGTTCCAGGAGTTGCATGTGACGTCTGTAGACAGTCCACGTTTCGCAGGCATAGAGCAGGGTTGGGAGGACAATAGCTCTATAAACAAGCACCTTGGTATATTGGAAGACAATCATCCTCGGAAAGCGAGGGATCGCCTAAGTAAGTATTCTGTGTTACTTACAAGGACTATGTAAGTTTGTTGCACTGTTTGATTTTGTATGCAACACTGCAAGTTTATTACCTCTTTTGATAAGAGTAAAGTTTTTCTGTTTCTTTTTCCCTCTTGCCTGTGTGTCTTTTGCATGGGACCTGGCTAAAATCCGCCTCTGTGCTACATCCCCCCATCTCATTTTTCTATGGACAGAACAGAATGGCAAGGCAACCTGCTTGATGTCCCTCATGCTGCTGTTCAAGACCCATTACGGACACATATTTTGATCCAGATGGAAAATAAACACATGTCTGCACCAAGGCCAACAATTCATAGCTCTCTTAGCCATTGCTGTCTACCCAGAGCCAAAGAAAAATCAGCAAAAGACCGATTGATATATTGAGGGCCAATATTGATGGTGTCATGGCCATGCTTATGCCATTCTTTCTTCTCTCTGGGCTGCCCGTTTTTGTTCTTGTTCCTGCTTTCCCCTTGACTTTGCATCCTATCTTGCATTGGGAACACCTGCCAGATGATGACCCTTTACCAATGATATATTACATTTTTGATAGGGTGTTAAGGAGGTCTGCTAAAAATAGGGATTTGGCTGTTGCCTTATTTGGAGGGAGGGAGGGGACCAACATCAGCACTATACTTGGATATGCCAAGCAGGAAACTGTTTTGGCCGAGGCAAACACAATATTTAATGAGCAGCACTTTCATTTCAATAAGAGAGCCTAATTCTCCAGATTTGGTTGCAATTGATGGGCAATTTGTACAGAGGCCTCCCTCTCCCTCCCTTTCTCTCTCTCTCTTTGTACATTTCATTACCAAGTGCTGCTGTTCATGTCTTTTATCCCTAATATGAGTTAAATTCTGCTGCAAACAAGATGCATCTGTTGTTTGCCTCATTGGAGAAGGAGGAAACAAAACCCACAAACACTATTTCTTTTTTTGTTCAAAAGCATTGTGTGGAGAGGCTGTCTCTCTTGTTTTCAACAGGATTGACTCCACGCCATCTGTTTGGCATGCCTTCGCCTGGTTGCCAAGTCCATGAGAGAGACGGATGGCCCAGAAGCCGAACAGATGATATTTAAATGCGACTTACAATTAAGCAAAACCTCAAAGTCTGCTTCTTGTAATGGTCAACAGCATTACAGTGCAATCTGAGGAATGCAGCCTGCAGTGGGCTTCTTACAGAGTGACGGGCTGCAAAAGGCAGAAAGAGTAAAGGAAACAATTGTCACCTCAAGCATTGCCAATTACACCGGAATTTGTCTAAGCTTGTGTTTGTCATTCTTTACCCACTGGCGTTGGCATGTGCATACTCTACAAATGGAACATATAAAAATGATACACCTACTGCTGTGTGACACTAAGTAGAGGAACATGTGTTTTAGAGAATTATTTTCTCCCATTAGAATGATGTTACTGGTTTCATCCCTAGCCCTGTGGCGAATTTGACATTTAACCTGTAAAAGTATGAATGGAATCAATATCTGTGCAATTCCCTGGTGAAAAGGTAAAGTTTCCAATGAAAGAGAAAAGGACAAGAAGAAAAGGAAGAGAGTGGGAAGAAGAAGAGGAGGAAGAGGAGAAAAAGAAGAGGAAGAGAGGAAGAAGAAGGAGGAGGAGAAACAGAAATGAAAGAAAAGGAAGAGAGGTAGAAGAAGAAGAAGAAAGTAGGATGAAAAAGAGGAGGAAGAGGAAGAGAGGAAGAAGAAGAAGAGAAAGGGGAAGCAAAGGAAGAGAGGGGAAAGGAAAGGGCAGAGAGAGGAAGAAGAAGAATAGGAAGAAAGTAGGATGAAGAAGAGGAGGAAGAGGAAGAGAGGAAGAAGAAGAGAAAGGGGAAGAAAAGGAAGAGAGTAGGATGAAGAGGAGGAGGAGGAGGAGAGGAAGAAGAAGAAAAAGAAGAGGAAGAAAAGGAAGAGAGGAAGAAGAAGAGCAGAGGAGGAGAAATAAGGGAGGATTGTCCTTCTGGAGAAGGCATGGACAACTTCTGTCCAACCCACATTTGTGGGTTCAGCTTTCGTGGATTATTCACCGATGTCATTAATATTTCCCACATTTTTATGCCTTCCAGTGTGATTCCATAATGAACTTCCAACAGAAGTTGCTCATAAAGACACATGTATAGATTCCTAGAGAGCTGTTTCCCTAGAGATGACGTAATATTTTATTTTTGTTTCTTTCCATTTTCATGAGGATTGTGTGCACCCCATGAAAGTGGAGGACCTGCTCACGTCTTTACATGAATATATAAAAGTGACAACACCAAAAAAGTCATGAGCTACTCTGACATAATGAAATCTCCATTGAGCTTTGACATGCAGGATGTGCCTGTGGATAAGACTCAGGGGAGCAATCAATGTGTGGAAACTGGAGGCACTCGGCACAAGCCCAGGAGCCTCTCCTTGGGTTCTACCATTTCTTCTTTTAATTAACGTTCTGTTTTTTAAAAATAGAGAGAATGTTGCAAGACAGTCATTAGCATGCATTATTGCTGAACCAGGCACTAAAATCCCAGGGAAATAAAGATTGGCTGTAATGGGACTTCTTTCTTCTGATTTTCCAGTGCCTTCACCTGAAGTCCTTGTTTGTCGGGCCTATCTTGTATTAATTCCAAGTATTGCTGCTTTGGAACCCATGAATATTCATTGTGCCTAATTTGCTCGCTGCCTGTTAGAATGATATCTCCATGATTTCTGTTTTTTCAATTTTGTGCCTGACTTGCTTTATGGCACGCCATTCTCCCCACCCTTTCCCACTCTTGCCCTTCTTTCTTCGTGTTGTTCCTGTTGGGTTGGTTTCAAGAGCCTCTTCACATCACTCTGTTTTGCGATCTAAGAGTGGCTTCATCATATTTGTAATTGTGTCCTGTTTCCTTGGACCATTTGCCCTAATAATAGATGCTTCTTCTGACACAGTGCCTCAAAACAACAAATTCACCTGAGGACTTCTGGTGTGGCATTCATGGAGGCTGGTTGGTTTCTCTGAGTGTCTCAGAGCTGCCTGTTCACTAGAGGTGATCAGAGGAGCCGAAGCCCTCTCCCTTGGATGGATTGATTTCTAAGGGATTGCTAAACCCCTCCAGTACCCTCAAACTGATGGTCAGGTAAGCTTCCCTCCCTCAAGGGGGGAGGCTTCAAAAGACCCAGATGCAAGGGCCATAGGGGTATGCAGATCGCGGAAGGGGAGAACCAAGACCAACAACGGGATCTTGGGATTACAGCCGATGGTGGAGTGGAGGAGAGAAGGAGATTTAAAGACAGGGTGAGTAACAAATAAACCCTCTGACTTAGTAACGAGGAGAACCTTGGCCAGTACTGCAACTAAATTTGAATTTTAAAATCTGCTGAGGAAGAGGACTAAGAAAGACTCATAAACAAAAGGGAAATGGATACGGACTCTCTGAATAAATAAAACAGTAAAATATAATTGAAGGATTGGGAGACCTGAAGATTTAAAGACTTTAAGGACTCAAAGGGAAAGTAAGAAAGGAAGCCTGGGGGCGCCATTAAAGCCCACTGATCTTGGACACAATATTGTTTTGGCTACATCTTCCCTCCTTGTAAACAATCCAAGGGCTTCATTAGCATCCAGAAGAGAAGCACTGACTGCTGGGAAGGGAAAGGGAAAGGAGGCAGAAGAGTGTGAGAAGGAGACAAGGAGACAAGGAGAGAGAGGTGGGTGCCTAGAGCGTCCTGTAAATGGAAGATAGGCCGAGGTAATAAAAATCAATAAGAAACAACTAAGACAAACCATCTACTAAAAGTTACAGAAGAAGGCAGAAGAAGGAGAAAGGGGGAAGGAGGAGAAGAAGCAGAAAGCTGAAAGCCAAGCGGAAGACCGGCAGAGTAAAACAAGCCACAGAGGAAACAAAGAAAATATGGAGGACAGAAGCAGGCAGGACGGAAATAGGTAGTGAAGCAAAAAAGAAGGATGAAGCAAAGGGCAGAGGTGAGCAAAGGGGTCAGATCAGCAGTAAGGGTGGAAGGAGGAGACAAAGGAAACACATAAGTGTGGGCAAAAGAAGCAAATCTTGGAGGAAGAGGCAAACTCTAATATTGATCGAGTCTTTTGCACTTCTACCAACTTTGCAAAAAGAAACAAAGTGGACAGAGATTTAATTACCCAATTTAGCATGAAACAATTCCGTGACGATATCGTGAAACATAACAGCCACAACCCGACATTCTTCAAGGGAAAAAAGATAGCCATTCTTAAAGAACATCCCCACTCAACAATAACAAAAAGAAGGAAATATATGTTTCTCATCAAAGAATTTAAAAGACTCCAGATAACATTTTGCTGGGAGAGAGGAGAAGGAATAATGGCGACATACAAAAATGAGAGATACTGGATAACTTCAGAAGAAAAGGCCCGAGAATTCTACAAAAAAAATAAAAGAGAACAAGAGGACACAAATTACCACCGCACCCCCAGATCAAAAGGTCCAGCAAAAAGTTCCAGAACGGAATCACCAGAAAATATACGTCAGGGAACAACGGTAAGGAAACTGGATGAAGTAACAGAAGAACTGGATGAAGATGGAGATATCAATTAAGTGTTTTTCTCAAAATGTAAATAGATTGAACTTACCAAGCAAAAAAAGAGAGGAAATTTTTAAAAATAGAATTCAGAAAGGCAACTACGATCTAGTGGCACTTCAGGAAACACACATATAACAAAGACAGGTATCTTATTTGACCCAAAAAATATAGGAAAAGAATATTACTCAGCAGCATTGGGGAAGAGATCTTAAAGAAACAAAACAAGTGTTACATATTAAAAACCCAGGAAGAAATCAGAAAACTATATGGAAATCTTTCATTGTTCCAATATAGACAGCTGAACGAGGCCTTCAATAAGGACAAGAAATCGGGATTTGAGGAAGGAGACAAATTATGGGACAAGATAATGATGTTAGGGAAGAAAGTTATTATCATAATATATAAAGCTCTTTTAACATGGGCAATGGAGAAGGACCAAGGAAAAGATTATATAAAGAAGTGGACAGCAAATATTGGACATAATATAAAATGTACAGATTGGGAAAAAATATGGAATTATAAAATAAAATAGTTCTAATTCACACTAATCCACATGGTTTGCATGAAAGCTGGATTAAGATTGGCAAAATGTTATAAGTCCTTATCTGATAAATGCTAGAAGTGCAAAACAAACATAGGAACATTTTTTCACCTATGGTGGTCATGCAAGAAGGCCAGCAAATTCTGGACGAGGATTCATGAAACAACACAGAACATCCTGGGCCTGAAAATGGAAATGAAGCCTGAATACTACCTTCTGGGTATAATGGATTTGGACATAGGCAACAACAAGGACATTTTATGCTTCCACATGGCTACCGCTGCTAGATTAATATATGCCAAAAAATGGAAGTCGAATGAAATCCCAACATTGAAAGATTGTTGTTGTTCATTCATTCAGTCGTCTCCGACTCCTTGTGACCTCATGGACCAGCCCACGCTAGAGCTGTTGGCCGTCACCACCCCCAGCTCCTTCAAGGTCAGTCCAGTCACTTCAAGGATGAGCATTTTGGCCATCTTCCGACCGGGGAGTCCCATCTTCCAATGGCATACCGACATATCTCTGGTTGTACTGGTCCATTTAGTTTTCTTGGCAAGGATACTGGGGTGGTTTGCCATTGCCTTCCCCAGGGATCACGCTTGGTCTGACCTCTCTGCCACGACCGTCCCGTCTTGGGTGGCCCTTCACAATTTCGCTCATGACATCATTGAGGTGCTCAAGCTCCAGCGCCACGACACGGCGGTGATCCTTTGCTGGAAATTGGAAGATTGGACACTCAAATTTTTAGGTATCATGAATATGGACAGTTTAACACAATCTCTAAGAAACAGACAGAGACCTGTAACAGAAAAGATAGATTTCTTAAGCTAGATGGCGGTAGTCTCTCAATTTTCTATTGTATACACACTATATATTTTATTTTATCTAATCAAATTGTTTATGTACCCCTACCACATCCCTCCAATAAAATATTAATAAAAAACAACAAATTCACCTAAAAGTAGTTTAAACTTACAACATATTAGACATGATTAAAATACATTCAAAGTTAAAAATCCAGAGTTCAAGGTCTAAGGCCATTTCAAGGTGAGTCCAGGAGGACGCCCAAGCTGCGAACATGCGTCTTCAGGGGGAGCATAACCCAGTTCAGCACAGGCTGTAACCCTATACCCTGTTCAGCCTTTCAACTGACCAGGAGGACCTCTGTCTTGTCTGGTTTCAATTTCAATTTGTTTGCTCTCATCCAGACCGTTACACCCGCCAAGCGCTGGTTCAGGATCTGATCAGCCTCCTTAGCAGCAGGTGGGAAGGAGTGACAGAATATTGCTGTTCTCCAGTGGAAAAGTTGTTAAGGAGTTAAACATCATCTGTGTACAGGTGGCATCAAACTCCAAAATTCTGGATGATTTCTCCCAGTGGCTTCATGTAGATATTAAACAACATGAGGGACAGTACTGACCCCTTCAGGACCTCATAGGACAATGCCCGTGGGGTCGAGGGGCATGAAGATGAAGGCCCATGATGATGGGAAGGGCTGAAACAGTAGCACATTGTCACATTGACCCTGGTGATGTGTAGACCATGAAGAATCTGAATCACCATTGACTGTTTCTCAAAGACCTGGATGCTGAAGCGAGGCTGAAGCCAGCCTTTCGGAGCCCCAACACAGCCAAGTATTTGTACAAGAGCTTAAAGTCCAGCGCTCGGCTGGCTTTGATTGCTTAACATATTAACATTTTATCATTTGAAATCCCTTGTGATGTAGATGAAGTCAGCCATGCGAACCTACCTTTCCCCTCCTATGTAATGTCCTTCTGAATGATTAGATTTTGATTAATGCTCAATAACAGCAGAAGCCCTCCAGGAGTCAACTTGCAAGCATCGAAGCCTGGATGAAATAATATACTGCCTTTTCTTTCCCTCCCTCACCCTCATTCCTTGGGTATCTTGGCTGGCGATATTATTATGGAGACAATGAAAGCCGTGGAAGATACATTTGCAAACAAGAGGAGATACCTCGGCTCCAGGGTGCATCTGGGGAGCTTGAATAATGCATGGCATCTGCATTTTCAGGTTGGTTGGAAATGCACACATGTTGTCCAATGGAAATTGGAAAGCTCTTGAGTTGTTTACGAGCTGAACAGATTCCAGCCAAGAAGGTCTTAGGAAACTAGGTGGGGAAGAAAGAATGCAGACAAGGGCATGGAAACAGGTGTCGGTTTGGGAAAGGAAAGAGGAATGCGTGGATATTACATTCAACCTCCCGAGAAGAAAGGAACATCATGATCTCTCAAAAGGGAAGAATCCAGTCAATCATCAGGCATTTACTCCACCTACAAAAGATCTTTGATGTCCACTGGAATATTACTGTAATCCAGATTCAAGAGCAGAGATCTAAACCTGAGAATTTCAGAGGGAGAATGTAGATCGTCTGATCTAACCTACACCGATTCAGGAGTCCAAATAAAATCTATCTGTCTGTCTATACCAGTGTTTCTCAACCTTCATAATAGGGCTGGGCAGTTTTCGTTTCGTAATTTCATAATTCGTTAAAAATTCGTTATTTTTTTGATAATGAAGCGATTTTGAACCATTCAGGAGCATCTAAAAAACGAAACGAATTTTTCAATTCGTTTCGTAATTGCTTCGTATTCGTTTCGTATTCGTTTCGAAATTGTTTCGTTATTATTTCCGCATGTCTGGGGCAAGTTTTATAGCTGTTGTTTGTTTAATCAGTGAAAAAAAATTATAAATATCACACCAACAGTCAACAACAGAGGGAGAAGGAAGCTTCAAAAGTTCCCCCTGTCCCATATGGAGGTTTTTTAGCGTATTGCGCGGTCGCATCCGCCATTAACGAATCGATTCGCATTCATTTCGAAATCGTTTCGTAATTGTTTCATAATTTACAAAATTTCGTAAATATCGAACTTTTTTAAAGAAAAAATTCGGAATTCTTTTAAATATCGAAACGCAAAAACCCCAAAAAACGAATCGAGTTTAGAAACAAATTTTTCCGTGGTTGCCCAGCCCTAATGCTGTGACCCCCTAATACAGTTCCTCATGTTGTCGTGACCCCCAACCATAACATATTTTTTGTTGCTACTTCATAACTGTAATTTTGCTACTGTTATGATTCATAATGTAAATATCTGATAGGCAGGATGTATTTTCAATTCTCAATACCTGATATGCTCAAATTTGAATACTGGTGGGATGGGGGTGATTGATTTTGTCATTTGGGAATGTTGTAGTTGGTGGGATTTATAGTTCACCTAAAATCAAAGAGCCTTCTGAACTCCACCAATGATGGAATTGAATCAAACTTGGCACACAGAATTCCCATGACCAAGAGAAAATACTGGGAGGGTCTGGTGGACATTGACCTTGACTTTTTGGAGTTGTAGTTCACCTACACCCAAAGAGCACTGTGGACTCAAACAATGGTGGATCTGGACCAAACTTGGCACAAATACTCAATATGCCCAAATGTGAACACTGGTGGAGTTTGGGGAAAATAGACCTTGACATTTGGGAGTTGTAGTTGTTGGGATTTATAGTTCTCCCACAATGAAATAGCATTCTGAACCTCACCAATGATAGAATTGGACAAAACTTCCCACACAGAATCCCCATGACCAACAGAAAATACTATGTTTTCTGATGGTATTTGGCGACCCCTATGACACTCCCTCGCGACCCCCACAGGGGTCCCGACCCCCAGGTTGAGAAACACTGGTCTATACTCTCAAACTCCCCATCCTCTTTGCCATGACCAGCCCTGAAACCTGACCGTGGTGGATCCAAATAATGTGCAGTTTGTGAAGACTTCATTGTGCCAGGAATAAAATTGATTAAAACATCCCTCCATTACCAAGAGAACAAAGTTAATGTATCTCCCGTGCCCGACCATAGATCTTATATCTTTAGTGTTTATTTACACATCACATGCGCCGCAGAAAGAACTATAAAGTGCAACCTTAGAGGGAAAAAATAAATAGCAATAAATAGAAAGCCCAATAAATATCGGTTTGGTTCAAAATGGCATGGCTTGCTGCTTTTCTCTTGACATTCCCAGTCAGTTCCCTCTGAAGTTCAAACTCTCCTTAAATGATTTTTTCCTTCCCAATCTCTCTCCTTCTCTGAGCAAGGAAAATGCCATATCACACAGTCGCGGGAATGCGGCTCTTTAGCATTTCCATTTGATCTGTGGGTGCTTGGCACATCCTTTTGCTTTTCCCAGTGCTGGCTTTGAGCCTCAGAAGTCACTCTCTTAAGAGCCTCTTTGGAAGAAGAAAAGCTGTCCACAAAGGCGGAGGGGGAGCAGTGGAAGGAAGAAGCGCTCTGGAGGGAACATGCTCTGGAGCAGGTCACTGTGTTCATCTAAATTGATGACAAGAATAAAAATCAATCACAGAGCTCCAGCACTAATTCATTTTAAAGGCCGAGAGGGAGTCATACCATTAAAAACACAAGCCAAAGAAAAGACAAGCTGAAAGGCCCAGATCTACAGCAAAACCCCAACAGAGCTCAAAGAGAAGAGAAACCCAGTCAAAAGGATTTCAAAGGAATGTGGTAGTAGTGGTTTGGGCACTGGGCTCTAGACGTCAGGGTTCGGATACCTGTTGAGGAGGGCTGTCCAAAATGATCATTAGGCCTCGTAAGTCGGATCAAATTTGTTATATCTGTTGGGGTTCAGCCTGAGTTTGAACTTGAACCTGATTCTCTGTTTGTTCCTCCTGATGCTAATGAAAGTATATTTACTGATGCTAATGGAAATGTACCTTTTGATGCCAATGCTCCTGAAATTAGTGAGGAAGAAACTGCTGTAGGTTTGGAAAATGCCAATGTTCCTGAAATTGGTGGGAAAGGAACTTCTGTAGATTTGGAAAATGAAAGTACCAGTGTTCATGAGAATGTTTCAGAGGGAGGCCTTGAACTTTCCCTCCCTTCTGCACCTGTTAACTGTAATGACAACAGAAGGGGCCAAATTTGGGAAGACAGAAGTAAATCACTCAGTTTGCGTCGATCCTCCCGAATTCAAGAATTAAAAACATTGGCTTCAAAAAAGAAGGGTGGTTCACGGAACCAATACTTGAGTTTTAATTGCCTTACGCCGGGCTGACTGTCTCAGTTCAGGCATCGTTTCAGAATTGATGAAGACCTTGGCAGTTCTCCCGGTTCCCTGGCCATAGTTTGGGAGGATTTCTAGGATATCAAGTACGGTTAGTGGATTGCTAACAGGTTCCAGTATTTCACAGTGAGGCTTTTAGTTTTGCTTTGTCCATTTAAATTCATGTTTGCTGATTTTGCTGTGGCTTTTGACTTGCATTTTTCCTTTATTTTGTAACCATTTTTCTTCAGTAAAAAAGGATTGTTTTTCACAGCCAAGTGTGGTGGATAGTTATCTTAGGGCCTCGTTCCCTGCTCTGGATTGCAACAATATCAAATATTTGATTTTAACTATGTTTTTGTCGGAAATAGTAACCTTCTACACGACTCCACTCACTGTTTGTTATGTATGTAATGCAGATTGCTTACTGTACTGTATATGTGTGTGCTGGCATGCAGTTTTCCTTAACTCTATGTTGTGGGAGGGGCTGCAGACCATGTGACCAGACCTGGGACTATTCAGGACTCAGATTCCATTTTAGAAAGGCAGAAGCCATTAGACTTTAAATGTAGAAACAGTATGCTTTCAGGCGCCAGTAGAAAGATTGTAGAAACAGACAGAGACTCTGTTAGACTCCCAGAACATAGAGATGATTTAGACTTTGGACTGTTGATTATAGGGAAGATGCCCATGAGGTCTCTTACTCTAGGATTCTATGATTCTATGCATTTCTGGAGCAGGACATGAACTCATCCTGAGACTGGAGTTACGCCTTCTGTGGGAGAACAACAGGCCTCTAGATTTCTTTTATAACTGTGCATTAGCTTTCTCTTATTGGTGTTCCAAAGGAGAGGGAGGGGGAGGCCGGGCTGAAGCAAATAAGCACCATGATGATGATGACGATGATGGAGGGAGCGGCTTTTTGTTTGCGTTCCTCCCGCTTTGTCATCCCCAGCATCCCTTAAAATTAAAAGGGCATGAATAAGAAACGAGGATTTAAAACTCTTGCCGACTTGATTCGGGTGGCATGCTGCTTTCATTGCTTTTATTGGGTCTTATCCATGATTTAGCCAATGACGAACTTCAAAAGCCCTTGATGTGATTCATCCCTTGGAGCTCCTTTTGAGTAAGTGGCTTGAGTCTTGCAGCCTCAGAGTTTTGATGCTCCAATCTTAAAAGTCTGATTTGTAAAAAGCCAGAAAGGGAGAGTCAGTGCAGAGGAGAGGCTTGAGGGTTACAGGACTATGGCTCTGGAGACCTGGGTTCCCCAATGAAACCCCTTTGGTAATCTCCCATTGTTCTTCAAAGGGAATTGCCTCCCTCTTCCTAATGCTAGAGCCGGCTCTGGAAGCTAGAAAGTAGGGATGGACACAATAGCCTATAGCTGGTTTAAATCTCTTTCGCTTTGGATCATAGAATCATAGAATCAAAGAGTTGGAAGAGACCTCATGGGTCATCCAGTCCAACCCCCTGCCAAGAAGCAGGAATATTGCATTCAAATCACTCCTGACAGATGGCCATCCAGCCTCTGTTTAAAAGCTTCCAAAGAAGGAGCCTCCACCACACTCCGGGGCAGAGAGTTCCACTGCTGAACAGCTCTCACAGTCAGGGGCGGCTCGTCCATTACGCGAAGTAAGAGGTCTTAGAACACTTTTTTTGCCAGGGGCGCAGAGGCGCCTCTGTAAATGCCCCTCGACCGCCACTTGAGGAGTGCCCCCTCAGCTCACAACAGCCCTAGCAGTCCGGGGGGAGCCTCGGCTTTCTTGCCTCGCTGCTGGGTGATCCTCTTCCCTCTGGACCCAAAGTGGGCCAGGCAAGGGAGCAAGTGCGGCAAATATAGTTACTGGGATGTATAGTTCACCTACAATCAAAGAGCATTCTGAACTCCACCAATGATGGAATTGAACCAAATATGGCACACAGAACTCCCACAATGAACAGAAAATATATATCAATGATTGGTTGGGGGGGGGGGCGCCAAAATACTGTTTGCTTACCGTTGAAAATTACCTAGGGCCGCCTCTGCTCACAGTCAGGAAGTTCTTCCTCATGTTCAGATGGAATCTCCTTTCTTGTATAGTTTGAAGCCATTGTTCCGCGTCCTAGTCTCCAGGGCAGCAGAAAACAAGCTTGCTCCCTCCTCCCTGTGGCTTCCTCTCACATATTTATACATGGCTATCGTATCTCCTCTCAGCCTTCTTTTCTTCAGGCGAAACATGCCCAGCTCCTTAAGCTGCTCCTCATAGGGCTTGTTCTCCAGACCCTTGATCATTTTAGTCACCCTCCTCTGGACACATTCCAGCTTGTCAATATCTCTCTTCAATTGTGGTGCCCAGAATTGGACACAATATTCCAGGTGTGGTCTTACCAAAGCGGAATAGAAGGGTAGCATGACTTCCCTAGATCTAGACACTATGCTCCTATTGATTCAGGCCAAAATCCCATTGGCTTTTTTTGCCGCCACATCACATTGTTGGCTCATGTTTAACTTGTTGTCCACGAGGACTCCAAGATCTTTTTCACACGTACTGCTCTCGAGCCAGGCATTGTCCCCCATCCTCTTTCCAAGTACTTCCCTTGATGCTTGTGTTGAATAACAACCTATCTGTTGTCGAAGACTTTCATGGCTGGAATCACTGGGTTGCTGTGAGCTTTCTGGGCTGTGTGGTCTTGTTCCAGAAGCATTCTCTCCTGATGTTTCGCCTGCATCTGTAGCCAACGACATCCTCAGAGGTCTGTTGGAAGTAAGGTAAGTGTCGTGTATATGTATATAACCTGTGGAATGATGTCCAGGGTGGGAGAAATAATCCTTGTTTGTTAGAAGCAAGTATAAATGTTGCAATTAGCCAGCTTGATTGGCACTGAGTAGCCTTGTAGTCAATCAGTGAGGGTGTCTGCATAGAGCTAGTCTGTGGACAAGAAGTCTTCATAGGGAGCCCCAAATGCAGCAGCATGGCCCAGGCACGAATCAAAGAACACGAAAGGCACTGCAGAGTAATTCAAGCACAGAAGTCAGCCATAGCAGAACACTTGATGAACCAACCTGGATGCAGAATACCATTTGAGAACACAGAAATGCCGGACCACTCAGACAACCATCATGTCAGATGACACAGAGAAGCCATGGAATTACACAAGAAGCACGTGGACAATCTCAACAGGAAGGAGGAAACCATGAAAATGAACAGAATATGGTCACAAGTATTAAAAAACACCAGAATCAAGACAGTAAATAAGGAATGCCACTCAGAAACAGGGGATGGATGATGTGGCAAGATGGATGGATGGCATCCTTGAAGTGACTGGACTGACCTTGAAGGAGCTGGGGGTGGTGACGGCCGACAGGGAGCTCTGGCGTGGGCTGGTCCATGAGGTCACAAAGAGTCGGAGACGACTGAATGAATGAACAACAACGAGGGAGGATTTCGATTGATTACAAATTGTATCCCCCAGGGCCGTAGCAAGGTACCTGCTATAGTTTCGCCATCTTGGAAAAAAAAGGTCCCATAAAGCCACAACTTCCATAGTTTCACAGCATTGAGTTATACCATTCCATGTGGTGCCAAACTGCATTCATTCTATAGTCTAGATGCACCTTTGGAGTTGGAAGCAACCACAAGCATCAACCACAAGCAGAGTTCCATGCCTTACCTTGTAGGAAAGTATAACTAAAGGAGGCCCACCCAACTTCTCTCTAAACCTCCCCAAAGAAGGAGAGTCCACCACCTTCTGAAGCAGTCTGGTACCAAACAGTTGTTACAGTAAATATTTTCCCCTAATGCTTAGATGGAGTCTCTTTTCTTGTAACTTGAACACCTTGTTTTGTGTTGTACTCTCTGGAGATGCAGGGAACAAGCTCACTCTATCTTCTACATGACATCCCTTCAGTAATTTAGCGAGCGCTATCATTTATTTATTTATTTATTTGCTTTGCTTGTATACCGCAGTTTCTCAGCCCGTAGGCGACTCAACGCGGTTCACAACAAGAGCAAAAAGTCAATCATAGCAACATGCAATTTAAAAAGCATTAACAGCATAGTATACAAAGTAATGACACATCAATAACAATACATTAACGTCTCGTAACTAGAACCGTGATCCAATTCGTCATCCATAATTCCGTTCCTATATTCATCGTATTTATTGCACTGTTTATCCGAATGCCTGTTCAAACAGCCAGGTTTTTAGTTTTCTTCGGAACACCATTAACAATGGAGCTGATCTAATGTCTGTGGGAAGGGTGTTCCACAGCCGAGGGGCCACCACAGAGAAGGCCCTGTCCCTCGTCCCTGCCAGCCGTGCTTGTGATGCAGGCGGGATCGAGAGCAGGGCCTCCCCAGAAGATCTTAGAGTCCTGGTGGGTTCATAGGCAGAGATACGTTTGGATAGGTAGCTTGGGCCAGAACCGGTTAGGGCTTTATAGGCCAATGCCAGCACTTTGAACTGAGCCCGGTAGCAAATTGGCAGCCAGTGGAGCTGGTGCAGCAGAGGAGTTGTATGCTCCCTGCACTCTGCTCCTGTTAGTATCAAGGCTGCCGAGCATTGGACTAGTTGGAGCTTCCACGTAGAGAGCGTTGCAGTAGTCTAAACGGGATGTAACCAGAGCGTGGACTACCGTGGCCAAGTCAGACTTCCCAAGGTACGGGCACAGCTGAGTCTGAACATACCAAACATACCCAGCTTTCTTGCTTTTTGCTTATTTGGCTTGGACACCAGGCTCTGGGTTCCCTTTCTTGCCCTTCTCTGGACATGTTCCAACCTATCAATGTCCTTCTTGAACTCCGTCTTTTTAATTGCATGGTTTATTGATTCCTTAAAACTTTTACATTAATAACATTTGTGCTATATTTTGCTTTTATCTGTTGTAAGCCCCATTGGGCTCCGTGCCAGGAGGCAGGGAAATAAATGAATGAATTAATGCATGGCTATGTATGTCACATAGTTGAACCGCATTAAGTCTATAGTGCAGACGCATCCCATGTTTGCCTGCCCTTTTGTGTAGTTCCAAGGGTGGAGCTTTTTTGGAAGATATGATAATATGTTTTGCTCGTTTCCATTGTGTTTCATCTGTAGGGATATTATGGCTTCTATAATCTCGAAGTGCTAGTTTAAGATAGATGTATGTGAAGATCTGTCACATTTAATTATCTCCTCCATCAAATTCAGTAAGTGGCCTATTAAGAGAGAAATGACTGGTTCATATACTCATTAGAAAGAGAAGAATTCATGCTACAACAAAGAGAAGGAGGGATTTTATTTCTGACTCAGCCAGGAAGGGAAGGGAAGGGAGGGCCGCTCTTCGCAAGGCTTAAATAAGAATACGATCAGGAAATAAAAGAGTTGAGAGATTTCAGAAACTACTAATGATCAACAATGGCTCATCTCAGATCATGGTGGGAGTAAACAAAGAGGAGCAATTACTCATGGAAAGTGATCAAATTAAGAGAAATGATGAGGCAATGGCTTTAAGACAGACAGAAGGAAGGACAGTCCACAGAATCAATCTGTGGGCTCATTGGTGTGGGTTATTATGGTTTATATTATGATGCTTTGACTAGATAGGACCGTGAGCTTGTTTGGAGGTTCTAGCAGGGGAGAGCAGCTATCGTAAACCCGGGACTGAAGACTGGAGACCTCGGTACACTCCTTCTATACCTGGGACGTCGTCCTCTTCCACCGAGCACACAGCTTCAGGAGGGATGCACATGGAGCGGTGAGGGAGGAAAGGGACACCCACCTAGCCAGCGAGATCAGCCGAATCAACCCTGCCGATCAATGGGGTGACAGATGTCGCAGCCAGATCGCCCTCACATCAAACATGTCTGCATTGTTTGTTTTTGATAAGGCCAATTGGCTAATCAATAAAAATTGTTGTTGTAAAGACTAGATAGGACTCATTAAGGATTAGATAAAGGCATGAAAGCATGTTTTGTTGGTACTGATTACCACAACTCTACTGCTTCTAAATTCATGCATAAGGGATATCCATAGGACCAATACCTGTATTTCATTTTCACACATATGTCCTCTCTAGGCATTTCTTAGGTCCTCCAGCATGCTTCTATAGCCCTTTTCTACTGAAAGTTAGCCATACAGTCATGTTAGCATAGAGTCGAAGCCTCAATATGAATCTTTTGTACACATTTCCTTGGTCCTCCAGCATAACTCTGTGCTATGCTTCTACTAGGAGCTTTTGGTTCAATAGTGTTTACTACTATCTATGATTTTTGCTAAACATGGTAAGTCTGGGAATGTATACCCTATGGATACGGAAGTCATACTATATTGCCATTGGTCTCAGCTCTGGTTAGTAATGACTAATGTCTCTGATGAAAATAAAGAGAAAATCTGCACTAGATTGTTGCTGAACTGTATCTACATGGAAGGAAGGCCTCTGAAGTCAGGGCAGTAGCAGTTGGGATGGAAATGGATAAAAAGCCTTCATCCAGAATACAATTAAAAACGAAGCAAAAGCAACTAAGCATAAAACAGCGTAAAACAACATAACAATAATAGCTAGCAACAACAATTACAGCAGACTGATTTTGGAGGGCGGGGAGGAAAACCACTACGTGAACTAGTTAAAGGATAAGTGGTTTAGTAAGGTGGATAACAATGTACTTGTGGAAATAGCATGGAAACAGAGAAAATTAACAGGATCAGTTAATATAATATAGGACATCAGATTGAATAATAGGTTGCTCCAAAAGGGATCCCAGAAAATTTAAGAAGATGACAAAGTGTTTAGTTTCTGCAAATGAAGCAAGCAGGAGTGGGCAGTGCTGCCTTTGTCTGTCAATCAGCAGCATACGAAGGCTGGCTCGCAAAATGGCATCGCTGTAAAGGAATGGGAAGATATCACCATTGTGCCTTCTCTCCTCACCACTTAACTGAATATAGGACAAGATGTTGTGTTATTGATTGTTAATTGCATTGTGGTTTTATCTATGATAACTGTTTTAATTGTTTCAATTATGATTTGAAGACGGCCCGGAAGCTTCAGCTAGTCCAGCGCGCGGCAGCCATGTTACTAACAGGAGCGGGACGCAGGGAGCACACAACGCCCTTGTTGTTCCAGCTCCACTGGCTGCCGATCTGCTACCGGGCCCAATTCAAGGTGCTGGTGCTGGCCTACAAAGCCCTAAACGGTTCCGGCCCAAAATACCTGTCTGACCGCATCTCGGCCTATGAGCCCACGAGGACCTTGAGATCGTCTGGGGAGGCCCTTCTCTCGATCCCGAGGGATAGGGCCTTCTCGGTGGTGGCCCCCCGGCTGTGGAACACCCTCCCTGTAGACATCAGACAGGCACCCTCCCTTATGACATTCCGCAAGAGCCTGAAGACATGGTTATTTGAGAAGGCGTTTGACTAAGTGCTACAACAATTGGCAATGACGATTGGAACGGAATATGGATAACGAGTTTGGTTTATGATTCTATGATGAGACGGCGTGGATGATTTAGTGTAATTGTATTTTTGATAGTTATGTTGATATTGTGTTGTGATATTACCGTATTGTAAACTTTTTTATATGTTGTACACCGCCGTGAGTCGCCCTAGGGCTGAGAACGGCGGTCAACAAATGCAGTAAATAAATAAATAAATAAATATGATTGCCATTTTGTATAACTGTAATTGTATGGGCGCGGAATGGTGCCTCGTTGTGTAAGCCGCCCTGAGTCCCCCCTTGGGGGTGAGAAGGGCGGGGTATAAGTGCCGGAAATAAATAAATATATAAATAAATAAATAAATAAATAAAGATCTGATTTTGAAGGCTTCCCCATGCAGGTGGCTTAAATGTCTGTAACTGGGATGGGACCTGGAAGGCCATATCGACAATGGTACATATTTACAGCACAATATGTTGATGCTGTTGCTTAAAAAAAAAAAACCTTTCCGATTTCTTTTAACAAAACTGAAACTACAAATGAAAGAGAGAGAGAGAGATACAACAGGCTTGCTTATTATGCAAGCTCATTGACTGTAGCTTGATTTATATGCAAATAATTTTGAATGCCAAATGAGTGCTTTGGAGGATCTTGAAATGGCTAGGAGTATGTTCTCTCTCTGGGTCTCCAATGCAACATTATGATCAACTTCTTCCAGTTGAGTCTCCAGTACAATTCTATGCTCAGCTTCTATGGAGTTTGTAAGGTTTCTCAACACAACAAGACGCACACGGACTGAAGATACCAAATGTCTTTATTGTCAGCTCACAGCAGCCGTCCCCAATAACGACACAGGACTCCGATCCGCAATCAATTAGAAACTTTACTGCTGGATGCTTAAACATAACAAAAGCCGAGATTGACCAGTGGCTGCTGGTCACCTCCTTTATACCCACCCCCACATTTGAAAACACTCTTCCCACCAAGTGGGAAATCCCACGCAACTCTCCCACCAAATGCCAACTGCTCCCCCCCCCCCCCGAGGTCACCAGCTGCAATGTCCTTAACAGTGCTCTACGTCAGGACCCTGGTTTTCAGCGGCAAAACTGAAGGCCTGGAAACCGGTTCCTGACACTTTATTGTCATAATACAAGAGTCTTGCACTATTGCCCGTCTATATAGGCCTAGCTACAATATCATAAATCACACCAGAGTCCTGGCACCTGGTGCTGGCTTTTCCCACATTCCAGAGCCCCCTCCCCCCTCATCTGCCTCTGGGCAATTGACTTTTGTGGCTGGTTCATAAATCCTGTCCTCCTTTATGGCCAATGGCCATGAGCTCTGTGTCAAGAGGGCTGATAGTCAGATGGCATGAGATAGGGATCTTGACAAAGTTGCCCATAGAATCATGCTGGAAGGTCAGAGAGAAAACTTCTCTAGGCATTTTCTAGGTCAGTCTATGGCATACGTCACCTGGAAGCCCAAGGCAGAATTCATTTCAAGTGTAAAAACAGGGTTCCAGAATACATGAAAATTGTATAACACGAAGGGTCTTGGAACAAGCCTTTTTCATAATACGTGGACCTACTGTAAATATGTACCTGTATAAGTATTCTTTGCATAATATGTGACCCTATTATACATATCGATAAAATAGTAAAGAGTAGAGACATCAGACTGGCAACAAAGATCCGCCTAGTCAAAGCCATGGTATTCCCTGTAGTCACCTATGGATGTGAGAGCTGGACCTTAGGGAAGGCTGAGAAAAGGAAGATAGATGCTTTTGAACTGTGGTGTTGGAGGAAAGTTCTGAGAGTGCCTTGGACTGCGAGAAGATCCAACCAGTCCATCCTCCAGGAAATAAAGCCCGACTGCTCATTGGAGGGAAGGATACTAGAGACAAAGCTGAAGTACTTTGGCCACATCATGAGGAGACAGCAAAGCCTAGAGAAGACAATTATGCTGGGGAAAGTGGAAGGTAAAAGGAAGAGGGGCCGACCAAGGGCAAGATGGATGGATAGCATCCTTGAAGTGACTGGACTGACCTTGAAGGAGCTGGGGGTGGTGACGGCCGACAGGGAGCTCTGGCGTGGGCTGGTCCATGAGGTCACGAAGAGTCGGAGACGACTGAATGAATGAAAAACAACAATTATACATATCTAAGAATTCTTTAAGGGAAGTGTTTTAAAAAATTAAGGAAAACAGAGTAAGTAAAAAAATCCTAGCATTATTAGCATTATGTCATATTGAAGGGATATTTCCTGGTATATCTCCTGTTGTGCTATTTGCAGACAATCCTCTGGAGATTTTGAGACATGCCTGGAAAAGAGAGGTTGCCATTCATTGTCCTACTCTGAATATCCCATGCCTCGCCCCTCAGCTGTTTTGAACAGATATTCAGGTTATCTCCATGGCATGTGTGCTAATGTTCCCTTTAACATGCCGAGAAGCTTCCCACTGCTCACACCAAGCTCTTTCTCAGAGCTCTTTGAGCATTATTTATAAGGGGAAAGAATAACCAGGCAGCGGAGGAGATGCGTTTGAAGCCGGTCCCTAATAGACTTCCATTGGATCGGATCCCATCTTGGTTGTTTTGTTCTTGGTCTGGCTCTTTCCCAACACCTTTATAATAGTTTGATGGGTTCTATTCTGCCCACCTTAATATATCTACGGCTTTAAAAAGATTCCAAAACAGATGCTTTCATGTTGCTTACTATTCTTGCATGTGTATGCTTTTATCCTAAGTGAAAACTTGGAATTCAAGCTTTAAAAGCCAGGAAAATACAGTTCATTTGTGTCCTGTATTCCAACAGACCAAAATATGAACACAATAGAGGCCCTCAACTTAGTACCTATACAGTCTAATATAGACGTTGCCAGGTCACCTTACATTGTGGATATGAAGGATTAGCTTACAATTCGTTAGAGATTTCTAACTAGTTGTTTGTTCCTTGACCTTGAAGGTAGGTAGTTATGCCTCCATCGTGACTAAGTAAATGAAAGATTTTCCTTGACCCCAACTGCCATTGCCTTAGCCTTAATAATAATAACAACAACAACTTTATTTTTATACCCCGCCACCATCTCCTGAAGGGACTCAGCGTGGCTTAAGGTAGGTAGTCCCCTGACATTAAGTCCAGTCATGTCTGACTCTGGGGTGTGGTGCTCATCTCCATTTCTAAGCCGAAGAGCCAGCGTTGTCCGGCATGACTGCATGGAGCGCCGTTACCTTCCCGCCGGAGCAGTACCTATTGATCTACTCACATTTGCATGTTTTCGAACTGCTAGGTTGGCAGAAGCTAGGGCTGACAGCAGAAGCTCACGCCATTCCCCGGAATCGAACCTGCGACCTTTCGATCAACAAGCTCAGCAGCTCAGTGCTTTAGCCCACTGTGCCACCGGGGGCTCCTCAGGGTGTCTTACAGGGGGCCAAATGTCCACAAGACAATAAACAAACAATCCATTAAACAAAAACACAATTAAAATAAAAACATAATCAAATGGAGCATTTGCCCAGTTAAAAAAAAGTTAAATAGACAAACAAGTACTGTATAAACGATTGGCATTAAAACTCTATCCAATCAATATTCAAATCCAGGAACCACTAAGATGGGCATGACCCGGCCATGGAGAGAGCAAAGCAAAACAAACAGAACTTCAGCATGCTTATGCTCAGAAGCAAATGGAAAGGACACCCTCCATCCCAACTGCCACTGCCCTGGCCCTGGAGAGAGAGAATAAAGGCCAGGCATAGTTCCATCGTGCCTAAGCCCAGAAATGGATGGAAAGCCATTACTGATGAAGGCTTTTCATTAGGGCTGGGCAACCACGGAAAAATTTGTTTCTAAAATCGATTCGTTTTTTGGGGGTTTTTGCGTTTCGATTTTTAAAAGAATTCTGAAATTTTTCTTTTAAAAAGTTCGGTATTTACGAAATTTCGTAAATTACAAAACAATTACGAAACAATTACGAAACAATTACGAAACAATTACGAAAAAATTACGAATCGATTCGTTAATGGCGGACACGACCGCGCAATACGCTAAAAAACCTCCATATGGGACAGGGGGAACTTCTGAAGCTTCCCTCTCCCTCTGTTGTTGACTGTTGGTGTGATATTTATAATTTTTTTTCACTGATTAAACAAACAACAACTATAAAACTTGCCCCAGACATGCGGAAATAATAACGAAACGATTTCAAAACGATAACGAAACGAATACAAAACTAATCCGAAGCAATTACGAAATGAATTTAAAAATTCGTTTTGTTTTTTAGATGCTCCTGAATGATTCGTTATCGCTTCGTTATAAAAAAAATAACGAATTTTTAACGAATTACGAAATTACGAAACGAAACCGCCCAGCCCTACTTTTCATCCATTTGCATCCCAACTGCCATTGCCCTGACTTTGGAGAGAAAGAATAAGAGTTAGCCATTGCTCCATCATGCCTAAGCCTAAGGGATAAGGACTAACAAGCGGAAGCTTAATCAAGACAAGACAAATCCAATGCCAAATGACTGAGCTCCATTGAATAAGCTCCATTCCCAATCCTTAAAGACTGGGTCAATGTACATATCATCCAGAAATCACCATATATAATGCAGAAACCCTACTTACAGAAGGTCAACATTTTTGGGATTCAACCCCACACTGCCCAAGTCTCAAGTCCTCAATGAGGAGAAGTTAGTTAACATTAGAATAGACTAATTTCCCTTCCCCCATGTCTTCTGTACAGGAGCCCCCGGTGGTGCAGTGGGTTAAACCCTTGTGCTGGCAGGATTGAAGACCAACAGGTCGGAGGGTCAAATCTGGGGAGAGTGCGGATGAGTTCCCCCTGCCAGCTCCAGCTCTCCATGTGGGGACATGAGGGAAGCCTCCAACAAGGGTGGTAAAACATCAAAATATCCGGGCATCCCCTGGGCAATGTCCTTGCAGATGGCCATTTCTTTCACACCACAAGCGACTGGCAGTTTCTCAAGTCACTCCTGACACGATAACAGTTGGGAATTTATCTTTTTCTTCTCTCATCTCTGTTTTGGCTCTCATTCTGATTGGTTGTTTAAAATTGATACTTTTCCACTGAAAGCTTTTTGAATCTGCCTTCTTCCTTCTTACACTTGAGAGTATGTGCTGTGTACTTTGAGATCTCTCTCTGATTGTTTGTCAGAGAGATGTAGTGACTGGTGTTTTTCCCCTCTCTTTAAAACCTTAGAAGAGATGGCTGTTAGAGTAGCTCAGACCCAGTTCTTGATTATTAAGAAATTGTAAATAATCCTTTTTATAATAATAATAATAATAATAATAATAATAATAATAATAATTTATTTGTACCCCGCTACCATCTCCCCAAGGATCACAACCTGGGGATCACAACCAGACACAGTGAAGACATCTGCCCTTGTGCTCTGCTACTCTGCTGCTGAGTATGCATACCCAGTGTGGAACACATCTCACCACACTAAAACAGTAGATGTGGCTCTTAATGAGACATGCCGCATTATCACAGGGTGTCTGCGCCGCACACCACTGGAGAAATTACACTGCTTAGCCGGTATTGCACCACCTGACATCCGCCGGGAAGTAGCAGCCAATAGTGAAAGGACCAAGGCAGAGACATCTCCAGATCATCCCCTGTTTGGGTATCAGCCAGCACGTCAACGACTTAAATCAAGACATAGTTTTCTTAGATCTACAGAGACATTCGCTGGAACACCCCAGCAAGCGAGAGTCCAAAAGTGGCAGGCCCAAACCCAGCACCTCAATCCATGGGTGATACCAGATGAGAGACTCCCCCCTGGGCACTCAGAAGACTGGGCAACTTGGAAGGCGCTGAACAGACTGCGCTCTGGCACCACGAGATGCAGAGCCAATCTTAAGAAATGGGGCTACAGGGTGGAATCCTCGGCATGCGAGTGCGGAGAAGAGCAAACCACTGACCACCTGCTGCAATGCAACTTGAGCCCTGCCACATGCACAATGGAGGACGTTCTTGCGGCAACACCAGAGGCACTCCAAGTGGCCAGATACTGGTCAAAGGACATTTAACCAACTACCAAATTTGCAAAATCTGTGTTTTTTTCTTTTCTTTTTAATCTGTGTGTTTGTTTTGCTCTGTTAGAATTGTAATACGATGGTATGGTTGCTGATGACACGATAAATAAATATCTCCCCAAGGGACTCGGTGTGGCTTACATGAGGCCAAGCTTGCAGTACATCAATAAAACGAAGGCAATAACAAAATAATCAATACAAAACAGTAAAATAAATCTCAAAACAAAAATAAACAATAACAATAACATACAAGCATTTAAAAACCCATGCCCGGGCCAAATGTAATAATTTTAAAATTTTAAAAATAATGCTGGGCATGAACAAGGTAGGGTAAATTAGGATAGGGTTTTCAAAGAAAGATGAGGGCACGCAGGCAATCCTAAATCAATGTTAAAGTGCATTTGAGGACATATTGCTAAGAGTTTTCCTTATTCTGGGAAGGCACACTGGAACAACCACGTTTTCAGGCTCCTCCTAAAGACTGCCAGTGTTGGGGCATGTCTGATGTCCTTGGGAAGTGAGTTCCAGAGTTGGGGCCATCACCAAAAAGGCCCTCTCCCTTGTCCCCACCAATTGCGGCTGCGAAGGAGGTGGGAGCGTGGGCAGGGCCTCTCCAGATGATCAAAGAGATTGTGTGGGTTCATGCACAGAAATGCGGTCACGCAGGTAGGCGGGTCCCAAACCGTTCAGGGCTTTGTAGGTAAGAACTTGCACCTTGAATTGGGACTGGAAAATGAACGGCAGTCAGTGGAGCTCTTTGAACAGGAGGGTTGACCGCTCTCTGTAAGAAGCACCAGCTAGTAACCTGGCTGCCGCCCGTTGTACCAATGGAAATTTTTGGGCCGTTTTCAAGGGCAGCCCCACGTAGAGTGCATTACAGTAATCCAATCTGGAGGTGACTAAGGCATGGACCACCCTGGCCAGATCTGACTTCATGAGGTATGGTCGCAGCTGAAGCACGAGTCTTAATTGTGCGAAGGCCCTCCCGGCCACTGCTGACGCCTGAGCTTCAAGCATAAGTGATGAATCCAGGAGGACACCCAGACTGTGGACTTTTGTGATTTTTAAATATTGGATTCTTCATGTTTGCCTCTTAAGCACTGAATTTTTCACAGCCACAACCAACAGCACTTCATGCTTTGCTCGCTAATGAGCTGATGCTCAACTTTTGTATCCGGTTTGCTTTGGGTGCTTTTCTTTATTTTAGGGTTTTCCCTAACAAACATAATGTCTATTCCTGGCTGCATCTGAAAGATGATGACTACGATGATGATTTCTACCTTACTTTCTCTCTCGAAAGAGACCTAAATCTTGGAGTTTGTAGTTCAGTGAATTACAACACTATACCTAGTAGTACTGCACCTTTGGCTGGGATTTGCAGTCTGTTGAGGTGCCTAAAGTCCCCTTGACCTACAATGTCAGATACATCACAACAGAATCAATTATCTGGAGCTCACATTCTTTCATTTAATCAAACATTTTAACCACCTGATCTATGCTGGTGATAGGCAGTGGTAGTTTTATGGTAGTGAAGACCAGTGAATCATCAAAAGAGTTAACTGAATCCTGTTACCAAAATGTGTTCGAAACCTTGGATAGCTATGTGTGTAGTTGTGTGCTTTGAAGTCATTCCAGCTCATGGCAACCCCAAGGCAAATCTATCTTTGGGTTTTCTTGGCAATTTTTGCCCAGTGTCACCCAATAGGTTTTCATGGATGAGCAGCAATTCTAGTTCTTACCACATAGAGTCTTAGACCCCTTCTACACTGCCACGTGAAATCCAGATTATCTGCTTTGAACTGGATTATATGGCAGTTTAGACTCATATAATCCAGTTCAAAGCAGATAATGTGGATTATCTTTACTCCCACATTTGAACCACTACATCATGCTGGTTTTCAGACTAAACTCTAGAATTGATCTGACTTGGCCACGGTGGTCCACGCTTTGGTTACATCCCGTTTAGATTACTGCAATGCTCTCTACGTGGGGTTGCCTTTGAAGACTGCCCGGAAGCTTCAATTAGTCCAACGTGCGGCAGCCATACTACTAACGGGAGCGGGGTACAGGGAGCATACTACTCCTCTGTTGCACCAGCTGCAAGTCAGCTTCCGAGCACAATTCAAAGTGCTGGTCTTAACCTATAAAACCCTAAACGACTGCGGCCCAATTTACCTGTCCGAACGTATCCTCCCCTATGAACCATCAAGATTGCTAAGATCGTCTGGAGGGGCCCTGCTCTCGATCCCACCAGCCTCACAGGCACGGCTGGTGGGGACGAGAGACAGGGCCTTCTCGGTGGTGGCCCCTCGACTCTGGAACTCCCTTCCACTGGAGATCAGAACTGCCCCTTCGATCTTAACGTTCAGGAAACAGGTGAAAACTTGGCTTTGGGGATTGGCATTCGACGAATGAGCCATGATCCTTTGATATGGATGGATAACGACGAATAATGATTTTTGATGATGACTGACCACTGTAATTATATGATTGTATTTTGCTATTTTAATGTTTTAGTGTGATTTAGAATATGAAGTTTTAATGACTGTCTGTAATATTGATGTCGGAAACCGGCCTGAGTCCCTCGAACGGAGGTGAGAAGACCGGTATACAAAACTGCTAAATAAATAAATAAATTGATCGATCCATCATCTTATGAAACGGGAGCCTCCACCTGGTGCTGGTTGTGAGATTTAGCTGAATAGAGCAGGAGAAGAGGTGTTATGTTTCTGTCCAAAATTTTGTCCAAAACTGTAGAGGGTTTCATACATTTCCCTTCAAAGCATTACTCTATTATCAATCTGCTTGCAGGGAGGAGTATCTCATGAGCAAAGACATGCCCATACGTGAATAACTGATGCAAACTGCAAGATCCAGCTTTTCTTAATATATTGTTGGAATATTCCTTGATGGTCCAGGAGCACACAGTAAATTTAACTAATTGGAAACACTTTTGGAAAATAGTTGCTAATCTAGGTTCTTGTGGGTTTTTTTCGGGCTATAGGGCCATGTTCTAGAGGCATTTCTCCTGACGTTTCGCCTGCATCTATGGCAAGCATCCTCAGAGGTAGTGAGGTCTGTTGGAATTAGGACAATGGGTTTATATATCTGTGGAATGGCTGGGGTGGGGCAAAGAGCTCTTTCCTGCTGGAGCTAGGTGTGAATGTTTCTACTGACCATCTTCATTAGCATTTGAAGGCCTGCCTGAGCCTGGGAAAATCTTTTGTTGAGAGGTGTTAAGATGTGCCTGGTTGTTTCCTCTCTGCTGTTTTGCTGTTGTAATTTTAGAGTTTTTTAATACTGGTAGCCAGATTTTGTTCATTTTCACGGCCTCTTCCTTTCTGTTGAAATTGTCCACATGCTTGTGGATTTCAATGGCTTCTCTGTGTAGTCTGACATGGTGATTGTTGGTGTCGTCCAGTATTTCTGTGTTCTCAAATAATATGCTGTGTCCAGGCTGGTTCATCAGGTGCTCTGCTATGGCTGACTTCTCTGGTTGAAGTAGTCTGCAGTGCCTTTCATGTTCCTTGATTTGTGTTTGGGCAATGCTGCTGCGTTTGGTGGTCCCTATGTAGACTTGTCCACAGCTGCATGGTATACGATAGACTCCTGCAGAGATGAGAGGATCCCTCTTGTCCTTTGCTGAACGAAGCATTTGTTGGATTTTCTTAGTGGGTTTGTAGATTGTTTGTATGTTGTGTTTCCTCATCAGCTTCCCTATGCGGTCAGTGGTTCCCTGGATGTATGGCAAGTGTTCCTGCAGACTACCAGTATTAAAAAACTCTAAAATTACAACAGCAAAACAGCAGAGAGGAAACAACCAGGCACATCTTAACACCTCTCAACAAAAGATTTTCCCAGGCTCAGCCAGGCTTTCAAATGCTAATGAAGATGGTCAATAGAAACATTCACACCTAGCTCCAGCAGGGAAGAGCTCTTTGCCCCACCCCAGCCATTCCACAGATATATAAACCCATTGTCCTAATTCCAACAGACCTCACTACCTCTGAGGATGCTTGCCATAGATGCAGCCCGAAAAAACCCACAAGAACCTAGTGATTCCAGCCATGAAAGCCTTCGACAATAGTTGCTAATCTCTCATTGCACAATATGACATTTCTTTTTTTCAGGCTTGCTATGCCTGGTAGCTAGAGACAGCATTTTTGCCTCTAAGAACAGATGGGCTTCTTCTCAGAAACCAGGTTTCCTTCCAGTAACAACTAAAAAAGCTGTGCTTTAATCTTCCAGGAGGCATGCTGGCTGGCCTCGGTTGGAGCCAGAATGTTGGGTTTAGAAGATAAAACTTTTCTCTGTTCTCGCAAAGCTGTCAGGTCCAAAAAGAACTCCAAAAGAACTTCTCCAAACTGAGTGAACAGACCATAACATGGAAGCGGTGTACATTGTACAATGCAAGGCTACATTGGTGCAAGGGTAAGTGGGTGTGTGTTTTGAGTAGAGGACTCTAACCATATGCAAGTAGTGAAGGATTCTGAAGAGGTGATGAATCAGAGGCTGTGTGGTGGAAAAGTGCCAGAGAGCTCAATGAAAATAGCCAGAGAAGTGAAGATGAGAAAATGCATTAAGTGTGCTTTGGAATCTAGAAATTGTACATGGAACTAGCTACTTTTAACAAATAACTGTGCATAATATTCACAGAAACATTAACAACCTCAGATATGCAGATGACACCACTCTGATGGCCGAAAGCGAGGAGGAGCTGAGGAGCCTTCTAATCAAGGTGAAAGAAGAAAGCGCAAAAGCCGGGTTGCAGCTAAACATCAAAAAAACCAAGATTATGGCAACAAGAATGATTGACAACTGGAAAATAGAGGGAGAAAACGTGGAGGCCGCGACAGACTTTGTATTTCTAGGTGCAAAGATTACGGCAGACGCAGACTGTGGCCAGGAAATCAGAAGACGCTTACTTCTTGGGAGGAGAGCAATGTCCAATCTCGATAAAATAGTAAAGAGTAGAGACATCAGACTGGCAACAAAGATCCGCCTAGTCAAAGCCATGGTATTCCCTGTAGTCACCTACGGATGTGAGAGCTGGACCTTAGGGAAGGCTGAGCGAAGGAAGATAGATGCTTTTGAACTGTGGTGTTAGAGGAAACTGCTGAGAGTGCCTTGGACTGTGAGAAGATCCAACCAGTCCATCCTCCAGGAAATAAAGCCCGACTGCTCACTGGAGGGAAGGAGACTAGAGACAAAGTTGAAGTACTTTGGCCACATCATGAGGAGACAGGAAGGCCTAGAGAAGACAATTATGCTGGTGAAAGTGGAAGGCAAAAGGAAGAGGGGCCGACCAAGGGCAAGATGGATGGTTGGCATCTTTGAAGTGACTGGACTGACCTTGAAGGAGCTGGGGGTGGTGACGGCCGACAGGGAGCTCTGGCGTGGGCTGGTCCATGAGGTCACGAAGAGTCGGAGACGACTGAACGAATGAACAACAACAATATTCATCACTATCTTATAATAGTTAGAGCTCTGTCTTCTTGCCTTTCCTTCATACATCTCCCCAGCTGAATGTATGAATAAATTTTGGGGTTGGAGACTGTCATTTTCCCACATAGGGATGAAAATGTCAAGATTGGCAGGGACAACAATGACAAAAATATATGACTCAGAGAGAAAAGGATGGACAGAGACAAGGTGCTGCTTTCTCTTATTACCTGGCACTTTCTATCAGTTTGCTTCTGTCATATCTGTGTCTACTAGAAGAGAAGACAAGGGCAAGTTGTTCTCACTCAGCTTCTCCAAGTGGAATTTAGAAAGGGAAGTACAATACTTTGAGGATCAGAACAACTCAATATCAAAGGACTTTTTTTTTTTTACTGCCATAGTCATAAGAGAACCAAAATAGAGAATGTGCACCACTGGTTTTTAAATGTAGTTTTTCTAATGTTATGAATCGTAATGTAAATATCTGATATGCAGGATGTATTTTCATTCACTGGACTAAATTTGGCACAAATACCTGACACGCCCAGATTTGAATATTGGTGGGGTTCGGGGGGGGGGGGGGGTTGATGTTGTCATTTGAGAGTTTTAGTTGCTGGGATTGATAGTTCATCTACCATCAAAGAGCGTTCTGAATTCCACCAACAATGGAATTGAACCAAACGTGGCACAAAGAACTCCCGTGATCAACAGAAAATACTGGAGGGGTTTGGTAGGCATTGACCTTGAGTTTGGGAGTTGTAGTTCACCTACATCCAAAGAGCACTGTGGACTCAAAGAATGATGGATCTGGACCAAACTTGGCACAAATACTCAATATGCCCAAATGTGAATACTGGTGGAGTTTGGAGAAACTAGAGCTTGACATTTGGGAGTTGTAGTTGCTGGGATTTATAGATCACCTCCAATCAAAGAGCCTTCTGAACCCCACCTACAATAGAATTGGGAAAAACTTCCCACACAGAGCCCCCATGACCAACAGAAAATATTGTGTTTTCTGATGGTCTTTGGCGACCCCTCTTGCACCCCCTGGCGACCCCTCCAGGGGTCCCGACCCCCAGGTTGAGAAGCGTTGGTATAGAAGAAGAGCCTTTGAGGGAGATAGCTGCAGCTACATCATGACTTCATCCCAATGGTTGGTGAGAGGCCTTCCCTTAGTCCCAATTGCCACTGCCCTGGTCCCCGAGGAAGACAAATGCTATTCTCTTTCTTCATCAACCCAACTGCCACGTACTTGATCTTTGAGGGAGAGAAGAGCAGCCAGGCATGGTTTCATAATTTATTGAACCACTCACCCAACTTGCAGTACCTTGACCATTGAGGGAGAGAAGAGCAGGTAGCCATAACATCATCATAATGTCTCTGGTTGCTTCTGGATCGAGAGAATCAGCCGTCTACAAAAACGTTGCCCAGGGGACGCCCGGATGTCTTGCAATCCTGCGAGGAGACTTCTCTCATGACTTGGAAGGCTCTGAACAGACTGCGCTTTGGCACCACGAGATGCAGAGCCAATCTTAAGAAATGGGGCCACAAAGTTGAATCCACGATGTGCGAGTGTGGAGAAGAGCAAACCACTGACCATCTGCTGCAATGCAACCTGAGCCCTGCCACATGCACGATGGAGGACCTTCTTGCGGCAACACCAGAGGCACTCCAAGTGGCCAGATACTGGTCAAAGGACATTTAATCAGCTACCAATTTTGCAAAATTTGTTTTTTTTATCTGTTTGTTCTGTTCTGTTCTATTAGAAATGTAATACAATGTTCTGGTTGCGGATGACACGATAAATAATAAATTATAATATCTTGGCCCAGAGCCTGGTGAGAAGGCCATCTGACTGCCACTGCTCTAGTCTCTGAGGGAGAGAAGAGCAGGCCAGGATGCCTTCACAATATTTTGGCAGGTGGGAAGTTCTCCCTCCATCCTATGGCTTCTTTTGTGTCCGCGGAGAAAGAGAAGAGCAGCTGGACACTGTTCCACCATATCTTAGTCCTAGAGCAGGCCTGGGCAAACTTGGGCCATCCTGGTGTTTTGAACTTCAACTCCAAGTTGAAGTCCAAAACACCCAGAGGGCCCAAGTTTGCCCAGGCCTATCCTAGAGTCTGATGGCAACCTTTCAGTGAATTTCATCTGCCCCTATTGTGGCATCTGAGGAGAGGAGAGTGACTAAAATGATAAAGGGTCTGGAGAACAAGCCCTATGAGGAGCGGCTTAAGGAGCTGGGCATGTTTAGCCTGAAGAAGAGAAGGCTGAGAGGGGATATGATAGCCATGTATAAATATGTGAGAGGAAGCCACAGGGAGGAGGGAGCAAGCTTGTTTTCTGCTTCCCTGGAGACTAGGACGCGGAACAATGGCTTCAAACTACAAGAAAGGAGATTCCATCTGAACATGAGGAAGAACTTCCTGACTGTGAGAGCCGTTCAGCAGTGGAACTCTCTGCCCCGGAGTGTGGTGGAGGCTCCTTCTTTGGAAGCTTTTAAACAGAGGCTGGATGGCCATCTGTCAGGGGTGATTTGAATGCAATATTCCTGCTTCTTGGCAGGGGGTTGGACTGGATGGCCCATGAGGTCTCTTCCAACTCTTTGATTCTATGATTCTATGATATTGTGACGCTGCCCTGAGTCCCCCTCCGGGATTGAGAAGGACAGGATACAAATGCGTCCAGAGGAGGGCGACTAAAATGATCAAGGGTCTGGAGAACAAGCTCTATGAGGAGCAGCTTAAGGAGCTGGGCATGTTTAGCCTGAAGAAGAGAAGGCTGAGAGGGGATATGATAACCATGTATAAATATGTGAGAGGAAGCCACAGGGAGGAGGGAGCAAGCTTGTTTTCTGCTTCCTTGGAGACTAGGACGCGGAACAATGGCTTCAAACTACAAGAGAGGAGATTCCATCTGAACATGAGGAAGAACTTCCTGACTGTGAGAGCTGTTCAACAGTGGAACTCTCTGCCTCAGAGTGTGGTGGAGGCTTCTTCTTTGGAAGCTTTTAAACAGAGGCTGGATGGCCATCTGTCAGGGGTGCTTTGAATGCAATATTCCTGCTTCTTGGCAGGGGGTTGGACTGGATAGCCCATGAGGTCTCTTCCAACTCTTTGATCCTATGATTCTATGATGCTAAGTGATTTGCCTTTATGGCGATTTAATATTCAATATTTGATCCAAGAATTCTATTCGGTTTGGAACAAATCTATGGAAGTCAGGCTTGGGTATCACTGTTTTCGTCAGTTCTTTGCAAATTATTATTTCTCTAGGGAACAATTGTATCATAACATGGGACTCTTTTGTCATTTGTATTCAAAGTTGAAACTGAGTAAGTAGCAACCACAAGATCCATGAGCGGAAGCTAAACTGCCTAGAGAGCCTTGGAATTTTGATAAATAGAAAAGCATGTGGGTGTGAGCAATTACATACATTGTGGAGCATTTAGGCAACCAGGCGTGAAAAGGGCTGTAATAATGTAGAACGTGGAAGAGCTTCAAGGGAAGGAGATTTCGATACTGCTGCGGACTGTGCTCAATAATTTCCTTTGGCAGTTGAGCTTCCCAGTCCTCCAAGAGCTGGTGCCAAGCGAAGGCCTCTCGGGTGGACGGGGCTTTCACTGAGATCATACTTTAAGGATCGTGGACAACATTTCCAAGGCTGCCAGATTCGAGTGGCAGCTCCTGACTTCACACCCCACAAAATTTTGAATATTAAAGGCAGCGTTTTGGCATGCTGATGCCCATTTGGAGCCGATGTGATTGCTTTTTAGCTGACAGTTTGGAGCCAACATGATTAACAATTACAGACAGACATGATGGCTCATCACAGTCTGTTGTTTGTTTCAGAGCTTTGGTAGCACATGTGTCCCAGGCAAGAATCCTTGTTGTAGGATAGTGGGAGTTTAGGGCTGGGCGGTTTCGTTTCGTAATTTCGTAATTCGTTAAAAATTCGTTATTATTTTTTTTTGTTACGAAGCGATAACGAACCATTCAGGAGCATCTAAAAAACGACATGAATTTTTCAATTCATTTCGTAATTGCTTCGTATTCGTTTTGTATTCGTTTCGAAATAGTTTCGAAATCGTTTTGTTATTATTTCCGCATGTCTGGGGCAAGTTTTATAGCTGTTGTTTGTTTAATCAGTGAAAAAAAATTATAAATAACACACCAACAGTCGACAACAGAGGGAGAGGGAAGCTTCAGACGTTTCCCCTGTCCCATATGGAGGTTTTTTTAGCGTATTGCGCGGTCGCGTCCGCCATTAACGAATCGATTCGTATTCGTTTCGTATTCGTTTCGTAATTTTACGAATTTTTGTAAATATCGAACTTTTTTAAAGAAAAATTTCGGAATTCTTTTAAATATCGAAACGCAAAAACCCCCAAAAAACGAATCGAGTTTAGAAACAAATTTTTCCGTGGTTGCCCAGCCCTATGGGAGTTCGGTGCCATCGGTACAATGTTAGTAGCACTTTCAGCAAAACACCTCTTGTTATGATGAGCGGGCAGGGATTGCTAGAGCAGAGGGAGAAATTGTGTATCATGCAGTTTCCTGTTGTGGAAGATGAAGTGCATCTCTGTACACTCTGCCAATTATACATCTATTGTGTTATGGTGTATTGTATTGCTGTCTTACTGTTATTGCTTTAATGTTTTTGATTTGCTTTGCATTGTATTTTTATGCTGTTGTTTGTTGAGGCCTTGGCCTTTGTAAGCCACATCGAGTCCTTCAGGAGATGCTAGCAGTGTACAAATAAAGTTTAATTAATTAATTATTATTAATAATAATAATACCGGCTAAACAGTGTAATTTTTCGAGTGGTGTAGGGCGCAGACACCCCATGATAATGAGGCATGTCTCATTAAGAGCCCCATCTACTGTTTTAGTGTGGTGAGATGTGTTCCACACTGGGCATGCGTACTCAGCAGCAGTGTAGCATAGCACAAGGGCAGATGTCTTCACTGTGTCTGGTTGTGATCCCTAGGTTGTGCCAGTCAGCTTTCATATGATATTATTTCTAGCGCCCACTTTTTGCTTGACATTCAGGCAGTGCTTCTTGTAGGTCAGGGCACGGTCCAGGGTGACTCCCAGGTATTTGGGTGCGCTGCAATGCTCCAGTGGGATTCCTCCCCAGGTAATCCTCAGAGCTCAGGATGCTTGTCTGTTCTTGAGGTGAAAAGCACATCTCTGTGTTTTAGATGGATTAGGGATCAGCTGGTTTTCCCTGTAATAGGCAGTAAGAGTACCTAGAGCTTTGGAGAGCTTCTGTTTAACCATCTCAAAGCATCCTGCTTGAGCGGTGATGGCACGATCATCTGCATAGATGAAACTCTCTGTCCTTTCTGCCAGTGGCTGGTTATTTGTGTAAATGTTGAACATTGATGGAGCAAGCACATAAGAGGACATGAGAGAAACCTCCTCACAGGATTGCAAGACATCTAGGCGTCCCCTGGGCAACGTCTTCGTAGACGGCTGATTCTCTCACTCCAGAAACGACTAGAAGTGACTTGCAGCATGCAAACCAGCAAGTTGGAATTAAAACCAGAATATTTTCTCTTAGGAATAAAGACAAACTTTTTAACTATCTAGTGACGGCGGCCAGAATAAATTATGCAAGACTGTGGAGAACGAAAGAGATTCCATCTCAAGAATAATGGTTAATGAAAATCTTAGATATTATGAATATGAACAAATTAACCCAATGGATGAGCATAGAGCAGAATTTAAAAATATCTAGAACAGAATGGACAGCAATAAAGAATTTTATAATGCAAGAAAACCCGAAATGGATAATAGATATAAGATAAATTCAAACACTAATTGCTCTTAAGAGGGATTATGGAAAGAAGCTTGCCAAACAATCGTGAGAGACTAAACGATTAAAAAATGAATGATTTATCCGAGGTGAAGAAGATTGGAAGTCGAACTTAGTACCTTACCCAAATCTCTACTTTAACCCCAACCCAATTTTTTGTATATATAGACTTTTTTCTTTTCTTTTTTCTTTTCTCTATTCTATCTCTTTATTTTCTTTATTTTCTATACCAAACGTATGTGACCCCTTTTTTATTGTTATCTGATAACCTTAATAAAATATATATTTTAAAAAATAGCACAATAGTGTAAACATAAATAAATAAATAAACAGTTTAAAAAATTACTTACCCCTCTAAAACAGTATTTCTTGTCTGAAACTTCTGGAATTATTATTATTATTATTATTATTATTATTATTATTATTAAACTTTATTTGTACTCCGCTAGCATCTCCCGAAGGACTCGATGTGGCTTACAAAGGCCAAGGCCTCAACACACAATATAACAATACAAAACCTAAGGCAAATTAAAACAGTTAAAGCAATATAAACAACAAGCAATAAACAATACACTAAGACACAATAAAACTGGACCGGGCCAGAGTAAAGGGTACAGGATTAAAAGTGCTGATGTGACAGGTGGTATATAAGGCATTATAGGGCAAGTGCAGTGTGCGGTGTGCAGCAATCTTATTTCTAATAAAGTGCTTCTGGGACTTGTTATTGGAGATTTTCTATTCTGGGAAGGCACATCGGAACAGCCAGGTCTTCAAGTTCTTTCTAAAGACTGCTAGTGTAGGGGCCTGTCTAAGATCTTTGGGGAGGGTGTTCCAGAGTCGGGGGGCCACCACAGAAAAGGCCCTGTCTCGTGTCCCCACCAAACGCGCTTGCGACGCAGGCAGGATCACGAGCAGGGCCTCTCCAGATGACTGAAGTGAACGCGTGGGTTTGTACACGGAGATGCGGTCACGCAGGTAGGATGGTCCCAAACCGTTCAGGGCTTTGTAGGTAAGCACCTGCACCTTAAATTGGGCTTGGAAAATAAACGGCAGCCAGTGGAGCTCCTTGAACAGGAGGGTTGACCTCTCTCTGTAAGGGGCCCCAGTTAACATCCTGGCTGCTGCTTGTTGGACCAGTTGGAACTTTCGAGCCGTTTTCAAGGGCAGCCCCACGTAGAGCGCATTGCAGTAGTCCAATCTGGAGGTGACCAAGGCATGGACCACCCCGGCCAGATCAGCCTTCGCGAGGTACGGTCGCAGTTGGCGCACGAGTCTCAATTGTGCGAAAGCCCTTCCAGACACCGCCGACGCCTGAGCCAAAAGCGTAAGCGATGAATCCAAGAGGACTCCCAAACTGCGGACCTGTGGCTTCAGGGGGGCCATATATATAAGTATATACAGTAAAGTGATTACATTATAATTGCAATGTAATATCTATAGTCTTTTTAGTTAAACGTGAGTGCTGAATTCTGGATTGCACACATTCAGATTTTCTTAACAACTCTAACAACACCTTTGAGGCTGACTGATTTATTTCTAATTTCAGTCTGCTTCCTTCAGAAGCAATGAAGGAGTACAGTATTAAAACCATGGGCATTTATTTATTTATTTACTTATTTGAAGCATTTATATTCCACCCTTCTCACCCCGAAGGGGACTCAGGGCAGAGCACAGCATATATATGGCAAACATTTAATGTTGGGACAAGAATTTGTATATGCATACATAAATATTAAAAAACATTTATCTCAATATTAAAATACACCATTTAAAACCATCTTGGTCATCTGTGTCAAATCTAATTGACCTGGTAATATTTCCTATTGGTGCTTTATTGCCCTGTCCTGAAAGCTTGGTCCCACTGAAGGACAGGAGGGAGGACAGGAGGGAGGGGGCTGATCTGATCTCACCAGGAAGGGAGTCCCATAGCCAGGGGCAATCACCAAGAAGGCCCTGTCTCTTGTCCCCACCAATTGTGCCTGTGATAATGGTGGGATGGAGAGCAGGGTCTCCCCGGAGGATCTTAATCTCCGCAATGGTCCATAGGGAGAGATACGTTCGGACAGGTAAACAGGTAAAAAGCCAGCACTTTGAATTGTGCCCGGTAGCAAACTGGCAGCCAGTGGAGCTGGTGTAACATGGGAGTTGTATGCTCCCTGTATGCCGCCCCAGTTATTAACCTGGCTGCCTCTCGTTGGACTATTGGAAGCTTCCAAGCAGTCTTCAAAGGCAACCCCACGTAGCATTGCAGTAGTCTATTCTGGATGTAACGAGAGCGTGGACCACCGTGGCCAAGTCTGACTTCCCAAGGTACAGGCGCAGCTGGTGCACAAGTTTTAATTGTGCGAAAGCTCCCCTGGCCACCGCTGCAACCTGGGATTCCAGGCTCAGTGATTCAAGCACAGGTACATCATTGTGGGAGGTGGAATCAGAGTGTAATGCATGACAACTGTTGAATGTTTAAGAGCAGTATTGCAATAGTCATGTTCCTGTAAGCCACCTAGAATACCTGTTACTTGAATAGTGTCCTCCATCTGTGCATCTAAAGAAACAGATTGAAATCTGTGACAAATCAAGTTGAAATAAATTAGGTAACTTTAAATGTGTTGCTAGATTTCTTCCTTCTTCTGTTCTTTGAAAAATGATTAAGGATACAATGTGGAGAAACAGAATGGTTGATTTCCAATGGGCAAGAAGGTCAAGTAAGACTGAACTTTAACTTTGTTGCAACTCAGAGAAGGCTTCACCTTGCTCCCAAACACCACCACACAAGAGCTGTAGATTTTGTAGTTTATTGAGGAAAAATCAAAGTCAAAGCATAGAGTAAGCAATGCAAAAACATAGTTCTAAAGATCCTCAGGTAAGAACATAAAACTTAATCCTTTAAGCAATGGTCAAACAAGTCCACGATAAAAACAGTGAAACACAAGCCCCAAAAAGTCAAGATTCAGGAAGCCTAAAACGTGCTGCTTTAAAGCCAAGATTATTCCATAGAAGCTTTCATGCAAAGAGCCACGTTGAACTGACACTTTCCCTTTGTTAACCAGAAGCCTAAATACCCTTTACCAAAATGAAAGCATTACAGTGACCTTTCACTGACCTGGCTTCTTTCTTGCTGTCTAACCGCGAACTCCTCCTGACCTGCTAATCTAAAAGTTTCTGCCTGCTCATTAAATCACTATCAAGGCTCTCTTCTCTATCTGTATCAGCTTGGGAAGGCTGAGCAAGTGAAGGCCTCTCCACTTGGTCGTTAATTTGCTGGCATTCCTTTCCCTTGAGAACTGACTTGTTGTCTCCTCTGCTGCAATGTCTGAGAGAGGCATAGAAAAAGGTATAGGAACAGGTCCAGAAATCTGAATCCCATCATCCTCTTCATCAGGAAACGTTTCAGGCTCACAAGAGGGTTCAGTTTCAGGCTCAGAATCAAGCTGAGCCACAACAAACTTGTATGTTGAACTTATACATAAAGCAAGAAAGGTGAAAACTGAAGAAAGAAGCATTAACAATTCAGCTATGCAGATGATACCATACTACTAATAGAAATTAACACAGGTTTGGAAATATGAGTGAAGAAGCTCAAGGAGGAGAGTGCAAAGGCAGGTTTGTAGCTGATGCAAAGCAAGGTCTAAAGATGCAGGGATGGATGATGTGGTCCTCAACATACTCTAACCACTACACTGCTCCTCACACTCAAAGAAATGAAATTACACTACGAAGGATGTCATGTCCATTGGACTTTATACATCTTTTACATGCAATTATAATACGAGAACCAGAGCACTATAGTGACTTGGACATTGCATTTTGAATCTAGAGACCAGGGTTCAATTCCCCCACTGGCTGACCTTTGTCATGTCACATACTTTTTTTCCTTCTCACTCAAACCTCCACCCCACCATCCTATTGTACCCCAAATTTTATTGTACAGTTACTGGAAAATTCATGCAATAAAGATGTTTTTTTAAAAAAGTAACATACTTTCAGCCCCAGAAAATCCATGATAAGTTTACTTTAGGGTCGCCATAAGCTGGAGAGAACTTGATGGCACACAACAACAAGAGGATCTGTGATGTGTGATGTTTTTAGTAGTACTATATGTCTTAATTGTTATAAAGTTTTATATCAATATGGGTGATGTTTATGAGTTATAATTAATATGTTTATTAATTTTTCTTCAATGTATTGTGATTTGTTTTTTGATTTATTTGTTTTGATTTAACTTTTTTTGGATTTTAAGTGTGACTGATATTATGTACATTGTTTCCTCTTGTTGTATGCTGCCCCGAGTCCCCCTGGGGACCTTCTCTGTGGTAACCTCCCGACTCTGGAACTCTCTCCCCAAGGACATCAGACAAGCCCCAACGTTGGCAATCTTTAGGAGGAGCTTGAAGACCTGGCTGTTCCGCTGTGCCTTTCCAGAATAGGAAACTCCCAGCATCATGTCCCAAACACACTTTATTAGAGACTTAAGATTGTCTGCACATCGCACCTACCATAAAATCCTTACATTTCTCCTGTCATGCCCAGCACTTTTAATTTTTTTTCATTACATTTGGCCCGGCCCTTAGTTTTTAAATGTGTAATGATGTCATTGTTTTATTGTTTTACTGTTATTGCTTTAATGTTTATTGGTTTGCTTTTTGGGTTTTATTGTTATATTTGTTATGCTGTTGTTTTATTGAGGGCCTTGGCCTTTGTAAGCTGCACCGAGTCCTTCAGGAGATGTTAGCGGGGTACAAATAAAGTTAATAATAATAATAATAATGTTGTTGTTCATTCGTTCAGTCGTCTCCGACTCTTCGTGACCTCATGGACCAGCCCACGCCAGAGCTCCCTGTCGGCCGTCACCACCCCCAGCTCCTTCAAGGTCAGTCCAGTCATTTCAAGGATGCCATCCATCCATCTTGTCCTTGATCGGCCCCTCTTCCTTTTTCCTTCCACTTTCCCCAGCATAATTGTCTTCTCTAGGCTTTGCTGTCTCCTTATGATGTGGCCAAGGTACTTCAACTTTGTCTCTAGTATCCTTCCCTCCAGTGAGCAGTCAGGCTTTCTTTCCTGGAGGATGGACTGGTTGGATCTTCTTGCAGTCCAGGGCACTCTCAGAACTTTCCTCCAGCACCACAGCTCAAAAGCATCGATCTTCCTTCGCTCAGCCTTCCCTAAGGTCCAGCTCTCACATCCGTAGGTTACTACAGGGAATACCATGGTTTTGACTATTTATTTGTTATTTATTTACCTTACTTATATACCGCTGTTCTCAGCCCAAAGGCGACTCACAGCGGTTCACAACAAATACGAACAGCAAAAATTCAGTGCTACAGTATAGAAACAGTTAACAACCTAACACATTACACAATTAATAAACAGTTACTACAATACCCATTCACTGTCCTCTTGTCATCAAAAACATGTTCCAGATTCGTCATCCATTGTTCCATTCCAGTGTTCATTAACCAATCATTGCACTAATTATTCGAACGCCTGCTCAAACAGCCAGGTCTTCACCTTTTTGCGGAATACCATTAGAGATGGTGCTAGTCTAATGTCCGTAGGAAGGGCGTTCCACAGCAGAGGAGCCACCACCGAGAAGGCCCTATCTCTCGTCCCCGCCAGCCGAGTTTGAGAAGCAGGCGGGATCGAGAGCAGGGTCTCCCCGGAAGATCTCAAAGTCCTGGTGGGTTCATAAGCGGATCTTTGTTGCCAGTGTGATGTCTCTGCTCTTTACTATTTTATCGAGAGTGGACATTGCTCTCCTCCCAAGAAGTAAGCGTCTTCTGATTTCCTGGCCACAGTCTGCATTTGCAGTAATCTTTGCGCCTAGAAATACAAAGTCTGTCACAGCCTCCACATTTTCTCCCTCTATTTTCCAGTTGTCAATCATTCTTGTTGCCATAATCTTGGTTTCTTTTATGTTTAGCTGCAACCCGGCTTTTGCGCTTTCTTCTTTCACCTAATAATAATAATAATAATAATAATAATAATAATAATAATAAAGAATTATTATTATTATTATTATTATTATTATTATTATTATTATTTTACCGACACAAAATGACAGTTTGTCACAGCAAATGAGATCCAAGTCAGGTGGTTTTTTGCAGTCGACAGATTGTGATTTAGTCAATGTTTATTGTTTCCAAATGCCGACTGAGATCTTTTGGCATGGCAAATTATTGTTGTTGTTGTTAACAAAGACCACAGATTCTCGCTTGCTTGCTTTCTTGCTTTCCTCCTTCCCTCCCTCCCATCCTTTTCCTTCTAAGCACAATGAGTATCATCCACAAACACAATCATGCTTCTTTCTGGTAATGAATTTAGTAAGCTGTTAAATATTATGGGATTGCCACACCACCCTTTCCACAGTGGTACCTTTTCCTGTACATGTGCCGTTGCAATATTAATGGACTGACGAATGAATGTTTTTATCTGATTGTAAGGGCCCTTTAATGCCTATTGTTTACCCACCGTCTGCATAATGATTACTTCTAGAATACCCTAATTAAACTGATGTAAAAGTGTGTAGGAGAACGTTGTTAAAGTTAATGAGCCAACACTTTAAAACTCAAGGCACTTTTAGGGTCTTATGTATAGTATGGCAATTTTAACACACTGAAAACGTTAACATTCCCCTTGAATTTTTTAAGGGCGGTGTAAGGAATGCTTGGAGCAGGAAGTTTTTTGGTGATGAAGCGTGCACCCAAGCACATATGCAAACTGAATCTACTGGTATGAAATTGACTTTGGTAATCCTACTTTAATTCCAGGAGAAGATTGCCTATAATTCTCACTATCACTAGCACCAACCCCCCCCCCCCCAAGCGCCATTGCAAGTGATAGTACCGCAATTAAGCTCCATTAAAATTTAATACTCGGGTTTTTAACTGCTGCTCTCCCGAATTGCTACCTTGTAACCCTAATGATGGGGGAGAGTGTGACACTAAATAAACTATTATTAAGTCCCTGATGTGGAAACTAGCTCACCAACTCTCTCTATAATTCTGTTGTTGTGAATAATTATCCTGAGGCAGGCCTGTAGCCAGGATTTTGTTTCGGGGGGAGCCGAGTTTGATTCGGGGGGAGGCTGAGTCTGAGCGAAAGGGGGTCTACCCTAGCAAACCTTTTGTATCATTACCCCAATACCCCCATGCATATGGGATATATTGAGCATGGTGATCAGATCATGATATGAATAAACAGAACAGTTTAAATAATGCACCAGTAAGGCCTTCTCGCGGACCACCATGAGAATTTTTTGGGGGGGGGGGAGGCTGAAGCCCCCCAAGCCCCCCCCCCTCCGGCTACATGCCTGTCCTGAGGAAGTGTGACTGAGGTGTGACAAGGAAGGAAGTTTTCATTTCTCCATTCGTTTTGCTTCCTCTCTCAGGACAGCTTCCAACAGGCAACTATTCAATGTCGACACAATATAATAACGTAACATAAAATACAATTACCATACATTAAAAACAGTTATGAATATACATTAAAACAGTTTGCTGGTTCAAATCATGATCCAAATCAGTCTATTCCAATCCACTAAAACCTTATCTTCACCAGTAAATCGGTTCATTCTGCAAACGCTTGATCCCACAGCCAGGATTTGAGTTTCTTCCGGAAGATCAGGAGGGATGGGGCAGATCTAATCTCATAAGGGAGGGAGATCCACAGCCAAGGGGCCACCACAGAGAAGGCCCTGTCTCTCATCCCCACCAAACGCGACTGTGATGATGACCGAGAGTAGGGCTTCACCGGATGATCTTAAGGTCCTTGGTGGTACATAGAGGGAGATACGTTTGGACAGATAAACTGGGCTGAAACAGCTTAGGGTTAAGACCAGCACTTTGTATTGTGCCCAGAAGCTAATAAGAAGCCAGCGGAGCTGGCGTAACAAGGGGGTTGTACGCTCCCTGTACCCCGCTCCCGTGAGCAACCTGGCTACCTAGCTTTGGACTAGCTGAAGCTTCTGAACAGTCTTCAGAGGCAACCCAACATAGAGTGCATTGCTGTAATCTATTCGGGATGTAACCAGAGTGTGGACCACTGTGGCCAAGTCTGACCTCTCAAGATATGGGTACTCAACTCAAAGTACTCAACCCAAAGGACTATTCTTGGTGTGTGTAATAGGAACCAATTGGAAAACTACTCATGAAAATCTCCATTTCTGGTAAGGTGTGTGTAGAATGTTCTACTCTTTAACAAGAAAGGACGACTCCACATTTCAAGATATCTTCTTGCAAGAAAACAACGAATGGCTATAAAGTCCCATTTCCCCAAAGGGACCCAGAGCAGCTGACAACAAGAACCCATATAAAGCATATAAACACATAACAATCCAGAAAAATTAGATCTATAATAGTAAAAGCACATCATGTTGTTGTTGTTCATTTGTTCAGTCGTCTCCGACTCTTCGTGACCTCATGGACCAGCCCACGCCAGAGCTCCCTGTTGGCCGTCACCACCCCCAGCTCCTTCAAGGTCAGTCCAGTCACTTCAAGGATGCCATCCATCCATCTTGCCCTTGGTCAGCCCCTCTTCCTTTTGCCTTCCACTTTCCCCAGCATAATTGTCTTCTCTAGGCTTTGCTGTCTCCTCATGATGTGGCCAAAGTACTTCAACTTTGTCTCTAGTATCCTTCCCTCCAGTGAGCAGCCGGGCTTTATTTCCTGGAGGATGGACTGGTTGGATCTTCTCGCAGTCCAAGGCACTCTCAGAACTTTCCTCCAACACCACAGCTCAAAAGCATCGATCTTCCTTCGCTCAGCCTTCCCTAAGGTCCAGCTCTCACATCCGTAGGTTACTACAGGGAATACCATGGCTTTGACTAGGCGGATCTTTGTTGCCAGTGTGATGTCTCTACTCTTTACTATTTTATCGAGACTGGACATTGCTCTCCTCCCAAGAAGTAAGCGTCTTCTGATTTCGTGGCCACAGTCTGCATCTGCAGTAATCTTTGCACCTAGAAATACAAAGTCTGTCACGGCCTCCACATTTTCTCCCTCTATTTTCCAGTTGTCAATCATTCTTGTTGCCATAATCTTGGTTTTTTTGATGTTTAGCTGCAACTCGGCTTTTGCGCTTTTTTCTTTCACCTTGATTAGAAGGCTCCTCAGCTCCTCCTCGCTTTTGGCCATCAGAGTGGTGTCATCTGCATATCTGAGGTTGTTAATGTTTCTTCCAGCAATTTTCACCCCAGCTTTGCATTCATCAAGCCCCGCACATCGCATGATGTGTTCTGCATACAAGTTAAAAAGGTTGGGTGAGAGGATGCAGCCTTGCCGTACGCCTTTCCCAATCTTGAACCAGTCTGTTGTTCCGTGGTCAGTTCTTAAAAGCACATCATAGACTCACAGAATCCTAGAGTTGGAAGAGACCTCGTGGGCGATCCAGTCTGACCCCATTCTGCCAAGAAGCAGGAGCAATTGTAAAAAAAATTAAAAAAATAAAAAACTGCAGACAAGTTGCGTATAAACTCACAATATTGCTCATAAACGTAACAAATTAAATAATAGTGAACCAATCAATTGAAGCAATTGAACCAAGACACTACATTCGCAAACCCATGCCTGTCCCTATTCGGTTCTTAGGTGCACACAAAAAAGCATCACACGGACAACTCAATTTCTGCCATTGTTATTTATTTCATCAACGCATGTCTCTGCATCCATAGACCAAGTATGGCCATTCTGTCTTGAATTGCAGCACAGACTTTTATGATCATTGTGGATGGCACGTACCAACATAAAATATATGTTCGCAACTGCTGTGAATTATCCAAAATGTATAAACAGAAAACAGTTATTGCTTCAGAATTACTGCTTTGTCTCTAATGCAAATGTAATCAATTCTTTCGCTTAAAGTCATACAATTAAAGCAACAGAAATTTCTCCATCTCCCTAGTTGAGGGACAAGATATATTGAAGAGGCCAGTGAACACACAGAAGCAGTCAGTCACACAAATGGGATTGTGGGATCCTGGTTTGGGTACCTGGAGCCCAACTTTGCAGTCCTGTATACAATCCAAATCCATCATATGTATGATTGCAGTCATGCAATCAGAAGAAGTCTGGAAGTGCATCTATATTATAGAATTAATTCTGTTTGCCACAACTTTAACTGCATGGCTGAAAACTATAGAATCACAGCAGTTGTTGTTGTTAGCCTTCTCAATAATGTTGGTACCATTGAGCTATGGTAGGAGCTGGAATGTGTCCAGAGGAGGGCGACTAAAATTATCAAGGGTCTGGAGAACAAGCCTTATGAGGAGCAGCTTAAGGAGTTGGGCATGTTTAGCCTGAAGAGGAGAAGGCTGAGAGGAGATATGATAGCCATGTATAAATATGTGAGAGGAAGCCACAGGGAGGAGAGGGAGCAAGCTTGTTTACTGCTACCATGGACAAGGAACAATGACTTCAAACTACAAGAAAGGAGATTCCATCTGAACATGAGGAAGAACTTCCTGACTGTGAGAGCCGTTCAGCAGTGGAACTCTCTGCCCCGGAGTGTGGTGGAGGCTCCTTCTTTGGAAGCTTTTAAACAGAGGCTGGATGGCCATCTGCCAGGGGTGATTTGAATGCAATATTCCTGCTTCTTGGCAGAGGGTTGGACTGGATGGCCCATGAGGTCTCTTCCAATTCTTTGATTCTTTGATTCTATGAAAGTGGTGCCAAACTGCATTAATTGTACAGTGTAGATGCACCCTAGGGACTTGAAAGGGTAGCTGTCAGGATGGTAACTGTACCATCTTAAAACGAACTGCTCCATCCACCCAGTGACATGAAGGTTGAGAAGAGAGGATGGGGGAAGGAGAAAGGCGTTTCTGAGACAAGGGCCACCTGGACTGGAGAGAAGAGAAGCTGTAGGCTAGCCTTGGGAAGCCTTGGGAAGGGAATGTAGCCAGCGGAGGGGGGTGGGACAATAGGGTGATATATGCAGGGGTTGTTTATGGCAATACAGAAATAAAGCTGTATCTAAAGATTTTCCTTGGTGAGCGTGCCTTTAGTCCAAGAGCTTCCGAGTACTGGCATTAGCTATGAGGGGATTGCAAAGATTGCATTAAGCCAGTGGTTCTCAACCTGGGGGTCGGGACCCCTGAGGGGGTCGTGAGGGGGTATTAGAGGGGTCGCCATACACCATCAGAAAACACAGTACGTTGTGTTGGTCATGGGGGTTCTGAGTGGGAAGTTTGGGCCAAATTCTATCATTGATGGGGTTCAGAATGCTCTTTGATGGTAGGTGAACTATAAATCCCAGCAACTACAACTCCCAAATGTCAAGATCTATTTTCCCCAAATGCCACATTTGGGCATATTGAGTATTTGTGCCAAGTTAGGTCCAGATCCATCAGTGTTTGAGTCCACAGTGCTCTCTGGATCTAGGTGAACTACAACTCCCATACTCAAGATCAGTGCCCACCAAACCCTTCCAGTATTTTCTGTTGGTCGTGGGACTTCTGTGTGCCAAGTTTGGTTAAATTCAATCGTTGGTGGAGTTCAGAATGCTCTTTGATTTTAGGTGAACTATAAATCACAGCAACTACAACTCCCAATTGACAAAATCAACCCCTCGCTCAACCCCACTAGTATTCAAATTTGGATGTATTGGGTATTTGTGCCAAATTTTGTCCAGTGAATGAAAACACATCCTCCTGCATATTGGATATTTACATTACAATTCATAATAGTAGCAAATTCACAGTTATGAAGCAACAACGAAAATAATTTTATGGTTGGGGGTCACCACAACATGAGGATCTGTATTAAGGGGTCATGGAATTAGGAAGGTTGAGAAACACTGCATTAAGCAATACAAAAAGAGTTAAAAACCATGTTATGAAAAACTAGAAAACAACTTTCACTGAAGAAGAACTGGAAAAGAATATATGAAGACCAGGAGGCAATGTGAGCAGACACAAGAAGATGCAACCAATGGACTTAAAATAGTTAAAACCTTCAATATTTTATTTATTTAAAACATTTATATTCCACCCTTCTCACCCCGCAGGGGACTCAGGGCAGAGCACAACATATATATGGCAAACATTCAATGCCAGGACATAAAACCATAAATATATAAAAACATTAAAATCACCTATATCCACATCAAAATTTGCTTTAAAACCATCTCAGGACACCATTTTGCCTCATTGCACTTCCCCAAAGGGTTGGTCCCACAGCCAGGTTTTCACCATCCTTCTGAAGGACAGGAGGGAGGGGGTTGATCTAATATTGCCAGGAAGGGATTTCCATAACTGGGGGGGGGGGGGGGGGGGGCATCACCGAGAAGGCCCTGTGTGTTAAATAAATAGAGACAAAGATTTTTTTTGTTAACAAGGATAACTTTGTAAAAGAATTCCCCAAACATTCCCCAACAATCCTCACAATCCTTGCGAAATATTAGATTTTTGGTGAAGATGCAACTAACTAATGACAAATCTACTGTCCCTAATTCTTCTTTTTCCCTCCCGCCCAATCCCCACTCTTCTATTAAAAGTTCAATAAAATATTATCAAAAAAGCAGATGGAGGAGGAGGAAGCCACATCCCTGGGTCTGCAAGACTTGAACAGGCCTTTAGAACAGTGGTTCTCAACCTGTGGACCCCAGATGTTTTGGTCTTCAAGTCCCAGAAATCCTAACAGCTGGTAAACTGGCTGGAATTTCTGGGAGTTGTAGGCCAGTGGTTCTCAAGCTGGGGGTCCCCAGATGTTTTTGGCCTACAATTCCCAGAAATCCTAACAGCTGGTAAACTGGCTGGGATTTCTAGAAGTTGTAGGCTAAAACATCTGGGGATCCAAGGTTGAGAACCACTGTTGTAGGCCAAAACATCTGGGGAACCACAGGTTGAGAACCACGGCTTTAGAGGATAGGCTGACCTGGCAATAATCCCTCATTGCGAGCATCACCATAAGTCAAAGTGGACTTGACAGCAGATAACGACAATACAATGGGTGTGAAAGCTGGACAGTGAAGAAAACTGGAAGTTAATGAATGTGAAATGGTGCTGGAGGGGAGTTGTATTGGATACCATGGACTGCTAAAATGACAAACAAATGGGTGTTAGAACAAATCAAGCTTGGACTCTCCGTAGAAGCCGAGATGACTAATTGAGAGTTTATTATTATTATTATTATTATTATTATTATTATTATTATTACTTTATTTGTACCCCGCTAGCATCTCCCAAGGGATTCGATGCGGCTTACATAGGCCGAAGCCCCAAAAACACAATACAACAATACAATACCAAGCAAATTAAAAACAGTTAAGCAGGAAAACAATAACAGTAACAATACAACAAGACACTATTAAAACTGGGCCGGCCGGAGTAGGGGTACAGGGTTAAAAGTGCTGATGTGGCAGGAGGGATGTGGGATTAAATATAAGTGCGGTGTGCAGTGTGCAGTGATCTTGGTTCTACTAAGGTGCTTCTAGGATTTGGTGCTGGAGGTTCCTAATCTGAAAAGGCACATCGGAACAGCCAGGTTTTCAATTCCTTCCTGAAGACTGCCAATGTAGGGGCTTGTCTGAGATCTTTCGGGAGGGCGTTCCAGAGTCGGGGGGCCACCACAGAAAAGGCCCTGTCTCGCGTCCCCACCAAGCGCGCTTGCGACGCGGGCGGGATCACGAGCAGGGCCTCTCCAGATGACCGGAGTGAGCATTTGGGTTCGTAGACAGCGATACAGTCATGCAGGTAGGGTGGTCCCAAACCATTCAGGGCTTTGTAGGTAAGCACCTGCACCTTAAATTGGGCTCGGAAGATAAATGGCAGCCAGTGGAGCTCCTTAAACAGGAGGGTTGACCTCTCTCTGTAATGAGCCCCGGTTAACATCCTGGCTACTGCCCGTTGGACCAGCTGGAATTTCCGAGCCGTTTTCAAGGGCAGCCCCACGTAGAGCGCGTTGCAGTAATCCAGTCTAGAGGTGACCGAGGCATGGACCACCCCGGCCAGATCAGCCTTTGCGAGGTACGGACGCAGCTGGCGCACAAGTCTCAATTGTGCAAAAGCCCTCCCGGACACCGCCGATGCCTGAGCCTCAAGCGTGAGCGATGAGTCCAAGAGGACACCCAAGCTACGGACCTGTGCCCTCCAGATTGTTGTTGTTGTGCACCTTCAAGTCAGGTCTGCTTTATGGTGACCTTAAGGCTTTTATGCTTTGTACGTATCATGAAAATACATGACTCACTGGGAAAGATGGTAATGTTTGATAAGGTAGGAGGCAATAGAAAAAGAAGACGACATTCTCAATGGATAGACTCAATTAAGGAAGCCACGGTTCAACAGGGCGGTTGGTGACAGGGTGACTTGGAGATCTCTCATTCATGAGGTCACTATAAGTCAAGGTTGGCTTACAGCAGTTAACAAGAATAAGTCACATGGAGTTCAGAAATTCTCAAGTAAAGGTGAATGGGTTGAAAACCAGTGTGCCATAGCAGAGAACAGATTGATTACTTGTCTTTGGCACAATGCTCATTGGGAAATGGGATGTAGGGGTTAGAATGCTATCCAAGTTCACAAAGATATATGGAAGAAGAAGCGGAAAAAAGAATACTAACCCAAGGCACCTTTCATTGACCAAAATAGAAAGATTCTAGGAGCCAAAACATTTGGAGGAGAATGATGGAGGAAAAGTAGATCCAACCCCTTCCAACTCTTTCATTTTTTTGACCAGTGAAACAAATCTCAGTTCTTGTGGGTTTTTTCGGGCTATATGGCCATGTTCTAGAGGCATTTCTCCTGACGTTTTGCCTGCATCTATGGCAGGCTTCCTCAGAGGTCTGCTGGAGCTGGGAAAAAAGGGGTTTATATATCTGTGGACTGACCAGGGTGAGACAAATGTTTGCTTAAACTTCATTGTTGGTTGTTTCTCCCCTTCGTCTTTGTCTACCTTGCTCTAGCCATTCATCTTCTTCTGTTTTGCTTCTGTTTTGCCATTCAGATATTTGGTTTTTGAAAGGGAAATAACATCTTTAAGCTTACTCAGTTAATCTCTACCAGAAGCGAGAGTATCAATCAATATGAAAAATAGGATCTGGTGACTCTTCGTTGATGCGGCTTCTTAGCATTCGCTCAGGCACGTGTCAGTGTTGCTTAAACAGTTGCTCTGTGTGCAACAGTTTGGGGGAACAGACACACAACTCTGTGCTAATTCAAGGCACACGGAACAGATGATGGATGCATGAAATGGGCCCCAATGAGAAGAAATGGTGCAGGTGCTTACCTACAAAGCCCTGAACGGTTTGGGACCATCCTATCTGCGTGACCGCATCTCCGTCTATGAACCCACGCATTCACTTCGGTCATCTGGAGAGGCCCTGCTCGTGATCCCGCCTGCGTCGCAAGCACGTTTGGTGAGGACACGAGACAGGGCCTTTTCTGTGGTGTCCCCCCGACTCTGGAACACCCTCCCCAAAGATCTTAGACCAGTGGTTCTCAACCTTCCTAATGTCACGACCCCTTAATACACTTCCTCATGTTGTGGTGACCCCCAACCATAAAATTAGTTTCATTGCTACTTCATAACTGTCATTTTGTTGCTGTTATGAATAGTAATGTAAATATCTGATATGCAGGATGTATTTTCATACACTAGACCAAATTTGGCACAAATACCCAATACACTCAAATTTGAATACTCGTGGGATTGGAGAGGGTATTGATTTTGTCATTTGGGAGTTGTAGTTGCTGGGATTTATAGTTCACCTACAATCAAAGAGCATTCCGAACTCCACCAAACTTGGCACACAGAACTCCCATGACCAACAGAAAATACTGGAAGGGTTTGGTGGGCACTGACCTTGAGTTTTGGGAGTTGTAGTTCACCTACATCCAGAGGGCACTGTGGACTCAAACAATGATGGATCTGGACCAAACTTGGCACGAATTCTCAATATGACCAAATGTAAACACTGGTGGAGTTTGGAGAAAATAGACCTTGACATGTGGGAGTTGTAGTTGCTGGGATTTATAGTTCACCTACAATCAAAGAACATTCCGAACCCTACCAACAATTGAATTGGGTCAAACTTCCCACATAGAACCTCCATAGCCAACAGAAAATACTGTGTTTTCTGCTGGTCTTTGGTGACCCCTCTGACACCCCCTCACAACCCCTCCAGGGGTCCTGACCCCCAGGTTGAGAAACACTGTCTTAGACAGTCCTCTACATTGGCAGTGTTTAGAAAGAATTTGAAGACCTGGCTGTTCCGATGTGCCTTCCCAGAATAGGAAATCTCCAACACCAAGTCCCATAAGCACTTTATTAGAAGTAAGATTGCTGCACACCGCACATTGTACTTGCCCTATTAGCCTTATATACCACCTGTCACATCAGCACTTTTAATCCTGTACCCATTACTCTGGCCCTGCCCAGTTTTATTGTGTCTTAGTGTATTGTTTATTGCTTGTTGTTTATATTGCTTTAATTGTTTTAATTTGCCTTAGGTTTTGTATTGTTATATTGTGTGTTGAGGCCTTGGCCTTTGTAAGCCGCATCGAGTCCTTCGGGAGATGCTAGCGGGGTACAAATAAAGTTTAATAATAATAATAATAATAATAATAATAATAATAATAAATGACTCAGTTCTTGAACAAACCAAGTTTCATCCACTGAATGCCCTCCAGATTGTTTTTGTTGTGCACCTTCAAGTCAGGTCTGCTTTATGGTGACCTTAAGGCTGAGAGAGTGGGAAAGTGCCCAAGGTCGCCAGTAGGTTTACATGTTGTTATGTGCCTTCAAGTCATTCCCAATTTATGATGGCTTTAAGACAGGCATGGGGCAACTTTGGCCTTCTGGGTGTTTTGGACTACAACTCCCACAATTCCTTTTTTAAATAATAATTTTTATTAGTTACATATTTACAGTAAATTAAAAGAAAAGAGGGGAAAGTTGGAATAGAATAAGGGAATACTACCGCAAGTGGTACACCCCCCCTCCCCCGAGAGTATTAGGAATCTGGGGGAGAAAGGGTAGAAAGAAAAAGAGAGAAAGAAAGAAAAAAAAAAGAAAAAACTCCCAATCTTTTCCACTGTGGTTTATATTTTCTTGTCTTTTTTATTTATTTATTTTCTTGCTATCCCATCTTCCATTGTTTTTCAAAAGGCAACAATAACTCCCATAATTCCTGAGAGCCCACTGGCTGTTTGGAATTGTGGGAGCTGTAGTCCAAAACACTTAGAGAGCCCAAGTTGGTCATGCCTGCTCAAATGCAAACTCATCAAGATTTCTTCAGTGGACGTTTGCCATTGCCTTCCTCTGAGATCGAGAGGGTATAACTTTCCCAAGATCCCTCAATGGCTTTCCATGGCTCAATAGGGACTCAAACGCTGGTCTCCAGAGTCTTACCACCTAACCACATTGAGAGGAGAAAGCATGGATGACTGTCTCTTCAAGCGGTCCCTCTTCCTTTTTCCTTCCACTTTCCCCTACATAATTGTCTTCTCTAAGCTTTCTTTTCTTATCATGATGTGGCCGGAGTACTACATCTTTGCCTTTACTATAAAGCAGTCAGGCTTCATTTCCTGAAGTATGGACTGGTTGGATCTTCTCGCGGTCCAAGGCACTCTCAGAACTTTCCTCCAACACCACGGTTCAAAAGCATCTATCTTCCTTCACGCAGCCTTCCCTATGGTCCAGCTCTCACATCCGTAGGTGACTACGGGGAGTACCATTGCTTTAATTATGCGGATCTTTGTTGCCAGTGTGATGTCTCTACTCTTCACTATTTTATCGAGATTGGACATTGCTCTCCTCCCAAGAAGTAAGCATCTCCTGATTTCCTGGCTGCAGTCTGCGTCTGAAGTCATCTTTGCGCCTAGAAATATAAAGTCTGTCACAGCCTCCATATTTTCTCCCTCTGTTTCCCAGTTGTTAATCATTCTTGTTGCCATAATCTTGGGGGTTTTTTATGTTTAGCTGCAACCCAGCTTTTGCACTTTCTTCTTTCACCTTGATTAGAAGGCTCCTCAGCTCCTCCTTGCTTTTGGCCATCAAAGTGGTGTCATCTGCATATCTAAGGTTGTTAATGTTTCTTCCAGCAATTTTTACCCTAGCCTTGCATTTGTCAAGCCTTTGCTTGTTTACTTACTCTGAACAGGATGGCTGTCCCATGTCCAGAGTCCCCTCCTTTCAGGACATTTCTACCTCTTTTCAACCCAAGAACATATGATGAGCTCCCTGCCTCTCCATGCTTGGAAACCATGAAGCCACTGGGAGAGATCATCTGGAGTTTCGGGGTGCGGTGTCATCTGTACGCGGATGATGTCCAACTCTGTCACTCCTTTCCATCTACTACTAAGGAGGCTGTCCAGGTCCTGAACCGGTGCTTGGCCGCTGTGACGGTCTGGATGAGGGCAAACAAATTGAAACTGAATCCAGACAAGACAGAGGTACTCCTGGTTAGTCGTAAGGCCGAACAGGGTATAGGGTTACAGCCTGTGTTGGATGGGGTTGCACTCCCCCTGAAGACGCAGGTTCGCAGCTTGGGTGTGATCCTGGACTCATCGCTGAGCCTGGAACCCCAGGTTTCGGCCGTGACCAGGGGAGCATTTGCACAGTTAAAGCTTGTGCGCCAGCTGCGCCCGTACCTTGGGAAGTCTGACTTTGCCACGGTAGTCCACGCTCTGGTTACATCCCGTTTAGACTACTGCAACGCTCTCTATGTGGGGTTGCCTTTGAAGACGGCCCGGAAGCTTCAATTGGTTCAACGTTCAGCAGCCATGATACTAACAGGAGCGGAGCGCAGGGAGCATACAACTCCTCTGCTGCGCCAGCTCCACTGGCTACCAATTTGCTACCGGGCTCAATTCAAAGTGCTGGCGTTGGCCTATAAAGCCCTAAATGGTTCTGGCCCAAGTTACCTATCCGAACGTATCTCCGCCTATGAACCCACCAGGACTTTAAGATGTTCTGGGAAGGCCCTGCTCTCGATCCCGCCTGCATCACAGGCACATCTGGCGGGGACGAGGGACAGGGCCTTCTCTGTGGTGGCCCCTCAGCTGTGGAATGCCCTTCCCATGGACATTAGATCAGCCCCCTCGTTAATGGTGTTTCAAAGAAAACTGAAAACCTGGCTATTTGAGCAGGCGTTCGGATAAACAGTGCAATTAATATAATGAATACAGAAAAACGGAATTACGGATGACGAGTTGGATCACGATTCTAGTTACGAGATGTTAATGTGTTGTTTATTGATGTGTAATTGCTTAGTATACTACGGTGTTAATTTTAAATAGTGTATGTTGTTAGGATTGAATTTTTGCTCTTGTTGTTAACCGCATTGAGTCGCCTATGGGCTGAGAAACTGCGGTATACAAATAAAGTAAATAAATAAATAAAAAGGCCAAAATGTCTTTCCAGGTGAAATGTCTCCATGGTGGGCTGTGGAGTTCTCTCCTTTCAAGACGCTTCTGTCTCTTTCCAACAACAGAGGGCTATGCATGTCAGCTGGAAGTGGCTTAACTCAAGTGATGAGCTCCGTGCCTTTGCATGTTTCAGTAGAGGCTGAAGTGTCCATGACTGGGACATTTCTCCATGTGACAAGGTGTTTATTCCAATACCCAAATCATTCTCTCATGCTGGATCTCACCAACAAGTAAAGGACACAGGACCAATGTCCTTTTTCCTGTGGCCACCTCACTTAGAACCTGGAAAACCAGCAGCTCTGCTCTGTTAAGGAGCCATCACACCCAGAGGTCTCAGAGACATCCCTTCTTCACTTATTTGATGGGCAGAGGAATACCAGAGGAAAACATGATTTGTGTGTTTCCCTCATCATGTGTCAGATTGCATTACTTTATTGAGGTTTGTAGGAGGCTCCAATATCTCCTCCATGGAGATTTCTAACATAGTTGGAACTCTCTGCCCCAGAGTGTGGTGGTGGAGGCTCCTTCTTTGGAAGCTTTTAAACAGAGGCTGGATGGCCATCTGTCAGGGGTGCTTTGAATGTAATATTCCTGCTTCTTGGCAGGGGGTTGGACTGGATGGCCCACAAGATCTTTTCCAACTCTATGATTCTATGATTCTATAATTTTGCAGTCAGGATTTCAAGTAATGACACAAGCTTCTACCTGACACATAGTTTAACTTGGACAAGAAGAAATGGTCCCCAAAGGAAATTCTTTGCAATGTTTTTTTCCCCTTGTTTTGGATCTAAGCCTCACAACAAACCTCAAAGCACCATTTGGCTTTCCTCCCTCCTAGTTGAATTATACATTATGAACGCTGCGGTTTAGCACATTTGTAACAGGAAATGGCTCTATTTGGAGCCTGTACATATAAAACAAGAGAGTCAATATAGTGTAGTGGCTTGGGAGTCCAAGTCCCAGCTCAGACATGGAATCCCATTGAGTGACCTTGGGATCACCCTGTTATCAGTTAGCATTATCATTATCATCATCACCATCATCATTTGAAACACAACAAGATGAGTCCACAGCAGACACTCTGCTGGCTGTTGTACTGGATCGGAAACTTCCCAAGTGTCTAGGACTGTATGATGTATTGGTGAATAATGCATGCAGATCCCAGTAAAGTGGCCTTTTGCATCTGGTAATTATTTATTATTATTATTATTATTATTATTATTATTATTATTATTATTACCCCACTTTATCTTCCCTGACGGGGACTCAAAGTGGCTCCAAAACTCATAAATGACCGGTGGCGCAGTGGGTTAAAGCACTGTGCCAGCAGGACTGAAGACCGACAGGTCGCAGGTTCGAATCCGGGGAGAGGCGGATGAGCTCCCTCTATTAGCTCCAGCTCCTCATGCGGGGACATGAGAGAAGCCTCCCACAAGGATGATAAAACATCAAAAATCATCCAGGAAACGTCCTTGCAGACGGCCAATTCTCTCACAACAGGAGCAATTGCTCCTGACACGACAAAAAAATCAACAACAAAACAAAACCTGAAGATACACAGCAACAATACACAAATCAATAGCCTAAGCAATTGAGCAAAATGGTACTAGCATATATATTATTACTTAACATGCTTAACTTAACAGGGAGCATATAACCCCCCTGTTATACCAACTTCACTGGCTGCTAGTTTGCTACCGGGCACAAGTCAAAGTGCTGGCTTTAGGCTATAAAGCCCTAAACGGTTCCGGCCCAACTTACCTGTCTGTATGTATCTCTCCTTATGAACCAACTAAGAGTGTAAGATCGTCTGGGGAGGCTCGGCTCTTGGTCCCGCCTTCTTTGCAGACGCAACTGGAAGGGACAAGAGACAGGGCCTTCCTTCCTTCTGAGTGGTGGCCCCTCGGTTGTGGAACACTCTCCCAGAATATTATATCAGCCCCCTCCCTCTTGACCTTCCGGAAAAAAGTGAAAGCGTGGCTATTTGAACAAGCCTTCAGAATCTAATGCAACAGTCAAACGTGGAATTAGACTAACGTGACCATTGGAATGGCTCAGACGACGATTTATGGACAATGAGACTAACAATGAAGGCATTGTTTTGATATGTTTTATTGACTGTATTTTTAATTCTGTGAATTGTATATTGTTAGGCATCAAATGGCTTCCTGGTTGTCAGCCGCCTTGAGTCACCTTCGGGTTCAGGAAAGGCAGGGTAGAAGTATCACAAATAAACAAACAAATAAATAAATGTAGCAATATTAATATACCTACAATAAACAGGTGTGGATGTCATTGTCTTGGTTGGGTAAAGCAATGCTATAACTGAGCAATAGATATGTTTCCTTCATGTCAGGGTCTGCAATACAAACAAAGATGAAGGGCTGCCAGGCTCAGCATCTGAGTTAGTGGAAAGTAGGGAACAACAACAGATGGATGGATGGAATGCCGTGGATGTAGCGTACCTGGATTTCAATAAGGCCTTTGACAAGGTCCCCCATGACCTTCTGGCAAGGAAACTAGTCCAATGTAGGCTAGGTAGAACTACGGTGAGGTGGATCTGGAATTGGTTAAATGGACGAACCCAGAGGGTGCTCACCAATGCTTCCTCTTCATCCTGGAAAGAAGTGACGAGTGGAGTGCCGCAGGGTTCCATCCTGGGCCCGGTCCTGTTCAACATCTTTATTAATGACTTAGACGAAGGGCTAGAAGGCAGGATCATCAAGTTTGCAGATGACACCAAATTGGGAGGAATAGCCAATACTCCAGAGGACAGGAGCAGGATTCAAAATGATCCTGACAGACTAGAGAGATGGGCCAAGACTAACAAATGAAGTTCAACAGTGACAAATGCAAGATACTCCACTTTGGCAGAAAAAAAATGAAATGCAAAGATACAGAATGGGGGACGATGCCTGGCTCGAGAGCAGTACGTGTGAAAAAGATCTTGGAGTCCTCGTGGACAACAAGTTAAACATGAGCCAACAATGTGATGTGGCGGCAAAAAAAGCCAATGGGATGTTGGCCTGCATCAATAGGAGCATAGTGTCTAGATCCAGGGAAGTCATGTTACCCCTCTATTCCGCCTTGGTTAGACCACACCTGGAATATTGTGTCCAATTCTGGGCACCACAATTCAAGAGAGATATTGACAAGCTGGGATGTGTCCAGAGGAGGGCGACTGAAATGATCAAGGGTCTGGAGAATAAGACCTATGAGGAACGACTTAAGGAGCTGGGCATGTTTAGCCTGAAGAAGAGAAGGCTGAGAGGAGATATGATAGCCATGTATAAATATGTGAGAGGAAACCACAGAGAGGAGGGAGCAAGCTTGTTTTCTGCTTCCTTGGAGATTAGGACGCGGAACAATGGCTTCAAACTACAAGAAAGGAGATTCCATCTGAACATGAGGAAGAACTTCCTGACTGTGAGAGCCATTCGGCAGTGGAACTCTCTGCTCCGGAGTGTGGTGGAGGCTCCTTCTTTGGACGCTTTTAAGCAGAGGTTGGATGGCCATCTGTCAAGGGTGATTTGAATGCAATATTCCTGCTTCTTGGCAGGGGGTTGGACTGGATGGCCCATGAGGTCTCTTCCAACTCTTTGATTCTATGATTCTATGCAGCCTGACACCGAGGATGCTATAAATAAAGCAACAACAACAACAACCCCAGCTACAAGAAAGGAGATTCCATCTGAACATGAGGAAGAACTTCCTGACTGTGAGAGCCATTCAGCAGTGGAACTCTCTGCCCCAGAGTGTGGTGGAGGCTCCTTCTTTGGAAGCTTTTAAACAGAGGCTGGATGGCCATCTGTCAGGGGTGATTTGAATGCAATATTCCTGCTTCTTGGCAGGGGGTTGGACTGGATGGCCCATGAGGTCTCTTCCAACTCTTTGATTCTATGATTCAGTGCAGGAACAAGTGCCTCAGGCAAGGGGGAGTCCGAAGTCAACTCAGGATGAGGAGAGCAATGAGGCAGAGTGAAGTATCCCAGAAGCACTGCAACTGAGGACTCATGCTCTTCAGCTGTGTAGATCCCCCGGTTGGCACAGAGAAGGGCCAACAAGTGAGAGTACTTGTGCATAACGAGTGGCAGTTTGGATTTGGTCTTTGCTGGGAGCAATGTTTGGAATTTGCTACAGCTGGAAGCTTTGTTGGATGACTTAGTGTGCCTTATTGTGTGTTAGACCTTGACTTTGGATTATGTATAGTTTGGATGTGTTGGTGAGGATCTTTGGACTGGACTATTGACTATGCCTTCTGCATAGTTTGTTGTTTGATTCTCCTTTGGCTTTGACCCTGGACTGACTGACTGACGTCGAGCATAGTAAGTGACTGTTTATACTGAGAGACGCTATGTAGGGTTGCAACACTTCAGCACACTGGAGCCTTCCTCTGAAAGGGGATCCATGTAGAATTAATGCAGTTTGATAGAAGCATAGAATCAAAGAGTTGGAAGAGACCTCATGGGCCATCCAGTCCAGCCCCCTGCCAAGAAGCAGGAATATTGCATTCAAATCACCCCTGACAGATGGCCATCCAGTCTCTGTTGAAAAGCTTCCAAAGAAGGAGCCTCCACCACACTCCAGGGCAGAGAGTTCCACTGCTGAACGGCTCTCTCACAGGAAGTTCTTCCTCATGTTCAGATGGAATCTCCTTTCTTGTAGTTTGAAGCCATTGTTTCGTGTCCTAGTCTCCAAGGAAGCCAAAAACAAGCTTGCTCCCTCCTCCCTGTGGCTTTCTCTCACATATTTATACATGGCTATTGTATCTCCCCTCATCCTTCTCTTCTTCAGGCTAAACATGCCCAGCTCCTTAAGCCGCTCCTCATAGGGCTTGTTCTCCAGACCCTTGATCATTTTAGTCGCCCTCCTCTGGACACATTCCAGCTTGTCAATATCTCTCTTGAATTGTGGTGCCCAGAATTGGACACAATATTCCATGTGTGGTCTAACCAAAGTGGAATAGAGGGGTCCCTTTAATTGCATCAATTCTTTAGTACTTTAATTAATGCAGCAAAGTCACCTATCCTGCTGGCTTCATGGATGTAATCAGTATTGAGAAGCATTGAGATGCTTAAGTGGCTGAGTAGAGAAAAGGAAAGGGCCCGAGACTGTTAGGAATGATGGGAGTTGAAGTCCAAAACACCTGGAGGGCCCAAGTTGGCCCAGGTCTGTTCTGGAAGGATGCATGCAAATTGAGGAACAAAGGTGAAGTGGTGGATGCAACACATTATGCACATGCCGTAAGCGCTCCACGCGCGGAAGGTTAATTGCCAAAGTCACCATGTGTGAGAGGAGGAATATTCATGTTCAGCCTCACGTTGTGGGCCAAAGATGCACCAAGAAAGGAAACAAGAGAGGAATTTGACTTCACCCCACTCAGGTAAGTTTGTGTTTTTGTTTATTCCATTTTAGTTTAATAATAATAATTGAATTATTATTATTATTAATATTATTATTTTGCATGGGAGATGCAATCCTTCCTTTTGTTGGTTTGTTGTTGGTCTGTTTGGGTATGTTATTCCGACACGGCGGGAGATTCAGTATCGAGCGGAGGTATATTTGGAAATGGAATAAAAGGGAACAGGAAAGGCGGCCGAGCAAAGCCAAGCGTTTTAAAAAAAACCTTTGAGGAGATTAATTAGGTGGCTTTTTGGCGAGAAAGCATCTAATGCACTTTTGGGGAGCGAATGAGATGGTGATGTCTCTGAAGACAGCAACAATTATTATTATGAGGCTTTATATATACACGCTCACACCTCTAAGAGATGCAGCTTCAGGACAGGAGCCTGAAGATGATCAGGCATTATGCAAATATGTTATTGATTGCAGGGGGAAATAGAGCACTGGGAAGCTGGAACACAATATAACCTATTTTTATTACTTGTATGACTTTACTTTGTCCAAGGAGCTTCAAGGTGCTGATATTATGTTATTTAACATCTATATTATATGGGCTTGAGTGTGATCAGTACGCTGATGACACTCAGCTGGTGCTGAAGATGGAAGGCCGACCAGACTCTGTACCCGATTGTTTCCATCAGTGTCTCGAGGTCGTTACTGGATGGTTGCATACCAGCAGGTTGAGGGTGAATCCAGCAAAGATGGAGATCCTATGGCTGGGTCGACCGGGCAGTGGGGACATCCAGCTGCCTACCCTGGATGGCGAGGCACTACGCTCACCATCATTGGTAAAGAGTCTGGGAGTCCTTTTGGACCCTCTGCTGACGATGGAGGCCCAGGTCTCCGCCATTAGCAGAACCGCCTTCTTTCATCTGCCGTAGGCTAGACGGCTGGCCCCCTCCCTGTCCAGGGACGACCTAGCTACGGTGATCCAGGCCACGGTCATCTCAAGACTGGACTACTGTAATGCCCTCTACATTGGTCTTCCTCTGTCGGTGATCCGGAAGCTCAAGTTGGTACAAAATGCAGCTGCTCGGCTTCTTGCGGGAATTCCGATGAGATGCCACATAACACCAATCTTACTACAGCTGCATTGGTTACCAATTGAGCACCGGATCACTTTCAAAGTGATGGTACTCACCTTTAAGGCCTTGCTCGGTCTGGGGCCGATGTATCTGAGGGACCATCTCACCCCCTACCAACCCCAGAGATCCCTCCGTTCTGAGGACCAAGATCTATTGGAAATTCCCAGTGTCAAGACCTTGCGTCTAACAGCAACCAGACGCAGAGCCTTCACAGCAGTGGCACCATCACTCTGGAATACTCTGCCACCTGAAGTTTGTGCCTTGCGGGACTTACCAGCTTTCCGCAGGGCATGTAAGACATACCTGTTTTGACAGGCTTTTAATGTTTGATAGTGTTGTTTTTAAATTGTTTTAAATTGCTTTTAAATTTTGTTAGATTTTAGCTATTCTTGTAAGCCACTCCGAGCCCCAGGGGAGTGGCGGCATACAAGTTTAAATAATAAATAAATAAATAAATAAATATGTAAGGCCCCATCTACACTTCCGTATAATGCAGTTTGAAACTGTGTTATACGGTCAGTGTAGACACACATAATGCAGTATTGCATGGTGTGAATCTACACTGACTATATAACTCAGTTTCAAACTGCATTGTATGGCAGTGTTGGTGGGGTCTGCACCAAGGACTTAACAGAACCTGGAAAAGTTACTTTTTTGAACCAACAATCCTCAAATAGCATAGCACTGTCTAGGCCGGCTGAGTACAAGCAAGGAATGAGATGCTGTAGAACAGTGATTCTCAACCTTTCTAATGCCGTGACCCTTAAATACAGTTCCTCATGTTGTGGTTGCTACTTTTACTACTGTTACGAATTGTAATGTAAATATCTGATATGCAGGATGTATTTTTATTGTTACAAGTTGAACATACTTAAAGCATAGTGATTCATCACAAAAACAATATGCTTGGGGGAGTATGGTGATGGGATTTGCAATACCTTCAACCGATTCAGCTCTGACTTCCACATACCACTGAGACCTCCATGAATTGTAGACCTCGACCAAATTTGACACAGAGAACCCCCATGACCAACAGAAAATACAGGAAGGTTTTGGGAGGAATTGACAGTGATTTAGGGGAGATGTAGTTCACCTACATTCGGAGAGCACTGTGAACCCAAACAACTATGGATCTTGAAAGAGCTGGCCCTAGGTAATTTTCAAGTGTAAACAAACAGTATTTTGGCACTCCACTCCCAAAACCAATCACAGAAAAATAAAAGCTAGAAGGTGACACAGCTGAAAAAAATCCCATATTTTCTGCTTTGAACTGGGATATATGGCTGTGTGGACCCAGGGCCCTTCCACACAGCCCTATATCTCAGAATATTGCGGCAGAAAATCCCACATTATCTGAGTATGGACCCAGTTGGAAGCAGATATTGTGGGATTTTCTGCCTTGATTGGTATGATAAGAAACAAAGATGGCTGGGACCTAACAGAAGCTGAAGAGATCAAGAGAAGGTGGCGAGACTATACAGAAGATCTGTATAGGAAGGATAATAATATCGAGGATAGTTTTGACGGTGTGGTGAATGAATTAGAACCAGACATCCTGAGGAGTGAGGTTGAATGGGCCTTAAGAAGCATTGCTAACAACAAGGCAGCAGGAGACGACGGGATCCCAGTTGAACTGTTTAAAATCTTAAAAGATGATGCTGTCAAGGTGATGCATGCCATATGCCAGCAAATATGGAAAACACACGAATGGCCATCAGACTGGAAAAAATCAACTTATATCCCCATACCAAAAAAGGGAAATGCGAAAGACTGCTCCAACTTCCGTACAGTGGCCCTTATTTCTCATGCCAGTAAGGTAATGCTGAAGATCCTGCAAGGAAGACTCCAGCAATACATGGAGCGAGAGTTGCCAGATGTTCAAGCTGGGTTTAGAAAAGGCAGAGGAACGAGAGACCAGATTGCCAATATCCGCTGGATAATGGAGAAAGGCGGGGAGTTTCAGAAAAACATCTATTTCTGCTTCATTGACTATTCTAAAGCCTTTGACTTTAGAATAGTAATAAATTGTGGCAAGTTCTTGGTGGGATGGGCATACCAAGCCACCTTGTCTCTCTCCTGAGGAATCTGTACAAGGACCAAGGAGCAACAGTAAGAATTGACCACGGAACAACAGACTGGTTCAAGATTGGGAAAGGCATCCGGCAAGGCTGCATACTCTCACCCAACCTTTTTAACTTGTATGCAGAACACATCATGCGATGTGCGGGTTTGATGAATGCAAAACTGGGGTAAAAATTGCTGGAAGAAACATTAACAACCTCAGATATGCAAATGACACCACTCTGATGGCCGAAAGCGAGGAGGATCTGAGGAACCTTCTAATCAAGGTGAAAGAAGAAAGCGCAAAAGCCGGGTTGCAGCTAAACATAAAAAAAACCAAGATTATGGCAACAAGAATGATTGACAACTGGAAAATAGAGGGAGAAACCGTGGAGGCCGTGACAGACTTTGTATTTCTAGGTGCAAAGATTACTGCTGATGCAGACTGTGGCCAGGAAATCAGGAGATGCTTACTTCTTGGGAGGAGAGCAATGTCCAATCTCGATAAAATAATAAAGAGTAGAGACATCAGACTGGCAACAAAGATCCGCATAGTCAAAGCCATGGTATTCCCTGTAGTCACCTACGGATGTGAGAGCTGGACCTTAGGGAAGGCTGAGAGAAGGAAGATCGATGCTTTTGAGCTGTGGTGTTGGAGAAAAGTGCTCAGAGTGCCTTGGACTGCGAGAAGATCCAACCAGTCCATCCTCCAGGAAATAAAGCCCGGCTGCTCACTGGAGGGAAGGATACTAGAGACAAAGTTGAAGTACTTTGGCCACATCATGAGGAGACAGGAAAGCCTAGAGAAGACAATTATGCTGGGGAAAGTGGAAGGCAAAAGGAAGAGGGGCCAACCAAGGGCAAGATGGATGGATGGCATCCTTGAAGTGACTGGACTGACCTTGAAGGAGCTGGGGGTGGTGACGGCCGACAGGGAGCTCTGGCGTGGGCTGGTCCATGAGGTCACGAAGAGTCGGAGACGACTGAACGAATGAACAACAACAAAAGGCTGTGTGGAAAGGCCCTCAGATAACCCACTTCAAAGCAGATGTTGTGGATTATCTGTCTTGATATTTTTGGTTATATGTTCCACTGGGATATATGGGGATATAATAATGTGTGTGTATGCCAAGAAATGAAGAAGGGTACAATGATTCTCCATGGAATGCCAGTGTCCTCTTAGCATAATACAGGAAGCAATCTGGGATTTTCCTGCTGGGTAGCTTTGGGGCAATTTTAAGGGAGGCATGGAGAAATATTTTGGAATTGAGATCTCCCCCTCCCCAGTGTTTTGGTTTCTTCACTTAAAGTTGAACCTTCACTGCCATATAATCCAGCCCAATGCAGTTAATTTGCATTCAGAAGCTGGGTTATTTGGCATTGTACATGGGGCCTAAGTCTTCTTGTTCTGCTCATTATGAGTGATGTTTCAAAGCCCTTCTTCAAGAGTATCATACACCTGTACTTTTCTGCCAACTCTAATTTGAAGGCAGTGTGCAGATGAGAGTGTCAAGGTTAGTACGTATATATTCATCTCCAGCGGAAATGTCCAGTCATCGTGAAATTGGGTCAGGTGTTTTCTTGGTCCCTGTCTCACTAGCAATGGCTGTTTTATCTCTCTTCTCAAAGGCCATAAAGAACTGTTACACAAAGATGCTATTATATTCATACTAGCTTTACCCGCCACGCGTTGCTGTGACCAACCTTCTCTCCCTCTTTCTCTCCTTCTTTCACTCCTTCCTTCATTTCCTTTTCTTCTTTCCTTTCTTCCTTCTCTACCTGTTTACTTCCTTCCTTAGCTTTTTGCTCCCATCCTTCTCTTTATTTCTTTCCTTCCCTCCCTCTTTCTCTCCTTCTTTCTCTTCTTCCTTTGCTCCGTCTTTCCTCCCTTCCCTTTTTCTTTCCTTCTCTCCTCCTTCTTTCTCTTTCCTTCCTCCTCCCTTGTTATTTTCCTTCCTCTTTATCTCCTTTCTTCTCTCTCTATCTCTTTCCTTCCTTCCTTCGCTCTTGACTTCCAGACTTCCTTTTCTTTCATTCTTTTCTTCCCTCCCTTTCTCTTCTTCCTTCGCTTTCCCCCCTCTCTTCCCCTTCCCAAATTCCCCTTCTTTCCTTCCTGCCTTCCTTCCTTTTGACACCTTCCCTTCCCCTTCCCTTTCTTCTTTTTTTCTATCTTTCTTTCCTTTCCTCCTTCCTTCCTTTTTCCCTTCTTTCCCATCCTCCTTCTCTCTCTTTCTTTCTTTCCTACCTTTCTTCTTTCATATACCTTCTCAACTTCTCCTTCCTTCCTTCATACACCTTCCCTCCCTCCCTCCCTCCCTCCCTCCCTCCCTTCCTTTCCTTCCTTTCTTTCTCCGTTCTTTCCCATCCTCCTTCTCTCCCTTTCTTCTTTCTTTCCTACCTTTCTTGTTTCATATACCTTCTCAACTTCTCCTTCCTTCCTGTTTAGGGGCGGGGCGGGGGAGAGTGGGGGCATGGCGTGAACGTGGGAGGGTGGGGACGTGGCGTGAATGTGGGGGCGTGGGCAGGGGAAAAAGAAGGAGAGGCAGGAGGTAAGGTTGGCATATGGGCGTTTAGGGGCGGGGCGGGGGAGGGTGGGGGCGTGGCGTGAATGTGGGGGGCATGGGCGATGGAGGATGGGGGTGTGGCTTCCACGGAGGGTGCGTTGGCCGGCCATGTGCGTGCGCCGGGCGACTTGCGGCGGGGCGCCTTTGCACATGCTCAGTTGGTTTTTGTAATTGTGAGTTTGTTGAAATGTTGTTTGGAATTTTGATTTGCATTGTGCATACCTTGTGGGTTGAGGTATGTGCACGGCAAATTTGGTGAGTTTTTGTCAGGGGTTTTTCACATTTTGCTGTCCCGTTGAACGCCCTTTCCATTTTTATATATATAGATGTCTGGCTGAAGTCTTAGAATCTCTTTTGGTATGGAAAGATCTTAAAGCATGATCATTAGATCAGCAGTTTGCCCATATCTGGAATATTGCTATTGTGGAAAAAACTAACAGAGCAAGTAAACGTCTTTCAAAATATACATTTATTAGAGACATTTTATATTTGCTTTATATTCTTTGTCTTTGTCAACAATAACTCTTATGCAGATTTATATATGAACACTGTACTCATTATCCTTGACTGAAACATTATGGGCATATTGTGGCTTATTATTACTGTTGTTATTATTAATATAGTACAGTCAAGTGCAAAAGCAATGGAACTTGTCAGAGGATGTGTGTACACACACACACACACAGTGGGAAGGAGGAATAACAAATCACAAAACTATACAATACAATTACAAACTCAATCATTCAGATAAAAGGGTGGAAAATCCATACAATATAAAACAAACTGACAATATATGCAATCAAAATATACATGACTACAACACAGCAAACTAAAATCTCCAAAGCTTTGGGAAAGTGTTTTCAGTTGAGGTTTAAAAACAGCAGGGGAAGGAGCGACCCACAAATGAATGTTCAGGGAGGCAATTCGAAGAGTATGGGGCAGGTGCTTTACAATTTGTTTAAGTTTTTTTAAAAAAAGAGTATGGAAGAATGGTAATCCAGTCCTTCTGTCTTTGCTTTGCTCAAACAAAACCCGAAGGACCCTTTCTTCCATCTGTAGTGTTCTTCATGGAAGCTAGAATCCTGATTTTCCTATATTTAGTTTCAGCGAAGGACCTCTGAAGATATTCTCCTCTTTGGGTCCATCCCTTTGCATTCAGGAAAAGGCATAATAGACTAGGTGGGCTCAGTTCTCTTCTTGCTAGTTGAAAGAATAGTCAACTATACCTGAAAAGTGAAAGAAGTTTCCATAAACAGACAAGTGACATCCTTTCACATACTTCTGCATGCAGAGGCAGCCCTAGGTAATTTTCAAAGGTAAGCAAACAGTATTCCCCCCCCCCCCCAACCAATCATTGATATATATTTTCTGTTTGTCGTGGGAGTTCTGTGTGCCATATTTGGTTCAATTCTATCATTGGTGGAGTTCAGAATGCTCTTTGGTTGTAGGTGAACTATACATCCCAGTAACTACACTTGCCGCACTTGCTCCCTTGCCTGGCCCGCTTTGGGTCCGGAGGCATGCCTGAAGACCCCGGCGTGTGCACCAAAAGTCACCTCTTCTCCTGACTTTCTCCTCAGCCATTGGGACCAAGAGAGAGAGAGAGAGAGAGAGAGAGAGAGAGAGAGAGAGGTGGAGATGCCCACCTTTCCTGAAGGTAGGCGCAAAAACAAAGGAGGGAGCGGAGGAGGGAGATACCTCCAGCCGGAGGGGCTCTCTCTCTCTCTTGGTCCCAATGGCTGAAGAGAAAGTCAGGAGAAGAGGTGACTTTTGGTGCGCACTCTGGGGTCTTCAGACACACCTCTGGACCCAAAGCGGGCCAGACGTGGTGGCTCCGCCCCTTGGCCCACCCGCGGATTGGGGAGAAGAGGCAGGTGGAGCACCGGGGGATCAGGAAAGGGAACCGGTCATGGGGAAGGGATCAAACATGGAGAACGATTGAGTGCTGGCTCTGCTCACGCACCCGGTGGTCGGGTGGAGCAGGAACGAGAGGGGCTAGGCAAGGCTCAAGGGCCCAGCCCCTTTGGGAAGAGGATCGCCCGGCAGCGAGGCAAGAAAGCCGAGGCTCCCCCCGGACTGCTAGGGCTGTTGTGAGCTGAGGGGGCGCTCCTCAAGTAGCGGTCGAGGGGCATTTACAGAGGCGCCTCTGTGCCCCTGGCAAAAAAAAAGTGTTCTGCGACCGCTTACTTCGCGTAATGGACGAGCCGCCCCGTCTGCATGGCTCTCATCTCTCCACCTTCTCTTCTGCAGGCTAAACAGACCAGGCTCTTTAAGACGCTCCTCAGAGGGATTATTCATAATCTCCAGACGTTTGATTCTTTGAGTTGCCCTCTTCCTCTGGACTCCTTCCAGCTTAGAATCAATCTCTCTTTTGAATTGTGGGGCCTAGAATTGGACACAGTGTGATTCCAGGTGAAGAGGTCTAACGAAAGCAGAATGGGGGACTTTGTTGAAGGCCCTCCTGAAATCAAGATCTGCTCCATCCACAGTATTCCCTGCATCTACCAAGCTTGTAACTCTATTGAAAAAAGAGGTCAGAAGAGCCTGGCATGACTTGTTTTTGAGAAATCATTGTTGACTTTTAGTGATCACAGCATTCCTTTCAAAGTGATTGCTGGCTGCCTCCTTCGTGATCTGCTCTAGAATATTTCCTGGAGTTGATGTCAGGTTGACTTAATGGTAATGGTTTGGGTCCTGTTTTCTCCCTTCTTGAAGATCAGGGCAACCTTTTCCCTCCTCCAGTTTTCTGCTACGACTTCTCCCGTTCTCTTCTCGTTACTGCCAGTGGTTCTGGAACGACTTTTAGTTCCTTCAATACCCTTGGATTTATTGTCCAATACAACTGGAGGTGGGCAAATCTAATACTAGACCTCCAACACTGTAAGAAAGCATTAGATTGGTCATTTCCATTTTCAGTGGTTATTAGCCTTTTCAATAGCATTTTCAACATAATGTAACATCTAACATAATATTTACTCAGTTGTTCACTTGCTGAAGAAGAGGCTTTGAATCTGCAGGGATAGCTTTAAATGCTTCTAATTCAATTATGCATTCATATTATAATGGCCTTAATTGTGTTTTAATGTTATGATTGGTTGAGTGTTTTCCCTCTACCTGATTTAACCTTGTTGTGCAATCCAGTTTTGGTCCCAATTGTGGGGATGATGTTAGGGCAGGAATTCAATAAATTGCCCTTGGCAAACCAAAGCGCTGTTGTTGTTTTTTAAAATAGGACTCTTCCATGCTTTGGAGATTTTGAAAAGAAAGGAGGAGATTTGTGGTGTCAAAGCAAACCAAGAAATGACCTCTAAAAGAGGGAGAAAGCAAACAAATTGATATTCATAGGAGGCATCTTGACATCTTTGTAAACCACCCTTGTCGCTTTAAGGACATTCTCCCACACATGTCGTCCCCCCCCCCCCCCCCGGCATTTCCCTATTCTGTTGTTCATTCATTCAGTCGTCTCCGACTCTTCGTGAACTCATGGACCAGGCCACGGCAGAGCTCCCTGTCGGCCGTCACCACCCCCAGCTCCTTCAAGGTCAGTCCAGTCACTTCAAGGATGCCATCCATCCATCTTGCCCTTGGTCGGCCCCTCTTCCTTTTACCTTCCACCTTCCCCAGCATAATTGTCTTCTCCAGGCTTTGCTGTCTCCTCATGATGTGGCCAAAGTACTTCAGCTTTGCCTCTAGTATCCTTTCCTCCAATGAGCAGTCGGGCTTTATTTCCTGGAGGATGGACTGGTTGGATCTTTTCGCAGTCCAAGGCACTCTCAGCACTTTCCTCCAACACCACAGCTCAAAAGCATCTATCTTCCTTCGCTCAGCCTTCCCTAAGGTCCAGCTCTCACACTGTAGGTGACTACAGGGAATACCATTGCTTTGACTATGCGGATCTTTGTTGCCAGTGTGATGTCTCTACTCTTTACGATTTTATCGAGACTGGATATTGCTCTCCTCCCAAGAAGTAAGCGTCTTCTGATTTCCTGGCCACAGTTTGCATCTGCAGTGATCTTTGCAACTAGAAATACAAAGTCTGTCACGGCCTCCACATTTTCTCCCTCTATTTCCCAGTTGTCAATCATTCTTGTTGCCATAATCTTGGTTTTTTTGACGTTTAGCTGCAACCCAGCTTTTGCGCTTTCTTCTTTCACATTGATTAGAAGGCTCCTCAGCTCCTCCTCACTTTCGGCCATCAGAGTGGTGTCATCTGCATATCTGAGGTTGTTAATGTTTCTTCCAGCAATTTTCACCCCAGCTTTGCATTCATCCAGCCCCGCACATCGCATGATGTGTTCTGCATACAAGTTAAAAAGGTTGGGTGAGAGTATGCAGCCTTGCCGTACGCCTTTCCCAATCTTGAACCAGTCTGTTGTTCCGTGGTCAGTTCTTATTGTTGCTACTTGGTCCTTGTACAGATTCCTCAGGAGAGAGACAAGGTGGCTTGGGATGCCCATCCCACCAAGAACTTGCCACAATTTATTATGATCCACACAGTCAAAGGCTTTAGACTAAACTATTCTAAACACTTCAAAAACCTTAAGGAGATGAAGTACAATGGAGACCATCACAGAGCACAGGAAGACTTCTGCCTTGTCTCTGTCATTATTATTATTGTTATTATTGTTATTATTATTATTATTATTATTATTATTATTATTATTATTATTATCTTTATTTGTACCCCGCTAGCATCTCCCGAAGGACTCGATGCGGCTTACAAAGGCCAAGGCCTCAACAAAACAATAGCATAACAATACAATTCAAAGCAAATCAATAACAGTAAAAACAACAAAACAATACACCATAACACAATAAAAACAGGGCCGGGCCCAGTAATGGGTACAGATTAAAAAGTGACAGGTGACAGGTGGTCTATTGGATTTCAAGGAAGTGCAGTGTGCAGAGAACCTTAAAGTTCTAAAAAAGTGCTTCTGGGACTCTAATAAAGTGCTTACTGTAGTTTTTCTATTCTGGAAAGGCACATTGGATCTGCCAGGTCTTCAAATTCTTCCTAAAGACTGCCAGTGTGGGGACCTGTCTAATGTCTTTGGGGAGGGTGTTCCAAAGTGGGGGGGCCACCACAGAGAAGGCCCTGTCCCTCGTCCCCACCAAACGCACCTGTGAAGCGGGTGGGATTGCAAGCAGGGCCTTCATTAGGGAAGTTGTGAAACAGGAGAAAATGATGGAAAACACATGGAATGTGTTCTGTTAGATTTCCCCACATGGCCTCAATTTGGTGATGTGGGGGAATGGGAACCCCTATGGGCAGTGTCCTACAAAGCAACAATGCCCCAGCAACGTCCCAAAGTCCATCTGCCTGGTCCTTGTATGGTATTTTTTTTAATTAAATTAATTTGGTAGAAATTGTGAGACTTCAGGAGATCCTTCCTTCTCTTTCGCTTGAGTCCAACCTTTCACTTTTCTTTCCCTTTTTAAAAAGTAGAGTTTAGCAATACATAAAAACCCATCAAGAGAGAGGGTAGATGAGGCCATGGAAAGAAATGGGTTTTGCGTTAATGCTCTAGAGTTTGTTTTTTTTGTCGTGTCAGGAGTGACTTGAGAAACTGCAAGTCGCTTCTGGTGTGAGAGAATTGGCCGTCTGCAAGGACGTTGCCCAGGGGACACCTGGATGATTTGATGTTTTTATCATCCTTGTGGGAGGCTTCTCTCATGTCCCCGCATGAGGAGCTGGAGCTGATAGAGGGAGCTCATCCGCCTCTCCCCAGATTCGAACCTACAACCTGTAGGTCTTCAGTCCTGCCACCACAGGGGTTTAACCCACTGCACCACTGGGGGCTCATGCTCTAGAGTAGGAGCATTGGAAGGAAGAGCAGAAGGGCCAATAGGCAAAAATGGAGTCTGTCTTAACTCATTCATCTGATATGTCTGAAAACTGATAATTTCAGGAGAAAGGGCAAGAAACAACACTGCGTGATGAGTACTGATCAATGATACGATTTGCTTTTTAATGCAAGGGGCTAAACACCAAAGTAATGTGGCACTTCCCACCCTTCATGGAATGAGGACCCTTGTGAGGGTCTCTCCTAAAACCAGCTTTCTTTTCTTAACATTTTGTGTCACGATCAGTCATTTTTCGAGATTGGCCTCATTATAAAAATAGGCCAAGCTCACCACTGCATGGATTGAAAACAAAGCAGTGGAAATCTCCAGGGACTCGGGGTCAGCAGAAAGGTATTAATGACATCCCTGTGGAGTCGAGGGAAAAGGCATGGCAGTGACCCTCAGACAATGGCCACGGTACTGGAGTGCAACCTTTGCGGACATTCGTTGGGCAGCAGAGCTCTCTGTCAGATGGCCCTCAAACGTGCACAAATAAGAGGGTTTCTCTCTAGCAGAAAAGAGTTGGAGGAACATCAGGGTTTGGGCTGCTCTTCCTCTCACTCGGTAATGAAAGCACACCATTGAGACAAGCAGCTCCTTGGTGATTTCTCCTAGCTATTACACAGGATCCCTTGCAATGGAAGCCGTGCCTGCAGTCTCCATGAAGCCCTACATGGCTTATCATAGAATCATAGAATCCTAAAATCAAAGAGTTGGAAGAGACCTCCTGGACCATCCAGTCCAACCCCATTCTGCCAAGAAGCAGGAATATTGCATTCAAATCACCCCTGACAGATGGCCATCCAGTCTCTGTTTAAAAGCTTCCAAAGAAGGAGCCTCCACCACACTCCGGGGCAGAGAGTTCCACTGCTGAACAGCTGTCACAGTCAGGAAGTTCTTCCTCATGTTCAGATGGAATCTCCTCTCTTGTAGTTTGAAGCCATTGTTTCGCGTCCTAGTCTCCAGGGAAGCAGAAAACAAGCTTGCTCCCTCCTCCCTGTGGCTTCCTTTCACATATTTATACATGGCTATCATATCTCCTTCTCTTCTTCAGGCTAAACATGCCCAGCTCCTTAAGCTGCTCCTCATAGGGCTTGTTTTCCAGACCCTTGATCATTTTAGTCGCCCTCCTCTGGACACATTCCAGCTTGTCAATATCTCTCTTGAATTGTGGTGCCCAGAATTGGACACAATATTCCAGGTAGAGTGATCTAACCAAAGCAAAATAGAGCATGAGGAGCATGACTTCCCTGGATATGGACACTATGCTCCTATTGATGCAGGCCAAACTCCCATTGGCTTTTTTTGCCGCCACATCACATTGTTGGCTCATGTTTAACTTGTTGTCCACGAGGACTCCAAGATCTTTTTCACACCTACTGCTCTTGAGCCAGGCATTGTCCCCCATTCTGTATCTTTGCATTTCGTTTTTCCTGCCAAAGTGGAGTATCTTGCATTTGTCACTGTTGATTCTTTTAACACAATGGCAATGGAGGCTGGTCATTTTCACATTAGTTGCATGGTCTGTCTGTATCTGCTCTGTTTCAATCTGGAATTATAAAGAAGCTATAAAACCCTGTTCCCAAAGCAGGTTAGGTATCTTAGAAACTCCTTTAAAGTTCTCATTAATAGCTCGTAGGCATGGGTGATGCAAAAAAAACCCCAAAAAAAACCAAAAAAAAAAAAAAACCAACCCCCCCCCCCCCAAAAAAAAAACCCCAAAACAAAACATTGGTTCTAAACTGTCTTCAAAAGTAGGGGCAATGGCGCTTCATTTCTAAAGTCACTTCTGAATTTTGGGGCTAAAAAATTCAAAACTTTTAGAAATTTCTGAATCTTTGTAAGTACTTTGTTAATGGTGGCCACACATGCACATTAAAAAAACATTACTGTCAGTGGGGAAGCTTGAGGGGCTTCTTTCTCCCTCATTTTTGAGCTATCCTGATGAAATTGGCTACAGTAGTACAACATATGGACTACTGTTAGCTCACCAAATTTCAGAACCTTTGACTTATCAAAAGATTTTTGGCAAATTTTCCAAGTTTTTATTAAAAAAACATTTTTAATAATAAAGAAAATCTGATCCTGGTTTGAAAGTGTTATATTTACTGTTTCATTGGGTGGTCTTTACTTTGAAATTAGTTGTTCTACTCAAGAAATGTTGTTTGTGTGGCACAAACTGTGTTAAATTGGTGGAGAAGAGAAATCATAGGACAGACCCTATCAAGGGACATCTAGACTGACTCCATTCTTCTGGGCAGAAAGGCACCATCCAAACTCTCCTGACATCTATTTGCTTCCTCTACTGAGTTGGAGGGGACCCTCAAGACATATCCATCTGTTTATTCCTTTTTGCAGATGCAGTCAATCATTTTATTTTATCATGACTGACTGACTGTAAAGGGCTGGCTGGCTGTGGCTGGCTATCCCAGTGCATTGCTCATGGCCATAAAAACCAAAGGAAAAGGATTGGTTTTTTAAGCAGTTTATGTCCTCTTGGCTTTGCAAAAGTTGCTTATTGCTTTGATGCCAGACACCTTTGTAGATTCAATCAGTTTATTTTATATTTAGACAAAGACTGCTACAGACATCTATAGTATTTTGGGTCCTTCAGCCATTCTGACTAATAAGCAGTTGAGCATTGTGGGAAATATAGTTTAACAGCAGGGCCTTTTGCAATCTCTATCATTGGGGGCCTGGCCTTCACAAACTACAGTTAAGATTGGCCATGCCCACCACCTCCCTTCTGGCAGCGCCAACCAAAAGAATGAGATTTTAAAAGTTCCCTGGCTTTACTTTATTATTATTTTTGGCTTTACCAAGGTTGCTTAATGGTTGTGAAAATTAAAGTAGCCTTGGGAACGGGTAAGTGGTTCAAATTCTAAATCCCCTCCCCACCTTTCCTGCATGGTTCAAAACCCGCCTTGAAAGTGAAATTCGTATGTCCATACCTGATTTTCCATATAATTCCGAATTTATCACCCATGCCTAATAGCTAGACTGGATTCACCATCTCAATGGCATGAAAGTGACCAACCACTGTCAAAAGACAGGAGTTGGTTGGTAGCTTTCTGTTTGTCATCTTTTTGTCTGTACAAGGCTCTGTGTTTAGAAAAAACCCTTGAGATAGGATAGTTAGTCTTGTAGATGTTACCTGTTCCCCACTGTTGCCCAATTTGTTTCCAGACTCTCTGATTGACTGTGAACTTGGATATTCATAGTGAACATCACCTCCTTGACTTGCATTCATTTGCATTTGGTGGATGGACTAAAATGGATGGTTAACCCATTACTCGCCCTTTATGCAGTGCCTCTATTAGTGTTCTCCCAGCTCTGGTTGTTCTTTCCAGGTCATGATCTGTATTCCTATGATAAACCTTCCTTCTAGTTTGGCCCAAAGATCCAGATAGAATGTTCTTATTGCATGAATTGCTCAAATTCACAATCAGTGCATAGAATCAGGGTATTTATAGTTTGGTGAGGCATCAGCACTATATTTTGTAAGAAAGATAAAGACCCTGTAAAACTACGACTTCCGTGATTGCATAGCATGGAGCATGGCAATTACAGTGGTGTCAAAGTTGCATTTGTGTAAGATATCAAAAGGCTTTGGAGCATTGGGAGGTCACCTGGGAGTTCTGAAGTTGTGTGGCGATCTGCATCTAAACCATCACACTTATCAAATCACTACTGAATAATGGCTCTTATTCCAATTCCTGGGCAGGGTTTGTGGGTGTGTTGTGCTGCCCTGGCTTTGCCTTCCATTTCTGGCTTTCCCAGGTTTCACTCTGAGCCGCTTTGCTCCTTCAGGGCTGAGCTTGCATTGCTGATGCGGTTTTCACTACGTCGTCTCAGACTCGCTGATCCATTTTACTTTTCATTTGATAGCTATAACCTGATTGTGTTGCGCTTATTTGCGAGGCAAGGGGGCCTCTGTGATCAAACGTGATTAATATTGTCTTAAATTCTGTTTCTGGGGGAATCGATACTTCTGTTCTGTCATTCCCAATCAATCTCTTGCTGAGCCGCGGCCATGCTCTATCGTAGGACCTGGTATTATTATTATTTCAAGTACTCTGCTGGCTGTTGCGTTGGATCACATGTCACACACTTCCCAAGTGTCTAGGACTGTGTGATGTATCGGCAAATAATGTGTGCAGATCCCAGTAAGGTAGCCTTTTGCAGCTGGCAGATGGCAATTTTGTCAGCGCCGATTGTGTTTAAGTGCAGGCCAAGGTCTTTAAGCACTGCAACCAGTGTGCCGATCACCACTGGGACTACCTTGAGTGGCTTGTGCCAGAGTCTTTGCAGTTTGATCTTTGAATCCTCATATCGACGATCCACACTTTGTTTTTTTAACACGATTGTGAGGTCAGGAGTATTGTGCTCCAAAACTCTGTCTATCTGAATTTGGAAGTCCCAGAGGAGTTTGACGTGTTCATTCTCTGTAATTTTTTTCTGGTTTATGATCCCACCAGTTCTTTGTCACAGGCAGATGGTATTTTTGGCACAAGTTCCAATGAATAATCTGAGCAACAGTGTTTTGCCTTTGCTTGTAGTTTGTCTGTGCAATCTTCTTGCAGCAGCTGAGGATGTGATCTTTTATTTCATCTGCATCCTTGTATCTACATCTGGGATCTGTCATCGACTTTTCAATTCTGGCTTTGATGGCATTTGTTCTAATGACTTGTTCTTGGGCTGCCAGAATCAGGCCCTCCATCTCCTTTTACAAAGTTCTATTTGTGAGCCACAACCATGTTTTTTCTTTGTCAATTTTGCTCTCATTTTCCCCCAGGAATTGTCTAAGGAGAGTTTTCTTTTGCCAGTTTTCTCTCCTGCTCTGGATTGTGTTTTTACGGTATTCACTCTTTGTCTTTTGTACTTTAAGCAGTTTACTGCTACTGAGTTCTCTCAATGTTGGTTCTTCACTGCCTTTCACATAATCTGCCAGTGCATGTTTCTCTTCTTCTACCAATTGTTGCACTTGCAGAAGCCCTCTGCCTCCTGATTTTCTGACTAGTGGATTGTCATCCGTTTTCTTGTTTTTTCTGTCCAGAGCATCCAACTCTGCTTGTGTCCAGTTCACAATTCCAGCAGTGTATCTAATGACGGGGATGGCCCAGGTGTTGATAGCCTTGATCATATTTTCGCCATTTAATTTGTTCTTCAAAACCTTTCTGACTTTTTGGATATATTCTTTGCTGACCACATTTTTCACATACCCATGCTTGATATTATCCAGCTGTAATATGCTCAGATATTTATAGGCTTCAGGCTGATTGCATTTTATGGTTTGTCTGTTTGACATCTCTATGCCCTTGCTTTGTGTAATTCTCCCTTTCTTTAATGCCACTGTGGCACATTTGTCTTGCTGAAGATTCTGATTGTGTTGGTCAGTGACTGGATTTCAGTTTCTGATTTTCCATAAAGCTTAGATCATCCATATACAGCAAGTGGGATTTTTTTTAGTGAATTTCTTGCTGTTTGGTAGACTAGGTTTGTTTTCTGTAGAATTACCAACAGTGGGATCATGCAATGATGAACAGCAATGGTGACAGTGAGTTACCCTGGAAAATTCCTCTCTTGATGTTAACAGTTCCATAGCTTTCGTTGCCCATGAACAACTCAGTTTTCCATTGTTGCATTGTTGCATTTTCTGTGAACTTTCTAATATTTTCACAAACCCCAATGACATCTAGACATTTGATAATCCAACAATGTGGCAGTGAGTCAAATGCTTTTTTTGTAATCAATCCAAGTTGTATAGAGGTTTGTTTTGCAACTTTTGCAATTCTCCAGTATCATTTTGTAAATTAGAAGTTGATCTTTCATGCCCCTACTTCTTCTTTTATTGCCTTTTTGTTCTACTGGCAAGATGTTATTTTCCTCAAAGTAATCCTGGATTTGATCAGCTATTATGCCTGTTAGCAGTTTGAACATTGTATGCAGACATGTTATTGGCCTGTAGTTTCCTGGTATTATCCCTTTTGCTGGATCTTTCTGTATCAAATATGTCTTTCCAGTTGTTATCCATTTGCTGATGTTTCCAGTTTGCAGCATCTCATTGAATTATTCGGCTATTTTTGAGTGCAGGCTAATCAGATATTTAAGCCAACATCCGTGTCCAGTTCTTGACTTTCTTTCCTCTTTCAGTGATAATTTCTGTTGTTATTTCCAAGGTTCTCATTTTGTTCTCTGGAAATTTATTTTTAAAGTCTTTTAGACACTCTGCTTTTTTGTTGTAACCTTTTTCTGTTTCCCACAGATTTTTCCAGAATGCATTTGTAGCTGTTTTTTCCCCTGGTTTTTCATTTTTCACAACCACCTGCTGATTCAGACTCTGATCAGATTGGAAGAGTTGATTTTGTTTGTATTGGATGACTCTAGCTTCATATTGCTCAATTTTTCTGGCTGTTGCTGTGATTTGTTTTTTCACAATTTCAAGAGCTTCTTTGATTTTTCTTGTGTTCAGCCAATATTTTTTAATCAGCTAATTCTTTATTTTGACATTCTTCAGTTTTTGCTCTTTCATGTTCTTTAGATTGCTTGCATCTTATCGTAGGCTCTTGATTTTTAACTCCAGCCTTATTTTCCATTTTTGTTTTCCAATCATTTTTCTTGCGGGTTTCAATTGTTGTATCCCCAGTTCTTGTGTTACAATCACTGCTGTGCTTTATGCAAGCTGATTATTTATTTATTTCATACATTTCTATCCCGCCTTTATCCCCGCAAGGGGGACTCAGGGCAGCCTCACATAAGCATCAGATGATGCTAACAACATATACACCATAAAAACTACAATTACAACAGTAAAATCATTTTAAAACATTATACAAAATCACCAATGAATTCATTTAACAACAATAATATTATTAGCATTAGCATTATTAGCATTAATACTTATTTATTGCCACTAATAGTACATCATATCCAACCCTTTCTGCACAAATGGAGACTTAAGATCTCTTACAAAAATAAAATAAAAAGACACCAATAAAAGTAAGACAGCCTGGCTTGCGTGTGGGTCAATGACTCCGGAGACCTTGCCAAGAGAACCTGTGAGAGATTCACCTTAGGAGTACCAGAGATCATAGGACAATAGTCTATACTGGTGTACCATTGGATAGCAATGAGTGTCAGCCTGAATGGGTTCCCAGGAAGAGAACAAAAGAAGGCATTGAGCATCTTGGGTTAGGGATGTGGAGGTGATGATTATGGTGATTTGGGTTCATTGTTCCTTGCAGTCCAAGGTGTGGTGAAGCACTTAAGAGACTTAAGATCTCTTACAAAAATAAAATAAAAAGACACCAATAAAAGTAAGACAGCCTGGCTTGCGTGTGGGTCAATGACTCCGGAGACCTTGCCAAGAGAACCTGTGAGAGATTCACCTTAGGAGTACCAGAGATCATAGGACAATAGTCTATACTGGTCTATACATGACCAGTCTATACATGAATTCCAATGAAATTCATGAAAAGTTGCTTTTCAGGCAAGGAGAAAAACCCAATTCATATATATATATATATATATATATATATATATATAATAATTCTTATTGATGGTGGGTCTCATTTCTCAATAACAATAATAACAATTACCATTATAGTAATACTAATGTATTTGTTATCCATCTACATGAGACTTCATACATGTTTTCCCCAATGCCTGTATTCATTTATGCTGTTTTCCTAATGTCACATTTCCTCAGCAACTAAAGCATGCTTGGACACATTTTCCAAGTCTACATTTTTAGCTATTCTCATTTGTAGCAATGTCAACATGGTTTGATGCCATTTTCCCCCTTCAACGCACTTACAAATGTGCGAATTTCCAGCTGAAGGTGTGCTTTGTCTCACAACAAATCTCAGGAGGTGTGAAATAGATATTTCAGGACGAATCATGACTTGACCAAAATGACTTCCCAGCCTGACCCTGAAGGCATGTTATTTTGTCTTCATAGACCTAGGGACTGGGTGAGATGATTCCTCTCATTGGAGCCTTTCTAAGGATTCCCTAATTATTTCACAGAGAAGGACACCATCTTCCCTAACTAGCATCAGGAATACTAGAATAAAACTAGCATGCTGAGAAAGTACTAGCAGCATAACGAGTTTGATTTTTTTGCAAAAATTGATCTGACTCTGTAAACATGAGGAGGAGGAGGGGATGGGTCTCTCCATTGGCCACTGGACCCTCCTGGATTTATTTGGCTCAGGGCTCCATAACTCAACAGTTTAATGCTTGAGATCCCAGCCTGCAGCAAAGATAATTTGGAAAGTGGTGGTTTTGGAGCCAGGGGCGGCTCAACCCATTACGCAAAATAAGCATTTGCAGTATAGTTGATTTTACCCAGGGGCGCTCTTGAGGCCCTCTTGGGGGAAAATAGACCTTGACATATGCAAGTTGTAGTTACTGGGATGTATAGTTCACCTACAATCAAAGAGCATTCTGAACTCCACCAATGATGGAATTGAACCAAATATGGCACACAGACCTCCCACGACGAACAGAAAATATATATCAGTGATTGGTTGGGGTGGGGTGGGGGTGCACCAAAATACTGTTTGCTTACCGATGAAAATTATCTAGGACCGCCTCTGCGTCCAGCTCTTACAGAATTTTTGTGATCTCCTAAGCCAGTTTATCAAACTGAGCTTCTCCAGATGTTTTGGACTTCAGCTTCCACAATTCCTAGCAGCTGGTAAACTGGCTGGGGTTCCTGGGAGCTGAAGTCCAAAACGCCTGGAGGAACGTAGTTTGAGAAACACTGTCCTAAGCAAACAGCAGACTTACCACTGAGGGTTTCCTCCTTGGTGCAATGTCTGCCATAGGGTGCATCTACACTTTAGAATCAATGCATTTTGATGCCAGTTGAACTGCCATGGATCAGTGCTATTTATTTATTGTATCAGTAGCGAACCAAGGGTACAGTTGTAATGTACTTAGCTAGCCACTTAGTGTGTAATGTACAGTTGTAATGTACTTAGCTAGCCACTTAGCTATAGTGTGGCTATAAGAAGGTCTTCCATTGTGCATGTGGCAGGGCTCAGGCTGAATTGCAGTCAGTGGCCTGTGGTTTGCCCTTCTTCACACTTACATGTCGTGGAGTCCACTTTGTGGCCCCATTTCTAAAGGTTGGCTCTGCATCTCGTGGTGCCAGAACACAGTCTGTTCAGCACCTTCCAAGTCACCCAGTCTTCTATGTGCCCAGGAGGGAGTCTCTCATCAGTCATGAGATTCTGGGTTTTAGCCTGCCACTTTTGGACTCTCGCTTGCTGAGCTGTTCCAGTGAGTGTCTCTGTAAATCTCAGAAAACTATTTCTTCATTTAAGGCATTGGCGTGCTGGCTGATATCTAAACGGGGGATGGGTCAGAAATGTCTATCTTGGTCCTTTCATTATTGGATGCTACTTTTGATTAAGGAGAATTACAAGCAAAGTGCCTAGACTTAAGGAAATATTAATACTTTCTTCAACCACGAAAACAAAGTATCTAGAGTAGAACAACTACTTTCAAAGTTAAGGACTGCACAATTAAACAGGAAACAACACTTTCAAATTAGGAACAGAAAAAAAAATCAAATTTTGTTACATAGTGTAATTTGCTCTAAAAATAATGGAGATCAGAGGTTTTCACAACACAAGCCCAGACTTGAGTGGGAGCACTGATGCACGTGATATTTTTTGTTGTGTCAGGAGTGACTTGAGAAACTGCAAGTCACTTTTGGTGTGAGAGACTTGGCCGTCTGCAAGGGCGTTGCCCAGGCGACGCCCGGTTGTTTTGATGTTTTACCACCTTTGTGGGAGGTCTCTCTCATGTCCCCGCATGGAGAGCTGAAGCTGATAGAGGGAGCTCTCTCCGGATTCGAACCTGTGACCTGTTGGTCTTCAGTCCTGCCGGCACAGGGGTTTAACCCACTGCTCTACCGGGGGCTCTTATACATCTGAATGAAGCCTACTTTCAATGACATCTATATTTCACTTCTCCTTTTCTCTCTTTTGTCAATTCAAAGAGGCTCATCAAAGAAAATTGGAGTATTTCTGAGGTTCCCGCCTTGTTGTTGCTTCTCCCCTTGGAAAACATTTCTTTCAAACTGAAGAACAAAATAAGATTTATTTGCCAGCTGAGTCTAGCAATTGACTGCACTCCTCTTTGCGTGACAGCAAGCTCCAGTGACTTCAGCATGACTTATTATTACTGGAAAGGTGATATGCATAATATGGTGCCACCTAAATATCCCAAAAGCACCAGATCCCTTCTGATCTTGGAAGCTAAGCGGGATCAAGCCTTGCTCATACTGGGATGGGAGGGAGACCACCGACAAATATCAGATGTTGTAGACTGTGATGGCGCGAGTGGCGCCACCTATGTATAGAACTGTTAGTTGTTAGACTTAAACTGTTGTATCATGCTTAATCCTGCCCCTTTTTACACTGCTTATGTATAGTTGTATGGATTGGTTGCTTGTAGCTGTCAATCAGTACTGTTTGGCTCCACCTCTTCCTGCAAGAGGGGAGAACATCCTTTTTCTTCTTCATTCTGCCATCAGAGTTCCTGCAACATGGACGTGAGTAAGAGATTTGATTCTAAAGGACCCTGATTTAAGTTACCGCTTAGCATCAGTTCTGAGGTTTTTTACCCCTGGGATTCATGCTTTATGTCCAGATCGTCCTGGACAATTATTGAGGAGACCCAGGCGCCTTCAAGCCGGTTCTTTTGGCACCAAAGGAAGATCCTGAATCTTCAAAACATAGGCCATCTGAACTGGGGTTGTGGTTTGCTCCGGCATTCACAGCCATTGAGGAAGGAGGAAACTTGGTGAGGCTTCTTAGCTTCAAACCCCTTGGACACAGGACAGATTGAGACTGTAACATATGTTTTCCTTCACCCCTCTAAAGTTTTCCAGCTCATTGCTTTGAAGAAATGACTTTGTGATAAATAAAACTTACCTTGAGCTATTTACAGCGTTTTGGGTTTTTGGGAGTTCCAGTTTCCTATAGGAGGGCAAGAAGCAATCCCCTGGGGAAAAGATGCCACGTCCATCCCTCCTTTATTGAGAATAATAGTTCCCAGGCGCGACGGCACATAGACTATATTTTAGAGGAGGGAATGATTAACAAACCAACTCTGAGTGTCAGGCCGAGAGGGATGGAAATGGATGGGACAAGCTTTCTGCTTCTGCAATTGGTAGCTTTGATTTAGGTTAATCCTACTACACTTTTCATCTTCTGTTCACATTGTATCCATAACACTGGACAACACACTTTTTGGTGCCTCAAAAGTTGGTTGTGCTTTGGGGTATATTTGGTCTGCTGATTTCAAAAGTGGCACCAGATTTCCCGCATCGGCTCCAGTTTTTGAGATACAGAACATACGGTGTAATCTAATAGGTAATGGTCATAATTGGATGATACGAGTCCTTTGGGGACACAAATCATTCCTCAAAGTATGTTATTGCTCTTTGGGCTGCAGAAATGACATCTAGTATACTTGGAGATATAATAATGTTAAATCCAAGCGATTTATACATCTTCCAACTTTAGTTATAGCAGATCTGAGAATATTGGTTGAGAGGGGACTCTATGAAATAGATATGTATGCAGTCTTCTCTTCTTCTACTCCAATACTCTGTTTATAAACTTCGGGAGCCAGGCATGTAGCCGGAGGGGGGGGGGCTTGAGGGGCTTCAGCCCCCCCCCCCCCCCCGAAATTCTCATGGTGGTTCGCGAAAAGGCCTTACTGGTGCATTATTTAAACTGTTATGTTTATTCATATCATGATCTGATCACCATACTCAATATATCCCATATGCATGGGGGTATTGGGGTACTGATACAAAAGGTTTGCTAGGCTAGACCCTCTTTCACTCAGACTCAGCCCCCCCCCCCGAAACTCAGCCCCCAGAACCCCCCCTGAAAAAAAATCAGCCCCCCCCCCCCCCCCGAAACGAAATCCTGGCTACGGGCATGTCGGGAGCCAGAAACTGACCCCAACAGCTCCAAACTCACGTTTCTATGGTGGAAAGGATTTTGAATATGTTTTACTTACCATTTGGAAACCGATTCAAAGGATTAGCTTTTCAGTTTAAACCTGAGGATTATAGGCTCCCCAAAAGTAAAACTCCCAAGTTCTGCTTTTGGTGATAAATTTAATGGGAAAGTATTTCTTTTGGATCATTTTGATAGCCATTTCCTCTTCCATTCCCCGCAATAAGAGTTGTCCTTCTTTTAATTCCCCAAGTCATATGCGGTGCCTCGTTGTTGTAATGACGGCCTCTCTTTTCCACTTCAGATGCCCATTTCTTTATTAGATAAAGATCATTCCCCCCTTCAAGTCCTCAGGAATGTTATGACATTAGAAAATTACTTAATTTTTCTCCACATGTAGTTGATAATTTCTAGGTATTTGTGAAAACTGATTGCTGAGGAAAGCATAATTAATCAGAAGAGCCTCTGAGGATAAAATGTTGTGTCCATTAAATTAAGTTTCTTCCAGGTACCTTGCCCTGTGAGTGATATGTTGTAGCAATTTCCAGTCCCGGGAAGGGATCAACGGATTCTGCCCGAGGCACCTGCTTTGCCAAGGCTTTGCTCATCCTCAGCCGCTTTGAAGTAACAGAGATGCCGCAGAAGTCCAGCAGTTGTCCTAACTCTGCAAATACAGATGATGCTGCATTCTTCTGGACCTATTTTTTGCACCCTGCTGTTCTGTTTGGTCTGGATTGTTGTGAGAAACCTTCCTTATATCACTAGGTTCTTGTGGGTTGTTTTGGGCTATAGGGCCATGTTCTAGAGGCATTTCTCCTGACGTTTCACCTGCATCTGTGGCAAGCATCCTCAGAGGTGAGGACCTCACCTCTGAGAATGCTTGCCACAGATGCAGGCAAAACGTCCGGAGAAATGCCTCTAGAACATGGCCCTATAGCCCGAAAAAACCCACAAGAACCTAGTGATTCCAGCCACGAAAGCCTTCGACAATACATCTTCCTTATATCAATTTCTGTGTGGCTTTCTTCCAATGTTAGTGGCAGTGGTAGTAGGAAAATAATCCATACTTTTGTGTATTGTACAGTGTTCCCTCGCTTATCACGGGTGTTCCTTTTCAGGACCACCCATGATAAGTGAAAATCCAAGAAGTATTTATTTATTTATTTATTTTTCGAACTTATATGCCGCCACTCCCCTGGGGTTCGGAGCGGCTTACAAGAACAGGCTAAAATCGAACACAATTTAAAAACAATGTAAAACAATTTAAAAACAGCAATATCAGAGATCAAAGGCCCGTTGAAACAGATACATCTTACACGCCCTGCGGAAAGCTGATAAGTCCCGCAAGGCACGGACTTCAGGTGGCAGAGTATTCCAGAGTGATGGTGCCACTACTGTAAAGGCTCTGCGTCTGGTTGCTGTTAGACGCAAGGTCTTGACACTGGGAATTTCCAATAGATCTTGGTCCTCAGAACAGAGGGATCTCTGGGGTTGGTAGGGATGCTCCGCCCACTCGGTGGCAGCCTCCTCCTCCTCCTCCTCCTCGCCGCCTCTGCTGCTCTCAGCCTGGGAGGTCCCTTGGGCACAGTTGATGGTGCTGCCAGGCTGGGCTGAGGCCTCTGAGGAAGGAGCAGGGAGCAGCGTAGGCAGCAAGGAGGAGGAGGCCACTGCCAATTAACCTGGAGACAAGCCCCAGGGTAAGGCCCAGTGCTTGTCCCCCCTCCTCTTCTTCCTCCTCCTTCCCTCCACAGCTCCCGGGGGGGGGGGGGGGAGGGGAGGGGAGGGGGGAGGAAAACAAACATGAAAGCGAGCCCGCAGTAAGCGAACTGTGAAATAGTGAAAGAACACTATATATTCTCATGTATAACAAGTAGGGATGTTCAATTTCTTTGTTAGTCCTCATAAGTCGTATCAAATTTGTTAAATTTGTACTTACAATGCAATATCCGACACGTGGGCATGGCCCGCACCAAAAACTTAAGGATCAAAATTCACCCAGTACTTATTGCTTGCATTTTGTAATGCTCAGAAGTCTCCCAAAGTCAGTTTTATGTTCAACGCAAGGAAGCGAAACAAAGCCAAAAAGGCTGCCTTTCCTCTTTAAATGAATGTCTGCTGTCTTCATTGATAAGGAAGGTTGGAACCGAGGCCAGATCTAGTTGTCGCTCTGTGTCTGTGATACGTTGTTTAATAAGTGCTTTGGCTTGATTGTAATCCATAGTGAGTAGTAGACCTGAAGAAAATCCCAATGAGGAGATTTTTGATGCTACCGCCTGCTTCCATGTGGATTGGAAGTTATAAAGGAAATCAACGACACCTTGGGCAGAGGGGAACAAACAATCCCACCTCACTGCCCAGCAGTGTAAAGATGTTAACGTTCAGCTGGACACTACTTTAACAAAGATAAATGACTGTGACAAAGGGGGAAAGACTCTCTACTCCCTCCTCCGTAGTATTGTTGAGTGACCAACTGTATTAACGTTGTTAATGACTGATGTATTTGGTAAATTCGCCACCACCACCTCAGTTATATGTCTGAGGAAAACATGCATGTGAATGTGAAATTGGTAAAGTTTATTCAAGCCTTTGGTCTTCTTCAATGACTGCTTCTCTTACTGACTGGACTGAAATAAAATTGTCTTTATGCTAGCTGAGATCTAAGGATTGTAATAGACCGAGGCAGACACCAGTTTAAAGTTGAAAATTAGAAACAGGTTTATTTAAACTTGGTGAACAAATCAACTCTTAAAAAGAGTGGTACAAAAGCGTAATGTGGTTACTGAGGCTTAGCTGGTTAGACAAGCAGTCTTTCCTTAAAGACTTTAACTTTTGTTCCCAGTGAGTTCCTTGCTTCACACTGTTCACTATACTGACACAGTGTGTCCCTGAGAACAGCCCACTGGCTGCCTCACAGAGCAAAATAGGCTTTCCTTCACTGACCCTTCTAAGTACAGTGACACAGGAACCTTTGCTTTCCCTATGCTCTAATCCTCAAGGCTCACTACAAAAGTTCTCTCTCCCTGTCTAAATTCTTCTCAGCTCCCTCTCCCTAAAATACTTCTTCACTCTACGATGTTTAAAGCTCTTCTCTCCAGCTTGTCAAAAAGACACAGCCTTTTCCCCCCTCTAAAACCTAACTCCTCCCCTGACTGCTCTAGCCAATCAGGAGTCGGCTGACTCCTCCCTCTTGCCTCTTAGCTCTCCAGTCTATCTCTCAACATGTCAGCTACTGACTTTCCAGGCTTCGGCCTCCTGGCAAAAGGTTAGATTCATGACAGAAGTCATCCTCCATGGTTAGTGGGGCAAGACCAAAGGGAACACGAGATAGTCTGAGCCAGAGGTTGAGTATGGCCACCCACACCCTGGCCTCCACCCTCATAAAGCCCGTCTCTAGTCGCAGGGTGGCATTAGAAACGCATTTAGGGACCTGCAAGGCCGATCTCAGAAACTTTGACTGAACCAGCTCTAATGGGGCAAAACTGGGGAAGGGGCCCAGCTGAGCACCATACAAGAGTTGGGCTAATGACTTGGCTTCAAACAGCTTGAGCACTGCCGGTGTGAAGTGGCCTCCTCTTGTCCTAAGATATTTAAGAATGGCAATTGAGTTCCCCTGTGCGGTGTTGGACAATTGAGCTCCCCTGCGCTGTGTTGGAGCGCCAATTGGATTTGATGTGGATGGCTAGGACAGTTTTAAATGGTGTATTTTAATATTTTGATAAATGTTTTTGAATGTTTATGTATTGTATGTGACTCGGTGTCCTGGCATTGAATGTTTGCTGTATATATGCTGTGCTCTGCCCTGAGTCCCCTTTGGGGTGAGAAGGGCAGAATATAAATGTTTTAAATAAATAAATAAAGACTGCTGTTGATTGAGGGATGTAAGCATTCACAGAAAGCAAGTTCAAAACCAAGAAGTCTTTCATTGTTCTAAATATGTATATTAATAATAATAATAATAATAATAATAATAATAGCTTTATTTTTATACCTCACCTCCATCTCCCTGAAGGGACTTGGGGCGGCTTACAAAGGGACAAGCCCGAGAAATATAGATTAAAACAAGCACAACAAAATAAAATCAACAACAACACATGAGGTAAAAACATCATAATCACAAAGCAAACATCATAAAAACAATATAATGGCTGAACAATAATAAATGCTGAGTTTGGAGGGCTCAGAATAAGTGCAGTGGTTCCTAAATAGAGCCAAGGGAAGGTGCAAAATTCAATAAGGCCGGGCTGGGAGAGTAATGCCCTTAGCTATTAAAGTAGTATTAAAGATTATAGGAAAGAGGTCCAAACTAAAGGGCAGAAGCTTTGGCAAGTTCAGACCAATTCTCTGGTGAACTGCCTAGTCAAAGGCACAGTGGAACATCCAAGTTTTTAAGTCCTTGCGGAAAATGGCCAGAGTAAGTGCCAGTCTGATCTCCCTAGGTAGAGAGTTCCAGAGCCGGGGGGCCACCACCGAGAAGGCCCTCTTTATTATTATTATTATTATTATTATTATTAAACTTTATTTGTAACCCGCTAGCATCTCCCGAAGGATTCGATGCAGCTTACACAGGCCGAGGCATCAACAACACAACATAACAATACAATCTAAGCAAATCAACAATTAAAAACAGAATAAAGCAAAGTAAACAACAGGCACAATACACTAAAACACAATAAAACTGGGCCGGGCCAGAAGGTGGGTACAAGGATTAAAAGTGCTGATGTGACAGGAGGTGTATAAAGGGTTTCTAGGGCAAGTGCGATGTGCGATGTGCAGCAATCATTGGTTCTGATAAAGTGCTTATGGGACTTGGTAGTGGAGATTTCCTAATCTGGGAAGGCGCATCGGAAAAGCCAGGTCTTCAAGTTCTTTCTGAAGACAGCCAATGTAGGGGCCTGTCTAAGGTCTTTGGGGAGGGTGTTCCAGAGTTGGGGGGCCACCACGGAAAAGGCCCTGTCCCGCGTCCCCACCAAGCGCGCTTGCGACGCCGGTGGGATCACGAGCAGGGCCTCTCCAGATGACCGAAGTGAATGTGTGGGTTCGTAGATGGAAATGCGGTCACGCAGGTAGACTGGTCCCAAACCGTTCAGGGCTTTGTAGGTAAGCACCTGCACCTTAAATTGGGCTCGGAATATAAACGGCAGCTAATGGAGTTCCTTGAACAGGAGGGTTGACCTCTCTCTGTAAGGGCCCCCAGTTAGCATCCTGGCTGCTGATCGTTGGACCAGTTGGAGCTTCCGAGCCGTCTTCAAGGGCAGCCCCACGTAGAGCGCATTGCAGTAATCCAATCTGGAGGTGATTGGATTACTCTCCCTCGTCCCCACCAACCGTGCTTGAGACGGAGGTGGGACTGAGAGAAGAGCCTCCCTGGGTGATCTTAGGGCTCGTGTTTGTTCATAGGGGAAGATGCGATTGCGAAAATAGGCAGGTCTTGAACTGCTTAGGGCTTTGTAGGTGATAACATGCACCTTGAATTGGGACCGGAAACTTACTTGCATCCAATGGAGCTCTTTGAACAGCGGGATTGACCACTCCTTGTAACTAGCTTCCGATATATATGCTTTCAGGTCAACTTATGGTGCCCAAGTGCATTTTTCTGAAATGGAGCCCACAGTTCCTAATATCCATTGGCCATCTTCCAAGATCCCCCAAGATGAGCGAAGATGTGATGCCTTTAGGGTATGTTCTAGATACCTGAACAGAAATTCCTTGTAGCTCTTTCTTCTGAGGAAAGTCAACGGCCTCCCTGAGTCTCTTTCAACTACACAGCAGGGATCTAAATCTTCATAAAAGTCATTCTCGCCGACCAGAATGAATCATTCTACCATTTTTCTTATCACTGTGAGAAAGTCTTTCAAAACTGCAGTGTTTGAAGACAATTGCAGTTCAAGACTTATTTGGCACCAAAAGAGAGAGAGAGAGAGAGAGAGAGAGAATGCATCCACCCACAGAGAAAACACGATTGTATGTGCAGAAAATGCGTTCCTTGCACAGAAATATTTTTTGTGCAGAAAAACCCAAATGTTCTTTCCCCACAGAATAAAGCCAGAGCCAGATCCGTAGCCAGGCTTTTGTTTCAGGGGGAGCTGAGTTTGATTCGGGGGGGGGGGGGGGGCTGAGTCTGAGTAAAAGAGGGTCTACCCTAGCAAACCTTTTGTATCGTTACCCCAAAACCCCCATTCATATGGGATATATTGAGTATGGTGATCAGATCATGATATGAATAATGTTTAAGTAATGTACCAGTAAGGCCTTCTCGTGGACCACCATGAGAATTTTGGGGGAGGGGGCTGAAGCCCCCCAAGCCCCCCCCCCCCCCCGGCTACATGCCTGGCCAGAGCTATAATGATTTTCACCTATGCAAGGTTCATCTTTCTAGGATTTCCAGATGGCAAATTTGCTTTTATTTCTGAAAAGTATTTCTATCTCTGCCTCAGACTTTTAAGGCTTTGATTTCATTTTAAGTGCCATGGATCTATCCCATGGAATCCTGGGATTTGTACTTTGAAGAGTTGCCAGAACCTTCTGCTAGAGACCACTAAGAACCCTTCAGGAGAGAGAAAGTATAAATAATATTAATAGTAATAATAATATCCTATCAAGCTGCAAATTTATTTATTTATTTATTTATTTGGTAGTTTTGTATACCAGTCTTCTCACCTCCATTCGAGGGACTCGGGCCGGTTTCCAACATCAATATTACAGACCATCATTAAAACATCATATTTCTAAATCACACTAAAACATTAAACCATTGAAACAATTAAAATGGCAAAAATACAATCATATGATTACAGTGGTCAGTCGTCATCAAAGTCATTATTCGTCGTCAAGTGAGGAGGAGCTGAGGAGCCTTCTAATAAAGGTGAAAGAAGAAAGCGCAAAAGCCGGGTTGCAGCTAAACATCAAAAAAACCAAGATTATGGCAACAAGAATGATTGACAACTGGAAAATAGAGGGAGAAAATGTGGAGGCCGTGACAGACTTTGTATTTCTAGGCGCAAAGATTACTGCAGATGCAGACTGTAGCCAGGAAATCAGAAGACGCTTACTTCTTGGGAGGAGAGCAATGTCCAGTCTCGATAAAATAGTAAAGAGTAGAGACATCAGACTGGCAACAAAGATCCGCCTAGTCAAAGCCATGGTATTCCCTGTAGTAACCTACGGATGTGAGAGCTGGACCTTAGGGAAGGCTGAGCGAAGGAAGATAGATGCTTTTGAACTATGGTGCTGGAGGAAAGTTCTGAGAGTGCCTTGGACTGCGAGAAGATCCAACCAGTCCATCCTCCAGGAAATAAAGCCCGACTGCTCACTGGAGGGAAGGATACTAGAGACAAAGTTGAAGTACTTTGGCCACATCATGAGGAGACAGGAAAGCCTAGAGAAGACAATTATGCTGGGGAAAGTGGAAGGCAAAAGGAAGAGGGGCCGACCAAGGGCAAGATGGATGGATGGCATCCTTGAAGTGACTGGAATGACCTTGAAGGAGTTGGGGGTGGTGACGGCCGACAGGGAGCGCTGGCGTGGGCTGGTCCATGAGGTCACGAAGAGTCGGAGACGACTGAACAAATGAACAACAACAACAACACAATCATATGATTACAGTGGTCAGTCGTCATCAAAGTCATTATTCGTCGTCATCCATCCATATCACAGGATCATGGCTCATTCGTTGAATGCCAATCCCCAAAGCCAGGTTTTCACCTGTTTCCTGAACGTTAAGATTGAAGGGGCAAATCCTTGGATTCCATAGAATGGAGCTCATGAAAATTCAAGTGGTATTGAAGTGTATTAACTATGTAGTGTGAAAGAGACCCTGCTTGCTCCAGTACATGAAAAAACCCTATTATATCAGCTAGTCTCCTTTTGCAAGTGATCTTCCTCAAGGTATCACCTCCTGAAGCAGACACTGGCTATCCTATTGGGAGATATTGAGAGAGGTACTAGTCCTGGAAAACAGGATTTGTAAGAATATTTAATTCATTTGTATTATGAATTTCTACTAATCCATACCATTTGTGGGTGGAGCTATCTATCAATCTATCTACCAATCTACCTATAGAAGACCCTTTGTATTTACTGTGGTTTGGTTCCAGGATTACCTATGGGTACCATTGATGCTCAAGTCCTATAACATACAATTGCATAATCAAAAGGTTTGCATTTTTGATTTAAAAAATAATTCTAGCTTGCGGGTGGTTTAATCTATGAACAGGCCCATAGCCAGGATTCCGATTCGGGGGGGGGGGGGGGCTGGGTTTGTTTCAGGGGGAGGGGCTGAGTCCGAGTGAAAGAGGGTCCACCCTAGCAAACTTTTTGTATTGTTACCCCAATACCCCCATGCATATGGGATATATTGAGTAGGATGATCAGATCATGATATGAATAAACATAACAGTTTAAATAATGCACCAGTAAGGCCGTTTTCGCGAACCACCATGAGAATTTCGGGGGGGGGGGGTGAAGCCCCCCAATCCCCCCCCCCCGGCTACATACCTGTCTATGGAGACATAATCAATGGATACAGAAAGCCAACTGCATTATATTTTATTTTATTTACCTGCCTTTCTCACCACACAGAGTCCACGGTGGTCAGGCCCGTAGCCAGGATTTCGATTCGGGGGGGGAGGGTTCGGGGGGGGGGGGTGAGTCTGAGTGAAAGAGGGTCTACCCTAGCAAACCTTTTGTATCATTACTCCAATATGCATATGCATATGGGATATATTGAGTATGGTGATCAGATCATGATATGAATAAACATAACAGTTTAAATAATGCACCATTAAGGCATTTTCGCGAACCACTATGAGAATTTGGGGGGGGGGGGGGGGGGCTGAGTTTGGTCCAACATTGTTAATACTGTTACTCAATGTCACAATCACTGTATGCCTTTGCATCTGACTGTGAAAAGTTTCTGTAGCCAAAGTCCACAGAGTTAGATTGCCTCTACCTCTAGATTTGCGCTCAGTGAATTTGGAACCCAAAGTCCCCCTGTAACCTAAGCACTTAATAAAATCTACTACCCTGTGATGGATTTTTTCATCAAGTGGAATTGATCTGTCCTCCTTGCAATTTGTGAAGTGGGGGGAAGGCTGGAACATAATTGAAACTTCTGGTGGCCCTGGAAGAAGCCCGACCCACTGGTCGTCTGAAGGTGAGGAAGCCACTGAAGGCCAAGCTGGCTGTGGTTCTGAATGACTGGAAATCGAGCCCCCTTGGTCCCCATCATAATAAAGAAAGCGGGTCTGTCTTTGGGCGCTTGATTCCCCCCTGCGCAAATGGGTTCCTCTTGGTGGAGGGAATACTGCCCACCTGCCTCCTTAAGCCAATCCCAAAACGTGCCTGGTGCAGCAGGGTGCGTGCCCAAGATGTGCGGTGCAAAGGGGGGAAAAACCTGGGGATGATTTGTGAAGAAATCATCCTTGTAAAGCTATTGGTTCTGGTCATCAGCCTTTATCCAATGCTTTGGCGGTGATGCTGCTGCTGCTCTATTTGGGAAGTTGGCTGGCTCTCAAGGCAGTCTCGTTCTCTCTCTCTCTCTCCCTCCCTCCCTCTCCTCAAAGGCTGTTCCACAGTGAAAATATGCTCAGTGCAGCTGAGTGCATGAATGAAAAAGCCTCTGGTATCTTTTAGGCGAGCAAAATGCTGCACAACGCGCAACTTACCTTGGCTTTTCTCCTGTCCCAGGTAAGGAATTTGGACTCATTCATCTGGTCCTGAAGTGTGTGTGTGTGTCTGTCTATTTGTCTGTCTGTCTGTGAGTGTATACAGTCTCAGGGAAAGCAGGCACTTACAAATTGCCAAATGCACAGAAGAGAACACAGAGAGAAGCTGAGATTGAGATAGATAAATGCATACACAGATATATATATTTCCCTGAGACTGTATGCGAGCTGGAAAAACACCGGGCATTATTTAAGGTGGAGGAGATTCCCTCTCATGATCAGAAACCGATATGTGCTTTCTTTCTAGCAATAAGGAATTAGCTCCCTTTGCCCACCCGTCCGCTCGCCTGCCTGCATGTATGGGTGTGCATGCAAATTGCATTTTCTTGACACCGGAGGAGAGTGGAAATCTCTCAAGTGTGCCTTGCGATCAGCAGCGACGGCTTTCTCCCCCTTCTTCCGCTGTCACCTTCCAAATGCTTCAACTTTGATTTGCTTATGCTGAGATGCCTTACAAGCAGGTTATTGAGGGAGATGGTTTTGCATCCTAGAGACCCAAGGAGCATGAAAGGGTCTACCTCCCATTCCTTTGCCCCGTCAACCCGTGGCGGATTCATGAAACGGAGCATTAAATACAGTGACTTGTTTGTGAGATCCCTCTTCCTCCTCCTCCTCTTTGCCACTGCTAATAGATTTCCCTTTTCCAGAAAGGCAAGGGGGAGGAAAAGGCACCCAGGCTTTAAAAAGCCAAGGGCTGGAGTGAGTGTATGTATGTGCATGTGTGTTTGTATGCAAGTGGATCCCTGCTGTCGCTGTCAGTCAGGAGCCGAGGAGGCTCTCACAGGTCTCCAACTTCTGCACTCACTCTTGTCTCTCCCTCTGGGAATGTGATGCTGATTTTATTTTAGAAGGTGGCAGAGTGAGATTTAAAGGCTCCTTTGTTGTTGTCCTTTGGGCATAATGTGTACTTGCATTTCCTCCCCCCACCTCTCGTTTGAGCTCCCGTTCACTTAACGGCCTTGTTTAGATTTTCAGGATGGTACACCATGGGCATAAAAGTTCATTTCCTTTTGGCATGGGCACTTGGCTTGAGGTCCTGCCAGAAACCAACTCTCCAGACAAGGCAGCCTTTCATAGAGTTGCATGGTTGTTAGGTCCACCTTTACATGCCCATCCAAAGGCACGGGAGCCAGGCATAAAGACCTATCATGTACCAGCTCAGCTCAGCCTTTGAGTAGACTGTTTTATTTTGTTTCATGTCATTTGCTACCTGGTCAGCTTAAGGGAAGGTGCTGTGGACAGAGCCTGAGACACTTCACATGCATAGGGTTTTCCCTCTGTCCTGCTCTTGACAGCCCTTTCCATTTATGGCACATGGGCAAGACTTGTCTTTCCTGGTGCTTGAAAACCTTGTGCCTGCCAAAGAAGAATTCCTTCCCCATGCGTAGCCCTGAAACAGTGTGGGATGGGTCTTGCACAGCTTGCAATAATAAAACAGAGTTCTTTTCCACTCAGGAGAGCAGTTTTAATGGCATGGCTAGGACAAATTGTCTTGTTTTGGCCTGGCAGTCACTTCAAGTAGAATGAAAGTCAGGATCCACCCTGTCTTGACGTGACTCAGGTTTTCAGAGAACGTGGTGAGCTGGTAGAAGTGGCTCCACCAAAAATGTTACCCCTTCTGAAGGTTTCACTCTCAAGGCCTTGTCTTCAAACTCTTTGGTTGATGAATTGTCTCATGCCCACATACATGGATGTTGAAGGGATGCAAGATGTGGAAACCAAAGTAGGGTGTCTTGAAGAGCTTTAGAGGATTTGGCTAATGGTGGTTGTTCATGCTTCGGATTTGGGCTTGTTAGCCAATGTGCTGAGAAAGCTTGGTGGCCATAAATAAATGAAAACTAGGGCTCATCTCCATGGTAGTTGAATATGGAGGGGATACAGGCATGAAAAATATTCAGCTGATGTGTAGAAGGCTGGAACTGCAAGAATATGAGAGATGGGAAAGGGAGGGAGGGAGATAGGAAAGAAGGAGCAACTGGTTAGTAGTTTAGATAGCCAATGCATTCATGTCCTTCAGACTTCGGGGTTAATGTGCAATTTGTTGCATTGGTATTAGTGTCTCCGAAATGGGGAAATGGAACATCCCACCTGCCTTGGCTAATTTGCTGGAGTGATCTGCTTTGTGGCCAACTTGCTTCTCTCTCTTCTTCTCGCCTCGCCTGCTCTTGGTTTGGATCATGCTGTGATTTGAAAAACCGACTTTTAAAAGTTTCTGGAGTTTGGTTTTAGGGCCAAACTTCCCAGGATATTTGGAAGAAAAGAATACATTAAGAATAGAGCTTTGTAGGTTTTTCATCTTTTTTTCTTGTGGCCTCCTTGCCTGAAGGAGGGTATAAGATCTTGATTTATCTTGCTCATCTCTTCATCTTCTTGAGAAGCGTTGGGTCAAACATCTCAGTAACTCACCATGTATCAATATCACCAGGCTGGTTTGTGGGCAGGCGAGATTCAGCAGGATCTCACTCATTTCTTGTCTTATGTTAAGTGATCTTTCAAAATCCCAGGATCAATGTGCTAGGCTCACTTGGTTGGCTCACTTGGTTGGCAGGGAGTTGGTGCTGTTTGTCTCCTCTGCTGTGCCTTCTTCTTCCCTCTATGACATTCTCACTATAGCGGGGAAAGAGGGGAAATCCCAGTCACATTATATTTGTGAGATCTTCTTTTGTTGTGAAGTGTTTGGAAGTGACTTTGTCTTGAATTAGCAATGAAGATCCATCGGGTCTACAAAAGAACTATTTGGAGATGAAAGCTGCCGAAACTGGTTGGATCAACAGAGCAACCTCAATTTTTGGATTCTTCCTCTGGGTGTGGTTTGAGGAAGCGGTTGTGATGAATGTGTGTGCTTCAGATTTTACCATTACACTGCTGCATGGTGGAAAATCCAACATGTTTAACTCATTCTAGAGTTTTGGGATCAGAGCTCAATGTCAAAACAATGTGAACTGGATGAAGAACAGAATAACTCTACCAGAGCTCTTCCTTGCCAACATACCTGATAAAGGGATATAGTGGGAAACCATTGGCCTTCTGGGCATCATTGAATTCCAGCTCTCATAAGCCCCAGCCAACATGGTGGATGGTAAGGGATTGTTGGAGTTGTAGTTCCAAAGGGATGGTGGGCTAAGTTTCCCCAACTTTGACTTGCTAGATGGAGCAGGACCACCTTCTTTGTCTTTCAGCAAAGAGTGCCTGCCTGATTGTATTATCACACTTAAAATAAATCTCCTTTTGTGGCAGAAATATTGAGAGAGAGAGGGTCTTTGATGAGAATGTGCAACAGCTGGGGAGATGATGAAGAAAGGGCCGCTGCTCAAAGAGGCTACTCAGATGGATTGTTTTATGTAGGCTTTCCATAACTTCTGTGTAGCAGGGAGAGCCAATAACGGAGAACAGGAGAATTTACCTGCACGCGGCCAGCCATCTGGCAAAGACTCCGCTTGTTGTAACACATCGTGGCAGCAGTATTTCTTCCTGTTCCTCATCAGCCCCCACAACTCATGCCTCAATATCTAGTGAGTGAAAATGGCAAACACCAAGCATGATCTCCTGATTTATAAGCCATACAAATCTGTTGCCAGTCTGTTTCTTCCAGGGAAGGACATAATTCAGGTTTGAGGGAACAGCCAATGCTTCTGGATCCTGTGAATGATGGGGAGGGACTTCTTGAACTCAAAGTCAGAAAAATGTTTAAATGACTCAGACCATATCTAAATAGCCCAAAATAAAGCAGACATTGATCAGCTCCTGTGGCAGGGACACACAATGCATGACAGGATTTGCATGCATGTATCAACGTGGATCAAGAGGACAAGGGGTTTACTCTGGGGCTTCCAAGAAGCTCCAGAATGATCCTGGAGATTTGGAGGTATGGACAACATCTGGATTGGGTTTGCATCACTGCTTGGCCTTGGAAACCCACTGGCCAAGCCACAATCTCTCCGCCTCAGAGGAAGCCCCCCCCCCCCCCGGAAGAAATCTTGCCAAGAAAACATAATTATAGATTTACCTGGCATTTACCATAAGTCAGAAATGACTTGAAGAAACAAAAACGACAAGGAATGTTAATATCTCTGGTCTCAGTTCTCTAAGTTTGGAAGCTCATATCTTCAGTTCTGAAGGAAGAGGAGACAGCCTACATTGTAGTGTAGTTTATGGTTGTTCTCTCTTCTGATTTGAAATGAGAAAGAAGCATAAAACAAACACTTTAAATAGCTGTGAAACAGTTCATTGTAGTCCGTTGTGCGCTTGCTTGAGAGTACAGTCTCCTTTGGTGTGATGCGTGTGTATGCCATTTGTAATATTCTTCCACAGGCAGCAACTTGTCTGGGGCCAACAAAGGTCTGAATGGGTCCTTTCTAATGCTAAACATCACTTGTCTGTATTGTTTTTGTCTGGCAGTTGAGAGTTTGCCTTACATGTTGGAAACCGCCCTGAGTCCCTTGGGGGAAATAGGGCGGTATACCATTATTATTATTATTATTATTATTATTATTATTATTGACACAAAAGCACAGTATGTCACAGCAAACGAGATCTATGTGCTGGATTTCATATCACAAAATCACAAGTCGAACACTTCCCAAGCGTCTAGGACTGTGTGATGTATTTTCGAATGATGCGCGCAGATCCAAGTAAGGTGGCCTTTTGCAGTTGACAGATCGTGATTTTGTCGATGTTTATTGTTTCCAAATGCCGGCTGAGATCTTTTTGCACCCAGTGCACTAATGACCACTGGGACCAACTGTACTGGTTTATGCCAGAGCCTTTGCAGTTCGATTTTGAGGTCTTGATAGCAGCTGAGTTTTTCCTGTTGTTTTTCCTCAATGCGACTGTCACCTGGAATGGCGACATCAATAATCCAGACTTTTTTCTTTTCTACAGTCGTGATGTCTGGTGTATTGTGTTCCAAAACTTTGTCAGTCTGGATTTGAAAGTTCCACAGAATTTTTGCATGTTCATTTTCCATGACCGTATTATTATTATTATTGTATTGTCGAAGGCTTTCATGGCTGGAATCACTAGGTTCTTGTGGGTTTTTTCGGGCTATATGGCCATGTTCTGAGGCATTTTTTCCTGACGTTTCGCCTGCATCTATGGCAAGCATCCTCAGAGGTAGTGAGGTCCTCACTACCTCTGAGGATGCTTGCCATAGATACAGGTGAAACATCAGGAAAAATGCCTCTAGAACATGGCCACATAGCCCAAAACCCCCCACAAAAACCTATTATTATTATTATTATTATTATTATTATTATTATTGACACAAAAGCACAGTATGTCACCGCAAACGAGATCTATATTCTGGATTATTATTATTATTATTATTATTATTATTATTATTATTATTATTTAGGACCCTTCCAGACAGGCCAAAATCCCAGGTCCTCTTGGGATTGAGGCCACACATAGGGCCCAAATCCTGGGATTTTGCACAGTGCTGGTGGCTACATGTCCTCATTTGATGCACCAGAAGCTTTTTCTGCTGGGCTTGAGGATGTAGCAGTTTACAGGGAAAATGGGGGGGGGGGGCTGGGAAGGGAAGGCTCTTAGTACCCAAAGAACTGGGATGGTGGTCCCGAGCATCAATCCCCACAGGCCCCACACCTCAATAGATCTGAACCTTGCAGTAAAGTTAGGATCTATTGAGGCTCTTTTTAAAATTCAGAGTAAATCCTCAGTTTCAGGTTAATCCAAAACACATGAGATGTTTAGGGCTGTGTGGAAGGGCCCTTTAGATTCTGACTGAGGAAAATACCGAGTGTTGTCTCCACTCCTACTGAAATGGATTAATGGCATGCTGTGCTTTGCACATAAGGATATGCAGGCATCACTTATTGCACACCTGAGCTTCACTGACCTTCACTGCAGACTGGTCCACTGTCCTGATTTAGCAGGGATAGTCCGGATCAGTCCTCTCTTGTCCTACCTTTCCAGCTGCTTTTAAGACAGACTCTCTCCCTAGAAGCCAAGATAGCTAAACTAAGGCTGCCATATTTGGTCATGATAAGTGACTCCGTAGAAGTTGTGAATCCCTAGAAAAGATGACATTGTTCTGTAAGGCAGAAGAAAGTAGGACAAGAGGAAGATCTCATTTCAGGTGTAGCCACTCGACCAAAAAAGTCATGGCCTTGAATTTGCAAGACCGGAGCAGAGTCGTAGATTTATTTACTTATCGTGTCATCCGCAACCAGAACATTGTATTACATTTCTAACAGAACAAAACCAATAAAACAGATTTTAAAAACCCACAATTTTTGCAGACTTGGTAGCTGATTAAATGTCCTTTGACCAGTATCTGGCCACTTGGAGTGCCTCTGGTGTTGCCGCAAGAAGGTCCTCCCTTGTGCATGTGGCTGGGCTCAGGTTGCATTGCAGCAAGTGGTCAGTGGTTTGCTCTTCTCCACACTCGCATGTCGTGGATTCAACTTTGTAGCCCCATTTCTGAAGGTTGGCTCTGCATCTCGTGGTGCCAGAGTGCAGTCTATTCAGCGCCTTCCAAGTCGCCCAGTCTTTTGTGTGCCCAGGGGGGAGTCTCTCATCTGGTATCAGCCATTGGTTGAGGTTCTGGGTTTGATCCTGCCACTTTTGAACTCTCGCTTGCTGAGGTGTTCCAGCGAGTGTCTCTGTAGATCTAAGAAAACTATTTCTTGATTTAAGCCGTTGACGTGCTGGCTAATACCCAAACAAGGGATGAGCTGGAGATGTCTCTGCCTTGGTCCTTTCACTATTGGCTGCAACTTCCCGGTGGATGTCAGGTGGTGCAATACCGGCTAAGCAGTGTAATTTCTCCAGTTGTGTAGGGCACAGACACCCTGTGATAATGCGGCATGTCTCATTAAGAGCCACATCCACTGTTTTAGTGTGGTGAGATGTGTTCCACACTGGGTATGCGTACTCAGCAGCAGAGTAGCACAGCGCAAGGGCAGATGTCTTCACTGTATCTGGTTGTGATCCCCAGGTTGTGCCAGTCAGCTTTCGTAGTCGTAGATGATGGGGTGACTTGGTACTCTTCCATTCTCACAGCTGTCATAAGTCAAAGAATAAGAGCAATACTTTGTTGGTTGTGAAAACAATGTGGAAAAACCAAAGTAGAATGTGGAAAAGCCTGCTTCTCCTCAAAGGATGAGGAACTGGGAAGTGTCCAATGGAAAGAGTTCACATTGTTGGGTCCTCCCCCCCTTTTTTTTCAGGTGGCAAAGTAGAAAAATGTGCTTTGTACGCCCCTCCTTTTTTAAACACAAGGAACAAAGTGTGCATCAAATATGTGGATTGCCAAATGCAGGCACACAAATGAGACTCCTGCTCCATAAAATTGTTATCCGCATGCTTAAACTGGTCCTTGTTTTTAAAGCTATGTGGTATTTTTTTTCTGGTTGTAACTAGGAAGAAACGAAGGGCGGCTGAAGCAACCCTGTCCATTTGATAAAGTTGGCAAGAAATAATGGGCACAATTATCACACCAACATGTTCCTAATGAAGATGTTTAATTCCATCTGAAATGGTAACTTGAGCTTTAATTGCAAAGGGAAAGGATCACAAGGTTGATCTATGCTTCGCTTTCCCTTCCTTTTAATACAGAATGAAGGATAAAAACCCCTCCAAATCACCAACTTTTTCCTATTTCTCCAGAAGAGGGCTCCCGGCACAGTGTGAAAACGGAGGATTCACATACAAATCGCAGGCAAGGGAGGACGGGGCTGCGGCTGCATAGGAAAAGATGGGAAAAGATCCCATTATTGCGCAGAAGTTGGAAGACAGAAGGACTCAGTTGCCTCCTGACACCACGATTTGGCCTCAGGTTGAATCCATTCTCTACCAAGCAATTAATTTTCTAACAAACAGTTTTCTCATAGGGTCCAATTTTCTATTACATATGTGTACTTAGAAGCATGTGAAGTGAATATAGTTATAGCTAATAATATATTATTTATTTATTTATTTATTTACTTCACTTGTATACCACTCTTCTCAGTCATCAGGTGACTCAGAGCGGTTAACAACCAGTATCAACAATACAGTACAAAATCATTAATCATTTAAAACAGTAATATCCATTAATTGACATCAGAACATCAATACAACAATACAGGAAAACAACAATCCATCACGTCTCATCAATAGAATCAGCATCCAATCTCGTTGTCCATTAATCCATATTCCAATAATCAATCAGTTGTACTGCTTAGTTGAAAGCCTGTTCAAAGAGCCTGGTCTTCACTCTCTTCCTGAATGCCAATAAGGAGGGGGCCGATCTAATGTCTGTAGGAAGGGCGTTCCACAGCTGGGGGGCCACTACTGAGAAGGCCCTGCCTCTTGTCCCTGCCAGGCGTGCTTGTGAAGCTGGTGGGACCGAGAGTAGGGCCTCCCCAGACGATTTTAATGTCCTAACTGGTTCATAGGAGGAGATGTGTTCGGACAGATAGGTCGGGCCAGAACCGTTTAGGGCTTTAAAGGCTAAAGCCAGCACTTTGAATTGTGCCCGGTAGCAAATTGGCAGCCAGTGGAGCTGGCGCAACAGAGGAGTTGTATGCTCCCTGAGTGCCGCTCCTGTTAGCATCCTGGCTGCCGCTCGTTGGACCAATTGAAGCTTCCGAGCAGTCTTCAGAGGCAACCCCACGTAGAGAGCATTGCAGTAGTCTATACGGGATGTAACCAGAGCGTGGACTGGTTACATCCACGCTGAATATATGGTGTTAGAGTAACATACCAAAGCACATTTAACATAGTCAGAGTAGCCAATGGGTGTTGTTTTCATGTCAGGAGTGACTTGAGAAGCTGCAAGTCACTTCTGGTGTGAGAGAATTGGCTGTCTGTAAGGACGTTGCCCAGGGGACACTGCCTGGATGTTTTGATGTTTTACCACTCTTTTGGGATGGGGTTCTCTCATGTCCCTGCATTGAGAGCTGGAGCTGATAGAGGGAGCACATCCGTGCTCTCCCTGGATTTGAATCTCTGACCTGCTGGTCTTCAGTCCTGCCGACACAAGGATTTAACCCAGGGGTCCTCAAACTAAGGCCCGGGGGCCGGATATGGCCCTCCAAGGTCATTTACCCGGCCCTCGCTCAGGGTCAACCTAAGTCTGAAACGACTTGAAAGCACACAACAACAACAACAACAACAATCCTATCTCATCAGCCACAAGCAGGCCCACACTTCCCATTGAAATACTAATAAGTGTATATTTGGTTGAATTATTGTATTGTTTTTAAGTGGTTTTTGCACTACAAATAAGATATGTGCAGTGTGCATAGGAATTCATTCATATATTTTTTTCAAATTATAATCCGACCCTTCAACAGTTTGAGGAACTGTGACCTGGCCCTTTGTTTAAAAAGTTTGAGGACCCCTGGTTTAACCCATTGCACCACCGGGGACTCCTTGCCAATGTGGTTATATATAGCAAAGGCACTTGACCATTAGATGCCTGTGGTAAGTAGGCCCACTTGATTCTTTTCGATCAACTCCCTAAATGTTTTTTAAGGGAACACTCCTTAGAACAGAGGGATCCACAACCAAAAAGGCCATGTAATCAGTAATAGCAGATAGGGTCTTTTATGCACGTGACGGGGAGAACCTTTCTTTTCAATCCCACTGCTGCCACCACTGTAATGGGGATGAACAAGGGTTTTACAGGTGATGACAAAGAACGGTGTGTGTATAATGGTAGGTTTGCTGCCACGACCCCAAATCACATTTTGAGGAATTGTCTTGTTGTTGTACTTGAGGTAAAATGTCCCTATACACCGGTCCTTCCTTTTGGCTCCCTTTCTTGTGACTATACTGTGGAGATGTGGAGGCTGACTGGATCTAACGTTATATGATAAAACAAGGCTGAGGCAGATTAACGGTAAACTAGAGAATGGGTTTATTGGAATACTTGAAGCAAACAACTCATTACTGAGAGGTACAACGCGTAGTTTGTTTCTGAAGCACAGACTTATCAAGCAAATGGTTTCTTTAGAAGGAGTAACTTTTTCTTAATGTGAGCTACTTTCCTCACACTATCTTATAACATGTAACAGTGCGATTCTATGATCAGCTGCCCCTGGCTGCCTTTCAGAGTATCTAGGATTCCCCTGGACTACTCTGAACTGTAGGGAAAAAAAACCCACTTGTATTCTGTCCTAATACAAGTAAACAAGTCTTCACTTTGACTGCCCTAGTCAAACTACACAGAAGCCCTTGCTCTTTATTATTCCCTAACAGTCTAATTCCTAGCTCGCTAAGAAACCTTCTTCTCCCTGTCTGAAATCCTAATCTTTTCTCTCCTAGATCAAATCCTTCTCTCCCCTTCCTGTCAGAAATGACAGCCTCTTTACACTGTCTTTCAACTCCTCCCCTTGAGTCTGAACCAATCAGGAGTTAGCTGACTCCTCCCCTTGCCTCTTCCTTTACCAATATGTCAGCCACCCTGAGCTGCCTTCCCAACATGGAGGCCAGCTCACTGACTTCCAGGCTGTGGCCTATGAAGCAAAGGTATGAGTTCATTACAGGCCATGTCTTTTGTCTTACTTCCATTTCACCTAATCTAGCAAAAAAGCCCTGTCCTTGTGGTTGAATGGGGTTTCCTGAACGTCTTGGTGCAACCAGCATCCACAATCCATAGTCATCCAGCTGCAATTGTGAATCAGCAAGCACAATGCATTTTTTTTTAAAAAAATCAAATTATAATGAAAGGTTTGTCCAAATTGCTACTGCCTTGAGCTGCAATCTATTCACCTCCTTATAATTAGCAGAATTGCAGGCAATTAGATGCATAAAAAACATTGAATGGAAATGCTTTTGATTTGGATTTTCTCCAATGGCCCCATGGGTCCTTCTTTTCAAATACAATCAGGTTTCCTCTCCAAAAGCCTGTAACATCCATGTTTCTCATTTTCATTTCTCTGTTCTAGCCATGCAACATTAATCTTCTCCTGCCCCCTTTTTGCTGTAGCCCTGGAATCATCAAAGGTCTTTACCTCTGATATGTTGCTTACCATCAATGGATGGAACAAGACCATTTGGCTTCAAGATCTTGTGATGGATTTGGTCAGAGTCGGATGCACATTGCTCGATTTTGAGCCAGGATCCGTATCAAATGGCTTTATTATGAGTTGGCAGCTTTTGTTTGACTTTCTGCGCTGCTAGTTCCATGAGAGTGAAATGTAAAAGCACCATCATTCCTCACAAAGAACCAACACACTTCCCAGCAAGGATGGGACCCAGTTGCAGATCGCTTGTGAGTGGACACTCAAAGGGTCTTGGGTTTTTATTGGATCTAGGGTGCATCTACACAGTTTTTTTTTGGCGTGTCAGGAGCAGGAGCATCCTGTTGTGAGAGAATTGGCCGTCTGCAAGGACGTTGCCCAGGGGACGCCAGATGATTTTTGATGTTTTATCATCCTTGTGGGAGGCTTCTCTCATGTCCCCGCATGAGGAGCTGGAGCTGATAGAGGGAGCTCATCCGCCTCTCCCCGGATTCGAACCTGCGACCTGTCAGTCTTCAGTCCTGCCGGCACAGGGCTTTAACCCACTGCACCACCGGGGGCTCATCTACACAGTGGAATGAATGCAGTTTGACATTACTTTATCTGTCATGGCTCAGTGCTATGGAAACACAGGAGTTGTAGTTTGGGAAGGCACTCAAACTCTTTGGCAGGGACGGTTATTATTAGTTTATTATTATTCACCATATTTGTGTCCTGCCCTTCTCGACCCTGAGGGGGGACTCAGGGTGGCCTCACATATTAGCAACAATTCAATGCCTTAAAATAGGAGCCCCCAGTGGTGCAGTGGGGCTCACGCTGCTCCCCCGCCCCCCAATTGGGGGACCAATGGGGCTGAGAGGCACTCTATCTGAGGCGGAAGCAGCAGTGGAGTGCGGGCAGTGCAGCCTCACTAATCAGGAAAGCTGTGGCTCCTCTTCTTCTTTCTTCCCCGGCAGCCTCTTCCATCCTTTCCCGAAGGCCCTCCCCTCCAGTGTCCGCTTTAGGCAAATGGAACTCACTTTCCCAGCAGCACTTGGTGCAGTGCAAACACTGAAAGAACCTTACGTGGTGATCGTAAGAAGAAAACAATAATTTGGCAGATGTTATGGGCAGGGTTCAATACAGATTTTTTTTTTTTAATATGGAGGCAGAAACATGACGGGTTGAAACTGCTGAAAGTCCTGAACTGCAGCCATCTTGCTTTGTCCCTATGCGGTCTTCGATTCCTGTTCTCTCCAGCTAATAGCACACTTCTGAAATGCGATAGTCTCATTTCTTGGCCTTCTCCCGGAGCTTGCAACAGCTTCCCGGGGGAGAGCAAAGCTCTGGAAAACAGCTTTTGCCAAGCCTGTTTGAAGCTCAGGATGCTTTGCCCTCAAGGCATCTAGGAAGGCAGCAATGTGCTTCCTTATGTTTTCCTTGTAGGTCTGATTTTATTGATTTCCCTGGAGATGGGCCCCGTGGTTTCCTCTTGGGGACCGGGTTTTTGATGGAGCGAGGCATGAAGAAACAACAAGATTAGCATCCTTTAGAAGCTCATAAAACATAGAAGCTCATAAAACATATTTAGATGCAGGAGAGTTGAAGGCATCCTGCTTTACAGATGATAAAAGAGTAAGTATACTTTGTTATAAACCTAGGTGTCAAAATACAGTCAGACTAGGATGGACACCTACTAGCATTTCTAAAAAATTAGAATTATATTTTTGGGAGGGAACATACCTTGACAGCACAGGTTTGAGTTCACAGTGTCACTTCCTATCTTCAAGTGGAAAGTCATGTTTCCCACCAAGCTGAGTTGCTACTTGGGTTGAAACTCAACCCACACCACCATTTGATAGTCCACAGAGCCTTCAGGAATGGGGTTTGGTTCCATCTCTTTTGCAGACATTGTTGTCATCTCTCTCCTGAAATTAAGTAAAATTAAGAAATCAAGAGTGAAATACTCAAGGCTCAATTGCAAACAGTGCCAACAAAGAGGAAAAAAATCAGACAAGTGCAAAGAAGCCAGAATGGATGTCCAAAGTACTTCTAACTGGACTAAGACTCAAAAGAGACATGCACAAGAAGTAGAAAAGGGGAGAAATCACCAAAGAAGAATTCAAACAAATAACCAACTCCTGTAGGCAGAAGGTTTGCAAAATGAGCTCAGGCTTACCAGGCACATTAAAAACAATAAAAAAGGCTTCTTTGCTTACGTCGGAAAAAAAGGAAGAACAAGGAGGGAATAGGGCCTCGGCAAGGAGAAGATGGGGCAATGCTGACAGACATGGGATAGATGGGGGAAAGACAGAACTACTTAATGCCTTCTTTGCCTCAGTTTTCTCACAAAAAGAAAGCCACCCTCAACCTCAGAACATGGAGTGAATGAGGGATTAGGGGAAATTGAATCCCAAATAGGGAAGACAGTCATCGAAATGAATCCAAGTTCTCGGTGGTGGCCTCACAGCTCTGCAACTCCCTCCCCAAGTACATCAGGCATGCCCCAACATTGGCAGTCTTCAGAAGGAGCTTGAAAACATGGATGTTCCAGTGTGCCTTCCCAGATTAAGGAATCCCAAGCAATATGTCCCAAATGCACTTTACGAGAGAGTTAGAATTGTCTGCACACCCACTTACCCTCCAAAATATCCATCCTTTTTCACCTGGTCATGCCCAGCATTTTAAAATTTTTTAATCTTTACACAATAGTAATCCCTCCTCAGGTGTTTTATACAATGGGACAGTGGATAAGTTCTCAGAAGCCGTGCTCTGCAGTAGTTTGATTCTCTAGCACCTGAGGAGGGATTACTATTGTGAAGAACTTGATGTCTCATATATCCACCTGAGGAAGACTCTAGTCGAAACCGGTCGTGGATGGATATCTGTGTATAAGGAACCGAAAATTTTCTAAAGCAAGGGATCCTGTGCCCTGAAGAGAAGTTGTCTTTACACCAAAAGACTATTGATGTTATGTATGTGTAATCTTTGTAAACAACTGGTTGTTGTTCATTATACATTGTGTTATGCCTATACCATATAAATTTGTCGTTTGTTGAATATTGTAATATACAAACTGTTAGGCAATATTGACCTTTGTCATTTATGTACCACAACTTTTAGTGGATTTAGGTTTTTAATTGCGTCATGATATTTTGTTATTTATTGTTGTATTGTTGTGGTTGTGTTTTTTGTTCTGATATATTTTGGGCTCGGCCTCTTGTAAGCTGCACCGAGTCCTGTGGGAGATGGTAGCGGGGTATAAATAAAGGTTTATTATTATTATTATTATTATTATTATTATTATTATCATAATGGCCAATTTCACCTAAAATTCAAATCCTGTTAGACTCTTGTTTATGAAAATAGATCAGTTCCAACATCATTTCCAACATCCCACCTTCCATTATTGAGACACATCATCTCCCTTCAGCAAATATCACATCATCATCAATTCTGGGCCCCACAATTGAAGGGAGATGTTGACAAGCTGGAATACTGTGTCCAGAGGAGGGTGACTCAAAGGATCAAGAGTCTGGAGAACAAGCCCTATGAGAACAGAACGACTGAAAGAGCTGTGCATGTTTAGCTTTCAGAAGAGAAGGCTGAGAGGAGGCAGGATGAGGGCCAGGGATCAAGATGAGTGGGGGGGAGCCATAGGGATGAAGGAACAGGCTCCTTCTTTGGCGGCTTTTAAACAAAGGCTGGACGGCCATCTGTCGGGGGTGCTTTAAGTACGATTTTCCTGCTTCTTGGCAGAATGGGGTTGGACTGGATGATCGGCCACCAGGTCTCTTTGAACTCTAGGATTCTGTGATTCTATGATTATAGCACTGGTAAGAAGATAGGTCTGTGAGAAGGTCGAAGAAAAGTGGAACTGCAGATAAAAGTGTCAGTCTGAGTGTGTCCAGGCTGGCATTTATATCCCTGCGGTATGTGACAGCTGGATGTGGTGCTTAGACCAGGTGGCATTTTTGTCTCTGTGAAGCACGGTCCATAATTGATGAACTGATTTGAACTGGTTGGTGATGCTTTGAACTCCATAAATTGTGCCTTGCGTAAGCGACGTACCTCATTAACCTACAAGGGACAGGCTCCGCGTCCTGAATACCAACTTGCCCTGGGCAACTTTCCGCTGGCAGCTGAGCGTTACTGTGGTTTGGATGGGAAAGAAATGGGTAGCCTGTCATATTTATTTGTCGTGTCAGGGCAACCAGTCAATTATATTACATTTCTAACAGAACAAAGCAAACAAACAGACAAAATACAAAATTTGTGAGTTTGGTAGTTGATTAAATGTCCTTTGACCAGTATCTGGCCACTTGGAGTGCCTCTGGTGTTGCTGCAAGAAGGTCCTCCATTGTGCATGTGGCAGGGCTCAGGGTGCATTGCAGCAGGTGGTCAGTGGCTTGCTCCTCTCCGCACTCGCATGTCGAGGATTCCACTTTGTAACCCCATTTCTTGAGGTTGGCTCTGCATCTCGTGGTGCCAGAGTGCAGTCTGTTCAGTGCCTTCCAAGTCGCCCAGTCCTCTGTGTGCCCAGGGGGGAGTCTCTCATTTGGTATCAGCCATTCGTTGAAGTTCTGGGTTTGAGCCTGCCACTTTTGGACTGTCACTTGCTGAGGTGTTCCAGCGAGTGTCTCTGTAGATCTTAGAAAACTATTTCTAGATTTAAGTCGTTGATGTGCTGGCTGATACCCAAACAGGGGATGAGCTGGAGATGCCTCTGCCTTGGTCCTTTCACTATTGGCTGCTACTTCCCGGCGGATGTCAGGTGATGCAATACCGGCTAAGCAGTTTAATTTCTCCAGTGGTGTAGGGTGCAGACACCCCGTGATAATGCGGCATGTCTCATTAAGAGCCACATCCACTGTTTTAGTGTGGTGAGATGTGTTCCACACTGGGCATGCATACTCAGCAGCAGAGTAGCATAGCGCAAGGGCAGATGTCTTCACTGTGTCTGGCTGTGATCCCCAGGTTGTGCCAGTCAGCTTTCGTATGATATTGTTTCTAGCACTCACTTTTTGCTTGATGTTCAGGCAGTGCTTCTTGTAAGTAAGAGCACGGTCCAGAGTGACTCCCAGGTATTTGGGTGTGCTGCAATGCTCCAGTGGGATTCCTTCCTAGGTAATACTCAGAGCTCGGGATGCTTGTCTGTTCTAAAGGTGAAAGGCACATGTCTGTGTTTTAGATGGATTAGGGATCAGCTGGTTTTTCCTGTAATAGGCAGTAAGAGCACCTAGAGCTTCGGAAAGCTTCTGTTCAACCATCTCAAAGCTCCCTGCTTGAGCAGTAATGGCACGATCATCAGCATAGATGAAGCTCTCTGTCCCTTCTGGCAGTGGCTGGTCATTTGTGTAGATGTTGAACATGGATGGAGCAAGCACGCTCCCCTGAGGCAGGCCGTTCTTCTGTTTCCGCCATCTGCTTCTCTGGTCCTGGAACTCAACAAAAGAGTGGCTGAGGGGGAATAGGAAGGGGCCTGAGGCTGTGAGGAATCCTGAGAATTGAAGTACAAAACATCTGGACGGTGGGAGAGCCCAAGTTGGCCCAGGCCTGATTTACACTGGTCTATGGAATCCTGGAGTTGTAGCTTTGTTAAAGTTAAAGACCTTGTTACACTCTAGCTCCCAGGGTTCTATAACATTGATCCGTGACAGTTAAAGTGCTGACAAAGTGCATCCATTCTACAGGGTAGACCCATCCTATGAGCACTTTTTAAAGCGTGTCGTCAAATGTATGCATATTCTTCCATTTTCCTCGCTAGTCTTCCAGATATTATCCTCCCAGTTCCAATCTTTGTTCTGCAACTTTGGAATATTTCCTTTAAAGCAAGATGAGAAGAGTAAGAATGAGCTTGGCTTCAATACATGGCCTTTCTTCTTTCTAATGCTCAGCTAGTAGCATGGTTGCCATAGCGTTTTGTTATGATAGGATATTGATCCTTCTTACAGAGTGCTGAAACTGTATCCTTGAAAAACTTGTATTTGGCTCTTCTGCTTGTGGATAGATAAAAGGTAAAGGTAGTCCCCTGACATTAAGTCCAGTCATGTCTGACTCTGGGGTGTGGCGCTCATCTCCATTTCTAAGCCGAAGAGCCAGCGTTGTCCGTAGACACCTCCAAGGTCATGTGGCCGGCATGACTGCATGGAGCGCCGTTACCTTCCCGCCGGAGTGGTACCTATTGATCTACTCACATTTGCATGCTTTCGAACTGCTAGGTTGGCAGAAGCTAGGGCTGACAGTGGAAGCTCACGCCGCTCCCCGGGATCGAACCTGCTACCTTTCGATCAACAAGCTCAGCAGCTCAGTGCTTTAACCCACTGCGCCACCGGATAGATAGATATATGGCATCTAATGGTTACCAGAACTTCCTGACTGTGAGAGCCATACAGCAGTGGAACTCTCTGCCCCGGAGTGTGGTGGAGGCTCCTTCTTTGGAAGCTTTTAAACAGAGGCTGGATGGCCATCTGTCAGGGGTGATTTGAATGCAATATTCCTGCTTCTTGGCAGGGGGTTGGACTGGATGGCCCATGAGGTCTCTTCCAACTCTTTGATTCTATGATATTGTGAAGCTGCCCTGAGTCCCCCTCCGGGGTTGAGAAGGACGGGATACAAATGCGTGAAATAAATAATAATATATGGATCCATGTTCTGTATTAATTGGATCTGTGCCTGACTAAATCTTAAACTGTTCATATCTGAAGGAAGAGGTAGTCTCTTGTCACCATAAAATGTTGTAGGGATTTATTACATTCCTGGAACCAAATAAACACTGCCAAGGATATTTAAATAATACTTTGGAATTTTCATATAAACTTCTCTCTGGACCATTCACAGACAGTAATTGCACTATGATTCCGCTTTAACTTCCCTGGTTCCATCCTATGGGATGGTTGCATTTGCCCTTTTAAATACACATCCAGAGATATTCTCTATTCTGGGTCAGGTCAATCCTACAGGATTGAAGATTCCACTTGAACATGAGAAAGAACTTCCTGACTGGGAGAGAGAGTTGTTCAGCAGTGGAAAAAAGCCAATGGGATTTTGGCCTGCATTAATAGGAGCATAGTGTCTAGATCTAGGGAAGTAATGCTACCCCTCTATTCTGCTCTGGTTAGACCACACCTGGAATATTGTGTCCAATTCTGGGCACCACAATTCAAGAGAGATATTGACAAGCTGGAGGGCGACTAAAATGATCAAGGGTCTGGAGAACAAGCCCTATGAGGAGCGGCTTAAGGAGCTGGGCATGTTTAGCCTGAAGAAGAGAAGGCTGAGAGGAGATATGATAGCCATGTATAAATATGTGAGAGGAAGCCACAGGGAGGAGGGAGCAAGCTTGTTTTCTGCTTCCCTGGAGACTAGGAACCGAAACAATGGCTTCAAACTACAAGGAAGGAGATTCCATCTGAACATGAGGAAGAGCTTCCTGACTGTGAGAGCCGTTCAGCAGTGGAACTCTCTGCCCTGGAGTGTGGTGGAGGCTCCTTCTTTGGAAGCTTTTAAACAGGGGCTGGATAGCCATCTGTCAGGGGTGATTTGAATGCAATATTCCTGCTTCTTGGCAGGGGGTTGGACTGGATGGCCCATGAGGTCTCTTCCAACTCATTGATTCTATGATTCTATGATTTCTCTCTGTCCTGGAGTGTGGTGGAGGCTTCTTCTTTGGAGGCCTTAAAGCAGAGGCTGGATGGTCATCTGTCCAGGGTGCTTTGAATACAATTTTCCTGCTTCTTGGCAGAATGGGGTTGGATTGAATAGCCCATGAGGTCTCTTCCAACTCTAGGATTCATATAGCCCGGAAAAACATACAACAACCCAATTATCTAGTTCTCCACCAAACTGCAAATCCCACATGAGGCACTCACGGCAGTTATAGCAAAACCATTGTGTTTTGGTTGTGTAGCACGAAAGGGTTCCTTGTCTCCTGGACTAATGGTTTTAGGGTGTTCCCTACCCAAGAAGACATAGATCAGATTAATACAGAGTATGGATATATGGAGGGAAGGCATGCGGAAATGTCTCGGGCGGGAAACAAATTGATTCACCATTTCCTAAATAGTTCTCTGTTGCTATGCTTTGGAGGAAAATCGCTTTGCACGGAAGATGAAATCTCTCCTTTAAGCACTTACCAAGCTGAGAAAAAGTCAGTGTAATGCAGCCTCACCATACATCATTTGGAACTCGCCGCGTTCAAATGTTTTTGGAAATAAATGGTCCGTTTTGGAGAAGAAACCTCCCCCCCCCCCCCAGCAAGAACAGACCTATAGGGCTGTATTCTCTTCTCTCCTGACTTTCTCTCCCCTTAATTTCCCTGGGGGTTTCTTAATGGCATCATGTGATGTAGTCCCATGGCACCGCCTCAATTAGCAGCTTGGTTCAATGGCTTCACATCTCATCAGTTGTGGCTTGGGTGTCTTTATTTCCAGATGGAACCACAGCAGCTGCATTAGACCCAAGTAAATTTGGCTGAAGATGGGTTTTACTCCTACCAGAGCAAAAAGGAAGGATGAGATTCAGGTCTGGGAATGTGTCTGCTTAGAATCATAGATTCATAGAAATGGAAGAGATCTCGTGGACAATCCAGTCCAACCCCCAGCCAAAAAGCAGAACAATCGCATTCAAAGCACCCACAACAGATGGCCATCCAGCCTCTGTTTAAGAAAAACTCAGGGAACCTGATTAAATACACAGACTGGTCCAAGATAGAGGTATATGAATATGAAAAATGAGAAATTAATAGATTTGCTACCGGGCTCAATTCAAAGTGCTGGCGTTGGCCTTTAAAGCCCTAAATGGTTCCGGCCCAAGCTACCTATCCGACCGCATCTCTGCCTATGAACCCACCAGGACTTTGAGATCTTCCGGGGAGGCCCTGCTCTCGATCCCGCCTGCCTCACAGGCACGGCTGGCGGGGATGAGAGACAGGGCCTTCTCGGTGGTGGCCCCGCGGCTGTGGAACACCCTTCCCATGGACATTAGACTAGCTCCATCATTAATGGTATTCCGCAAAAAAATGAAAACCTGGTTGTTTGAGCAGGCGTTCGAATAGTCAGTGCAATGAATGTAATGAACATAAGAATGGAACAATGGATAACGGATCTGGATCATGTTTTTAGTGATGAGACGCTAGTGAATGGCTATTGGTGTTAATTGTATATTGTTGTTAATTGTATACTTTTCTATAATATGTTATGATGTTAAGTGTTTTTATACTGTGTGATGGTAGCATTGAATTTTTGCTGTTCTTGATGTTAACCGCTGTGAGTCGCCTAAGGGCTGAGAACAGCGATATACAAATAAAGTAAATAAATATAAATAAATAAATAAATAAATACAGGGAGAGACGGTTTACCTTATTGAACTGTTACCAAACTGTACCCTTAACGGAAAATACTTAGTTAAAGATAAAGCTGCAAAGGACTAGATGGAAGTCAACAGCTCCGGCCCAGCTTACTTATCCGAACGTATCTCTCTCTATGTTACACCTTGTAATTTAAGATCTTCTGGGGAGGCCCTGCTCTCGGACCCACCAACATCTCAAACGCGTCTGGTGGGGACGAGGGACAGGGCCTTCTTGGTGGTGACCCCCTGCTTGTGGAATTCGCTCCCCAGCAAGATTAGATCGGTGTCATTTTTTCTGCTTAAGTACCTCGCATTTGTCCCCATTGAACTTCATTTTGTTACTTCTGGCCCATCTCTCTAATCTGTTAAGATCGTTTTGAATTCTGCTCCTGTTTTCTGGACCTCATTTGGTGTCATCTGCAAACTTGATGATCCTGCCTTCTAAACCTTCCATCTAAGTAATTAATCAAGTTCTTGAGCAGAACCAGGCCTAAGACGGAACCCTGAGTCACTCCACTTGTCACTTCTCCCTGGGATGAAGAGGAAACATTGGGGGAGAAGCACCCTCTGGTTCCTTCACTTAACCAATTCCAGATCCACCTAACCGTAGTTTTGCCTAGCTCACATTTGACTAGACTCCTTGGCAGAAGGTCATGGGTGACCATGTCGAAGGCATTCCTGAAATCAAGATATGCTCCATCCACAGCGTTCCCTGCATCTACCCAGCTTGTAACTCTATCAAAAAAAGAGATCAGATGAGTCTGGAATGACTTGATTTTGATCAATTTGTGTTGACTATGAGCAATGACTGCATTCCTTTCTAAGCGTTTTCAGACCACCTCCTTAATGATCTTTTGCAGAATCTTGAATGGGTTGTTGTGAGTCACAACCAAGGGTCAGATCCAAACCATCTGGTTCCAGGTGGTAAGAAGCAGGTATGAAGTTCAGAAGATCAAAAGGAGGTACATGGAACATCGTTTCCTTCCCTATTGATCTATTCACATTTGCATATTTTTGAACTGTTAGGTTGCCAGAAGCTGGGCCTAACAGCGGGAGCTCACCCTGCTCCCTGGCTTTGAACTGCCAACCTTTCAGTCAGCAATTTCAGCAGCTCAGCGGTTTAACTTATTGTGCCACCGGGGGACTTACTCTGTAGGGTATATGGAAATAAATGTCTAACCCCCTTGCCAAAAAAGGGAGGAAGAAAATGAATGCAGACCTAATGTCCAATACTCACGTTTGTCTTTGCTCAGCCATTTTGTTATTGGGAGGTTGGGAAGATGATTATAGAACTGAGTTGAAGGACCTAGGTGTAAGGAAGTTATTGAAACTAGGTATATGTATTTGAACTGTTTAACTATTTGTTTGGTAACAGTAGCTGAAAACTAGAGATAACTGGTTGTATCCATTGTGGCGTTGCCAAGGAGACCAGGCAGGAGAGAGTGGAAAGTGGGTGGAGCCTAGCGAAAGAAATCTATCTGCGTTTTGAAAAGAAGCAGTTAGTTAGGGTTTGGAGTTCGGAGTGAGCAGTTGAGAGAGGAGAGAGGGAAGTGGAGAAGCAGTGTGTGTGAACAGCCAGAGGTTTCTTCAATCTAGGAAGGTTGAAGTGGGAAACCTGATTAGTTTCATTAGTCAGAGAAGACTAAGGGAAGCTTGTGTAGATTACTAGTTAGGAAAGAACTAGAGATCTAAGGTTTGATCAAGAAAGGATCAAACAGGAAGGCTATATTCACCTCAGGAAACATTGTTTAAGAAAGTGCTTCACTACAGTACAGTAAAAGTCAAATACAAGTTGTGTTATACAGAAGTGTGATCTGTATTGCAAACCAAGTTTCATTTAAAGTTCTACAAGTTCTCTAAGTTATTCCAAGTAAACCAACAGCCCGCAACCATATGCTTTGTTCAAAATAAACTTAATAACTTTTGTATTGTCGAAGGCTTTCATGGCTGGAATCACTAGGTTCTTGTGGGTTTTTTCGGGCTATAGAGCCATGTTCTAGAGGCATTTCTCCTGACGTTTCGCCTGCATCTATGGCAAGCATCCTCAGAGGTAGTGAAGTCTGTTGGAAGTAGGAAAAATGGGTTTATATATCTGTGGAATGGCTGGGGTGGGGCAAGGAGCTCTTCCCTGCTGCACTTAGGTGTGAATGTTTAGCTGATCACCTTCATTAGCATTTGAAGGCCTGCCTGAGTCTGGGAAAATCTGTTGCTGGGAAGTGTTAATCTGTGCCTGGTTTTTTCCTCTCTGTTGTTTAGCTGTTATAATTTTAGAGTTTTTTAATACTGGTAGCCAGATTTTGTTCATTTTCATGGTCTCTTCCTTTCTGTTGAAATTGTCCACATGCTTGTGTATTTCAATGGCTTCTCTGTGTAGTCTGACATGGTGGTTGCTGGTGTGGTCCAGCATTTCTGTGTTCTCAAATAATATGCTGTGTCCAGGCTGGTCCATCAGGTGCTCTGCTATGGCTGACTTCTCTGGTTGAAGCAGTCTGCAGTGCCTTTCATGTTCCTTGATGCGTGTCTGGGCGCTGCGTTTGGTGGTCCCTATGTAGACTTGTCCACAGCTGCATGGTATACGGTAGACTCCTGCAGAGGTGAGAGGATCCCTCTTGTCCTTTGCTGAACGTAGCATTTGTTGGATTTTCTTGGTGGGTTTGTAGATTGTTTGTATGTTGTGTTTCTTCATCAGTTTCCCTATGCGATCAGTGGTTCCCTTGATGTATGGCAGGAACACTTTTCCTCTGGGTGGATCTTCATCTTTACTCTCGTGGCTTGTTCTTGGTCTTGCAGCTCTTCTGATGTCTGAGGTGGAGTATCCATTGGCCTGGAGAGCCCAGTTGAGGTGGTTCAGTTCATCTTGGAGGAGGTGGGGTTCGCAGATTCTTTTTGCACGGTCTGCCAAGGCTTTAATGGTGCTTCTTTTTTGACTTGGGTGATGGTTGGAGTTTTTATGTAGATATCTATCTGTGTGTGTGGGTTTTCTGTAGACGGTGTGACCCAATTGTTGATCTGGTTTGCGGATGACTAGGACATCTAGAAAAGGCAGTCTTCCTTCATTTTCTTTTTCCATGGTGAACTGGATGTTTGGGTGGATGCTGTTAAGATGGTCCAGGAACCTGTTGAGTTCTTCTTCTCCGTGGCTCCAAATGGTGAAGGTGTCATCCACATATCTGAACCATATCGTGGGCTTTTTGGTTGCTGTTTCCAGGGCTTGTTCTTCAAAGTGTTCCATGTAGAAGTTAGCTATTACATCTATAATTATCCACACCTTTTATAAATTAGCAAACCTTAGGAGATTTAAACAGTAGTAGGTGGAATACCTTCGCAGATTGGCCAGTGTTGCTAACCACAGTAAAACAAATCCCGTTGCAAATTGGTGAAGTGGAACACACTATTACAATTTGGTGGCATTCAGTGGCATTAAAACGGTCATCCTGTTACAAATTGGTGTCAGCGAAGTGGGATACTTTCACACTAGGGATTCCTAGGGAGAGCATCTCCCTAGGAATCTCTAGGTCCTTCAGCATAATGCAATGATCAGTTTATGTTGAACGTTGATCACAGAGAACCTAGAAATGCACAGAGAAGTGTTCTCTGGGCTTAAATGCATTTCTAATCACGGTTTCCTGGGGATCCTGCACTCCAAACCCTGCAAATGTGCAGGACTGGCTGTACTTTTTAGTTTGGTTGCCCCTTTCTCTGCTGGCATCTTATATTTGTGGAGAGCTGTCAAGGAATAATGACTCTTTTCTTCAATCTGGAAGGCCTGACCCCATCCCAAGGTGGATCTGACCTTTTTCAAACAGAAGTTACCTCTTCTTCTTCCTTTTTTCCAGTGGTTTGTTTTCATCTGAAGCAAGGTGTTTTATTTGTGCCTGGTTTTCAGCCAATCTGAATTAATCTCTGGGAGTGAGTGAATGAATGACAAATTGCCGCTATTGGATCTAACAGCCAGCTGTTCTGAGAAACAACAGCCACTGCACAGAACAAGCCCTGCCGCCCGCACAATTTGTCAACTTAATACAAGCAAGGCTGTGTCAGTTGCAACAGGCAGATGCGGAGAGTTCCTCGCCTACTTCTCGGTAATGTTGCCTGTTAGCGCTTAGAATTTATTAGGAGGAGATCAGAAACTTGCCTTGATTGCAAGGCTGAGGGATAATAAGGAAGATAGTAGGTGACATCTGCCCCAACTTCCTCCCGATGCTTGGCAATGACTCATCTAGCTGATGCAAGCATCCTTTTGCTTCCATGAATGGTGTAATCATCACAATCTTGGTGACTGCCTTCCTTCCGCATCTTCCTTGCATCGTTAACTCAGGTGGCAATTAGAGAAGGGACTTAGTAATTTGTGTCCCGAGGATGCATCTTCGTTATGGAATGAAGGCAGTCTGGCACTACTTTAATTGCCATGGTGCAAAGCTAGGGAATAGGGCTGGGCAACCACAGAAAAAATTGTTTCTAAACTCGTTTCGTTTTTAGGGGGTTTTTGCGTTTCGATTTTTAAAAGAATTCCGAAATTTTTCTTTAAAAAAGTTCGAAATTTACGAAATTTTGGAAATTACGAAACAATTACGAAACAATTACGAAACAATTACGAATCAGTTCGTTAATGGCGGACGCGACAGCGCAATACGCTAAAAAATTACGAAATTTACGAAATTTTGGAAATTACGAAACAATTACGAAACAATTACTAATCGATTCGTTAATGGCGGACGCGACCGCGCAATACGCTAAAAAAACCTCCAAATGGGACAGGGGGAACTTCTGAAGCTTCCCTCTCCCTCTGTTGTTGACTGTTGGTGTGATAATTATATATTTTTTTCACTGATAAAACAAACAACAACTATAAAACTTGCACCAGACATGTGGAAATAATAACAAAACAATTTCGAAACGATTTTGAAACGATTTTGAAACAATTACGAAACAATTACGAAACAAATTGAAAAATTCGTTTCGATTTTTAGTTGCTCCTGAATGGTTCAATATTGCTTCGTTATCAAAAAAATAACGAATTAATAACGAATTACAAAATTAACGTACGAAACCGCCCAGCCCTACTAGGGAATCCTGAGAGTTGTAGAGAGGACACATTTTTGGACCTGTATAAATGAATCCATATCCCATGGGTGTCAAGTTTCCTCTGGTGTGATTATAGTAAATTTTCTTACTCATGTTTTCCCAAAGGCTGCCTTTTAGTTGCTGTGGACACACAGCACTGAAAGAGAGTACGTTGAGGCCACGATCCTGTATCAGGGTGATGGAACATACAGAGTTGTGAGTTAATTGTTCTGCCCAGACCTTGTGCTGAATAGTGACTTAATGCAACTGAACCAAGACACCGAATGTGTGACCAAATGCACAACCTTCCATGCACAATGTGCAGTGCATTTCCATGTACAATGCCATTGTATGTGCAACTCTGTCTCCGCAACCTGAATGTTGCTCTTCTGTTTCCATAGGGAAATTTTTATGTCTGTGAAAAACGCCAACAAGATTCCAACTTCTTACTTTTCTATTAAAATAAAATATGTATTTTTAAGTAATTGCAGGAAGTCCTCAAGTTACGAACAGGAGAAGTCCTTTAGGTTTGTTCTTAAGCTGAATTGGTTTGTAAGAAGATTTCACTTCAATTTCTATCCCTGTGATAATTAGATTTTGAAAAAATAGCTTGTTATGGAAACAAGGACTGGTGATAAAGCTCCAGTTGAGACACATTTTCCCCATGATAATAATAACTCTTCCAGGAGTGGATTTCCCATCCTTCTGAGGGGGAGATTCCTCCCACTTCCTGTTGCCTCATCCCCATTTGTAACTACGAGTCATTTGCAAGTCAGATGTTTGTAACTCAAGGACTGCCTATATAGACTGGCAGTTCAATGTAGGGCTCAATGCAGCTCAAATGACATTATACGGGTCTACTACACTAGCCATATAAGGCAGTATAGATCCAGCCATTGAGAGAGTCCAATACTTGCACAATACTTGCTTTCTGAGTGACTTAAAATCCACCCCTGTTTAGATACCAGGAATAAGGACTTGAAAGATCCGCCTAGTCAAAGCCATGGTATTCCCTGTAGTAACCTACGGATGTGAGAGCTGGACCTTAGGGAAGACTGCGCGAAGGAAGATAGATGCTTTTGAACTGTGGTGTTGGAGGAAAGTTCTGAGAGTGCCTTGGACTGCGAGAAGATCCAACCAGTCCATCCTCCAGGAAATAAAACCTGACTGCTCATTGGAGGGAAGGATACTAGAGACAAAGTTGAAGTACTTTGGCCACATCATGAGGAGACAGCAAAGCCTAGAGAAGACAATGATGCTGGGGAAAGTAGAAGGAAAAAGGAAGAGGGGCCGACCAAGGGCAAGATGGATGGATGGCATCCTTGAAGTGACTGGACTGACCTTGAAGGAGCTGGGGGTGGTGACGGCCGACAGGGAGCTCTGGCGTGGGCTGGTCCATGAGGTCACGAAGAGTCGGATGAACAACAACATATGGTGTGGAGGAGAATCATAGAATCCTAAAGTTGGAAGAGACCTGCTGGGCCATCCAGTCCAACCCCATTCTGACAAGAAGCAGGAAAATTGCTTTCAAAGCAACCCTGACAGATGGCCATCCAGCCTCTGTTTAAAAGCCTCCAAAGAAGGAGCCTCCACCACATTCCGGGGCAGAGAGAGAGAGAGTTCAACTGCTGAACAGCTCTCTCTCACAGTCAGGAAGTTCTTCCTCAGGTTCAGGTGGAATCTCCTTTCCTGTAGTTTGGAGCCATGGTTCAATTACATTCTTGTCTCTCTCCAGGGCAGCAGAAAACAATCCTGCTCCATCCTCCCTATGTCTTCCTCGGTCTCACCTCTTGATCCCTGGTCCTCATCCTGTCTCTTCTCAGCCTTCTCTTCTGCAAGTTAAACAGGGCCAGCTCTTTCAATCTCTCTGTCCTCATTGGGTTTGTTCTCCAGACCCTGGATCCTTTCCTCTGGACACAGTATTCCAGCTTAGAGTCAACTTCTCCTTTCCATTGTGGTGCCCAGAATCACAGTGTGATACTAGGTAAAGTGGTCTGACCAAGGCAGCATAGAGCATGGATAGCATGACCTCATCTAGGCATGAGGCTCCTATTGATGCAAGCCAAAATCCCATAGGCTTTTTGAGCTGATGCATGACACTGTTGGCTCATGCTAACCTTCCTGTCCACTAAGATCTTTTCCGCACATCCTGCTATTGAGCCAGGCATCGTCCCCCATTCTGTATCTTTGTGTTTTATTTTTTCTGCCTAAGTGGAGAGAAAGTAAGTGCCTATCTTTTGACATAAAGAGTGACTGCTTGTCTTCAAGAGTTCACAATTTGTGAAAATCCAGAAACAGGCATGTAGACAGGGGGGGTGCTTGGGGGGCTTCAGCCCCCCCCCCCCAATTCTCATGGTGGTTCGCGAAAAGGCCTTACTGGTGCATTATTTAAACTGTTATGTGTATTCATATCATGATCTGATCACCATACTCAATATATCCCATATGCATGGGGGTATTGGGGTAATGATACAAAAGGTTTGCTAGGGTAGACCCTCTTTCACTCAGACTCAGCCTCCCCCGAAACTCACCCCCCCCGAAACCCCTCCTGAAAAAAACTCAAACTTGCAAGTCCGAGGTTTCATTTTACTGACCCTTCTTCTCATCCATATTGCTAGGACCATGGCTGAGCTGTGCATGCGCTGTTACCATCTTAAACTCCCATTACGCCTCTGCCTTCTTTCTCTGGTACTCTTTCCACCAAGGCGAGTTTTCCTTTTCTATTTTAAAGATGCTGAGAAGCCATCCGTATCTATGCAGTGATATATAGTGTTGGATTCTTGCTGATTTGGCTGCTGAACTTAGTATCCCTTCTCATTTGCTGACAGAGGAGTCTGAGCAAGTAGATAAAAATTGAATATATTGAGAGCTGCAAAACAAATTGAAGAATGAACTACTTTAAAAAAAAATCCATCTAGTCTCCTTTTTTGTTGACTTGCTGCTTACAGGGAGGAAAGGCATTCCCACCTTGTAGTTGGTGATGTGAGAATGACAAGAAGGCCCTTCAACCCTTTAAGGTTTACTATTCATTTATCATGTCATCAGCAACCATACCATTGTATCACAATTCTAACAGAACAAAACAAACACAGAGGTTTTGCAAACTTGGTAGTTGATTAAATGTCCAATTACAACAGCATTTATTTATCGTGTCATCTGCAACCAGAACATTGTATTACATTTCTAACAGAACAAAACAAACAAACAGATTTAAAAAACCACAAATTTTGCAAACTTGGTAGCTGATTAAATGTCCTTTGACCAGTATCTGGCCACTTGGAGTGCCTCTGGTATTGCCGCAAGAAGGTCCTCCATCGTGCATGTGGCAGGGTCAGATTGCATTGCAGCAGGTGGTCAGTGGTTTGTTCTTCTCCGCACTCGCATGCCGAGGATTCCACCCTGTAGCCCCATTTCTTAAGATTGGCTCTGCATCTCGTGGTGCCAGAGCGCAGTCTGTTCAGCGCCTTCCAAGCTGCCCAGTCTTCTGTGTGCCCAGGGGGGAGTCTCTCATCTGGTATCACCCATGGATTGAGGTGCTGGGTTTGGGCCTGCCACTTTTGGACGCTCGCTTGCTGGGGTGTTCCAGCGAGTGTCTCTGTAGATCTAAGAAAACGATGTCTTGATTTAAGTCGTTGACGTGCTGGCTGATACCCAAACAGGGGATGAGCTGGAGATGTCTCTGCCTTGGCCCTTTCACTATTGGCTGCTACTTCCTGGCGGATGTCAGGTGGTGCAATACCGGCTAAGCAGTGTAATTTCTCCAGTGGTGTGGGCCGCAGACACCCCGTGATAATGCGGTATGTCTCATTAAGAGCCACATCTACTGTTTTAGTGTGGCGAGATGTGTTCCACACTGGGCATGCGTACTCAGCAGCAGAGTAGCATAGCGCAAGGGCAGATGTCTTCACTGTGTCTGGTTGTGATCCCCAGGTTGTGCCAGTCAGCTTTCGTATGATGTTGTTTCTAGCGCCCACTTTTTGCTTGATGTTCAGGCAGTGCTTCTTGTAGGGTTTACTGACATCAGGAAACAAACTCAAATGATCCTTTGCTGTGAGTTTTTTTGCATACGCAAATCAGAATTTTCTGCATTTTTCCTGCTCAGAAAATACCGTTTTAATGCAAAAGCAAACCTTGTAATTTTGTACACAATGGAGACCACAAAAAGTGTTATAAGGCTTCTTTGCTGCTCATATGCCATTGAAATATGCACTAGGATTCATTGGGGAGTAAAATTTTCTTCCAGGCTGGGTTGTATTAAGTGGCCCTAACAATGCCCATGCTTTCATCGATCCTCAACAAGCAAGCATTGTGTGAACATTCAAAGGAGACACCCTTTGCCCTGCAGGCTTGGAATCACCAATTCTTTTTCCAATACCCACTCAGCAGAAATGTAATTTTCCTTCACATGGGCATTCATTCCAGTACAGCAGGACTTTGGCATCTGGAAGCAGAAATAATCCAGTCGCAGCTGGTTGAGGAAGAGCCAAGCTTCAGGGGGCAGGATGGAGGCAGAGAGAACATCGCTCTTCGGGTCAGTGTAGGTCCAAAGATGGAGAGAAGAAAGAGATGACCAGGGAATGGACAAGTGTGTTTCGATCCTGTGTGTGTCCATGTGCCAGGCCTCTGAAGGCACATGTCCATCTGTTGGCTATTTTCTGCGGTGGCTTCTCTCACCTAACCAGCTGCAGAGTCGAGGTGCCTTGGGAGGCAGCCATGTCTCCATGCCAAGGAGCAGCAGAGGCTGTCAATTCTGGCACAGACCAACATTAGTGGCTAGTGGGAGGCATTCTGCAAACCATCTCTAGAACCATGGGGTCAGGTGGCCTCATGCCAGGATGGGATTTGGGTGTTTGGCTCAAGGTTGGGAGTTTTTGGAAAATTTGGAAGGAGGCATTGACTGCCCCTCTAGGTGGGGAAACCATGTGCAAATTTTGAAGAGGAAGAAAAATCTCTCAGTATCTGAAATTTTCATTTTTTTTCTCCGAGTGGAAAGAAAATCGTAGAAGCTACTTGTGGCTTATTTCTAAAATGAATTTAACAAGGAATTACTACACGCACGCACACACACACACATATGGCATTGGTTGTCTCTCAAGGTATCAGGTGGGGAAATTATGTCCAAATTTTGCAGAGGAAGAAAAATCTCCCAGTAGCTGAAAATTTCACTACACATAAACACACACACACCTATACACGCACATACACACACAGAGTTGTTTCTTCCTGTTTGTGGAATTATTCATGAGTTTGATTTAAATATTTGGAATATCGAGGTCCTCCAGTGAGACTCTTTAGCAGGCAATGGCAAACTTTTCCTCCCTCCAGGTGTTTTGGACTTCAACTCCCACAATTTCTAACAGCCTACTGGCTGTATTGTCGAAGGCTTTCATGGCCGGAATCACTGGGTTGTTGTAGATTTTTCCGGGCTATATGGCCATGTTCTGGAGGCAATTTTTCTCCTGACGTTTCACCTGCATCTATGGTAAGCATCCTCAGAGGTAGGATGCTTACCATAGATGCAGGCGAAACGTCAGGAGAAAAATTGCCTCCAGAACATGGCCATATAGCCCGGAAAAACCTACAACAACCCAGCCTACTGGCTGTTAGGAATTGTGGGAGTTGGAATCCAAAACACCTGGAGGGAGGGCTGAAGTTGGCCCAGGCCTGGTATAGGGTCAAAATCCTCCAGTCATGTTAAAAAACCCAGAGATTTCTCATGAGACACTTTTCTAAGAATCTCTGTGTCTTCCAATGAGATTTTATGGTCAGCTTTCATTGGAGGTTGACCATGAAGTCAGTCCAGAAGACCTATGAATTCCTAGAGATGTATTCTCTTGGATAAAGAAATTAGCAATTTCTTTATGCGTGTTTTTTCTCTTTCATGGGGATCCTGTGTCCCCAGTGAATGTGGAGGATGGACTGTGTGTATATATGTATATATATGTATGTACACACACACACATCATGAGGAGACAGCAAAGCCTAGAGAAGACAATTATGCTGGGGAAAGTGGAAGGTAAAAGGAAGAGGGGCCGACCAAGGGCAAGATGGATGGATGGCATCCATTTCAATATGCTCTGTAGGTTATTTAAGCCTATATCCCAATTGCTGTTAAAGTTCTGACTAAAAGCCAGAACTGTTCCACTTCTTCCCGACACGGCAGCCACTCAGTGAAGAGTGCTGTGATAATGTAATGACTTTCATGCTGCCTTCTGGGTGCCTTTTGGCTCTTTTAATCCAGATTGATCCTCAAAGTGGCGTACATTTTCAAATAAATGCAATTTCAAACATAATTCTGTGCATATGTGTCTGTACAATTATGTATGCATTAGGCCTGGGTAACAACGGAAAAATTTGTTTCTAAAATCGATTTGTATTTGGGTTTTTTTTTTGTTTCGATATTTAAAATAATTACAAAATTTTCCTTTTAAAAAGTTCGATATTTAACGAATCGATTTCCGAAACAATAACGAATCGATTCGTTAATGGCGGACGCGACCGCGAAATACGCTAAAAAACCTCCAAAACCTTCTGAAGCTTCCCTCTCCCTCTGTTCTTGACTGTTGGTGTGATATTATAATTTTTTTTCACTAATTAAACCATAAAACTGGCCCAGACATGCGAAAATAATAACGAAACGACCTCAAAACAATAACGAAACGAATACAATATCGAAATACGAAGCATTTACAAAACGTTTTTGAAAATTCGTTTTTTAAATAATTGCTCCAGAATGGTTCGTTATCGTTTTGTAATTGAAAAAATTAACGAATTATTAACGAATTACAAATTAACGAAACGAAACCGCCCAGCCCTTGTATGCATGTGTATGTTGGATATATGTATCCCAGGGGGAGAGGATGTCTGTCCACCAGATGGGCAAAGAGAAAATAAATAGATGAATTTCCAGTATGGGGTGTGTGTGTTTAAGAGAGAGGGAATGAGAGGTGTATACAAAGAAATAGAGAGAGGTATACCCATAAGCCTAGAGAAGACAATTATGCTGGGAAAAGTGGAAGGCAAAAGGAAGAGGGGCCGACCAAGGGCAAGATGGATGGATGGCATTCCTTGAAGTGACTGGACTGACCTTGAAGGAGCTGGGGGTGGTGACTGCCGACAGGGAGCTCTGGCGTGGGCTGGTCCATGAGGTCACGAAGAGTCGGAGATGACTGAACAAATGAACAACAACACACACACACACACACGCACACACACACATTGCTATGTAAAACAATGTGAAATTTGCAGAAGAATCTGAGGACACGTCTCAAGATGCTGAAAGAAAGATTGTTTTATGACCGGAAAGAAAAAATCCGGATGCGTTTCAGCCTGGGCTTCAAAGCTTTCTTCGGGGGCTATTTAAAGCCTAACTTCACAAATTCTCTTTTATGACAAAACATAAAAAGAAAATCTCTCCGCTTTCATCCACCTGGTTTTATCTGTCCGGCAAATGGATTGAGAGTTCCGGGTCCAGAGAAGTCTTGAAGTTAAGTTTTTAACTGGCCCCTGAAGAAGGCCTTAAGTGCGTGCATTGAGACTGATTCACCAGTTTGGAAAAATCCTTTGATTTTTCCTAAGGCTCCTTCTGTGTAAAATTATGAAACCTTCCAACGGAATGCATTTTTGAGCCAGACTTGCCTGTGGCCCATTGCTGAGTCTGGAGAAAACAGTGTTGAAGTCAAATGGTGTTGCTAGGCTTGGCGATTTCCTCCCCCCCCCCCCCCCCCCATATTTTTTATTAATCATTTACTAGATGAGTGAGGGAAGAAGGGAACGGAAAGGAAGAATTTGGGGACGATAGATTAGTTATTGGTTTGTTGCATCTTTAGACATGTCTAATATGTCTCAAGGAGAAAACAAAGAGGGTGGGGATTAGGTTCTTGTGGGTTTTTTCGGGCTATAGGGCCATGTTCTAGAGGCATTTCTCCTGACGTTTCGCCTGCATCTATGGCAAGCATCCTCAGAGGTAGTGAGGTCTGTTGGAATTAGGACAATGGGTTTATATATCTGTGGAATGGCTGGGGTGGGGCAAAGAGCTCTTCTCTGCTGGAGCTAGGTGTGAATGTTTCAACTGACCACCTTAATTAGCATTTGAAGGCCTGGCTGAGCCTGGGAAAATCCTTGGTTGAGAGGTGTTAAGATGTGCCTTGTTGTTTCCTCTCTGCTGTTTTGCTGTTGTAATTTTAGAGTTTTTTAATACTGGTAGCCAGATTTTGTTCATTTTCATGGTCTCTTCCTTGCTGGGGATTGCTGGGGAAGGTTTGGGGAGTTCTTTTACGAAGTTATCCTTGTTACAATTAAGCCTTAGCCTCTTTTTCTTTGACACACATTCCATGAAACATTGAGCATTTTAATGAAGCAGGACACAGGCTGATAGAATTTTGCCAGGAAAACTCACTATGTATAACAAACACTCTCTTCCAACAACCTAAAGTACGGCTTTATACATGGACTTCACCAGATGGTCAGCACCAAAATCAGATTGACTACATCCTTTGCAGTCAAAGGTGGTGGACATCCATCCAGTCGATGAAAACAAGACCTGGGTCTGACTGTAGTTCAGATCATGAACTTCTTATTGTTCAATTTAGAATAAGACAGCGAGAAGATCCAACCAGTCCATACTTCAAGAAATAAATGACTGCTCATTGGAGGGAAGAATAATAGAGGCCAAGATGAAGTACTTTGGCCACATCATGAGAAGAAAGGAAAGCTTAGAGAAGAGAAAGATGCTGTGAAACACGGAAGGAAAAAGGAAGGGGGGCCGACCAAGGGCTAGATGGATGGATAATATCCTTGAAGGCATGCAGACAGGGGCAGCTTGACCTTGAAGGAGCTGGAGTGCAGTTACCTTCCCGCTGGAGCGGTACCTATTGATCTATTCACATTTGCATGTTTTTGAACTGCTAGGTTGGCAGAAACTGGGGTTGACAGTGGAAGCTCACACCGCTTCCCGGATTCGAACCTGTGACCTTTCAGTCAACAAGCTCAGCAGCTCAGTGGTTTAACCCACTGCACCACCGGGGGCTCCTTCCAAATACAGAAAAATGCTTCAAACTGGAAAGCATCTCTGTTAATGTTGTAGGTCAAGAAAGGGAGAAGTGCAACAGGTATGCTGGGGATGGAAGGGGAAATTGCCCATTTGTGGTCTATGGGGATAAGTTGAAGCTCTTCATACCTTGGGCTCTTTTCCAATGCCTGGAAGGAAAGGAGATCCTGTGTTGGAAGAAAGGCAGACTGCAACTCCACGAAACAAAGAAATACAAAGACATCACCAGCAGTCAATTAGTCTTGCTTGTCTTGTGTAGCGTATTTTGATTGGCAAAATAATGCAAGCGGGATCAATTTCCCTCTTTTCATTTCTCAGCTACACTGAGATAGCGATGGATATTAAATCAGTCCACAAATGACCACCAGAGATTTCCTGAGCATTGGCAGTTTACAGCAAGGATGGAGAAGAGGGCGACTAAAATGATCAAGGGTCTGGAGAACAAGTCCTATGAAGAGCGACTTAAGGAGCTGGGCATGTTTAGCCTGAAGAAGAGAAGGCTGAGAGGAGATATGATAGCCATGCATAAATATGTGAGAGGAAGCCACAGGGGGGAGGGAGCAAGCTTGTTTTCTGCTTCCTTGGAGAAGTAGGACGCAGAACAATGGCTTCAAACTACAAGAGAGGAGATTCCATCTGAACACAAGGAAGAACTTCCTGACTGTGAGAGCCGTTCAGCAGTGGAACTCTCTGCCCCGGAGTGTGGTGGAGGCTCCTTCTTTGGAAGCTTTTAAACAGAGGCTGGATAGCCATCTGTCAGGGGTGATTTGAATGCAATATTCCTGCTTCTTGGCAGGGGGTTGGACTGGATGGCCCATGAGGTCTCTTCCAACTTTTTGATTCTATGATTCTATGAAATGTGAACTTCCAGAGGTTGTGGACTTCTACTCCTAGCATTCCTCAGTATTGGCGGTGCTGGCTGGGAATGCACTGCAGACCGCAATGCCTGCGCTTTAAGCTCTGCTGCTTCTAAACTTTCAAAAGTCACCCCCAACAACGCCATCAACATTGAGCTGCTCCCATTAACCACATGCTTGCAGTTTCCTTATACCCTTTCAAGAGCTACAAAAGGGCACCAAGTTTTCCCCACCCAGCTCAGTGTACTGTTTTGGTGCCAGCTTAGAGACACTGTCATGCAAACAGCAGTCTTCTATTTTTAAAATGCCATATGTATCAATGTGCAGGGCGTTGCTCC